>NC_134086.1:113769275-114394275 GCF_000715075.1 Nicotiana tabacum | reverse complement strand
ATCGGAGAAGAGTCCTAAATTCCGGTAAACCTTATACAGTATGAAGTATTAAACTCTTTCGTTCCCCAATGCTCAGCGATCTACCAACACAACAAATCAACATTGGTCTTTCACTACACCCGTAAAAATTCCCAGCTGTTAACAGCCACCCCACATTCATCTTCATTCCGTGTTTCTCCCTTCTTCACCTTCTCTCTCTGCTTTAGCACCGACAGATCTTCAATTCCCACTTCCCCATTTCCATTTCTTGATATATCACAGATCCTACACTGCACACTTGTTGCAGTGTATTTACCCCAGCTGGGTCTTTTCCCTTTGTCATTGCACTGATCAATTAATTACCCAATGTGTATAATGGAATAGTGAAGTTTAGGGTTTAGGATAAGTTTTCTTCTTCTTGATTTGGGTTTAATGGCGTCGGAGGTAGTGGGTAGTACTAGTCAGAGCTGGAAAGATGTGTACAAGGGCATGTCATCTGATAATATCAAAGGATTGGTACTTGCATTGTCTTCAAGCATCTTTATTGGTGCTAGCTTCATCGTTAAGAAAAAGGGGTTAAAGAAGGCTGGTGCTTCTGGCGTCAGGGCTGGTACCTTTTCTCCTTTTTTGAAGGCTTATACGTTGTTTTTACGTTTAATTTAGTAGTGGGTTTAGGTTGTATGTGGTAGTGTGTTAATTTGATCTCATGAATGGTACGTACTGTTGCTATAGCTGTAAAGGTCTTTTCTTGGCTGAGATCTTGAGTTATCATGTAGATATGTAGATTGTAGAGTAAGCAGATTTTCAGATTTTGTTATCAATTACTGGAACGGAGTGGGCCCGAATAGAGCGAATGTATGTATGTATAACTCCAACTAGTTTGGGATTGTGCTTAGTTGATTGATGTTTTTATCATCTAAGTACGCGGAGATCATTACCTGTCATATTTAGTGTTTTTTTTGTGTGGCTATATTGGTAATCAGACTAGTGTTGAAGTATAATGTGGTATGAGGATTGTAAGTTTTTATGAGTCCTGATTTGACTGATGAAGTTCCGGATGTGACTGTAAGTCTCATTTACCTTGCAAAATACTCACTTCGCTAAATCAACTAAGCAGCTGGAAGTTAAAACGTGAATAAATGTGTTTTAGGTAGTTAAGCTCTAGACATGTCATATGTAGAAAGTATAATGCAAGAGAAAAAACTGCTATTGTTTAACTAATTGACAGGAGCCACTGTTAGAATGTTTTGCGGTATTCAGGCAGAGACTGTTTCATTCGATGCCCTTCAGAGTTGTACATGAGTGCTTAATTCTTCCTTTAGTTCCAGCAAGAAACACATTTGCCAAGCATTATTCCTATTCTGGGAATGATGTTTGCCTCTTCGAATAATAGACTCTTTGCTACTTTAGCCATGATTGCATTGTATTTATCTTTATTATGCTGTTTGGGTCTTGGTTGTCCATTAAAGATGAAACAGTAGTATAAATCTCGTTGTTTCAAGTGAACATTGGACACAAAGCGGTACTTTTTGAATTCATGGATGATATCTAGCCTGATACGAATAACCTGGCCCATCTATAAAACACTGCTGATACTGTTTGTATTTGTTTTCTTTTACTAAAAAAGGTTCTTGGTGCCAGTTCTTTACCTTAACCATTTGTTTGAATGATTTTATATTCTTTGCTGCTTTGGGTCATAATTAGTGGCAAGATGCTTAATGCTAAATAGCCTGTTAACTTATGCTTTAAAAGTTTTGACATGTGATGTTCGTTTTTTAATTTGGCAGTCAAAATAGCTTTTCCAGATTATACATTTTATTAAAGGGTGTTTGGTAGGCTAACTGCTTGTGCAGAATGGTATAAGTAAGATGTGATTATATGCTTTTGCATCATCAATATGGTTTACAATTCATGATGTTTTTATCTCCACTTTCAGATGCACATTTTCTGTGACTTGACATTGATATTTTTTACAGGAGTTGGAGGATACTCATATCTATTTGAGCCACTTTGGTGGGTGGGAATGATAACAAGTGAGTTGGCTACTATTATTGCATGTGATATGTAATTAAAGAGTCCTTTTAACCCGCCTTTTTAAAGATTAGAGAGAGTGGAACAAGCCCCCTTTTGCAACAAGCTTGGGGCTGCTGCTTCCCCTTAACTTGCATATTTTTTACAATTAAATGACATTCTCTGGTTTGGTTCATTTGGGTTCATTTGACCAAAATCTGGTGGCCCTTGTTGTTGGTTACCCTCTCTTGGCAATATCTGAAGGAATATGGAATAGTAAAGTCATGACTGTTTTAAATTTGACCTTAATTAATAAAGATGCTTTTGGTCAAACACTCCTTTATGGGGCAGCTATGTGGCTGCTCTTTACTTGGTCATCGGCCAAAACTATATACAGATTTATACGAAGTGCTGCTTATATGCTCATGATATGTACATTAACTAATTGCAAGGTGCAGTCCCCTTCCCGTCTACTAGGTTAATTGCTAACTTAGGCTTAGCTAAGGTTTAGTTAAAAGACTTTCTAACTAAACTAAGAGAGCTTTTGTACTCATGTTAAAAAGCACGATTATGTACAGCACCCAAACGGTGGCCTAGTGGTCAATGAAGTGGGTTGAGAAGGTCTAAGGTTCAAGGCAAAAACACTAGATGATTTTTTTCCATACGTCCAAACCTTGGTGGACAGAGTTACCTGGTATTTGTTACTGGATGGAGATAGCAGATAGCCCGTGGAATTAGTCGAAATGTGTGTAAGTTGGCTCAGAGGCCATGGTTATCAAAATAAAAAGCATGATTATGTCCATTCTTAAATAAACACAAGGAGAACTATATTAGAAAGTTAGGTTTCATCAGGAGTTCGTTGCACCTTGTTTCTTAGTGTTCTTTATGCTTTATCGTTTAAGATATAGAGTCTATCTATGAAACGTTTATTTCTCTCTTCATTTTATCTGGACTTTGTCTAATCCTATTGAAGATAGACTTCTAATGTTTAGCTGCTATTCCCAACAGTGATTGTTGGAGAGGTTGCTAATTTTGCAGCTTATGCATTTGCTCCTGCCATTTTGGTGACTCCTCTTGGTGCTCTGAGTATTATTATAAGGTATTGCATAATTTTAGTAGCTAGTTCAAATTTGACTTTTATGGTTTTGAGTATTGATGAGGCTGTAAATCCCAGTGCCGTCCTTGCGCGCATTATTTTGCGGGAGAAGCTACATACATTTGGAATTTTAGGTTGTGCTTTATGTGTTGTGGGTTCCATCACAATTGTATTGCATGCTCCACAAGAACGTGAGATTGAATCTGTGACAGAAGTGTGGGATCTTGCTACTGAGCCAGGTAGTTTCCTGCTTCATATGGTTTATGATGTTAGTTGATTCTTTTGTCTTTAATCTAATCTTCTAGAGCTTAAGCACTTTTCAATTTTCCTGCAGCTTTTCTCTTCTATGCTGCTTTGGTGGTAACAACTTCCCTAGTTCTTATATTTCACTATCTTCCGCAATATGGGCAGACACACATTATGTTTTACATAGGAGTTTGCTCGCTAGTGGGTTCTTTATCGGTATGTGACTAAAACTATCTGATTTTGTCTTATCTGAATGATGTTGCTTTTGTTGTTGTACACATGTATTTTTCTAATTGAAATTTCAGCTGTGGTATAACAGGTTATGAGTGTCAAAGCTATTGGCATTGCTTTGAAGTTGACATTATCAGGAATGAATCAGTTAATATATCCACAGACTTGGGCATTTACTCTGATTGTCATTGTTTGTATTCTCACCCAAATGAATTACTTAAATAAGGTGAGAGTTGTTCATTCTTTTTATCTCCTTGTTTTTCAGCAAATTTCTTCCTAGTAATTCTGCATGCTTTAGTCTTTACTTGCTATTGGAGCATAGTTAATGTGGGTGAAGAGGGTGGGGTCACACATTATTGGTTCATTGCTGAATTGAATATAAGCAATTAGAATGTTAATTTGCTTCATTTTCATAAAGGAGAATATCGCCTCTCTGCTGTACTTTCATTTCACAGCTCTTTATGATTTCATGACTTATTTAATGTTGTATAACATTGTACTTTATTGTTGTTTTCTTAGTCGACGTTGCACTTTATTGTTGTTTGTCTTTTGTAGTATTGGCTCAAAGTTTAGGTGTACTTTTATCTTCCTAGGGGATGTCTTGTGATCTAAGAATGCTGATAATATAGGTTAGGATCATGCTCGCTTTGGATTGAGATCTTACTTCTATGATGAAGCTTGTGGTAAAGGCAAAATATCAAAGGAAAATGAGCTAGTCAATTACTTTTACATGGTACTGTGAGTCAAATCACAACATTCATTATACGTAAGAAATACGTTGGAAAGACAGAAATATACAGTACAAGGATGGAGCCTCAATAATGTCAGAATAGATATACATCTTACCACGTGTGCACTGGCTTGTACACAGATGCTTGTGTTGTAGTGGAAACAGTAAATTATAGCCCACTTCAGATATTGCTTTCGAGAGGGATAATCAACTCTGCGAATATCAAATATTACGCTCACATTCAACATTAACCCAAAACCTGTGCAGAGCTTAGTAAGGCTTTACTTTAGATTGTTTGGTGTATCAGCTAGTGTATTAGGATCAGATTCAGTATGCTTCTACACATGAAGCAACCATCTCTCCCCAGATAACGCAAAATTGAAGCTTCTGATTGTTCACATGTAAAAGGTAGATACCCTGTTGCCATTGTGATCTTCCTCACCCCTTTTTGGTGAATCGTCAATGCAGGCCCTTGACACATTCAATACAGCTGTCGTCTCACCGATATACTATGTCATGTTTACTTCGTTAACAATTTTGGCAAGCGTCATCATGTTCAAGGTAATTTCTCCACTCAGTCTCGATAATGCTTATGTCCACGTTGCAAAACATTAGTGACATATCAAGTTTCTCCTGCTTGTCCTGGTTGTTTCTTTATAAATTGATTTTTCTGTTACGGCCAATCTATGTATTCTGAAGCACGATATGAGTCCTATGCCTTTTCCATTTGGGAGTCATCAAATATGGTTATCTTTTCGAATTTGTTCCCTTTGAGGAATTATAGACCCGGATAAGCATTAAGTTGAACATATCCAATTAGCAAACCATTTAGACTTTCTGAGATCTTGGGTGTTGAACGTAGGAGGCCAGTGCTGCTTGAGCAATGTGGTCTGTTTTTCCCTTCTATTTTTTGTGCTTTTTAAATACCCTAAATTCTTGGGATATGCTACAAATTTTCTGATTCTTCTCGTTGCTCGAGTGAACAGGACTGGGATAGGCAGAATCCAACACAAATTGTAACAGAAATGTGTGGGTTTGTGACTATTCTTTCCGGGACTTTCCTTCTTCACAAAACCAAAGACATGGTGGATGGTACGCGATGCAGTTTTTCTTGTGGGTTTTAAGTTGATATGGTCGTAGAAGTTATGCTCGATACTTTTACTTTCCAAAAGTTCCTAACAGTTCAAATATGGAATTCTATACAGGTCCGCCCATGCTACCTGTGCGACTTCCCAAGCACACCGATGAGGATGGTTTTGGACAAGAAGGTATTCCTTTGAAGCGGCAAGAATCTTTGAGATCATAGTGTGATATTTGTTTTCCTCTTTTTTCCTTTTCCTCTCTTTCTTTTCACCCCGGTCCAGGAAACAATTCTTACCACACCCAAATTCAGCTGCACAATTCCCTCATTTGTTCTTCTCGTTCTTCCAAGAAGAGACCACACACCAATTGTATTCCATTGGACTGATTTTGTCATGTGTAGTGAGTAAAAAGGAAGAGCTATTCTATACATCTTTAAGCCATGAAAACAGCACCAACTGTGGAGTTGCAATTGTTCTATACTTTATTACAAGTACAAAATCAGTGATGCACTCCAGAGCAGAGTGCTAGTGTAGAATAGCAATTGTTTCTGGAATGATGTGTGTTTCATCACTTAATCTTTACTGTAAGAAATCACAAGAAAGAGAGCTGCTCGACTTTAACATGACGATGCTGACCCTTTAACAGGGTATTGCAATGTACAGGTTAAATACTCATTAGTTTAAAATTGGACCTATTGAACTAGTAGTTAATACAAAAAAAAAAACAGTTAATACAAATGGGCTGGCTCGACTCCAGCATCAAATCTGCCAATAACCAAACTTGCCCAAGTTATTCACCTTTTTAATAGGAATGATACATATTTGTGGCAAAAAATACCAACCTATTCGTAACGAACAAGCAAATGAGTGTTCTTCGGTAAAAGAAATTCAAAAGCACTGGCAGTAGGGCACACTAGCGCGGCAACAGTAACAGCTTGCTCCGTCTATACAAGCTGGTCAAATGAGATAATGCAGTCTATCTACAGGTTTAGTGTGCCACGGCCATCATCGCCACAATTTATTAAGTATGACGCAACTTGTGAGGTTCAATAGCTATGTTCCCTATGACATACTACTGAAATACATCCATATGTCAATCTCAACATCTAAAATCGGATTTCTAATGGATTTAAAACAAAATTAAAATATGATACGATTACATTATGCAGTGACCCAGCTTTCTTGATTGCAGTAGAAACGTTCAAACAGGTTCTCAGATCTTCTGAAAAGCAACTCACTTTGGCTCCTCTGGTACGGAGAACAACTAGGATATAGTATTATCTGTGGTCTTCTGCCAACTGTAGCCATTGAACTCTATTTTTTCTGTATTTGCTTTAGAAGCCCAGAGACAGAAGCACAATGTGTTGATTTGTATTCACATTGCTCACAACAGTACTTTAGTGCTTCGATCACCTTTACACACCTATTAGCACAAGCAAGAGTTGGAATAAATATTCCACAATAATTCTGTAGTCTGCTTGAGCTAGTAGCTCCCCAACCCAAATTGTAGCTGACAAAATAAGCATGCACTTAAACATTGTTTAAAATGCCTAAGATGGAACTCATAGAAGTATTGCATTAGAGAGGCAGCATGTCTAGTACACGAACAACTATTACAACCACTGCCGTTTCAATTCTAATCTAATTGTGATCAACTATATGGATCCTTAATATCTGTTCTGCTCTATTTGGATCGTTTCAAATACTCAAAATTTGTCTTCTCAACTAGGACTCTGGAGGTTCTTTTTTATTTTATTGATAAATGTAAAGAACAAATAGAAGTTCTCTATTCTACTATCATACAAATTTCAAAACCAACTAAAAAGCTACCTACAAATCAAGACCTAATTTAAGTGGCCAGATGTAGTAGAGTAAGGTTAGAAATTTTGTTCTAGTACTGCCATATAAGAAGCCTTAGACAATGAAGCAAATGAGTATACAGAATGACATCCATTGTCAGGTTTTTCAACTATGTCTAGGAAATGATAGCCTCATTATTGCTATAACGTCTCTTAATTCAGTTCACAAAATGACTCAAAGGAATATCTCGATTTCAGAATGCATGTGAAGGATTGCATATCACGGTTGATGATAGCTCCAACGATCACTTGGGGAAAATATAAGAATAATATTTTACTGAAAATTGATCAAGTGTAAATAACTAGACAGCCCTAATGCTGAGCAGGTGGAGTTTACCATCTGGTTATTTTGGGAGAAAAACAATCTCTAAGGATTATCGTCTGTTAGCTAAATCACTACGTAGGGGAACAAAACAGTGGAAAGAAGGGACTTTGAATTTCGCTTTCTTGTAGAAATGAAGTGGCAGCTCAGCTAGAGTATGCAAACAAACAGGCTACACTTTCACATGATCAAACACAAAACTACCTGAAAAGCAAGTAATGTGACTTTACCTCTCAATAAATTTGCTTTACTAGTGCACCAAACATTTAAACTTTCTATCTAATCTTCCTCCACACACATTACAACAACTACTACACATCAATCTCCCCTATATGAATCCTCAACATCCATTTTGCTCCATTCTTGTTTCATTGAACCCTCAATAACTTAGTCTAAGACAATTAGGGGTCCTTCTCTACATCTTCTACTAGCATACATATCTCTAAAACAATACCGAAAAGACCCCAGTAATATTTATATACTTTTTTACGAAGCCGAAATAAACATTTGAGATTTTATTTATTGTTGTCAAGAAAACATCAATTTCATATCACCGCCATTGCAGGGTTTTATAGATTTATGCATATTGGTACAACCAAATTCCTGAGATGCACCAACTTGTAATTCAAGAACCATATAAAATGAGGCCCATCAGTAAAGCACCAATTATATTATAGTAATAATAAGACAGCAAATATAGGAATAAATTACGTATTGCAAAAGAGACAAAAAAGAAGAGGATAAAGAGGGAAACACACCTTTGAGAAAGGAAATTGTTCTTGGAAAGGCAAGTTTGAATGTCGCAAGCCTGTTTCTTACATGGCTCTTTACTCGGCTGTGTCATTTCTTCTTAATTCCCTTTCTGTATTTGTAGCTTTAAAGCTTAAAACCCTTAAATCTGAATTCTTATTACTGTCAAATGAATCTATACCAATAGAAGGTAATTGGGTATCAGATTCTTGATGTTTCAATTTTCCAATGCGTTGAATTGAATTTCCGGGGAACTCCTAACCGACTGCCTATATATAAGTAAGGTTTTAGTGGGGCTCCGTTTTGGATTTGGACTTCCATTGATCTGCGTTTTGCCCGTGTAAATGACACCAGATAGCCACTTTTCAGCCTGCTGTTAAAAATATATTTGTATAATTTATAGTGTATTTTAAAAATTAACTAATTCTCTTAAATTTCAGGACACGATACCCTAAACTTTAAACCTCAAAGTTCAAACTTTAGGGTATCATGCCCTAAAGTTCTAAAATTGTAGCCAGAAATTCGAATCTTATGTCTAAAATTTTAAATTAACAGTTCAAAAATTCAGAACATTAAGTGGGGCGTTTGGACATAAGAATTGTAAAATTCCAAAAAATGATGAAATTTTTTTTCAAGAGAAAATAGTATTTGAAATTTAGAGTTGTGTTTGGACATGAATATAATTTTGAGTTGTTTTTGAAGTTTTGTAAGTGATTTGTGAAAATTTTGAAAAATAGCTTTTTGGAGTTTTTCAAATTTTTGAAAATTTTCAAAATGTATCTTCAAGTGAAAGTTGGAAATTTTATGAACAGACGCTGATTTCGGAAAAAAAGTAATTTTTTTTTGGAAAAAAGGAAAAAAATTTCTTATGTCCAAACGGGTAAGTCTCAAATTCCAAATTCAAGATATTTAGTCCTGAAGTTTGGGTGAATTGACTACTCTTTAAATATATTGTAAATTATGAATATATTTTAAACAGAAGGCCTAAAAGTGGCTATTGGTCACTTCGCCCGTTTGCCCGAGGGGGGAGGTGTGACAGGGTATTTGCATCTATACCCGCTTTTTGGGTCACGTTTTAACTTGTGCCCGCTTTGCAAAAAAATTTGCAAGCATACCCACTTTTTCGTGTAACTTCAGCATACGGGGCTGAAGTAGCAAAGGCAATCACGAAAAACTTCAGCATTCTAGTAGACGAGCCTGGAGTAGCAAATGTGCTGAACCAAGTGTGCTGAAGTTTTTGTTTGTAATTGCTGAACTTAAGCATAGTAGCTGAAGTTTTGTTCTTTATTTGCTGAAGTTTTTGTTTGTAATTGCTAAACTTAAACATAGTAGCTGAAGTTTTGATCTATATTTGCTGAAGTTTTTGTTTGTGATTGCACTAAATAAGCTGAAGTTTTTTTTTGTCATGGATTCATTAGTTTTGTCATTAAGCTTTTTCAAAAACTTCAGCATAAGATGCTGAAGTTATTTAGTTCATTTATAAAAACTTCAACACTAAATAAGTTGAAGTTTTTTTGTCTTGGATAAGCTTTTTCAAAAATTTCAGCAGAAGATGCTGAAGTTATTTAGTTCATTTGTAAAAACTTCAGCGCTGAAGTTTTTTTAATTAGCATTGACATCATCTACACAATATGAATGGTTTTTCCCAAATGCAACCATACAGTGATGAAGGTAGTTTTGTTTAACTGTAAGACTATGAACTTCTTGCCTTAATTAGTTGCCTAAAAGCGATTCCTACAGCAAATAGTGCTGCTAAATCACACTTATAAATTGAACCCACTACTATTCATCCACTTTCTGAATATGTAAATAAGAATTGTATTGGAAAATTATCCAAGTGGGATGAAACTCGTACTCTCATATACATTTATGCCTATAAAATAATTCATCCTTTGTTTATGTCTTTGCTGAACATATAAGTGCAAGTGATATTCTCCGAGCTGGAATAAAATCTGGTTCCGCCAGAAAGTTCACAATTACAGAAACATCTGGTTCCACTTTCATCATACAAGGAACTATTTCAGAAGAAGAAAAAAAAGCAACTGAATATAAGAAACTTTGAAAAATTGTACAGTTGCTTTAGCAGCACCAACAGCAGAAGAAAGAAGAAGAAGAAGAAATCGAAGGAGGAGACAGATGGCTACTGCGGGGGTGGCGGTGGCGGTGCCTCTTCCTCCGCCAGGCGAGACTCCAGCAACTCAAAATGTAAACCTTTAAAAAAAAACTGAAATGCGTTTTCTGAAGAGCCTTTTCCCCTTGACATATTGATTCGGTAGGGTTGTGCATAATTTGGTAGATACCGAATTACTGTATCAAAATTGAAAATTTTGGTATTTGGTATTAAATATTTTGGTATTCGATTTAAGTTTTAAAAAATATTGGTATTAGGTATGGTACTGTACATAAATCTATATTATATTACACAATACACATATTATTAGTTATAACATAAATATAAAAATCTAAAATTTAACTTTCCTTTATTCTCTAAGTTCATCAATTAACTCTAAGCAAGTAACAAGATATTTCTATTGATCAATTTTATTCTTTTATGTATATTTTTCTCTCTCTAAGTTGATATTTGCTAGTTTTGTACAAAACTTTTGTCAACAAATGTTTTTAGTTTTGTACTTTTGAGTACTTTAATTTAGAATATTACAGTATATGACTTTATGCACTAGTTAGTATTCAAATCGAATAAACCGAAACCGAAAGGAGAAAAATAGAACCATACCGAATTTAATTGGGTACGGTATTGATATTGCATTTTAAGAAACCAAATACCGAACCAAAATATCTAAATATCGTACCGTTTCGGCCGACGAACACCCCTAGATTCGGGTGTTTGTGGAATGAAAAATTCCTTTACATATTAAAACCATTTAAGGTGACTTGAGCATTTATCATTTCCGAAACTTAAATACTTGTGGTTTTATAGCATGTTTGACCAAGTTTCTAAAAATTATCTTATTTTGAAAAGTGTATTTTCAAAAATTAATTCTTTTAAAAGTATGTTTGAAAAATCAGTTTGTGTTTGACTAATCAATTTGAAAAACACTTAGAGCATCAATATGTGTTTGGCCAAGCTTTTCATAAAATGTTTTTAAGTATCAAATTACAATATCAACATGAAAAGACTTACTTAATATTACTTAAGCAAATAAATAAGTTTAAATATTTATTATTAAAAATTATGTTTTTAAATTTTTATTTATAGTAAATAAAAATAAATATTTAAAAGTACTTTATACTTTCAATATTTTATTAATCAATTTTTTTTAACAAAAATATAAAAGTTTTCACCTCAAATGTCACCATATATTTGAAAAGTATTCTAACAATAAAAAACAATACCTATACATTAGGAGAAATTGCATTTAGAATAGTTAAATACTAGGAAAAAATGAGTAAGATTATTTTGGTATATATAATTTTTGTAAGGGTATTTTTGCCCAGAAAAAAATTAAAGACACTTTTGCTTTTCCTCAAAAATATTTTTTCCTCCTAAAAGCTTGGTTAAACACTTCAACTTTAAAAAATAAATATTTTCTTTAAAATAAAATACTTTTAGCCTTAGAGAACTTGACTAAACAATATTGGTATAATAGACAAAGTTAAATTGTATTTTCTTCTAAAAATCTGAGCAAATTAATAATCTAGAATATAATAGTAATATAGAAAAAAAAGAAGAAAAAAAAGAAAGTCAAACCAGATGATCTTTTTTAGTTTAAACTTCTTGATTGCCAATTTTTTTGACACATTGATAAAAGCCTATAACTGAATCCTTTCCACACTACTTCACCTTAGCAAGGAATATAATCTCCCCATTATAATACATTTAGGAATAAAAATACACCTCCATTAATGACCCAAGGAAAAGCCACAAATTCACAAATTAATTGCTCCAATAATCACCCTAATCTTAAGGACCGCTAATTTTCCCTACACTCTTATTAGGTTATAATACTCTCCATCTTGACATGAAGTTCCCACAATATAATACTATTACTAGTAGTGAAACTCTCAGTTTTCACATTGAATGCAACTATATTAATTGCATTTAAAACTCAATTGAATATATAAATAACTTCATTGATGCGAACTTTCTCCTTCTTTCGTTTATGCAAGGCAAGAACTGATATCCTTATATACATTTCTGATCAGAGAATGTTAAATTCTTATTCAAGAGTCATGAAAATAACTTTAATAAATCTTTACTTTTAGTTTAAAACCTAATGAATATTGATAGTCCATCCAAGCAAGCCGCGGTACTTTCCTCCAAAGAAGATTAGGCCGTTCACGCGAGGTTGTCGAACATATGCCGAACTTCATAAACCTTTCGAATTTTTCTTGAAGCCAACATCCACTCACATATCCTTTAAGAGCATTCTTGTATATGTCTAAGTTCTTCTCTAAGTTACTTTCGATGTACTTCTCCCATCCTTTATGTTGACCCATTCAAAAATCTACAAATTAGTTTCTCCACTAATCAACCTATTTTAAAGAGTAAAACCACTAAAGCTGTTGGTTTAGACTCCAGGAGTTAAAAGCCCCAAAATAATAATAATAATATTATTATATATAACTAGTAAATATATGTACTATAAGATCAAAATTAAAGTACATGAAAAATTAATATTTTGTATATCCAATGTTAGTGTGGAAAAGGGAACTCTTTATTTGCTTTCATGTTTATAATTTATAATAAAAATATTCTTGAAGAGATAAAACTTTTAGTTAAATATCTACTATTAATAGTTTTTTATATTGGTAAGAGTTTTTTCAAGTTACTAAAACGTTAACTATTTGTTTTAATACACTACATTAGTTCTTGTTATCAAGAATCTTTTTGATATATATGAAGACGTGAGTAGCTTACCTCAAAATTCCAAATTATTAGGCAAAGTTCTATTGGTGAAAATTTGAAAAATTAAAACAACTTAAAAACTTAGAATAAACATTTTTCTGCGTTCATAATGTCATGAGCAACAAGGAAATTCTTAAAGAGGCACGACCGTTGGAGAAGCAGAGATGAACAGAGGAGGAAGAAGAAAGAAAGAGAGCCGCCTTTAGGAAAATATCGAATCTCATATTAAGCATGTACTGTACATATATATATATACATACATCACTAACTACTAACTCCTTAAAGAATAAAATATTAGCTGTTGATAGCTGTACACTAACCCACTAACTAACTTCTAACCGTCTAGCTAACTTCTACAATGTACATACTTCTCAACACTTCCCCTCAAGTTGAGGGATGGAGGAGGTTCTTCATTCCTAACTTGCTAATCAAGTATTCATGTTGTGGTTTGCATACACTTTTGGGAAGCAGATCAACAGGCTGTTCCTTAGTCCCAATATGTTGAGTTTGAATTTGACCACCCTGAGTTTTTCCCCTTACAAAATGACAATCAGTGTCAAACTATTTTGTCCTTTCATGAATATGGGGTGTGTACTGCAATTTGTATAGTAACTTTGCTATCACAGAATAACTGTACAGGAGTATTCACTGTAACTCCTAGCTCTCCAAACAAGCCAACTAGCCAAGTAACTTTAGCAACATTAGCTGCCATACTTCTAAATTCCGATTCAGCAGAACTCCTAGAATCTGTGCTTTGATTTTTGGGTTTCCAAGAGATTAATGCTCCACCAAACTTAACTATATAACCAGTGATAGACTTTTTTTCCTCCACACATGAACCCTAATCTGAATCACAGTAGGCAACTAATTGCTTGTTTCCTTTTGTTGGCATAAACAGTCCCAGTCCTGTAGTTCCCTTGACATACTTGACCATTTGTGTTGCTTCTATAATATGTGACTACTTGGGAGCATGCATATGCTGGCTAAGTACTTGAACAACAAAGGCAATATCTGGCTTTGTCATTGTCAAGTGTAGCAATCTGCCTACCAATCTCTGATAGCTACTTGGATCCTCAAGTTGTGCATCTGTAGAGGCTTCTCCCTTGTTCATAAATTTGTCAAATGCTACTGAGGTGAGTTTGTGATTGAACTCCAGAGGTGTAGCAACAGGATTTCTACAAGCTAATCCCAACTCTGACACTAACTCAACAACATATTTCCTTTGATTTATAAGAATTTCTTCTTTAGATCTGGAGAACTCAATTCCTAGAAAGAATTTTAATTCTCCCAAGTCTTTCATTTTGAGCTTAGCTTGCAAATTTGTCCTTACTTGATAAATACGCTCCAAGTTATTCCTCGTAACCAGAAGGTCATCAACATATACCAGAATTACTATCAGATCACCATCTACCCTTTGTGTGAAAAGAGAGTAATCATAATGAGACTATACAAATTCTATATCCTTCAGAGCAGAAGGCAACTTCAGGTTCCGCTGTCTAGGGGCCTGCTTGAGCCCATAGAAGGACTTATGCAGTCTACATACCTGTTGATGACACTCCCTTTGGCTGACAAAGCCATTTGAGATCTACACATAGACCTATTCAAGAAGATCTCCTTGAAGAAATGCATTGTGCACATCCATTTGGAATATAAACCAGCCAGATGCTGCAGCCAAAGCCACTACAGACCTCACTGTGACCATTTTGGCTACAGGATAAAAAGTCTCTTTGTAATCCAGACCTTCAAGCTGACTATACCCCTTAACAACCAGTCGAGCCTTATACCTCTTTAACCCCTAATGGACTTATATTAACATTGAATACCCACTTGCAACCAATAGGATCCTTGCCAGGAGGAAGGTCCATAATGGACCAGGTTTGATTCTCTTCAAGAGCAACAATCTCAACCTACATGGCTTCTATCCACTTAGGATCATTACTTGCCTCAGCATAGGAGGTAGGCTCAGACACAGGTGAGTAGGCAGCAAGACAAGCCTGATATGCAGGAGACAACTTATCATAGCAAACATACTTGGAAATAGAGTAATTATAGGCTGCTCCTTTGGAGGGTACAACATAATATTTCAACCATATAAGAGGAACATAAGTCCTAGATGATTTCCTAATAGGAGGTGGATCAGCAGTATTAGAGGAGCTTGACTGTAGATGATGATAAAAAACCAGCTGACTTGGACCAATAGGCTGACTAGAAATAGAAGATGGTGACTCGGCTGTGGTGTTCCCCGGAGTAGGAATGCAATTGAGAGAAGAGCAATCAGCTTCTGATAGATCCAAAATAGGAAAAAAAAGAGGAACTGGATATAACATACTTGAAGGGAAAAACATCCTCCTTAAGACAGTGTACATGCTTACAAAGAACAATTTAGAGTGAATATCATACAAAATGTATCCATTTTGCACAAAAGAGTAGCCTAGATGTACAATAGGAATGACCTTGGGGACTGAATTTATTAGCTTTTCTAGCTGAGGTGGCATAACGCAGGCTACCAAAGACCCGTAAGTGCTAAAGAGAGGGAACCTTGTTATAGAGTTTCTCAAAAGGAGAGGCTCCCTTCAACAAGACTTTCGACAATCTATTCAAAATATAAACTGCTGTAGAAACACACTCACCCCAGAACTGTAGTGGAACAAATGCTTGAACTATCCAGGCCGGTTACGGGTTGGGTCTTATCGGGTTTAACGGGTTCGGGTTCATTCGGGTAAAAATTGAATCGTAAGGGTTACGGGTTGAGGCGGTCGGGCTGGGCCGAGTTTAGTGTATTTTGTTTTTGGTATTTTGTATAACTATTGTAAGTTATATTAATACAAAGTATTAACATAAAGAATACAAGGAAGATGAGAAAAAATTGCACTTTTAAATTGCAAGTGCTACATTTATTTCGAAATTACAAAATTAAAGTTTTCATTTAAAAAGTAAATTAACAAAAAAATAGTTAAACTAAATTTTCATGCATAATAAATTAATAATACTTCATATTAATCTAACAAACTAAAATATTAAACATAAATACGTCTAATAATTTTAAAATACCACAAATTGTCTTAAAATCTTAAATACGAATTTCCGGAGGATGCTCAAGACAATACTTTATATGCCTCCTTAAACTGCCTGTGCCAGACCCTGATCGAAGATTTAAGACTTGACCACAGTTCTTGCACTTTACTTTCTGACCTTCTTCATTTTCTTCTTCCACCTCAAAGTGTTGCCAAACATATGAGCGCACTTTAGAAGTACGAGGCATGATTTAACTTGAATTGAGATTTGAGAATTGAGAATTGAGATTGAGAAATGAGAATTGAGAGATGAGTGAAGAAATGAGGAAGAGGAGGGGGGTATTTATAGTTTTAGAAAAGGTTAATTTTGTAAATTGAAAAAAGGTTAAATTTTAAAGAAAAAAGAGGCTATTAATGCAATTAAGGGTGTTAAGCAACAGATCCCTGCCAGGGGTGACCGTTGCCAACGGTTAGTGGGCCCCACAGATTTCAAAAAAAATTTTTAAAAAAGAAAAAGATTTAGCCGTTGTACCGGTTCTGTCCGGGCCGGTTAAACCGGTACACGGTACTGTTCACGTGGACCAGGTTTGACCGGTCCGGTTAACCGTTAAAAAAAAATAAACGGACCAACCCCCTCTACCCCTCCTACCCAGCCCCACCCGGCCCCTATGTATCGGGCTGGGCCGGTTCCAATTTTTTCCGGTCTGGGCCGGTACGGTTACGGGTCAACCCGGCCCGTTAGACACCCTTAGTATATGCAAATGACCTCTGGTGAATAATTCCATGTAGCACTAAGAAACTGTTGACCTGCTCATTGAAGAACTCAGTACCATTATCAGACCCGAGACACTAAATTTGTTATCAAATTGAGGGTGAACTAGTGTTATAAACATTTTCAACACAACAATAGATTCTACTTAGTGTTCATTAAAAATAGCAAGGTGTACTTTGAGAAATCATCTACCAATGTCATAAAATATCTCTTACCATCATGAGTTGGGACCCTGTATGGCCCCCAAACATCAGCATGCACAAGTTCAAAAGGATGAGTAGAACAAGAAGTACTGTGAGGAAATGGTGATCTTGCATAGGAACATGAGGTAAAATACTAATATTTTGTAGAACATTCATAGGTGCATGCTCTAGTCTCTTGTGCCACAAATACAAAATACAATTCTTAGTAGACTTAGTATGGACTGCCTTATTGTTACTAGAACTAGAGACAATATTTACAGAAGATACTAGACTGGTACTTTGCTTTGCATCCTGCAGCTGCACTGAGTCTTTAGAGACATCTGACTTCAAGATATAGAGCCCAAACTCTTCCTTACCAATCCCCATTACCTTCCCACTCAAGAGATCCTGAAAAAGACAGATAGCAATCTGCTCACCATTAGGAAGATGAACCTTATTACTATCCATAGTAGTCAGATCCTTGATTTCACTTAGTAGCTTAGAATTATGTACCATATGATTGGGGTCTCGTGTGTCTACCATTCGGTTACTATTAACTAGATGAGACATGAAGGCTATTATAGTACCTGTGTTGTTAATAGTTGCTGCATTTGCCACATATTCTACATGTTTTTCTTTGCTCAACATTTGCAGGATCTGATCATATTGGTCTTGAGTAAAAACTGCAACAGGGGAGGAAAACTGAGGAGTAGGTTGAGGAGGATCAAGAGTTTGGAATCCTCAAGCATTGTATGCATTGTTCACCTGAGGACCTGAATAACCTCTTCTTTTGGCCTTGAAATCAACAGGATATCCATAGAGCTTATAGCAAGAATCCTTGGTATGACCTTTCAGGTGATAGTAGTCGCATTGTAGTGTAGATCTCCCAAGATTGTTTCTAGGTTTGAAACTACTATTTCCATTCCCAGAGTTAGCCTTACTCATTAGTGTTACAGAAACACCAATGCCGTCACTTAGAGCTGCATTGTTTCTACTTTGACTCTCAAGATTAACTATCATAACATAGGGTTGTTTAACATTTGAAAGTGGCCGAATCATAATAATATGATATTTAGCATTATCAAAGGAGTCATTTAGACCAGTCAAAAATTGATACAATTTCTGTAATTGATAGTGTTCTACATACTGCTTAGATTCAGGGCATCCACATGAATGAAGAGGAGCTAAGGCTTCATATTCATCCCATAACTCCCTAAGTTTAGAGAAATATTCAGATACAGTTAGAAAATTTTGAGTTAGCTTTGCAATTTTCTTGTGAAGGTAGAATGATCTAGAAGCATTTACTTTATCAAATCTCTTACGAAGATCTTCCCAGACTTGTGTGCATTAGAGGCATAGATCATAGTACTCAGTAAATTTGGAGCAATAATGTTCATTATCCATGCCAAAACAATAGCATTACATCGATCCCAGAGTTCATGAACACTCGCATCAGATAGCTCCTTTCTACAGGTTCCTATCATAAAAGCTAACTTGTTTTTGCCATGCAACACAATTTTCATAGATCTACTCCAAAGAGAATAATTTTTCGAACCTCGAAGTTGAATCGAGATAAGAACAACACCTTGAATATCATAAGGATGAATATACAAAGGATGATTGTGATGAACTAAGTTGAGGTTCTGAGTATCTGATGGTGACGATGTAACAATAGCCGAAGTAGATTCATTTTCATTAATTGCCATAGTAACTTCGCAGATTTGTAAATAGAAGAGAATTACTCACTCAAATTGTTGCAGGAATTTAGAAAAGTTGTTGAATTTGCTCAAAATCAACAAACCCTAGCTTGAAGAAGAAACTGTATCTTCATCTGTAATTTGAAGTAAATGAAACAAATTATGGATTTGAACAACTCAATTGTACTTTCTCCTCAATCGTCCGCCATTGTTGAACTCTCCGGAGTTTAGCCGAGCTTTGATATCATGTTAAAGAGGCACAATCACTGGAGAAGCAAAGATGGAACAGAGGAGGAAGAGGAAAGAAAGAGAGCTACCTTTAGGAAAATATCGAATCTCACATTAAGCATGTACTGTACATGTATATATATATATATATATATATATATATATATATATATATATATATATATATATATGCATACATCACTAACTACTAACTCCTTAAGAATAAAATAATAGTTGTTGATAGTTGTACACTAACTCACTAACTAACTTTTAATCATCTAGCTAACTTCTACAATGTACATACTTCTCAATAGAAATAATGGAGTTTATAAAATTAGTTGTAACTTTTTAACAAAGATGGTAGTTTTTTTGACATTAGAACCTACCCATTAGTTTTATTTTTTTTTCTTCATCAGAAATCACTAAAGGAGCACTTTCTGGCTCATGAGTCTGAAAGGAATGGAGCTTGATGGAGGGTCATAAGAAGCAAGAGTTTCATCATTAGAAATCACGCGTCTCCTAACGCGTGATTTTCTCACTGAAGGTCCTTCTTCTATTTTTCCCTCATCATCAGAGCCACGAGCTTCATCAATTTTCCTTTTGGAGGAAGTAGCACTAAAAATTAGTTCCTGAGCAAGATTCACAGAAACCTGGTTAATGGAACAGATGCGGGACTAATACCACGAATAGAAAACCCTAATAAAGGAAAAAAAGGAGGATGAATTTTTTTATATGAACAAGTAAAAGAAGAAGAAGAAGAAGAAGAATGAAGGCAAAGAGTACCGTGTGTTTTCACTTTCCAGGAAAATTTTTGAGAAAGAAATTTCCATGATCTTTGTCTATAGGAGCAGCAGTTAACATCTTTTCTACCCAAGTACGGAAGTCGGAAATCTCATCAAAGACTTTCATGGTTGCTGAAAAGTAAGTGTGTGATTACATGAAATAGTTTGAGACATGTAAAAAAAAAACTTACATGCAAAGTTTTATTTTTCTGGGAAAAACATGTTTTCTTTACCCACTAATCCACTAGTGGGGAAAGCAACAAAGCGAGCATAATAACCACGATCTCGGTCATCTTTGGGGATAATCAACACTCTCTTACTTCTAGCTACGAGAGAAAAACTCCTTCATGAAATAACTTGAGGGAATAAAGATAAAGCAAGTGTCGAAAGGTAAAAGGGGTGGAAACCAAATTCGACAAGTAAAGAAGGCATGCAACAACCCTCCACACGATGAGGCCAATATGGCCAAGACACACGTTGACGTAACGATAAAACTCAATGATTACTGGAGCAATAGGAGGCTTGAACCCTAAAATAAAAGGGTAGGTATAAACAAAAGAGAAACCGACATGATAAGAGGTGATTCTTTGGTTGGCAGCAAGAACTATAACCGAGAAATTTGGTTTCCACTAACACTCTCAATGAACCAAGGAAAGAAGACCGGTAGTAATTAAACTCGAGTAAAGTTTAGCAAGGTTGAGGGAAGTTTTAGAAGAAACTTTATTCCTCATGGTTTCACTGTCAGTTACAAAAGAAAATTCTTGAGGAACAATCACTGTAATTGTAGGTTCACGCACATGTTCATTTAAATCTCTATTCGTAGAAGAATATCTAGGGGGTTAGAGGAGTCCTAGGTCGAGAAGAAGATGGCTTAGCGGAACTACTCTGAGAAGAGGAACCACGATTGGATAGTGAACCAAGGTTATGAAGTCTACCACCTCTCCTACTTCTAGTAGGGGCAATAGAAGGAGCAAGTTCATCAACAATCACAACTTTTCTGGGGTCTGGTGTTGATGAAGACATGGTTATCCAAGGAAATAAGGAAGAAAGGGTGCAGAAATACAAAGGAAGAGTAATGTAATGGATATGGAAGAAGGAAGACTCCAAGAAATAAAAAAGAATGAACTATTTACAAGAAGATACGACCGTCGTGTCATAATGGAACTGTCACTTCGTGACTGACGCAACTGCAGAAAAATCCTAAAAAATGCTGAGAAACTGCAGATCCAATTGTGAGTAGCCACATGTCATGGGCATTAAATAGACGTGACATACGTCACATCGATTTTGAAGGAGACAAGATGATACTCGAGAAACGGTGGCAAGAAATTTCTGCCATAACAACTTACCACTTCCCGAATATTCTGTTGAGAATATTCAGAAATTGTAGGGACTATCTGTATGGGTGGAAAAAAGACATGAAACGTGGAACATTGGTAAGATGACAAGGCATGACGCGTGGAGCGTCGATATAGCAACAAGTGGCACTCTCAATTAATTGAATTAAGAATGCAAGGAAGGTACGGGAAAAATACCCACGGGGTAGCATAGAGAAAAGAACCGAGCCTGACAGTTTTCAAAAGAGAAACGGGAATGAAATGAATGAAGGCTGCAAAGAAAGGAAGACACATGAATCAGGAATAAATAAGGAAGAGGAATCAGATCAGTTATGAGGAATCATTAGTCATAAATATGCCAGTTACGATTATCTATGGTAACGGGCAATCAATACAATTAATGCCCTTAATAAGTCCAAATTAAGTGAGAGAATCGTTATGATTATATGCTCCTATATAAGGATAAGAATTTCATTTGTAAAGGCAGGTTATGATTATTACTGAAATACATACTATTATTCTCTGCTTACTCTACAAGTTTTGAATCTTGGTTTTGAGTAGTGATTGCTAGTTCCTTCTCTAATTTTTCTTTGTTAGTCATTTTCATACTTTGATCTATTCTTTCTAAAATTATTAGAAAGGTGAAGTAAATCTTAGTTATCAGTAACCTGTTTTCTTCTAAATATTGGCTTTGACCGAGAAATCTATTTTTGGTTAAATACTATTTCTGGCTTTAGGCAATCGATTCTATTGAGCATATCCACATTCGTGTGTATATTTTTTTTACACCATTGATTAGTAAATACATGTATCTTGAAAAAAACTTTATAAAATGAATAGTCAAACAAAGGTTACGAGATTTTCACACACGAGCAATTTGGTCCAGTTGTTGAATTTGACAAGATTAATATGAATTAATGTGAACATTTGAAGCCTCTTTTTTGGAAGAAATTGGTAGATGCATTTTTCATGCATTTAAATTACATGATCACACTTAATATGATGTCATGCATGACATTATTAAGGTCATTTCCCTTCCATAAATAACAAGGGTTTTGTTCATTTGTAAACATCTCTCACTTGCCTTTTTATCGCCTAAGGCATTTGAATCTTCTTTCTCACTTGTAGTATTTCACTTGTATTTTTGGAGTAAAATAAAATTTAAGTTGATTGAGTCCGAGGACTAGGAAAAAATCAAATTTTGCTGAACTTCGTTAATTTTTGGTGTTCCTTTTATTATCATCTCATTTACTATTTGTGCTTTAGATATAGTAGTTGTGATTTAATCAATCTCTATATATTCGGCTTCCGTAATAATTGGTATTAGAGTCAAGGTTCTATCTTAGTATGTTCTGTCGTTGCAGCATAGTCTGAACTTTCACATCAGAAAAGAATTATTTTGATGTTTTGTATTGTCAGTAAATAAATAGTGTGAGCACGTGATTTTTGCTTTAACGAAAACTACTCCAAAAATAAATCAAAAAATAAAATAAATTTCTTTTACTGTGTAATTTTTGAATTTGCATGGTGTTAAATGTTTGTGTTATGTCCGTAAATGTTTATTTTGTCAAAATAAATAAAAAAAAATAAAATAAAATACATGTTGCATGCATATAGGATTTAATTATGCATTTAAGAGTTAATTTAAATAAAATTACAAAAAATATGCGTTTGTTCTAATTTTAATGTTTCACTATGTGATTAATATTTTTTGTCTATGTGTTAAATTGTTAAAGGTTGATTAATATTTTGAAGGAGTAATTTTTTGTTTTTATAATTTTAATTAGGATTTTTAATAATTGAAGAATTAAATTAGAAATTAAAAAGAGTGGTATTAAATGGGCAAAAACGGATCTGGGCCAAATTTTCTAAACAAAATCAGGCCCAATCCAAATGACCATGTCCGGTCCAATTCAAAACAGAATCAAACGACGTCGTTTGGTTACCCCTTATCAAGGGCCGTTGGATTAAATCCAACCAACGGCCAAGATCTCATCACCCTAACCCAAGACCCTTACCCGATCCGATACCCGGTTCAACCCGTCCCCCTAACCTAAACCAAACGACACCGTTTGGTTAAGTGAGTAGATCTCATCCATCCATTCTACTTGATCCAACGGACGATACCAGTCCACCCCACCCCTATATAAATCCCAAACCTCTACCCAGCCCCTAACTGAACACCCCCCCTCTCCGCTCCTGTTCATCATCGTTCCAAACAGACCCCTAACCCTAGCCGCCCCTATTCCCCTTCGCCTGAAACCCGGCGGCATCAACGCCGCCGGTCACCAACTTAACACCCTAGGACCTCCTGAACCTCCCCTACACGAATCCAACCTTAGTTTCCTTCGAATCAGGCCACAACTCTTCGAATCTTAAATCGAAGGTTGGCCTGAAAACTTGATCTAAACCAATCAGCCCCAAATTAACACCATGGCTTCCCCTAGTCATCCTAAGTATGGATCTGTTGGTTGTTTGGTTCGAATCAGTTCGGAACTTCTCGAATCTTCTTTTGAAGATTCGGACCAAACAAGAACAAACTCAGATCCATTTCAAACTAACACGAAATAACCCCTAGGCTACCCTCACCCTTGTATCATGTTTGGTTCCCTTCAAATCTGCCCGGAAATGTTCGGATTTAAGATCCAAGAACCTGGAACCCTAAAAATTTCCAATCTTGGAATTTTTCCGATTTCAAGTAAAAGATTGAGGTTCAATCGACCTTAGTCAAAGTATTTTCAGTGGAAAATACTTCGACTAAAGTCTGTTTGATTTCAAACAAAAATTCGAAGCCGAGTTGAGTTCGAGTCTGATTAAAATTCAGAGGTATTTTTCTATTATTTTGTGTATTCTAAGTGTATTGTTGTCTGTGTCAATAGCTTTTTGATTTTTCATATTTGTTTTGATCAATTCTGTCATTTCTGTCTCCTACCTATTTACTTGATCCGAATGTGAATTGTTTCTATTGGTTGTGATATTTACAATGTATGTAATCGACTCGATTAAGTTCGTCGATTAGTTATATTATGAATTCTCGTTTATGATAAATACTGATTGAAATAATTTGTCTACCTATTGTTTGTTGACAATTGTTATAGATAGTTAGTTAATTAGTCTTTTAAATCATGTTTGTTTATAAATCAGTGAGTCCGTCAAATGGATGTTGTGTATGTATTGATTTCTGGGCAGTTAGTTTCAGGTAATGCATATACTGTCAATACCCCTGCACTTATGCTAAATTCAATTTCAATTCAGATTTTGTTCTGTTAAGTTCTGCGTATTGTTAAAATGTTTGTATACAAGTTCAGTGTTCAAATCTGAATTTAATTTTGTCCATTAGCTATTAGACATTGGGTGTTGGATCAATTAGCTATCATTGAATAGACAGAATGTTTGTTTGATTTAGGACTTGGTTATTAGCTGCTAAACAGGTTTAATTCAGATAATTTGGTTAAGGTTTAAGCAATTTTGGTCTGGGGTAGTAATAACAGTAGTATTAAGGGATTTTCAGTGATTATTTGAGAAATGAAACAGTAGGGTAATATAATAATAATAGTGTGCTTATAATGGAATGTTAGTGGCTATAATTTAGGAGATAATGGGAAACAAAGGGTAATGGAATGCTGGAATCAGGAAAAAGTTCACTCAATGGGATTTAAAGTAGTTAAAAGCAAATTTTAGATATGATTTTCTGTTTTAAAAAAGATAAAAGGGGGTCCAGGCAGCACAAAAAGGAAGGAGGCATACCTGTATAAATACAGGGGCAGATTTCAGGAATAAGGAAGAGGGAGACAGAGAGAATTTTTAAGAGAGAATTTTGAAGAGATTTTGAGGGTTGAGATTTTAAAGGAAGAAAACAGAAAATAGAACACTCACATACACACTCACACACAGATACAGCAGCAGAAACAGAAAATCAGAAACAAACTGAATTTGAAACTGAAGAAAAACTGAAATCTGAAATGTTGTTTTTTTGTTGAATCTGTTCAACTTTATGTGATTCCACTGTTCAGTTAAAATCCGAAGTGTTTCTTAAAAGTACTTTACTGTGCATCTGGGCTCTTCGAATCCTATTCTTGTTCAGATTTACTGGGTTATCAGTATATTCTACTGAATTTGTTACTGCTGTAACTGCTGAAACTTACTTCTTCTACCTCCATTTCATGTATATATATCTTTTAAATTTTAAGTTGGAAAGAGATTTCAGCATGACCCATCAATGAAGCTTGAATTGAAATGCTATTTCCAATTGTCCAAGTTCATTATTTTCATTTTTTTATGTTAATTAATTAGTAGTGAACTCAATTTGATAGCCATGAGTTAAATTGTCTTATTTTGAAATTCATATAAAACTTTGTAATAATGTTATCCATGTCAAATTTCATTAGTTTAGTTATCTATGAGTTGTGTAAATAAGAAGCATGGCAGAAAGTTGGTTTTTATTTATACTTCATGGTGTTGTTAGATAGGTATAGCATAATATAGCATTATCAAAGAAAATATGCTATAAGTTTATCTTGTTAGTTAATTAGTTGTTGTTTAAAGCTAGATGATGATTAGCTGCAATTTGCCATCTTTTGGCATAACATTGGTGGTGTTCATAATTTATAGTTGAAAGATGTATTAGTATAATCCGTATGTTCAAAAGTGTCAAATATAGCAAGTAATATATTGTATGCAATATCATTTTATTAAGTCAACAAGACTTATTCTCTTTCTTAGTAATAAAGGGCTTAGGAACTTATACAATGTGAAAATTAATAGTTAGTAATAATTCACATAGATTGAGAATCAAATTGGTTTGATTATATCTATATCTATCCTAACTCAATCATAGGCATAACTAAGTAAGTTAATTTCATCTATTAAGATTAAAACGAGTATGTGAGAATAAGTTGAGTTGTATATACACAAATGGCAACACTTTAAATCAATGGTAATTAAAATAGAATTTGCATTAAGTAATAATGAAAATTCTTGGAAAATATTTCCTTCCTTTATGAATCATTCATTTTCAGTTTCATATGTAATTTATTCCTTGGCATATATATATATATATATATATGTCATATTTGTTTTAAAGTTAGTATTAATCATATCTTTATTCTGTCCTTTGAATTTGAATAATTGGAATGAATATGATTTATATTCGGAAATTATAATCAATGGTCAATATTTAATAAATTGTGGATTATTTTCCAAAAAATTAAAGAATATCTTAAAACGAGATTTCTTGTGATGTAACAAACATTTTTTTTGTGGAAATTCCATAATATCATTACAAATATGTTGCGCAATTAGGGATACGTTCGCGTACCTTGATTATACTTCTAAAAGCAAAAATTTCGGATTATGCGTACGCGCAATTTCGAGCGAATGTTTAATAAAAGGATTTTTCTAAAGGCGTAAAATCAATTTCATAAAAATCCGATATGTACGGTTCACTATTCAAGAAAAAATAATTATTCTTGATTCAACACAATCTCGAAAAAAAAAATGTGCTTAATAAATATATTGTCAAAAGTAATTGTGTACACGTGCGCGTGACACAGTTCCGCATCTTTTTAATTTATAACACGAATATACGTACGCGTAATTCGATTCAAAGAAGGGTTCTCAATCACAATAAGCATAAGCGGTAGTAAAATCAGATAACATCAATATATTTAATTATCAAGATAATTAAGCCAATAATAAAAACAGTTAAGCGACCATGCTAGAACCATGGAATTCGAAAATGCCTAACACCTTCTTCCGGATTAACAGAATTCCTTACTCAGGATTTCTGGTTCGCAGAATAATAAACAGAGTCATATTCTCCTCGATTCAGGGATTGAAATTGGTGACTTGGGACGCCTTAAAATTCCCAGGTGGCGACTCTAAAATAAACAAACAAATCCCGTTTCGACTGTCCTTTAATTGGAGAAAACTCCCCATGCGCCCCGCGGGTGCGGCAAATAGGAGGTGCGACAGCTCTGGCGACTCTGCTGGGGATCAAAGTGTTACTATAATCCAGAACCATTGGTTCAGGGTTTAAAGAATTCGAGCTTAAAGTATCTATTTTTATTGGCTTTACTTACTATATAATTTTTAACTGTTTATTTGCTAATATGCTAAATTTTTTTTACCGCTTTAATATTACTTAAATTGTGAATATATACAACTGCTACGAAACCCCCTTCTTTCTGAGTCTTCTGAATATTTGGTGTACACGTGCGCGTGACCCACCTTTCTGTTAAAGTCATACCAAATAAGACGGAGTTGGGACAAGTAACTAGGCCGGGCAGACTTTCGTGCTCCCGGTACATTACCCCCGCTTCGGCTCAAGCTGTCCGTTTGGGTAAGCCAGGTTTAGAACAATCAACCTAAGGTTTTACACTTAGAATAACTCAGCCATGTACCGGATCCCTAGTAGGAACGAATATTTGCATCATATGCATTCGGCCTTGGAGACTCAACACAAGGGTTGGGTCTGTCTAGGACAGGTGAACCCAAAATTAAAAAGACCATCATGATGCATCCTATTTGTTATTTGTGCATTCATTCGCCTCGAACATGCTTGTTGACCAGCTTAAATAAAATATTGATAAGGAGAAAGGAATAAATTGGGTTGCTTTAAAAATTTCGAAAAAATGTAGTTTTTAAAATTTTTTTTTTTAATAAATAAAAGAAAAAATTTCGAAAATGATTTTTAGTATAAATTTTGACTTTATTAAAATTAAATTTCAGATACAAAATGAGCACTACACAAAGCCCCTCATCCACAAGTACGGAGGAATTTCTATGTTAGCTTCAAATGTGGTGGTATGATTTAGGCGAAGACGGTCAAAATGGGTCGTCAAGCATTTGGGAAATCTCACGGACATTATGAAAGTTGAGCCTCGGGATGATCTGATTACGACATTAGTAACTTTCTGGGATCCTGTTCACAATGTTTTTCGTTTCTCTGACTTCGAGCTTACTCCTACATTAGAGGAGATAGCTGGCTATGTTGGTTTTGACGGAAGTTTAAGAAATCAAAGCTTGATATTCACAAAGGCTCCTTCAATACATCGATTCTTCGGTCTTCTGAACATCAGCAGTCAAATCAGGAAAAGCAATGTCATCAATGGATGTTGTTCCTTCAATTTTTTGTATTCCAGGTTTGGAAAGTCAGATGGGTTCGAAATTCATGAGAAAGGCCTTACTAATAAGCAAAACAAAGACACTTGGCAGATGCACCGTCGATTTGCTTTCATGGTGGCTTTTCTAGGAGTCATGGTCTTCCCAAATAAAGAGCGAACAATTGATATTCGCACCGCAAAAGTTGTACAAATCCTCACCACTAAAGAAAATCACACCCTTGTCCCCATCATTCTATCAGATATTTATCGGGCCTTGACTTTATGCAAATCAGGAGCGAAAGTTTTCGAAGGATGCAAAATTTTGTTGCAAATGTGGGTGATTGAACATCTCCAACAACAACCCAAGATCATACAGTATGGGTCGAACAAAGCTAATTGCATTGAGAGCTATGAGGAAAGAACAAAAAATTACCAAGCTCCAGAAGGGATAGAAGCATGGGTATCTCATCTAAAGGCTTTAACGGCAAATCAAATTGAATGGACTCTGGGATGGCTCCCGATGAGAGAAGTAATACATATGTCAACCTCAAATAGTTATCTACTACTATTGGGATTGAGAAGCATTCAGCCGTATGCACCACTAAGAGTCCTAAGGCAACTAGGGAGATATCAAATAGTTCCTGATGAGGAAGATTTGAGTATGCAAGTAATCGAATTACACCCAGAAGCCACTATTCCCGAAGCTTTACTTCAGCAAATGTGGAATGGGTGCCGATACTTGAAAAGTGATACTCAAGTCCTAGACACTACCAAGGGTGAGATAAATCCTGGATATGCGAGGTGGTTCGAAAAGCGGTCTCGCGTGGATGATGTACCAGAACCTGAGCTAAAAAGGCCAACAAAAAGACCCCACGTTCAAAACTTCAATGATAAAATCCAAGAGCGGTTGATCTGGGGAGAAAAAGAAAAAGGGTACAAAGCAACTATCCATGCCCTAAAAGAAAATCTAAGAAGCCTCAGTTTGGAGAAAGATTTGCAAGAACAAGAAGCCAAAGGCGAGAAAAAGAGTCTAGTTTGTGAGAATGAAAATCTTCATGCTCGATTCCAAAAAATGAAAAGAGTCACTGAAACGCCAAAGAGGAGCTGGAAGGATCAAAAAACCATCGCCAATCTCTTCGAAAAAATGCAAGATTATGATTCCATTCTTGCGGAAAACGAAAAGGCATTGAGCAAAGCAAAAGAAAGGATCCAACAATTAAACGAAGAAGCCAGATCTAACAAGGAACGCCAAGATAGGCAATCCGAAAAAGACAAGGCTCAATTCAAGAAGGAAAAAAGACTATTGGATGCGATCAGAAGACCAGCTTCGTGCACAACTAGAAGAGGCAAGAAGATGCAACAGAGAATACCAACAAGCAGACCTCGACAGGGAAAGATCGCAAGCAAGATTAGAGCAGGCCAGACTCCGAGCTCTATTAGAATCAGCTTTAGATCGTGAAAACCGTGTCAGAGACATAGCCACCACTCGTCAGCAGCAATTGCAAGACCAAGACCAACGTCTCCAAGGTTTCAGGGCACAAATCCACGACTTGGCAGTCTTCACATCTCAAAGTTATATAAACTGCCAAGGAATGGATTATGAAAGGTTTACAGAGCATGCACCCACTTTTGCTCGTCATCTAGCAATGGAGTTGGAAAGGATGTATCGTACGCTGGGAGGCCATCCAGGTCAAGCCCCACATTGAGCAGATAATCCATTATTAGAGAACAAAAGTGGAAAGTGGGGCATTTTGTGAGATGTTATGAATTGTATCTTTTATTTTGATTTAAGTGTGTGTGTTTCAAGCTATTTTCTTAAAATTTTCAAATGTAATTCCATCTTTGTGTAATAAATAAACATGATTGGCTTTGGTCCGAACTATCGCAAGGTCTGATTCATGTTTGACATGATACGTAAGAAATCTCTAGGATTCGACCACCACGATAAAGATACATATAGTAAATAAAAGCGAATGACAATTTTTCAATTTCAAGAAAGCTGGGACGACACAAGCAACCGAGCGAATGCATAATAGAAAGGGATTATTTGTCTAGGAGCATTGCATCTCAACGTGTGATTATATATGTGTTAAACTCTCAAAACTAACAAGTTTGTTCCATTTCAGAATTCAACCAGTTAGTTTCTCTAAAGAGTATACTGGCATATTATCACTATCACACAAGATCAAAAGGACCAATACCCGAAAGTATGTCTATCCCAGATGTTGACACAAGTATGGAGATAGAATAGATGGATGTCGGGAAAATGAAAGAAGAAATGCTTAAGCTCAAGCAGCAAATGGCTGAAATGTACCAAGCTTGGTCTACAGGACAGTTACCCCCATCTTACCCAAATAACCCTGCTCCATCAATGATCCAAACTCAGGATAATATCACCACTGAATTATCCCCAAGTTTCCCCATTTATCAGCACTACCGAGGCACCACCTCTCAGACACCACAGTCTCCACCTCCAAAACCAGTTCCGTACCTTCCTCCACCTATGACTCCTGTTTTCGTAGCACCTCCCCCTGCTACATTTCACAAATCTCCTAGTGAGCCTACATTTCAGGCCCAAGACAACCAATATTACCCCCCGGAGCCCACCTTCAAAGCCTCCGAAATCAATTCACCTGCTCCTCGGTTTGATCTCCCAACCGAAATTGACAAACCAGCCAAAAATGCTAAACAAGAAGAGATGTTCAGGAAGGTCAAAAGTCTAGAACAATTGTTCCGAGACATGCGGGGATTAGGTGGGCAAGTCAGTGTAGCATACAAAGATTTATGCCTATTCCCTAATGTACAATTGCCATTTGGCTTTAAGATGCCCAAATTTGACCTATACAGAGGGCACGACGACCCAGTAGCCCACTTAAGGGGTTTTTGTAGCAAGATGCGAGGAGCTGGGGGAAAGGATGAATTATTGATGGCTTACTTCAGTCAAAGTCTAAGCGGATCAGCTTTGGAGTGGTATACACGCCAAGACCATGGAAGATGGTACATCTGGGATGACCTGGCACAGGCATTCGCATACCATTTCCAATACAATCTGGAGATCATCCCAGATCGATTATCTTTGACCAAATTTGAGAAGAAACACAATGAAAGTTTCAGAGAGTATGGTTTTCGGTGGAGAGAACAGGCATCAAGAGTGGATCCTCCTATGAAGGAGAGCGAAATGGTAGACTACTTCCTCCAAGCTTTGGAACCAACTTACTATGCCCACTTGGTTTCAGCGGTTGGAAAATCATTCAACGAGGTAGTGAAGATGGGAGGTATGATGGAAGAAGGCCTCAAGACAAATAAAATCATGAGCTATTCAGCAATTAAGGCAACTACTCAAGCTATTCAAGGCGGGGTAGGAGGAATCGGAAGAAAAAAGAGGGAGGAAGCAACCGTAGTTGATTCAGGAATTTGGCCGGGACCCAGAGGCTCACTGCTTTACTATAATCAACAACAACCTCGCCAATCAGCTTACCACCATGACTCATTCCAACACTACTATCACCCTTCAGAGCCTCATTTTGCCATTAACCACGCTCAAGCATACAATCAGCCACCTGTTCACACCAATTGGCGTGCTCCTGTCACACCAAATACCTACCCCCGAGCTTATCCCGGACCAGGTTTTAGGCCTAGGCCAGCATTCAGGGGAGAAAGGGAACAAAAAAAGAAAACTTACACTCCATTGGGAGAGTCTTACACTAGTCTGTTCCACAGGCTGAGACAATTAGACATGTTGAGACCAATACAATCCAAGCTACCCAATCCTCCACCAAAGAATCTGGATTACACCATTAGCTGTGAATATTGCTCTGGTGCACCAGGCCATGATACGGAGAAATGTTGGCATTTGAAAAATGCAATACAAGAGCTGATTGATACTAATAAAATCGAGGTTCAAACCCCCGAAGCTCCAAATATCAATTGAAATCCAATGCCAGCCCATCAAGAGGCTAATATGATAGAAATCATACAAGCTGATGGGGAGACAAAGAAGCCGTCACAAACTGTCATGATGATCAAGTCTCATGAAACCAAGCCAGATAAGCAGTTAATGGAGGAGAAGCCGGTGTCTAAGCGTAACAAGAATGGTGATGAACCTTCTATGATAGTCGATGAGGGATCATCAAACAAAGTTGCCGCAAAACAAGAGAGGCCGAAGGTGATAGTACCAGGGGTTGCTAACAAACCCGTTGTATTCGTAGAAGGAGCACGTACAGATCGGGTTATTATTGCACCTGTAATCCAGCTGCCAATCATAGACAACAAAGCCATCCCATGGAACTATGAAGGGGTGACCGTAATGTACAAGGGCAAAGAAATCAAGGAAGAAGTGTGTGAGGTGCAAGGCTTGACTCGTTCGGGAAGATGTTTTACTCCCGAAGAGCTGAGAAAAACTAAAAACAATCCAATACCAACAAAGAAAGCTGTGACGGAAGAAGAGGTGGAAGAGTTTTTAAGAAAAATGAAGCTCCATGATTATTCTGTTGTGGATCAATTAAAGAAAACCCCCGCTCAAATTTCATTGTTGTCATTACTGATCCATTCAGAGGAACACCGTCTGGCGTTGATGAAAATCCTGAATGAAGCTCATGTTCCCGAAAAGATCTCTGTAAATCATTTGGGCAAAATAGCCAACAGAATCTTTGAGACAAATAGAATTACATTTGCTGATGATGAATTACCCGTGGAAGGCACCGAGCACAACAGAGCTCTTTACCTCACCGTGAAATGTGAAAACTCCGTAGTAACCCGGGTATTGGTCGACAATGGGTCCAGTGCAAACATATTTCCTCTCTCCACTTTAAACAAATTAAAAATTAAAGAGGAGAGGATCAAAAAGAATAGTATCTGCGTACGAGGATTTGACGGTGGAAGCAGAGATTCATTTGGCGACATAGTGTTGGAACTAACTATAGGGCCAGTTGAATTCACAATGGAATTCCAAGTGTTGGACATAACTGTCTCTTACAACTTGTTGTTGGGTCGACCATGGATCCATGCTGCTAAAGCAGTCCCGTCAACACTACATCAGGCTGTCAAGTTTGAATGGGACCATCAAGAAATAGTCGTGCATGGAGAAGAAAGTTTAAATGCTCACAACAGCACCATTGTACCAGTCAAGGGAGCAGAAATTGACCAAGGACCATGGGTATACCAAGTGTCCGACACGGTGACGGTAGAAAAAATTCCAGAAGGGAAATACCTTTCGAATCCAAAGGTATCCTCTGCATCAGTCATGGTAGCTTATGAAATGCTGAAGAATGGCTTTATACCCGGCAAAGGTCTGGGCTTATCTTTGCAAGGAATTGTACAACCAGTATCTCTCCCCGAGAACTGGGGAACATTCGGTCTAGGGTTCACACCTACCACCAATGACGTGATAAGGGCCAGGAAGTTGAAGCACCAAGCATGGGTACTTCCAAGACCAGTACCACAGTTGTCGAAGTCTTTTGTCAAGACCGGTGCTAAAAATCGCCCGATAACAACAATTCCTAAATCCCGAGTCAATCCTGAGAAGAAATTAATTGAAAGGTTCGAGAAATTGTTTAGTGATGTGAATATGTTGGAAAGCGGAGAAGGGTGTAGCAACGCAGAAGTTCAATTCGATGGGCCAGAAACGAAGCTCAATAATTGGAAAGCCACTCCTCTTCCAATTCGAAAGGAGTCTTGGTAGTTTATTTTGATTTTCTTTCAGTTTGTTTGGGTTATTTCAAGGTTGTAATCCCAAAGTTTATTTTACAGTCGGTTTGAAGTGTGCAAAACCTTGTTATCTTTTATCATCCAATAAAAAGCAGTTTCCTTTTTATTATCATTCCTAATAGCTTTCTTTTCCTTTTTCTTCTTTCTTGTACAATTCCTTTTACGCTGGCTCTAGTAATATGGCATGCATGAGGAATCCTCAGCCCAGTCTTAAAAATCAATCTGATTCCGAAATATTAATTCAAGAAATATATTGTGATTATGAATCAGAATATGATGAAGATGAGGTTTTTGAAGAGATTAGTAAAGAGTTAATTCACTTTGAGGAAAAAATCAAATCTAACTTGAGTGATACCGAGGACGTCAATATAGGGGACACGAGTAATGTCCGGTAAACTAAAATAAGTGTCCATCTGGAACCAAAGATCCGAGAAGAGTTAATTAAAGCACTCATAGAATTCAAAGATGTATTTGCATGGTCGTATGACGACATGCCAGGCTTGAGCACTGATTTAGTGTTCCACAAATTGCCCACCGATCCAACGGTACCTCTTGTCAAGCAGAGGCTGAGAAAATTCAAGCCTGATATGAGTATGAGAATTAAGGAAGAAATCACCAAACAATTGGAAGCAAAAGTCATTCGAGTTACTCAATATCCTGTTTGGTTGGCTAATGTCGTTCCTGTACCAAAGAAAGACGGCAAAATTAGAGTATGCGTCGACTATCGCAATCTCAACAAAGCAAGTCCAAAGGATAATTTCCCATTACCCAATATACATATTTTGATCGACAATTGTGCCAAGCATGATATAGGGTCTTTCGTGGATTGTTATGCCGGGTATCATCAAATTCTAATGGATGAAGAAGATGCAGAAAAGACGGCATTCATCACACCATGGGGAACTTATTGCTACCGGGTAATGCCATTCGGTTTAAAGAATGCCGGAGCAACCTATATGAGAGCAATGACCACAATGTTTCATGATATGATACATAAGGAGATTGAGGTATACGTAGACGATATGATCATAAAATCAAAGCATCAGGCCGACCACGTTGGAGATTTGAGGAAGTTCTTCTTAAGACTTCGCAGGTACAACCTCAAGCTTAACCCTGCCAAATGCGCATTTGGAGTTCCATCCGGAAAGTTGCTGGGATTCATAGTCAGTCGACGAGGCATTGAGCTAGATCCGTCAAAGATCAAAGCCATCCAAGAACTGCCGCCCCCAAGAAACAAAACTGAAGTAATGAGTTTGTTGGGAAGGTTAAATTATATCAGCAGGTTTATTGCTCAGCTCACAACAACCTGTGAGCCAATTTTCAAATTGTTGAAAAAGGATGCTGCGGTCAAATGGACCGATGAGTGTCAAGAAGCGTTCGACAAAATAAAAGGGTACTTGTCAAACCCACCCGTATTGGTCCCGCCAGAACCAGGAAGACCTTTGATTCTTTACTTAACGGTTTTGGAAAATTCATTCGGTTGTGTATTGGGGCAGCATGACCTCACTGGCAGAAAAGAACAGGCCATCTACTACCTTAGCAAGAAGTTCACAGCTTATGAGGTTAAGTATACTCATCTGGAAAAGACATGTTGCGCCCTAACATGGGTAGCTCAAAAATTGAAACACTATTTATCATCCTACACTACTTACCTCATTTCTCGGTTGGATCCATTGAAATACATTTTTCAAAAGCCTATGCCAACAGGAAGACTTGCAAAATGGCAGATATTGCTCACGGAATTCGACATCATCTATGTGACTCGAACTGCAATGAAGGCTCAAGCACTGGCCGATCATTTAGCCGAAAACCCGGTCGATGAGGAATATGAGCCGTTGAAGACTTATTTTCCCGATGAAGAAACCATGCATATCAATGAGGTGGAGCAAATTGAAAAGTATGGCTGGAAACTTTTCTTTGATGGGGCCGCCAACATGAAAGGGGTTGGAATAGGAGCTGTAATCATTTCTGAAACAGGGCATCACTATCCTGTTACGGCTCAACTACGATTTTATTGCACCAATAATATGGCTGAATATGAAGCTTGCATTTTGGGTTTAAGGCTAGCCGCAGACATGGGTATCCGAGAAATCTTAGTCATGGGAGATTCGGATCTTTTGGTACATCAAATTCAAGGAGAATGAGAAACCCGAGACTTGAAGCTCATACCATACCGACAATGTTTACATGATCTTTGTCAGCGGTTTCAATCAGTGGAATTCCAACATATTCCAAGAATCCATAATGAGGTTGCCGATGCATTGGCTACCCTAGCATCAATGCTGCACCATCCGGACAAAGCTTATGTAGATCCGATACATATTCAAGTCCACGATCAACACGCTTATTGCAATATGGTTGAAGAAGAATTTGATGGTGAACCATGGTTCCACGACATCAAGGAATATATCAGAATGGGGATATATCCCGCACAAGCCACAGGAGATCAAAAGAGGACCATTAGGCGATTGGCAAATGGATTCTTCTTAAGCGGAGGAGTTTTGTATAAAAGAACACCGGATCTTGGATTATTAAGATGCATAGATGCCATACAAGCTACAACTGTCATGTCTGAAGTACATTCAGGAGTTTGCGGACCCCACATGAGTGGATATGTGTTGGTAAAGAAAATCCTCCGAGCTGGTTACTATTGGCTTACCATGGACCGAGATTGTATCAGTTTTGTACGCAAGTGCCATCAATGCCAAATACACGGAGATTTAATTCATTCTCCACCATCCGAGTTGCACACAATGTCGGCACCATGGCCTTTCGTTGCTTGGGGCATGGATGTGATTAGACCAATTGAGCCGGCAACATCCAATGGACACAGATTCATTCTGGTAGCTATTGATTATTTTACCAAATGGGTTGAGGCCAAGACATTCAAATCAGTAACCAAGAAAGCTGTGGTCGATTTTGTCCACTCAAATATCATATGTCGATTCGGAATCCCGAAGGTGATCATCACAGATAACGGTGCTAATCTCAACAGCAACTTAATGAAAGAAGTATGTCAACAGTTTAAGATTACACATCGTAACTCTACCCCATATCGGCCCAAGGCGAATGGAGCAGTAGAAGCAGCCAACAAAAACATAAAGAAGATACTTCGGAAAATGGTAGAAGGTTCAAAACAATGGCATGAAAAATTACCATTTGCTTTATTGGGATACCGCACTACCGTTCGCACTTCAGTAGGAGCAACTCCTTATTTGTTGGTATACGGCACTGAAGCAGTAATTCCTGCAGAAGTTGAGATTCCTTCCCTTCGGATCATCGCCGAAGCAAAGATTGATGATGATGAATGGGTCAAAACCCGTCTAGAACAGTTAAACTTAATTGATGAAAAACGATTGACCGCAGTATGCCATGGTCAATTATATCAAAGAAGAATAGAAAGAGCATACAACAAAAAGGTGCGTCCCCGGAAGTTCGAAGTAGGTCAGCATGTGCTGAAACGCATTCTTCCACATCAGGTTGAAGCAAAAGGCAAATTTGCTCCGAATTGGCAAGGACCATTCATTGTGACCAGAGTATTATCGAATGATGCACTATGTTTAACAGATATTGAAGGCAAATGCATAGATATGGCGATCAATTCTGACGCGGTAAAAAGATATTATGCATAACTTTTTGAATGTTTGTATTTAGCACTATTTCGAAGATTGGAATGACAAAGGCAATTTATTCTGCTATCCAAACACTATACCATTTGCTTCCCCTTTGAGCCAACTTGTTTCTTTCCTACCCTCTCTTGGAATCAATAAAAAATCAAGTATTACATAAAAAAAAATCATCATTATGTAGTGAACTACGTTTGACCTGATTCCTCAAAGAAGGATACGTAGGCGCCTCACGGCTCGGTCATAGGATGCACACGTAGACGCCTCACGGCTCGGTCATAGGGTGCACCACATGCACAATGTGCACGGAAAAGAATTTAAGAGACCCCAAGCAAGAAACTGGGGCATGAATTGTATTGGAAATAAGAAAAGATTCCAAGAGTTGTAATCTTAAACTCATACCAAAGGTATTTAGCTTTTAATACCGCTTTCATTTCTAACCCTATAAAAAAAAGACCTTTCGATCAATCTTAGAAAAATGCTGAGGCAAGCAAATAAAGTGGTTCATAACACTCTGGTACAAACAAGGAAAGGAAGTAAAAATAAGAGAGTCTTATAGGTGAAAATCCACACGGGCACCATAAGGCGACGGAAGTTGAGAGAAAAGTAAAATGAGAGAGTCTTATAGGTGAAAACCCACACGGGCACCATAAGGCGAAAAGGAAATGAAGAAGTGAAAAACGAGAAAAATTTATCGGTGAAAACTCCTTGAGACAATTGAGAGGAGATTGATTAAAAGATTGGGTTGATTAATCCGAAATGCATACCCTGATCATTGGTGCCAGTAATTCCAATCAGATAAGTCCTTTATTTCTTTTCCAACAGTCATCCAAAAATTGGATTTTTCTTTTCATTCTATAAATTGTCGAAATCAGCGTATTTCGTTACTAATAATCTTACTTTCTCCAAGCTTTGAGATAAGTTTTATTCCAAACAAATAAGAAGGAATGTCAAGGTATACTACCAAGATTCAAGGTTACAAAATACAGCCACGAAAGGTGGGAGATAAAATACGGGTGTAAGAAAGATGAAATCAAAAGTGGATCAGCAAAGTCAAAAGAGGCACATGATTACAGTTGAAAGGTTTTGAAGGAAAACACACAGAGGGGAATCCTATAGTCAAGGATCAATTACAAAGACAAAACAGTCTTTTCAATCATTCCAAGGCAATAAAGAGAGACGAAGAGAAACATCACCATCTGCAAGAATACCACAGCCAACCACCCTGCTGTAAACTAACGAAGTTTTCTTTGATTTAAAACAGGGGCAAAAACAATATTTGTGTTAGGAAATACCTGGTGAAGAATTGAAAAGTCAGGCGTCCACCTGGAGAATGAGGATGAAAGAATTAAAGAAGTCAGGTATCCACCTGGAGAATGAGGATGAGAAAAGAAGAAGTCAGGCGTCCACCTGGAGAATGAGGATAAGAATTGAAAAGTCAGGCGTCCACCTGGAGAATGAGGATGAAAGAATTAAAGAAGTCAGGCGTCCACCTGGAGAATGAGGATGAGAAAAGACGAAGTCAGGCGTCCACCTGGAGAATGAGGATAAGAATTGAAAAAGTCAGGCGTCCACCTGGAGAATGAGGATGAAGAATTAGAAGAAGTCAGGCGTCCACCTGGAGAATGAGGATAAGAATTGAAAAAGTCAGGCGTCCACCTGGAGAATGAGGATGAGAAAAGAAGAAGTCAGGCGTCCACCTGGAAAATGAGGACAAAGAATTGAAGAAGTCAGGCGTCCACCTGGAAAATGAGGATGAAGAATTAAAGAAATCAGGCGTCCACCTGGAGAATGAGGATGAGAAGTCAGGCATCTACCTGGAGAATGAGGATGAGAATTGAAGAAGTCAGGCGTCCTCCTGGAGAATGAGGATGAAAGAATTAAAGAAGTCAGGCGTCCACCTGGAGAATGAGGATGAGAATTGAAAAAGTCAGGCGTCCACCTGGAGAATGAGGATAAGAATTGAAAAGTCAGGCGTCCACCTGGAGAATGAGGATGAAAGAATTAAAGAAGTCAGGTATCCACCTGGAGAATGAGGATGAGAAAATAAAGAAGTCAGGCGTCCACCTGGAGAATGAGGATGAGAAAAGACGAAGTCAGGCGTCCACCTGGAGAATGAGGATAAGAATTGAAAAAGTCAGGCGTCCACCTGGAGAATGAGGATGAAGAATTAGAAGAAGTCAGGCGTCCACCTGGAGAATGAGGATAAGAATTGAAAAAGTCAGGCGTCCACCTGGAGAATGAGGATGAGAAAAGAAGAAGTCAGGCGTCCACCTGGAGAATGAGGACAAAGAATTGAAGAAGTCAGGCGTCCACCTGGAAAATGAGGATGAAGAATTAAAGAAATCAGGCGTCCACCTGGAGAATGAGGATGAGAATTGAAGAAGTCAGGCGTCCACCTGGAGAATGAGGATGAAAGAATTAAATAAGTCAGGTATCCACCTGGAGAATGAGGATGAGAATTGAAAAAGTCAGGCGTCCACCTGGAGAATGAGGACAAAGAAGAGAGGAAGTCAGGCGTCCACCTGGAGAATGAGGATGACAAAAGAAAAGAAGCAGTCAAGGCACCCACCTGAAGAACGAGGGAATGAAATTGAAGTGTTGAAATCAAAAAGCCCGCTCATATGAGAAAGGAGCACACTTAAAATCAATAAAGCAGAGGAGTCCAATAGAATCCCCAGCAAGAAACAACAAGAGCGTCAAGAAAAATACGAAATAAGCCAAATGCCCAAGATTCACCAAGATATCAAAACAACAGGAAACGCAAGGGCATGATCTAGATAAGATTTTATAATTCATGTACCATAGTCAAGTTTAATTTTGTATTTCCTTTAAAGTAAGGTGTAATAAGGAGGTCAGCAAGCAGTAAAAACAGCACGAAGCAGCAGTAACATCACAGTCCCGCGGTAGTCCCAGCTACCCCAAAGTTCCCGAACTACACTGACCTGATTCCTTTATAGCCAAGGATATGTAGGAAACCTTTGAAGCAGAGGTTCGGTCAAATCTTTCTAAAAAAGCTTCCCACGGAGTATTCGAACGGGAAAAAATCGCTCGTATCCGCTCACTTTATCTTTGCACGAAAACTCTTCGAGTTTCCGCACAAAGAGGGGCAGCTGTGAGCACGTGATTTTTGCTTTAACAAAAACTACTCCAAAAATAAATCAAAAAATAAAATAAATTTCTTTTACTGTGTAATTTTTGAATTTGCGTGGTGTTAAATGTTTGTGTTATGTCCGTAAATGTTTATTTTGTCAAAATAAATCAAAAAAAATAAAATAAAATACATGTTGCATGCATATAGGATTTAATTATGCATTTAAGAGTTAATTTAAATAAAATTACAAAAAATATGCGTTTGTTCTAATTTTAATGTTTCACTATGTGATTAATATTTTTTGTCTATGTGTTAAATTGTTAAAGGTTGATTAATATTTTGAAGGAGTAATTTTTTGTTTTTATAATTTTAATTAGGATTTTTAATAATTGAAGAATTAAATTAGAAATTAAAAAGAGTGGTATTAAATGGGCAAAAACGGATCTGGGCCAAATTTTCTAAACAAAATCAGGCCCAATCCAAATGACCATGTCCGGTCCAATTCAAAACAGAATCAAACGACGTCGTTTGGTTACCCCTTATCAAGGGCCGTTGGATTAAATCCAACCAACGGCCAAGATCTCATCACCCTAACCCAAGACCCTTACCCGATCCGATACCCGGTTCAACCCGTCCCCCTAACCTAAACCAAACGACACCGTTTGGTTAAGTGAGTAGATCTCATCCATCCATTCTACTTGATCCAACGGACGATACCAGTCCACCCCACCCCTATATAAATCCCAAACCTCTACCCAGCCCCTAACTGAACACCCCCCTCTCCGCTCCTGTTCATCATCGTTCCAAACAGACCCCTAACCCTAGCCGCCCCTATTCCCCTTCGCCTGAAACCCGGCGGCATCAACGCCGCCGGTCACCAACTTAACACCCTAGGACCTCCTGAACCTCCCCTACACGAATCCAACCTTAGTTTCCTTCGAATCAGGCCACAACTCTTCGAATCTTAAATCGAATGTTGGCCTGAAAACTTGATCTAAACCAATCAGCCCCAAATTAACACCATGGCTTCCCCTAGTCATCCTAAGTATGGATCTGTTGGTTGTTTGGTTCGAATCAGTTCGGAACTTCTCGAATCTTCTTTTGAAGATTCGGACCAAACAAGAACAAACTCAGATCCATTTCAAACTAACACGAAATAACCCCTAGGCTACCCTCACCCTTGTATCATGTTTGGTTTCCTTTAAATCTGCCCAGAAATGTTCGGATTTAAGATCCAAGAACCTGGAACCCTAAAAATTTCCAATCTTGGAATTTTTCCGATTTCAAGTAAAAGATTGAGGTTCAATCGACCTTAGTCAAAGTATTTTCAGTGGAAAATACTTCGACTAAGGTCTGTTTGATTTCAAACAAAAATCCGAAGCCGAGTTGAGTTCGAGTCTGATTAAAATTCAGAGGTATTTTTCTATTATTTGTGTATTCTAAGTGTATTGTTGTTTGTGTCAATAGCTTTTTGATTTTTCATATTTGTTTTGATCAATTCTGTCATTTCTGTCTCCTACCTATTTACTTGATCCGAATGTGAATTGTTTCTATTGGTTGTGATTATTTACAATGTATGTAATCGACTCGATTAAGTTCGTCGATTAGTTATATTATGAATTCTCGTTTATGATAAATACTGATTGAAACAATTTGTCTACCTATTGTTTGTTGACAATTGTTATAGATAGTTAGTTAATTAGTCTTTTAAATCATGTTTGTTTATAAATCAGTGAGTCCATCAAATGGATGTTGTGTATGTATTGATTTCTGGGCAGTTAGTTTCAGGTAATGCATATACTGTCAATACCCCTGCACTTATGCTAAATTCAATTTCAATTCAGATTTTGTTCTGTTAAGTTCTGCGTATTGTTAAAATGTTTGTATACAAGTTCAGTGTTCAAATCTGGATTTAATTTTGTCCATTAGCTATTAGACATTGGGTGTTGGATCAATTAGCTATCATTGAATAGACAGAATGTTTGTTTGATTTAGGACTTGGTTATTAGCTGCTAAACAGGTTTAATTCAGATAATTTGGTTAAGGTTTAAGCAATTTTGGTCTGGGGCAGTAATAACAGTAGTATTAAGGGATTTTCAGTGATTATTTGAGAAATGAAACAGTAGGGTAATATAATAATAATAGTGTGCTTATAATGGAATGTTAGTGGCTATAATTTAGGAGATAATGGGAAACAAAGGGTAATGGAATGCTGGAAATCAGGAAAAAGTTCACTCAATGGGATTTAAAGTAGTTAAAAGCAGATTTTAGATATGATTTTCTGTTTTAAAAAAGATAAAAGGGGGTCCAGGCAGCACAAAAAGGAAGGAGGCATACCTGTATAAATACAGGGGCAGATTTCAGGAATAAGGAAGAGGGAGACAGAGAGAATTTTTAAGAGAGAATTTTGAAGAGATTTTGAGGGTTGAGATTTTAAAGGAAGAAAACAGAAAATAGAACACTCACATACACACTCACACACAGATACAGCAGCAGAAACAGAAAATCAGAAACAAACTGAATTTGAAACTGAAGAAAAACTGAAATCTGAAATGTTGTTTTTTTGTTGAATCTGTTCAACTTTATGTGATTCCACTGTTCAGTTAAAATCCGAAGTGTTTCTTAAAAGTACTTTACTGTGCATCTGGGCTCTTCGAATCCTATTCTTGTTCAGATTTACTGGGTTATCAGTATATTCTACTGAATTTGTTACTGCTGTAACTGCTGAAACTTACTTCTTCTACCTCCATTTCATGTATATATATCTTTTAAATTTTAAGTTGGAAAGAGATTTCAGCATGACCCATCAATGAAGCTTGAATTGAAATGCTATTTCCAATTGTCCAAGTTCATTATTTTCATTTTTTATGTTAATTAATTAGTAGTGAACTCAATTTGATAGCCATGAGTTAAATTGTCTTATTTTGAAATTCATATAAAACTTTGTAATAATGTTATCCATGTCAAATTTCATTAGTTTAGTTATCTATGAGTTGTGTAAATAAGAAGCATGGCAGAAAGTTGGTTTTTATTTACACTTCATGGTGTTGTTAGATAGGTATAGCATAATATAGCATTATCAAAGAAAATATGCTATAAGTTTATCTTGTTAGTTAATTAGTTGTTGTTTAAAGCTAGATGATGATTAGCTGCAATTTGCCATCTTTTGGCATAACATTGGTGGTGTTCATAATTTATAGTTGAAAGATGTATTAGTATAATCCGTATGTTCAAAAGTGTCAAATATAGCAAGTAATATATTGTATGCAATATCATTTTATTAAGTCAACAAGACTTATTCTCTTTCTTAGTAATAAAGGCTTAGGAACTTATACAATGTGAAAATTAATAGTTAGTAATAATTCACATAGATTGAGAATCAAATTGGTTTGATTATATCTATATCTATCCTAACTCAATCATAGGCATAACTAAGTAAGTTAATTTCATCTATTAAGATTAAAACGAGTATGTGAGAATAAGTTGAGTTGTATATACACAAATGGCAACACTTTAAATCAATGGTAATTAAAATAGAATTTGCATTAAGTAATAATGAAAATTCTTGGAAAATATTTCCTTCCTTTATGAATCATTCATTTTCAGTTTCATATGTAATTTATTCCTTGGCATATATATATATATATGTCATATTTGTTTTAAAGTTAGTATTAATCATATCTTTATTCTGTCCTTTGAATTTGAATAATTGGAATGAATATGATTTATATTCGGAAATTATAATCAATGGTCAATATTTAATAAATTGTGGATTATTTTCCAAAAAATTAAAGAATATCTTAAAACGAGATTTCTTGTGATGTAACAAACATTTTTTTTGTGGAAATTCCATAATATCATTACAAATATGTTGCGCAATTAGGGATACGTTCGCGTACCTTGATTATACTTCTAAAAGCAAAAATTTCGGATTATGCGTACGCGCAATTTCGAGCGAATGTTTAATAAAAGGATTTTTCTAAAGGCGTAAAATCAATTTCATAAAAATCCGATATGTACGGTTCACTATTCAAGAAAAAATAATTATTCTTGATTCAACACAATCTCGAAAAAAAAAATGTGCTTAATAAATATATTGTCAAAAGTAATTGTGTACACGTGCGCGTGACACAGTTCCGCATCTTTTTAATTTATAACACGAATATACGTACGCGTAATTCGATTCAAAGAAGGGTTCTCAATCACAATAAGCATAAGCGGTAGTAAAATCAGATAACATCAATATATTTAATTATCAAGATAATTAAGCCAATAATAAAAACAGTTAAGCGACTATGCTAGAACCATGGAATTCGGAAATGCCTAACACCTTCTTCCGGATTAACAGAATTCCTTACTCAGGATTTCTGGTTCGCAGAATAATAAACAGAGTCATATTCTCCTCGATTCAGGGATTGAAATTGGTGACTTGGGACGCCTTAAAATTCCCAGGTGGCGACTCTAAAATAAACAAACAAATCCCGTTTCGACTGTCCTTTAATTGGAGATAACTCCCCATGCGCCCCGCGGGTGCGGCAAATAGGAGGTGCGACAAATAGTATCTATAGCAAAAATGGGAGATAATAAAAATGAAGAGTTCACATCGGGTGTCAGTAATACGTCGTCGGCATCTTCACTTATGACAAGAATTATGTCAAATGCGAAATTTGCTATTGAGATTTTTGATGGGTCAGGACATTTCGGGATGTGGCAAGCTGAGGTTTTTTATGTCCTTTTTCAATAAGGGATAGATATTGCCATTGAAAAAAAGAAACCAGATAATATTGGAGAAGGAGATTGGAAGATTATCAATCGCATTGCTTGTGATACAATTCGATCTTACCTCATAAAAGAACAGAAGTATCCATACACAAAAGAAACTTCTGCAAGTAAATTGTGGAATGCATTGGAGGATAAATTCTTGAAGTAAAACAGTCAAAATAAACTTTACATGAAGAAAAGACTGTTACACTTCACATATGTTCCTGGTACTACAATGAATGATCATATCACCAGCTTCAATAAGTTGGCGACAAATTTGCAGAATATGGACGTGACTTTTAGTGATGGAGATATGGCCTTAATGTTATTAATTTCACTTCCCGATAATTACGAGCACCTCGAAACTACTGTATTTCATGGGAATGATGAAGTATCTCTCAAAGAAGTTTGTTCTGCCTTGGACAATTATGAACAAAGAAAGAGAGAAAACCAAAAGAGTGGAGAAGGAGAAGCATTGGTCATGAGAGGTCGTTCTCAAAATCATATGAGAACGAAGAAAGGAAGATCCAAGTCAAGATCCAGACCCAACAAAGATGAATGCGTCTTTTGCCGAGAAAAGGGGCACATGAAGAAAGACTGTTCAAAGTTGAAAAAGAAGGCCAAACCTAACACTGGGAAGGCTGTCATGGATTCAAATGTAGCTGATTGTGACGACTCTGATTTCTCACTAGTTACAACTGAGCCATTCAAACCATGTGACATATGGTTGCTGGATTCAGCTGTAGCTATCATACGTGTCCCAACCGGGACTGGTTCGTTGATTTTCAAGAAGGAGAATGTGGAGTTATTCACACTGCAAATAACAATCCTATTACTGCATATGGTATTGGTTCAATTCGATTAAGAAATCATGAGGATTGATTAGAACATTAACAGATGTTCGATACGTACCAGAATTGCAGAAAAATCTCATTTATGTAGAAGCCCTAGAGTCAAAGGGGTTCAAAGTCATTGTAGAAAATGGGATAATGAGAATATGCTCTGGTTTACTAGTGGTAATAAAGGAAATCGGCAAAATAATAACATATACCACTATCACAGTAGTACAGTTATTGGGACAGCAACAGTGACATCCAGTGATGACAAAGAGGTAGAAGCAACTAAGCTATGACACATGGGCTTGGGACATGCTGGAGGAAAATCCTTAAAATTTTATCAGATTAAGGATTGTTAAAAGGAGTAAAGACTTGCAATTTGGAGTTTTGTGAGCATTGTGTCAAGGAAAAACAGACAAGGGTTAAATTTGGAACAAGTATCCATAATACTAAAGGTATTTTGGATTATGTTCACTCTGATGTTTGGGGTGCTTTCCAAACACCCTTTTTAGGTGGGAAACACTATTTTATAACCTTTATTTATGAATTTTTCTGGAGAGTGTGAGTGTATACTATGAAAACCAAAGATGAGGTACTAGGAATTTTTCTCAAATGGAAGACGATGATAGATACTCAAACAAGCAGAAAGATAAAGTGTCTCCGCACAAATAATGGTGGAGAATACAAAAATGAACTTTACAATAAGATTTGTGAAGATGATGACATTTTGAGACATTTCACCGTCAGAAATACACCATAACAGAATGGAGTGGCAGAAAGCATGAACCGGACTTTGCTGGAGAAGGTTCGGTGTATGTTGTCCAATGCTGGCTTGGGCAAAGAATTTTGGGTTGAGTCAATAACATATGCATGCCACTTCATTAATCGTCTACCATCTGCTGCTATTGGAGGAAAGACACCAATTGAAAAATGGTATGGAAAACCTGCTAAAGATTATAATTTTTTGCATATGTTTGGCTTAATTGCATACTATCATGTAAAAGAGTCAAAATTGGATCTAAGAGCAAAGAAATCTATATTTATGGGTATTACTTCTGGTGTCAAAGGATACCGCTTATGGTGTCCAGAGACAAGGAAAATTATATTCACCAGAGATGTTACCTTTGATGAATCTGCCATAACAGATAAGGTTACAGTTGAAGATGTCAAACAAACTGATGGTGCTTCAAAGCAGTTGAAGTTTGAGGGAAAATTAATTTTCCCAACACATGGAGAAAACGAGGAAACAACAGAAGATTTTCCTCTGAAAGTAGAGCCAGTAAAAGGGGAGATTCCAACTCAGGAACCTCAACAACAACTTGAATCAATAGCAACCAGCAAGCCAAAAAAGATAATAAAGAAACCTATTCGTCTCATAGAGACGGTGGCTTGTGCAGCCTCAATTGTACCTGATGATATTCCTACCACTTATAAAGACGCAATCCAAAGTTCAGAAGAAGATAAGTGGAGTATTGCCATGAATGAAGAAATGCAATCCCTTCATCAGAATCGCACATGGAAATTGGCCAATATCCCGAAGGGTAAGAAAGTAATTGGGTGCAAATGGGTATTTGCAAAGGAATAAGGATTTTCTAACCAAGAAAATGTTCGCTACAAAGCAAGATTGATGGCCAAAGGATATGCTCAAAAAGAGGAAATTGACTATAATGAGGTGTTTTCTCCAGTCATGAAACACTCATCCATTAGAGTTTTGTTGGCTTTGGTAGCACAGTTGAATTTGGAACTAGTTCAGTTAGATGTAAAAACTACATTTTTACATGGAGACTTGGAAGAAGAAATCTATATGACTCAGTCAGAAGGATTCAAAGTTGTTGGAAAGTAAAATATGGTGTGCAAACTTGAAAAATCGTTGTATGGATTGAAACAATCTTCTAGACAATGGTACAAACGATTTGACAAGTTTATGTTGCGACAGAAGTACAGAAGAAGCAAATATGATCATTGTATGTATTTGCGCAAGCTTGAAGACGGATCCTTCATATATCTTCTTCTATACGTTAATGATATGTTAATAGCTTCCAAAAGTCAAGAGGAAGTTGAGAAGTTAAAGATTCAACTAAGAAAGGAGTTTGAGATGAATGATTTGGGTGAGGCGAAGAAAATTCTTGGCATGAAGATAAAAAGAGATAGACATTCAAAGAAACTCTATCTATCTCAGAAAGATTACTTGAAGAGAGTAATCAATCCATTTGGCATGAATGACAACACGAAGTCGGTTATCACTCCACTTGCTCCTCACTTTAAGCTTAGTGCTGCAATGTCGCCGAAGAATGAAGCTGAACGAGAGTATATGTCAAGAGTGCCATATGCGAATGCCGTTGGTAGTTTAATGTATGCAATGGTTTGCACAAGACCTAATATTTTACATGGTATCAGAGCTGTAAACGGGTATATGCATGATCCAGAAAAGGAGCATTGGCAAGTTGTGAAATAGATTCTAAGGTATATTCGTAATACTGTAGATGTTAGATTGATTTTTGAGCAGGAAGATAGTCAGTACGTGGTTGGATATTGTGACTCGGATTATGCGGGTGATTTGGACAAGCATAGATCAACTACTAGTTATGTTTTCACTTTTGCAAATGCACGAGTTAGTTGGAAGTCTACTTTATAGTCAACAGTTGCTTTGTCTACTACTGGGACAGAGTACATGGCAATTACAGAGGCTGTAAAGGAGGCAATTTCGCTTCAAGGGTTGCTTAGAGATCTTGGTATTGGTCAAGAAAATATCACACTATTTTGTGATAGTCAGAGTGCTATCCAATTAGCAAAGAACCAAGTTTATCATGCAAGGATGAAACATATTAATGTTTGATATCACTTTGTACGAAATATTATAGAAGAAGGTGGAGTCATGGTGCAGAAAATTCGGACAACAGACAACCCTGCCGATATGCTAACAAAAGTCATTACTGCGATCAAGTTTCAACATTGTTTGAACTTGATCAATATTATTGAACTTTAAATATTGAAGTTGAAGACACAATCAAAATTTATCACTGAGAGAAAATTGAAAAGGTGAAATCATGCCAAGGTGGAGATTTGTTGAATTTGACAAGATTAACATGAACTAGTGTGAATATTTGAAGCTTCTTTTTTGGAAGAAATTGGTAGATGCATTTTTCATGCATTTACATTACATGATCACACTTAATATGATGTCATGCATGACATTATTAAGGCAATTTCCCTTCTATAAATAGCAAGGGTTTTGTTCATTTGTAAACATATCTCACTTGCTTTCTTATCTCCTAAGGCATTTGAATCTTCTTTCTCTCTTGTAGTATTTCACTTGTATTTTTGGATTGAAATAAAATTTGAGTTTGATTGTGTCCGAGGACTAGGTAAAAATCAAATTTTGCTGAACCTCGTTAATTTCTGGTGATCCTTTTATTATCATCTCATTTACTATTTATTAGCTACTTTAGATAGATTAATTGTGATTTAATCTCTATATATTCAACTTCCGCGACACCCGCCTGGCGGAGTCATAGAGCGGCAGTAGTGAATATTCACGAGATTTGACTCCACTTACTTTCGTTGGTGTTAACTCCACTTACTTTTGTGCATATGGAGAAATTTATGCAATTGGTCTTCAAGTTCTTCACAGAGATATCAAAAGTTGCTTTTCTTTTAATTTTCTGGATGTCACATATTGATCTTTCATTTTTATGTTAGCAAGCTCTAATCTTCTGATAGATAATGAAGGAAATCTGAAGCTTGTTGTTGCTGATTTTGGTTTAGCACGGTCATTTTCTGGTGATCATAATGCTAATCTGACAATTTAGTATTTATGCATTTTTTACATATTAAAATCTTGACCCGCGATCTGCCCGCCCGCGTTATTTTAAAAAAAAAATTAGAACCCGCCCCGCCCCCACAAACACTGTAACCCGCACCGCCCCCAATGCTGAAACGCACATCGCCCCGCACCACCCCATTGCCATCCCTACTGGTCATCCATTTAATCAGTCCCAACATCTGAGAACTGGAAAGGAATTCATAGCAGAGTAAAACCTCTAAATACCCCTACTGTTCTATTTTTTTTTTCCTTTTTTCTGGGAGAGGAACGGGGAAGAAGAATGGATAGGCAATTTCTAATGCATAGCATCAACAAGGCATAACCCATTGGGGGAAAACAGATAAAAAAATGTGTTATAGATCAGATTATCTTAATAAGATTAGGTGCCCCACAATTTGAAAATGAGCAAAGAGAAATAATTTCTTGAAAATTAATTATGTATATGGAAGTAAATGTCTTGAGTCAGTTTATTGTTCTTGGAAACTTCATAGCAAGTCATAGTGGCACTAGATCTGTTATGAGGTTTCGTGAATGGGTGTGAATGAAAAATGAAAAAGGCATCTTTTGAATTGCACCCCTTCATCTCACTCTTTCATTGTCTATAAGTTAGAGGCTTAGCCTCAATTTTCAGACATGAAAAATCTGAAAAACTTCTCCTCTCTTTTCTATATTATTGCATTGTTTTTCCAAATAAACATAAGTGTCAAGTGTGATTTGTAGTGCCTCTATCACAGAATAGTTAATTAATTCAAAACTTTGGGCAATAGTGAGGAGATTAAATTCCTTAAACACACAAAAAACTTGTGGGCTCAATTATTGAACTAACGTTTCTTTGCTTCTCCGATTTTCTATATTTTGAATAGATTTACTAACATCAGTTTCATAGAGCAGACACAAAAGACGCCATAATTTTTTTTTACTAATAATGCTAAAGCAAAGAGAAATGGAAAGAAAATGATATCTAACCAGAGTATTGGTTCATCAAATACTAATGTGTTTTTCACCAACCACAGAACTAATGTGTTTTTAATAAGTCTTCCCATCCTTGCATCCTGCACTTGTAAAGTAAATGCCTCGATCGGCACTTAGTTTAAACTTGTCGATCAATAACAACAACAACGATCCGGTAAAATTCCACAAGTAGGATATAAAAGGATAGTGTGTATGCAAACCTTATCCTTACCACGATGAAGCAAAGAGGGTTTTTACGATAGACCCTCGGCTCAGAATAATTAATACAAAATTATTCCAATGGGGAGAGGCTCTCTACATACCTATAAATGCCTCGAATTGGATCCTTTCCACAAAATCCCTCAACTTCACATTCTTTCCAATTTTTTCTTGCGATATCATAACAGAAATAAGAGAATTTATCACAATAATTTACCTTAGCAAGTAATATAATCTGCCCATCATAATAATAAAAATGCATCCTAAAATGCCTTATATGGCGTTCCATCTCCTCATAAACCGAAGTAAAACCAATAATAATATGCCTCTCCCAATTGCATTCTTCATTTTGAAACTTCCCCAAAATCCACATATCAATTTCTCCACTAATCATCATCCCATTATATTCAACCACTGCTAATTTTTCCTTCACTTCTATTAGGTTGAAATTAAGTATCATATGATCTGAAGCTTTCCACAATGTAACAATTCTGAAACTTTCAGTTTTCACATCAAATGCAACTATATTTTTTCTATTAATACAACTATTCACCATATAGATAACATCATTAATGCAAACGGCGCCACTAAATCGCTTAAACTTGGGAATTCTTTCAATCTCCTTCCATGATTCGTCGTCTATGTCCAAAGTGAAAACCCAAATTCTTGTGTAATTTTCTAAAGACCCTTCGATATGTTGAGGTTTCACGAAAAAGACTTTATAAATCTTTGGCGTAATTACTGTAATTGTAAAGACTTTCTAAAGACTCCATAAAGGTATTCAAATCGACGTAATTACTGTAATTGTAGAATCCATCAAAATCTTCAATATGATGAAGGTACTATAGTGTAAAAAACTCCTGTTTGGCGCACAAGCAATTTTAGACTTTCCATAGAGTTTTATAGGATTTAAGGCTCCTATATTTTGACTAAAAGATTGAGATGTTTGAATTGAATACATATCTAATTATCAAGATGAAGTATTTAAATTTGGAAAAAAATAATAATTTTGACGGTTGAATATGTATAATTTATGTTTACTTAAAATTTACTAAATACTATAGAAGAAAAAAAATTAAATATTGTATAAAAAACTTTTGCTTGTTTTATTTAGCTTTGATGGATAGTTGAATTTTGGTAGAGTGAGGAGCGGATGGCTGTAGAATTCTACAAACTATGGGAAACATCCCTTATCCATAAGTATTCAAATAATTTGAGAAAACATTAATCCCGTCACAATTTTGCGATTTCTCATTCAAAAAATGTAAGTACAAACAGAGGAATGTGACCTTCTAGTTGAATATGCATGTTGAAAATTTCAAAGCGAAAATAAAGGAATGCGACTAATCTTATATTCATTCTGTTGCTCATGCAGAGTGATGATCAGTAAAGCAGAACAAGTATACGGACAGCAAACGGGTGGATCGGATATGAGTGGGTTTAAAACGGGTACTTTAAAACATATAAAATATCTGACCCGTCCATATTTAATATGGATAGAAAATGTGTCAATTGTCCATGGCTTTTTGAATGTGATTACTTTTGGGTGAATTTCTACTCTTTCAAATTGAGATACCCCCAGTTTAAGACTTTGCAAATGTAAAAGTTAACCCATTAGTTATCTATTTTTTAAGTGAATAATATGAATCTTATTCATATTCGACCCATTTTTAAAAAGTTCATTATCCAGCCCATTTTTTGTGGATACTAGATAATTAATTTTTTTAATCCATTTTGCCACTATTACTTTTCCCTTTTCACAAATTTTTGCTCCAAGAATTTCAGAGGCTAGATCAATCGTCTTGGTCCCTATATAGGAAAATATCTAAAAAAACTTGCTTCTTTCGTGGATGTGAGTGTGCTCTATTGTTGAGTAAGTTGCACTTTCTAGGTTCAATTTCTCTTCTTTTTTTGTGCTATTGACAAATAATGTTTACTAGAATTTCTGTGACATGCCAGATATTAGTGTAATATTTCTGGACTTCTATGCATGTTTTTGCTGATTTTGGTACCATAGTTCCTTGAAATTGATTTCAGTTTTGTAATGCTTGTTCTATGGTTTTTGCAATGACACAAGAGAGTTTGGTCTAAATAATGTGAGCATAGTATTATGAGAATTTGAAAGAGGAAGGTAAAAAGAAGAGAAGTTGTAACACGTTTGCACTTTATCATGATTTGTCTTTACAAAAGTCGTACTACTACATACTTTCCGAAAAATCGAGGTGCTCACTAGCCCCGATTTTACGTGTGTACAATTGGAACTATTTACTCTGAGACCACATAAGCCAATGCACTAGCAAAGTTGTAGTTCATAGTTCATTTGAGAAGATTTGTACTGTAACATATCCATTTAAAATTCATCCCAATGTCACTACTGGTGCTCAAATAATTGTTTCTTTCAAAATTTAATAATATATCATGAGAAATGTATATTTCTTAAATCCACTTTGCTTGCGCAATTAATATTTCTAAACTGATAATTATTACTCTTATGCATATGAGTATAAGATAATAAAAATCGATTCTAGTTTTACTTAGATTATAAAATTAACCATTGTGACTTTAACTACTATTCTTACGGACTGAATATCTTTTATAAGGAATCAGGAGAATATGCATCGATTTTTTCCCAAAAATTACAGACTACTCTTTCCTTTCTATCGAATAGTGAGGAGTTAGAACTTGTGGAACAGAGTGGCATGAGAGATAATAGATCTAAAAACTAGGTAACAAAACTAACAGTGTGAGTTAATTTTACTATGGACAAAAAGAGAAGAATAATCTGATTGAGCAGCACTATTTTTAACTTGTGGAAAATTGAGATATCGATAGAAATATCTTTGTCATGATGTGGATTGATGGAATATCAAAACTTTTGAAATTTGAGCTTTCGACTTTTTTTTCTTTTTTTTTTTAACTTTTTAAGATTTTTCACTCCTGCTTTTCTGGTTAGTCAATATTCTGTAGAAAATTTCTTTGCGGTCTTTTAAGTAAGAAAGGGATTTCGTGCCTTCCAAAGATTGCGGAAATTTTACTTTCCAGAGTGTTAAGTTCATATGGTGGAAGCTAAACATATGGAATGGGCAATATCATATATTTTTCACAATCTTCTATATCTATATTATATTAAAAAGAGAGTAGTATGTATTGTGGTTAAGCCAAGTGGCAAACTAAAATAAAGCCACTTGGCAATTTTAGGACAACATTAATAACTAAAAATTATATATAGAAACATAATCAATGAAAGTAGTTCAATGAATCTTATACATAATCTAAATAGATCTTAGACAAATCTAATCTATATATCTATAATTAAATTTATATGTATAATTAAATATATGTGTATATTTGTATCTATATCTATATCTATACTTATATTTATATATTGATCTACTCATAGATTTTTTTCTATATTAGCTAGAAATATGGAGTGAAAAATTAATTAAAAACTATAATAGGAAAAATAAAAATATATAAAGACGTAAATTGAGATAACCTATAACTATTTATACTTTGGAGTAAGTTAAAATATAAAATAAAACTAAAATTTACTTAAGATATTAAGGATTTATTGAGTTTAAAAATTAAATAATTTCAAGCAGCAAAATAAGATCTTACATAAAGTATACAAATTATTTATAAGGTAAGAGAAAAATTAAATAATTAACAAAAGATATTTTAATAACAAGAATAATAAATTCATATTAATACTGATAAATCGTGCAAACGAATATTTTATAAATAAATATTACTAAAACATTTAGATATAATGTGTTCGAACAATTAAGAAAATATTTTTCTATGATTATATTTGAATTAAGTTCAGTTAGTTTAAATATGAAAGCATAACATAATTTTTTGAAAATATAATCCAATTAAGAAAATAGAATTACAAAATATATTTGAATTTGAGATGAGAAAGTTTTTAAATGTTTATCTATATTATATTAGAATGAGTGTAGTAAAAATAGATACTAAATTCAAACAGGCTAATAACAATTCACATGACAATGTAATAATATTAGGTATTGAATAATATAAAATTAAAAATAAAGAATAAATAGAGAAAAAATAAAAATTCAGATTTTTTATCATAGGAAAAAGGGTAAAACTTATTTAAATTTGAGATGAAAAAGTTTTTTATATTATACTAAGAAAAGTTATAATATAAGTCCACATAACTCAAGTCTAATAGTTAAAATCAAAAACTAAAAAAATTGAACAATAAAAATAAATTAGAGATAATGTAAGGACATTTATAAATCATAAGTTTAGAAAATAAAATAAAATAAATATACAATACTTTAAAATATTATTAAATTTTAAATAATTTAAAATTTTTGAGCAATGTTTTTTTTTAAAAATAAATATTTATTTCATAATTAAAAAATTATATATTTATCTTATATTATTACAGAAAAGTAGTTGATAGTGATATTAAATAAATTTACAAGTTAACGAAAAGCCACATAAAATGTAATAAGACTATATTAGATTAAAAAATAGCAAAATTATGTTAAATTATTAGAATTTTACTATTAGAAATTAAAAGAAAAGACTATTTGAATTTGAGATTAGAAAGTTCTTAAAACTATGATATGAATGCCCAAATTATGGATAATACCACGAAATTGAAGTCTTACTTATTAAAAATAAAAAAATTATAAAAAAAATAAAATTTTTAAATTACAAAATAAATTTCTAATATAGGTAATTTTACAAAACATAAATTTGTATCTTAAAACTAAAAAAGAAGAGAAAATTTATGTAAAGAAATAAAATGACAGTAAAATATTATAACAACATTTAGATATATTTGAATTTGAGATGAGATTATTTTTTTGTTTTTTAAAATATTACTTAAAGTACTAAAATGACAGTAAAAGTATTACTACAATATTTAGAAATAATGTGTTCAAACAATTAAGAAATTTTTTTCTATGATTAAACAAAGTTTTAAAAATACAAAATAAATTTCTAATATTGGTAATCTTAATAATGAAAATTAAAAATTAAATTGTATCTTATAGCTAAAAAAGAAAGAAAATTTAACTGCATCTAATACAAAATTAATTATAAGAGAACTCAATACATTTGGAACATGATACTCAAATAACTTATGTATTGATATTTTAGACTAATTAAAAATTACAATTTAAAACAAAATATGACATTATTTTGGCTCTAGATAAAATATTAATATAAAAGCTAATTAACATTTGTAGTAGGGAAGAGAATGTACATAAAAAAATAGAGGTAGTGTGAATATACTTATACTTTAAATTAATTTAAAAATAGATAAAATAAAATAATTAAATTATATTTAAAATATTACGATTAATTTAAATAATTTAAATATTATGATTAAATATTAAATAATACAATAACTATAAGAAAAGAACCAAAAAAAAAAGAATTTATGTAAAAGTGATATGATGAATAAGATATATTTGACTTTCAAATAAAAATAAAGTGATAATAAGAATTTTGTTAAGATAATATGATCTAATGTGCTCGAACAAGATAGATCACAATATGACATGTTTAGTATTCTTTAATATCGACAGCGGAACGAAATACAAGTACCAAAATCAAGAGGTTAGGTTGTTACAAATATATATTAAAAAGATTGGTTGTTCACTACGAGATTTGAACAATAATTTCATATAATGTTTCATAATTAAATTCTCATGTTATATAATTTTTATCTGAGCGGTTTATATTTTAAGGTTATTTGTACATGATTCAAACAACATACATCGCAATTTGAAATGATTTGTCCGTGCATCGCGCGGGTACTGATACTAGTTATTGTCACACCTCCTTCTTCCGCCCCCGCGAGGGGTGCAAGGAGTTTTCTCCAACTAAAGGACAGTCGAAACGAGATTTGTTTACTTATTTCAGAGTCGCCACCTGGGAATTTTATGGCGTCCCAAGTCACCGGTTTTAATCCCGAATCGAGGAGAATATGACTTTGTTTGTCATTCTGCGAACCAGAAATCCGAGTAAGAAATTCTGTTAATTCGGGAGAAGGTGTTAGGCATTCCCGAATTCCGTGGTTCTAGCACGGTCGCTTAACCATTTTTATACTTGGCTCAATTATCTTGATTTACTAAATACATTTTTTCTTGTTGCCTGATTTTATTACCGCTTTTGTTTAGATTGTTTATAATTATAGACCTTCCTTGAAACGAATCACGCGTACGTATATTCATATTATATATTTTTTTTATAAATGTAAAGAATAATCACGCGTACGTATATTCGTATTATATATTTTTATAAATGTAAAGAATCGTGTCACGCATACGTGTACACAATAAGATTGATAATATTTTTATATTTTTATTATAAAAAAAACTTATGTTCGAAATTGTGCTTAAAATAAAATTAAGAACATTTCGTCACTCTTGTATGATTAAATAGTGAACTGCACATATCGGGTTATATGAAATTAATTTAACATTCTCCGAAGAACCCCCCTTTATTAAAAGTTTGCTCGAAGTTGCGCGAATGCATAATCCGAATTGCCTTTAGAAGTATAATCAGGTCACGCAAACACATCCCTAATTACACAAAATATTCTTGATGGTAATATAAATTCTCTACAAATGTTATTTATGTCCATTTATTTTTAAATGTGAAAGTCATGGGAAATCACTGATTTGGATGCCTCCAAATTTCTTGAAAAGAATTCAAAATTTATTAGGTGTTGACCGCAAGTTATATTTTACGCGTATGAATTATATACGTCAAAACTAGTCAAATTTAAAAAATTAATGATATGAAAAAAACAAACAACGTGTAACTAAAACTACCATTTTTATCGTGAATACAATATTCGTATACCCAAAAAGCGAATTGCGTGCAAAAAAGGAAAAGAATTAATTTGATAAACAAACTAATAGTTTTTGAAGAATTTTCATTGTTATATTTAGAGCGAACTCTATTTTTGTATATCTTTGACTTAAATGTGGCAATTCGTATTTATAAATCCCGCCTCCTTCTCATCTACTTATTTTTAGTCCAAAGTTATAATTATTTGATTAATTCACTTACAATGATTGAATTCAGGATATGTAAAATTAAACCAATTTTCTTTCTCAACCTATGCAAACTATTTACAAACACTAAATTTACACTTTGTAAAAAAAATCATTGACATTATTTTTTATACTATTTTTAAGAAATGAATTGATCGCATTCCTAAAGTAATTGGGCTATTTGTTAAAAAAAAAATTAATCTACAAATCGATTTAATAAAATGACATTACATGTAACGTAGTTGTACATCTGAACCATTCGTAATATTCCAACATCGTAAACGTAACGGATTGTATCAATTCACCTTTCCACTATGGTTATACACATAACCGTTATTACGCCATATACGAACAAAATACAACTAACATCATCTAGCCTTAAACAAAAATCGGATATTTGACAAAATAGGCTAGTAATGTAGTTTCTTGATATTTCCATACTATTCTATACTTAGCTAACAATATCACAAGATTTAATTAATGGCCAGCTTTCTGCCATGTTCCCTATCTCGACAATTCAAACAATAAATGTCATCACTAAACTTCAAAATAAATAAGATTATCGTAGAATTTACTACTTCAAAAGGTCGATTGACTAATAGTTTATCATGTCAAGTATAATACTATATTAACCAACTAAAACAAAACTGAAACTTAAACTAATAGATTTAAATGAGTAGAAGACATAATTGTAATTCCAAACTTCATTTACTTGCAATGTTGAAGCTTTTCATGACATGAGTCTAAAGATATGTACCTGGAAATGAGGGTAAAAGAGGTAAATTTCTGCAGTAGCAGCAGCAACAAAACCAGCAGAATATACCAATGTTTCAACAGATTTGAGCAACAAACAGCAAGACCCGTGAAACCCAGACGCACAGTGGCAGAAATCTTAGGAAATTTCAGATTTAAACCAAACAATATCAACAAACAAACCCGGACAAATTGAAGGGAACAATGTTTCTGATTTTCTTTCTTTCTTCTCTATCTGTTTCAGATTCTGTGTGTGTGTGTGCTCTCTTTTCTATTTTTTTTTCTTTTCTCTGTCTATCTTTCTTGTTTTCTCCCTTTTTCTTTCAGCTTTCTATACCTATTTGTTCTCTCCCTCTCTATCTGGTTCCCCCTTTGTTCTCTATATGTTCTGCCCTCTCTACTGATTTCAGCTCTCTTTAGATTCTTTTTTTTTGTATGTATATCTCTCTCTGTCTATCTTAGTTCCAGTCTCTTCCAATCAATCCCTAACCCCTCCTCTTATATAACTTATTTTCCTCCTTTTCTACTACTGCCCGGACCCTTTTTCCTTTTAAAATCAGAAATTTTCACTCAAATAACACTAAAACTGCTTTTTCTAATCAATCAGCCACTAAGGATACCTTTTTCCTTATTTTCAGCACTCCCAATTCCCTTTGTCCCCCATTATTGCATTAATTAATACCTTATTTAACAAAGCACTAACACTAAAGTATTATCCCAACTGTTTCATTCCCAAATTGCCCCTGAAAAACCCTTAAACTGCAGCTATAACCAATTCTCTTAAGTTCTGGACTGAATTTTAACTAAAATGAGACCTTCTAACCCAATAATATCAATTAACACTTGTGAAACTGAATTTAAACCAATGTCATATCCATATCAGGCCCTAGTATTCAACAAGAAACATTATGATTCAAGCCATTAATCCTATCAGATAATTCTGACCTTACATTGGATCAAACAGCATTACAATATAGATGAAGGATTCAGGGAACAGACTGACTAAAGCAAAATAAAGGAACAATTTCAATACACTGAACGAAACCAAACTGAATTTAAACCAAAACATCACATTAACACCACACAGAACTTGACAAAATAATGAAGCTAAAGTTGAACCAACAATCATATTAATACTGCACATCAAACTTCAATGACAGTGCGTATTCACATCCTAAACCAAATCGAACAGTCATTGAAACCAAGATAAATGGCTGAAGTGATATAGTACACAGGGAACTAGCTTGAAATGAAAAGCTAACTACACAGGGAACGCCTTAAACTTCAATAAATTCAAAATGAAAGAGGTGTGGCATTGAATTTGCAGATGTAAAACTAATACATAATGTAGAGCAACCTTGATATAAAAAAATGATCATTTTGAACAAAATAAAAGACAATAATAAATGAAAGCAATAATCGAAACAATACTGAATATGCAAACTTAAATAGACAAAAATAATAAAACAAAACTCACTGGATGAACAAAAACTCAAGACCTGGTGTCCTTAACTTGTATTCAAACTCCCATTTTGGCTTTTAAAATCGAAATGAACCTTAATCGAATGTTCTCGGCTGAGAACTTTCGACTAAGGTCGACTACGACCTTAATTTCTTCTAATTTTTCCTTAACCCCCCGAATTAGGGTTTCTTAGTCGATTTTTCTGATCGAAAGTCCAACCCCTTTGGTACTGATTCGAGGCAAACTGTTAGGATAGTGGGAATGGGGTGGATTGGGTGGTCTAATGGTGTTAGTTTGGAACTGATTGGAATGGCGCTGCCACCAGGGAATCTTATGGCGGCGCTAGGGTTCTTGGCTTTGATTCGATATTCGAGGGGTTCCATGTCGATTTGAAGGAAACCCATGAGGCTCTAGTGGTAAGAGAGGTCCATAGGTTAAAAGGTGTGAGTTTGGTGGTTGTCGGATGAACTAGGGTTTCGGACTGCATCTTTGATCGAAGATTCGAAGACGTTGGCTGATATTTGGAGGATAAGGTTCAAGGATTTAGGATCGGGAAGTTGAAGTGAGTTCAAGGTGTGAAAATGGAGAGGTATGGCCACCGTTCGCCGCCGTGAAGGCGGTGGCTTGAGGTCTGGTCTCTGAAAACTCGGGGAAGAAGAGAGGAGAGGGGGATCTGGCCTGGGTGTGTGGGGTAAAATTTTTAGGCTTATATACTGGGGTAACCAATAGATCCTGGCCGTTAGATCAAATGAGATTTACGGCTGCGATTGCTTACTTAAGTGAAACGACATCGTTTCATTTTCTTTAAGACCGGATCGGTCCTTGACGGGAACGGGTCGGGTAAAAGGTAAAGTTTTTGGACCGTTGATCAATTCAAAATCAACGGCCCTTATCAAAGTTTCCCAAAACGACATCGTTTGGGGTATCTTTGAGACAGACCGAACCTGGGGTCGTTTGGATTGGGCTGTGAGGGGGTTAATTTGGTTTGGGCCTGGATTTCGGTCCAGGTCTGATTTATGACTCATTTCCTATTTTTCTTTTTTTTTTTTAAAAATAAAAATAAAAATAAAGTAAAATTAAACACATATTATTTAACACCCATAAATATTAATGCTCAAATTAAAAAATTTAAATAAAATTAACACAATGGCAAGAAACACATATGCATATTTTTTGTGATTTTCCCCTCTTTTAAAACCAATTATGGTTTATTTAATTCCTAAATATATTATTTATTTATTTTTTAATTTTATTTTATCCTTTTATAAAAACCTAAGATTAATTAATTATAAAAATGCAACATTAATTCCTAAATGCACATGTACCTATATTACTATTTTTCTATATTTTTCCCTATTAAAATAAAATAATCATGCACAAATAAAATGCCACGAAAAATTCAAAATTGCATACAAAGAAAAATTATTTGTGATTTCTTTTGGAGTAATTCTTGTGAGGCAAAAATCACGTGCTCACAGCTGCCCCTCTTTGTCCGAAAATTCGAAGAGTTTTCGTGCAAAGATAAAGTGAGCGGATACGAGCGATTTTTGCCTGTTTGAATACTCCGTGGGAAGTGTTTTTGAAAGATTTGACCGAACCTTGCTTCAAAGGTTTCCTACATATCCCTGGCTAAAAGGGAATCAGGTCAATGTCGTTCGGAAAGTTTTGGTAACTGGGACTACCATAGGACTGTGATGTTACTGCTGTTGCGTGCTGCTTTTACTGCTTGCTGACCTCCTTATTACACCTTGCTTAAAGAAAAACAAAAAGCTAGACTAGACCATGGTATATGAATTACAAAATCTTATCCAGATCATGCCCTTGCGTTTCTTGTTGCTTTGATGTCTTGGTGACTCTTTGGTATCCTTTGCTTCTAGTTTGTCTCGTATTCTCCTTTGACCACCGATCTCGAACTGCTTTTTCCTTTCGCATTGTTTTTTTTTCATTGTGTCTTGTACTTCCTTCCTCTGTTTGGGACTCTTGTTGATTCCCGCTGGGGATTCGGTTGGATTCCTCTGCTTTATTGACTCTAGGTGTACTTCTCTATTATATGGGCGGGCTCTTGACTCCAGCCAGCAATGTCAAAATAAATTGTCATTCTGTTCTTCAGGGGGGCTCCTGATCACTTAAAATTTGAATTGTATTCCCTTATTCTCCAGGTGGGCTCCTGATTGCTAATACTTCAATTGTATTCCCTTATTCTCCAGGTGGGCTCCTGATTGCTGATACTTCAATTGTATTCCCTTATTCTCCAGGTGGGCTCCTGATTGCTGATACTTCAATTGTATTCCCTTATTCTCCAGGTGGGCTCCTGATTGCTGATACTTCAATTGTATTCCCTTATTCTCCAGGTGGGCTCCTGATTGCTGATACTTCAACTGTATTCCCTTATTCTCCAGGTGGGCTCCTGATTGCTGATACTTCAATTGTATTCCCTTATTCTCCAGGTGGGCTCCTGATTGCTGATACTTCAATTGTATTCCCTTATTCTCCAGGTGGGCTCCTGATTGCTGATACTTCAATTGTATTCCCTTATTCTCCAGGTGGGCTCCTGATTGCTGATACTTCAACTGTATTCCCTTATTCTCCAGGTGGGCTCCTGATTGCTGATACTTCAATTGTATTCCTTTATTCTCCAGGTGGGCGCCTAATTGCTAATACTTCCATCGCTCTTCCTTGTTCTCCAGGTGGACGCCTGATTTCTAATACTTCCATTGCTCTTCCTTGTTCTCCAGGTGGACGCCTGATTGCTAATACTTCCATTGCTCTTCCTTGTTCTCCAGGTGGACGCCTGATTGCTAATACTTCCATTGTTCTTCCTTGTTCTCCAGGTGGACGCCTGATTGCTAATACTTCCATCGCTCTTCCTTGTTCTCCAGGTGGACGCCTGATTGCTAATACTTCCATTGCTCTTCCTTTTTCTCCAGGTGGATGCCTGATTGCTAATACTTCCATTGCTCTTCCTTGTTCTCCAGGTGGATGCCTGATTGCTAATATTTCCATTGCTCTTCCTTGTTCTCCAGGTGGACGCCTGATTGCTAATATTTCCATTGCTCTTCCTTGTTCTCCAGGTGGATGCCTGATTGCTAATACTTCCATTGCTCTTCCTTGTTCTCCAGTTGGACGCCTGATTGCTAATACTTCCATTGCTCTTCCTTGTTCTCCAGGTGGACGCCTGATTGCTAATACTTCCATTGCTCTTCCTTGTTCTCCAGGTAGACACCTGATTGCTAATACTTCCATTGTTCTTCCTTGTTCTCCAGGTGGACGCCTGACTGTTAATACTTCCCTCACCGGGTGTTTCCTGAAACAAATATTGTTTTTTCCCCTGTTTCAAATCAAAGAAAATTTTGTTAGTTTAAAGCAGGGTGGTTAGTTGTGGCATTCTTGCTGAGGGTGGGGTTTCTCTCTGTCCTGTTTTATTGCCTTGGAGTGGTTGAAAAGATTGTTTTGTCCTTGTAATTGATCTTTAACCGTAGGATCCCCAACTGTTGTTTTCACTTCAAACCCTTTCAATTGTAATCATATGTCTCTCCTGACATTACTGAACCACTTTTCTGATTCAAATTTTCTCACACCCATATCTTATTTTCATCCTATTACTTCCCGCCTATCGTGGCCGTATTTTGCATTATGCAATCTTGAATCTTGGTAGTATACCTTGACATTCCTTTTGATTTGTTTGGAAAGAAACTTACCTCAAAAGCTTTAGAAGAGTAAGATTATTAGTGACGAAAACATGACGATTTTGACAATTAAGAATGAAAAGAAAAATCCAAATTTGGAGGACTGTTGGAGAAGGAATAAGGAACTTATCTGATTGGAGTTACTGACACCAATGATCAGGGTATGCATTTTGTATTAATCAGCCCAGTCTATTTAACCAACCTCCTTTTCAATCTTTCCAAAATTTCCACAACCCAATTTTACTTTTTTTTGCCAACTTACAGACCTTGTTCGACTTGCAGCAACTTAAAGAGTTTTCCCCGACAAACCTTCCTCATTTATTTATTTCTTAATCCATTTTCGCTTTATGGTGCCTGCGAAGGTTTTCACCAATAAAACTCTCTCATTTTACTTTCTCTCAGCTTTCGTCATCTCATGGTGCCCGTGCGGGTTTTCACCTGTAAGACTCTCTCATTTTACTTTCTCTCAGCCTCCGTCGTCTCATGGTGCCCGTGCGGGTTTTCACCTATAAGACTCTCTCATCTTCATCGCTTTTCTTGTTTGGACCAGAGTGTTATGAACCACCTCCATTTGCTCGACTCGACATTTTTCTAAGATTGATCGAAAGGTTTTTTGGTATGTGGTTGGAATGAAAGGGTATCGAGAGTCAAAACCATTTTGATATGGGTTTTAAAATTACAACTCTTGGAATCATTTTTCTTATTGCCAATACAATTCCTGCCCCAGTTTCTTGATTGGGGGTCTCTTGATGTTTCCTTTTATGCACATTATGCGTATTATGCACCCTATGACCGAGCCGTGAGGCGCCTACGTATCCTCTTTGAGGAATCAGGTCAAACGTAGTTCACTCCTATAATAATACATTTTTTTAATTGATTCTAAAAGAGGGTAGGAAAGAAACAAATGTGGCTCAAAGGGGAAGCAAAGGGTACAATATTTGGATAGCAGAATAAATTGCCTTTGTCATTCCAATCTTCGAAATAGTGCCAAATACAAACATTCAATAACTATACCAGAGAAAAATCATGCATAATATCTCTTTACCGCATCAGAATTGATAGCCATGTCTATGCATTTTCCTTCAATATCTGTTAAACATAATGCACCATTGGACAATACTCTGGTCACAATGAACGGTCCTTGCCAATTCGGGGCAAATTTGCCCTTTGCTTCAACCTGATGTGGAAGAATACGTTTCAGCACATGTTGACCCACTTCAAACTTTTGGGGACGCACCTTTTTGTTGTATGCTCTTGCTATTCTTCTTTGATACAATTGGCCATGACATACGGCTGCCAATCATTTTTCATCAATCAAGTTTAATTGTTCCAAACGGGTTTTGACCCATTCATCATCATCAATCTTAGCTTCGGCGACGATCCGAAGGGAAGGAATTTCAACTTCTGCAGGAATTACCGCCTCAGTGCCATATACCAACAAATAAGGAGTTGCTCCTACTAAAGTGCGAACAGTAGTGCGTTATCCCAACAACGCAAATGGTAATTTTTCGTGCCATTGTCTTGATCCTTCTACCATTTTCCGAAGTATCTTCTTTATGTTTTTGTTGGCTGCTTCGACTGCTCCATTGGACGATATGGGGTAGAATTGCGATGTACAATCTTAAACTGTTGGCATACCTCTCTCATTAAGCTACTGTTAAAATTAGCACCGTTATCTGTGATGATCACCTTTGGGATTCCGAATCGACATATGATATTTGAGTGAACAAAATCTACTACAGCTTTCTTGGTCACTGATTTGAATGTTTTAGCCTCAACCCATTTGGTGAAATAATCAATGGCTACCAGAATGAACATGTGCCCATTGGATGCTGCCGGCTCAATTGGTCCAATGACATCCATGCCCCAAGCGACGAAGGGCCATGGTGCCGACATTGTGTGCAACTCGGATGGTGGAGAATGAATCAAATCCCCGTGTATCTGGCATTGATGATATTTGCGCACAAAACTGATACAATCTCGCTCCATGGTAAGCCAATAGTAACCAGCTCGGAGAATTTTCTTTGCCAACACTATCCGCTCATGTGGGGTCCTCAAACTCCCGAATGTACTTCAGACATGACAGCCGTAGCTTGTTTAGCATCTATGCATCTTAATAATCCAAGGTCTGGTGTTCTTTTATACAAAACTCCTCCACTTAAGAAAAATCCATTTGCCAATCGCCTAATGGTTCTCTTTTGATCTCCTGTGGCTTGTGCTGGATACATCCCCATTCTGATATACTCCTTGATGTCGTGGAACCATGGTTCACCATCAAATTCTTCTTCAACCATGTTGTAGTAAGCGTGCTGATCGTGGACTTGAATATACAGTGGATCCACATAAGCTTTGTCCGGATGGTGTAACATTGATGCTAGGGTAGCCAATGCATCAACAACCTCATTATGGATTCTTGGAATATGCCTGAATTCCACTGATCGAAACCGCTGACAAAGATCATGTAAACATTGTCAGTATGGTATGAGCTTCAAGTCTCGTGTTTCCCATTCTCCTTGAATTTGATGTACCAGAAGATCCGAATCTCCCAAGACCAAGATTTCCTGGATACCCATGTCTGCAGCTAGCCTTAACCCTAAAATACAAGCTTCATACTCAGCCATATTATTGGTGCAATAAAACCGAAGTTGATCCGTAACAGGATAGTGATGCCCGGTTTCAGAAATAATTACAGCTCCTATCCCGACTCCTTTCATGTTAGCAGCCCCATCAAAGAAAAGCTTCCAGCCAGGTTTTTCAATTTGCTCCATCTCACCGATATGTATTACTTCTTCATCAGGAAAATAAGTTCTCAATGGCTCGTACTCCTCATCGACCGGATTTTCGGCTAAATGATCGGCCAATGCTTGGGCTTTTATTGCAGTCCGAGTCACATAGATGATGTCGAATTCTGTGAGCAATATCTGCCACTTTGCAAGTCTCCCCGTTGGCATAGGCTTTTGAAAAATATATTTCAACGGATCCAGACGCGAAATGAGGTAAGTAGTGTAAGATGACAAATAGTGTTTCAATTTCTGAGCTACCCAAGTTAGGGCGCAACATGTCCTTTCCAGATGAGTGTACTTAACCTCATAAGCTGTGAACTTCTTGCTAAGGTAGTAGACGGCATGTTCTTTTCTGCCGGTGAGATCATGTTGCCCCAGTACACAACCAAATGAATTTTCCAAGACTGTCAAGTAAAGAATCAAAGGTCTTCCTGGCTCTGGCGGAACCAGCACAAGTGGGTTTGACAAGTATCCTTTTATCTTATCAAATGCTTCTTGACACTCATCAGTCCACTTGACCACATCATCTTTCTTCAACAATTTGAAAATAGGCTCACAAGTTGTTGTGAGCTGAGCAATAAACCTGCTGATGTAATTCAACCTCCCTAACAAACTCATTACTTCAGTCTTGTTCCTTGGAGGTGACAATTCTTGGATGGCTTTGATATTTGATGGATCTAGCTCGATGCCTCGCCGACTGACTATAAATCCCAACAGCTTTCCAGATGGAACACCAAATGCTCACTTGGAAGGATTAAGCTTGAGGCTGTACCTGCGAAGTCTCAGGAAGAATTTCCTCAAATCCCCAACGTGGTCGGCCTGATGCTTTGATTTTATGATTACATCGTCCACGTATACCTCAATCTCCTTATGTATCATATCATGAAATACCGTGGTCATTGCTCTCATGTAAGTTGCCCCGGCGTTCTTCAAACCAAATGGCATTACCCGGTAGCAATAAGTTCCCCATGGGGTGATGAATGCCGTTTTTTCTGCATCTTCTTCATCCATTAGAATTTGATGATACCCGACATAACAATCCACAAAAGATCCTATCTCATGCTTGGCACAATTATCGATCAAAATATGGATATTGGGTAATGGGAAGTTATCCTTCGGACTTGCTTTGTTGAGATTGCGGTAATCGATGCATACTCTAATCTTGCCGTCTTTCTTTGGCACAGGAACGACATTAGCCAACCAAACAGGATACCGAGTGACTCGAATGACCTTTGCATCCAACTGTTTGGCAATTTCTTCTTTAATTTTCACACTCATATCAGTCTTGAACTTCCTCAGCTTTTGCTTGACAGGAGGCACCATTGGATCAGTGGGCAACTTGTGAACCACTAAATCAGTGCTCAAGCCTGGCATGTCGTCATATGACCATGCAAAAACATCTTTGAATTCGATGAGTGTTTTAATTAACTCTTCTTGTATCTTTGGTTCGAGGTGGACACTTATTTTAGTTTCTCGGATATTATTTGTGTCTCCTAGATTGATGTCTTCGGTATCACTCAGATTAGGTTTGGTTTTTTCTTCAAAATGAATTAACTCTTTACTAATCTCTTCGAAAGCCTCATCCTCATCATATTCTGATTCATAATCACAATATACTTCTTGAATTATTTTTTCGGAACAAGATTGATTTTTAAGACTGGGCTGAGGATTCCTCATGCATGCCATATCACTAGAGCCAGTGTAAAAAGAACTGTACAGAAAAAAGAAGAAAAAGAAAAGAAAACTATCAGGAATGATAATGAAAAGGAAACTGTATTTTCATTGGATGATGAAAGATAACAAGGTTTGCACACTTCAAACAAACTGTAAGATAAACATTGGGATTACAACCCTGAAGTAACCCAAACAAACTGAAGGAAAATCAAAATAAACTACCAAGACTCCTTTCGAATGGGGAGAGGAGTGGCTTTCCAATTATTAAGCTTTGTCTCTGGCCCAACGAATTGAACTTCCGCGTTGCTAGAAACTTCATCGTTTTCCACCATGTTCACATCGTCAAATAGCTTTTCAAATCTTTCAATTAATTCCTTCTCCGGATTAATCATGGATTTAGGAATTGTTGTTATCGGGTGATTTCTGGTACCAAACTTGACAAAAGACTTCCCAAACCAAATGTTCCCCAGTTCTCGGGGAGAGATATTGGTTGTGTAATGCCTTGCAAAGACGAGCCCAAACCTTTGCCGGGTAAAAAACCATTCTTTAACATTTCATAGGCTACCATGACTGATGCAGAGGTTATCTTTGGATTCGGAATGTATTTCCCCTCTGGAATTTTCTCTACCAACATTGTGTCGGAAAACCTGGTAAACCCATGGTCCCTGGTCATTTTCTATTCCCTCGACCGGTACAATGGCACCGCTGTGAGCATTTAAACTGTCTTCCCCATGCACAACTATTTCCTGTTTATCCCATTCAAACTTGACCACCTGGTGTAGTGTTGACGGGACTGCTTTAGCAACATGGATCCATGGTCGACCCAACAGCAAATTATAAGAAACAGCTATATCCAACACCTGAAACTCCATTGTGAATTCAACTGGCCCTATTGTCAGTTCCAACACTATGTCGCCAAATGAATCTCTGCTTCCACCGTCAAACCCCCGTACGCAAATATTATTCTTCTGGATCCTCTCCTCTTTTATTTTCAACTTGCTTAGAGTGGAGAGAGGGAAGATGTTTGCGCTTGACCCGTTGTCAACCAACACCCGGGTCACTACGGAGTTTTTACATTTTAAGGTGAGGTAAAGAGCTCTGTTGTGCTCAGTACCTTCCACAGGCAATTCATCATCAGAAAATGTGATTCTGCTTGCCTTAAAGATTTTGCTGGCTATTTTTTCCAAGTGATTCACGGAGATCTTGTCAGGAACGTGTGCCTCATTTAGGATCTTCATTAAAGCTTGACGATGCTCGTCAGAATGGATCAGCAATGACAATAATGAAATTTGAGCGGGTGTCTTTTTCAACTGTTCCACGATAGAATAGTCGTGGAGCTTCATCCTTCTCAAGAATTCTTCCACTTCTTCTTCCGTCACAGCTTTCTTCATTGGTGTTGGATTTTTAGTTTTTCTTAACTCTTCGGGAGTAAAACATCTTCCCGAGCGAGTCAAGCCTTGCACCTCACAGACTTCTTCGTTGACTTCTTTTCCTTTGTACATTACTGTCACCCGTTCGTAGTTCCATGGAATGGCCTTGCTGTTGATCAATGGTAACTGGGTTACTGGCTTGATAATAACCCGGTCTACACGGGCTCCTTCCACGACTATGATGGGTTTTCTGGCGACCCCTGGTACAATCACTTTTGATCTTTCCTGCTTTGTAGCAACTTTGCTTGAAGATCCCATCTCAACTACCACAGATGGCTCATCACCATTTTTGTTCTGCTTAGGTACCGACTTCTCCTCTGCTAACTGTTCATCTGGCTTGGCTTCATGAGACCGAATCATCATGACGGTTTGTGACGGCTTCTTTGTTTCCCCATAAGCCCATACTATTTCTATCATATTAGCCTCCTAATGGGTTGGCATTGGATTTCTGTTGATATTGGGAGCTTCGGGGGTTTGAACTTCAATTTTATTAGTATCAATCAGCTCTTGTATTGCATTCTTTAAATGCCAGCATTTTTCTGTATCATGGCCCGGTGTACCAGAACAATACTCACAGCTAACAGTGTAGTCCAGATTCTTTGGAGGAGGGCAGCTTGGACTATATTGGCCTTAGCATATCTAGCTGTCTCAGCCTGTGGAACAAACTAGTGTAGGATTCTCCCAGTGGAGTGAAGGTTTTCTTTTTCTGCCCTCTTTCACCCCTGAATGCTTGATTAGACCTAAAACCTGGTCCGGGATAGGTTCGCGGATAAGGGTAGGTACTTGGTGAGACAGGAGCACGCCAATGAGCGTGGGCAGGTGGCTGATTGTATGCTTGCGCATGGTTAACAGAAAAATGCGGTTCCGACGGGTGATAGTAGTATTGGGGTGAATTGTGGTGATAAGTTGGTTGGTGGGATTGATGTTGACTGTAGTACTGAGGTGATCCTCTGGATCCCGACCAAGTTCCTGAATCAACCATTGCCGCTTCCTCTCTTTTCTTCTTTCCAATCCCTCATACTCCGCCTTGAATAACTTGAGTAGTTGCCTTAATAGCCGATTAACTCATGATTTTATTCGTCTTGAGGCCTTCTTCCACCATACCTCCCATCTTTACTACTTCGTTGAATGATTTTCCTATTGCTGAAACCAAATGGGCATAGTAAGTTGGCTCCAAGGCTTGTAGGAAGTAGTCTACCATTTCACTTTCCTTCATAGGAGGATCCACCCTTGATGCATATTCCCTCCACCGGAAACCATACTCTCTAAAGCTTTCATTGTGCTTTTTCTCAAATTTTGTCAGGGATAATCGATATGGGATGATTTCCAGATTGTATTGGAAGTGACAAGCAAATGCCTGTGCCAGGTCATCCCAGGTATACCATCTCCCATGGTCCTGGCGGGTATACCACTCTAGAGCTGATCCGCTCAAACTTTGACTGAAATAGGCCATTAATAATTCATCTCTTCCCCCAGCTCCTCGTATCTTGCTACAGAAACCCCTCAAGTGGGCTACTGGATCGTCGTGCCCGTTGTATAGGTCAAATTTGGGCATCTTGAAACCAACTGGTAATTGCACATTTGGGAACAAGCATAAATCCTTGTAGGCCACACTGACTTGCCCTCCTAACCCTCGCATGTCTCGGAATGATTGTTCTAAGCTTTTGACCTTCCTTAACATCTCTTCTTGTTCAGCATTTTTGACTGGCTTGTCAATTTCGATTGGGAGGTCAAAACGGGGGGTAAATGAATGGATATCGGAGGCTTTGAAAGTGGGCTCCGGGGGGTAGTATTGGTTGTCCTGGGCCTGGAATATAGGCTCACTAGGAGATTTGTGGAATGTAGTTGTGGGAGGTGCCACGAAGACATGAGTTACTGGTGGAGGAGGGTATGAAATTGGTTTAGGAGGTGGAGATTGTGGTGTATGAGAGGTGGTGCCTCGGTAGTGCTGGTAGATGGGGAAACTCGAGGATAGTTTAGTGGTAGGACTATCCTGAGTTTGGGCGAGTGATGGGGTGGAGGCAAGGTTAACTGGGTAAGATGGGGGTGATTGCCCTGTGGTCCAGGCTCGATACATCTCAGCCATTTGTTGCTTAAGTTTAAGCATCTCTTCTTTCATTTTACCGACGTCCATCTCCTCTATCTCAATACCTGTGTCGACATCCGGGATAGACATGCTTTCAGGTATCGGTCCTTTTGATCTGGTGTGATAATGATAATATACCAGTATACTCTTAAAAACTAACTGCTTGAATTCTGGAAATGAGCAAACTTGTTAGTCTTGAGAGTTTAACACATATATAATTACACGTTGAGATGCAATGTTCCTAGACAAATAACCCTTTTCTATCATGCATTTGCTCGGCTGTTTGTGTCATCCCAGCTTTTCTTGATCTTTTTATTGTCACTCACTCTTTATTTTATTTTATTTTTTGAATGTGGTCGAATCTTATAGAGATTGCCTACGTATCATGCCCCCGTATGAATCAGACCTTGCGTAGTTCCGACGTAAAGCAATTGTTAACACTTTTATTTATTTTTGAAATAATACAAAGATGGAACAGACATTACATTTGGAAAACATTATAAAAATGGTTTAAAATTCGACACAAACCCAAATTAAACAAAAGACATAACTCTCAATAGTTGTGAACATGCTCCACTCCCCACTTTTGTTTTCAATCATTGGATCATCTTCTCATGGTGAGGCTTGACCCGGATGACCTCCCAGCGTACGATACATTCTTTCTAACTCCATTGCCAGATGACGGGCAAAAATAGGTGCATGCTCTATAAACCTTTCATAATCCATCCCTTGGCAGTTTACATAATTTTGAGAGGTGTAAACTACTAAATCATGGATTTGGGCCCTGAAGTTTTGGAGACGTTGGTCTTGGTTTTGCAGTTGTTGTTGGCGAGTGGTGGCTATATCTCTTATACGGTCTTCGCGATCTAGAGCTAACTCTAATTGAGCTTGGAGTCTGGCCTGATCGAGTCTTGCCTGTGCTCTTTCTCTATCGATGTCCTCGTGCTGATGTTCCCTATTGTATCTTCTTGCTTCTTCCAATTGTGCTTAAAGTTGGGCTTCTGAATGCATCCAACGGTCTTTCTCTTTCTTGAATTGTGCTCTGTCTTCTTCGGATTGCCTTACTTGGCGTTCCTTATTAGATCTGGCCTCCTCGTTTAATTGTTGGATTCTTTCTTTAGCTTTGCTCAACGCCTTTTCGGTTTTTTCCAAAATGGAATCACAATCTTGCATTTTTTCCAAAAGATTGGCGATGATTTTTTGATCTTTCCAACTCCTCATTGGTGTTTCAGAAGCTTTCTTCATTTTTTGAAATTGAGCGTGAAGATTTTTATTCTCACAAGCCAGACTCTTCTTCTCTCCTTCTGCTTCTTGGGCTTGTAAGTCTTTCTCCAAATTGAGGTTCCTCAGATTTTCCTTTAAGGCATGGATAGTCGCTTTGTATTCCTTTTCCTTTTCTCCACAAATCAATCGCTCTTGGATTTTATCGTTAAAGGTTTGACATGGGGTCTTTTTATTGGCCTTCTTAGATCGGGTTCTGGTGCATCATCCACGCGGGATCGTTTCTCAAACCATCTTGCATATCCTGGATTTATCTCACCTTTTGTTGTGTCTGGAACTTGAGTATCATCTTTCAAGTATCGACATCCATTCCACATATGCTGAATTAAAGCCTCGGGAAGTGTGGCTTCGGGATGTAACTCGATTACTTGCATACTCAAATCCTCATCATCAGGCACCACTTGGTATCTCCCTAGTTGTCTTAGAACTCGTTGCAGTGCATATGGCTGGATGCTTCTCAATCCTAATAGCAGCAAATAACTATTCAAAGTTGACATGTGTATCACTTCCCTTACCGGGAGCCATCCAAAAGTCCACTCAATTTGATTTGCTGTTAAAGATCTTAGATGAGATACCCAGGCTTCCACCCCTTCTGGAGACTTATAATCTTTTAATCTTTCTTCATAACTTTTGATAAAATTATCATTGCTTGGACCATACTGCATGAATTTGGGCTGATGTTGGAGATGTTCAATCATCCACATTTGCAACAAAATTTTGCACCCTTCGAAGACCTTTGCCCCTGATTTACATAAAGTCAACGCCCGATAAATGTCGGAGAGAATGATCGGGGTAAGGGTGTGATTTTCCTTGGTAGTGAGGACCTGTACGACTTTAGCTGTACGAATATCAATTGTTCGTTCTTTGTTTGGGAAGACCATGATTCCTTGAAAAGCCACCATGAAAGCGAAGCGTCGGTGAATCTGTCAGGTGTCTTTGTTCTGTTTGTTAGTAAGGCCTTTTTCATGAATTTCAAATCCGTCCGGCTTTCCGAACCGGCATATCCAGCTATCTCTTCTAATGTAGGAGTAAGCTCGAAATCAGAGAAGCGAAAGACATTGTGAACAGGATCCCAAAAGGTTACTAATGCCGCAATTAAATCATCACGTGGTTTAACTTTCATAATATCTGTGAGAGTTCCCAAATGCTTAATGACCCATTTCTGACCATCTTCTCCTAACTCATGCCACCACATCTGAAGCCGAAATAGAAACTCATCTACATCTGCGAATGGTGGGTTTTGGGTGGTGCTCATTTTGTATCTGCGATTAATTTTAACAAAATCAAAACTCATTTTGAAAACAGACACTCAGAAAAATCATTTTTTATATATTTAGCACTTCTTCTTTTTTCAAAATTTGAAACTATTTTGGGAATTTTCTAAAACGACCCATTTTATTTCTCAACTCTCACAATGATTGTTTTTTCCGATTACGCCGGTCAACAAGCAAATTCGAGGTAGCAAGTAGGATGCATCAAGATGGTCTTTTTATTTCGGGTTCACCTGTCCTAGACAGACCCAACCCCTGTGTTGAGTCTCCAAGGTCAAATGTATATGATGCAAATAGACGTTCCTACTAGGGATCCGGTACGAGGCTGAGTTATTCTAAGTGAATAACCTGAGGCAGATTGTTCTAGACCTGGCTTACCCAAGTGGACAGCTTGAGCCGAAAAGGGGGCAACGTACCGGGAGCACGAAAGTCTACCTGACCTAGTTACTTGTCCCAACTTCGTCTTATTTGGTATGAATTTTAACAGAAAGGTGGGCCACGCGCACGTGTGCACCATAGATTCAGAAGACTCAGAAAGAAGGAGGGTTTCGTAGCAGTTTTATATACACAATTCAGATAATATTAAAGCGGTAAAAGCATCATTTAGCACATTAGGCATATATCATGTAAAAACCAGATAATAAATAAAGCCACCTATAACAGTTATTTTAAGCTCGAATTCTTGAACCTTGAACCAGTGGTTCTGGTTCATCAGACACTTTTTTCCCCAGCAGAGTCGCCAGAGCTGTCACACCTCCTTCTTCTGCTCCCGCGAGGGGTGCAAGGAGTTTTCTCCAATTAAAGGACAGTCGAAACGGGATTTGTTTACTTATTTCAGAGTCGCCGCCTGGGAATTTTATGGCGTCCCAAGTCACCGGTTTTAATCCCGAATCAAGGAGAATATGACTCTATTTGTCATTCTGCGAACCAGAAATCCGAGTAAGGAATTCTGTTAATTCGGGAGAAGGTGTTAGGCATTCTCGAATTCCGTGGTTCTAGCACGGTCACTTAACCATTTTTATACTTGGCTCAATTATCTTGATTTACTAAATACATTTTTTCTTGTTGCCTGATTTTATTACCGCTTTTATTTAGATTGTTTTATTATAGACCTTCCTTGAAACGAATCACGCGTATGTACATATATATACATATATATTCATATTATATATTTTTTATAAATGTAAAGAATCGTGTCACGCATACGTGTACACAATAAGATTGAGAATATTTTTATTATAAAAAAAACTTACGTTCGAAATTGTGCTTAAAATAAAATTAAGAACATTTCGTCACTCTTGTATGATTAAATAGTGAACTGCACATCTCGGGTTATATGAAATTAATTTAACATTCTCCGAAGAACCCCCTTTTATTAAAAGTTTGCTTGAAGTTGCGCGAACGCATAATCCGAATTGCCTATAGAAGTATAATCAGGTCACGCGAACGCATCCCTAATTACACAAAATATTCTTGATGGTAATATAAATTCTCTACAAATGTTATTTATGTCCATTTATTTTTAAATGTGAAAGTCATGAGAAATCTTTGATTTGGACGCCTCCAAATTTCTTGAAAAGAATTCAAAATTTATTAGGTGTTGACCGCAAGTTATATTTTACGCGTATGAATTATATACCTCAAAACTATTCAAATTTAAAGAATTAATGATATAAAAAAAACAAACAACGTGTAACTAAAACTACCATTTTTATCGTGAATACAATATTCGTATACCCAAAAAGCGAATTGGCTAATAGTTTATCATGTCAAGTATAATACTATATTAACCAACTAAAACAAAACTGAAACTTAAACTAATAGATTTAAATGAGTAGAAGACATAATTGTAATTCCAAACTTCATTTACTTGCAATGTTGAAGCTTTTCATGACATGAGTCTAAAGATATGTACCTGGAAATGAGGGTAAAAGAGGTAAATTTCAGCAGTAGCAGCAACAACAAAACCAGCAGAATATACCAATGTTTCAACAGACTTGAGCAACAAACAGCAAGACCCGTGAAACCCAGACGCACAGTGGCAGGAATCTTAGGAAATTTCAGATTTAAAACAAACAATATCAACAAAACAAACCCGGACAGATTCAAGGGAACAATGTTTCTGATTTTCTTTCTTTCTTCTCTATCTGTTTCAGATTCTATGTGTGTGTGTACGCTCTTTTTTCTATTTTTTTTCTTTTCTTTGTCTATCTTTCTTGTTTTCTCCCTTTTTCTTTCAGCTCTCTATCTCTATTTTTTCTCTCCCTCTCTATCTGGTTCCCCCTCTGTTCTCTATATGTTCTGCCCTCTCTACTGATTTCAGCTCTCTTTAGATTCTTTTTTTTTGTATGTATATCTCTCTCTGTCTATCTTAGTTCCAGTCTCTTCCAATCAATCCCTAACCCCTCCTCTTATATAACTTATTTTCCTCCTTTTCTACTACTGCCCGGACCCTTTTTTCCTTTTAAAATCAGAAATTTCCACTCAAATAACACTAAAACTGCTTTTTCTAATCAATCAGCCACTAAGGATACCTTTTCCCTTATTTTCAGCACTCCCAATTCCCTTTGTCCCCCATTATTGCAGTAATTAATACCTTATTTAACAAAGCACTAACACTAAAGTATTATCCCAACTGTTTCATTCCCAAATTGCCCCTGAAAAACCCTTAAACTGCAGCTATAACCAATTCTCTTAAGTTCTGGAATGAATTTTAACTAAAATGAAACCTTCTAACCCAATAATATCAATTAACACTTGTAAAACTAAATTTAAACCAATGTCATATCCATATCAGGCCCTAGTATTCAACAAGAAACATTATGATTCAAACCATTAATCCTATCAGATAATTCTGACCTTACATTGGATCAAACAGCATTACAATATAGATGAAGGATTCAGGGAACAGACTGACTAAAGCAAAATAAAGGAACAATTTCAATACACTGAACGAAACCAAACTAAATTTAAACCAAAACATCACATTAACACCACACAGAACTTGACAAAATAGTGAAGCTAAAGTTGAACCAACAATCATATTAATACTGCACATCAAACTTCAATGACAGTGCGTATTCACATCCTAAACCAAATCGAAATGAACCTTAATCGAATGTTCTCGGCTGAGAACTTTCGACTAAGGTCGACTACGACCTTAATTTCTTCTAATTTTTCCTTAACCCCCCGAATTAGGGTTTCTTAGTCGATTTTTCTGATCGAAAGTCCAACCCCTTTGGTACTGATTCGAGGCAAACTGTTAGGATAGTGGGAATGGGGTGGATTGGGTGGTCTAATGGTGTTAGTTTGGAACTGATTGGAATGGCGCTGCCACCAGGGAATCTTATGGCGGCGCTAGGGTTCTTGGCTTTGATTCGATATTCGAGGGGTTCCATGTCGATTTGAAGGAAACCCATGAGGCTCTAGTGGTAAGAGAGGTCCATAGGTTAAAAGGTGTGAGTTTGGTGGTTGTCGGATGAACTAGGGTTTCGGACTGCATCTTTGATCGAAGATTCGAAGACGTTGGCTGATATTTGGAGGATAAGGTTCAAGGATTTAGGATCGGGAAGTTGAAGTGAGTTCAAGGTGTGAAAATGGAGAGGTATGGCCACCGTTCGCCGCCGTGAAGGCGGTGGCTTGAGGTCTGGTCTCTGAAAACTCGGGGAAGAAGAGAGGAGAGGGGGGTCTGGCCTGGGGGTGTGGGGTAAAATTTTTAGGCTTATATACTGGGGTAACCAATAGATCCTGGCCGTTAGATCAAATGAGATTTACGGCTGGGATTGCTTACTTAAGTGAAACGACATCTTTCCATTTTCTTTAAGACCGGATCGGTCCTTGACGGGAACGGGTCGGGTAAAAGGTAATGTTTTTGGACCGTTGATCAATTTAAAATCAACGGCCCTTATCAAAGTTTCCCAAAACGACATCGTTTGGGGTATCTTTGAGACGGACCGGACCTGGGGTCGTTTGGATTGGGCTGTGAGGGGGTTAATTTGGTTTGGGCCTGGATTTCGGTCCAGGTCTGATTTATGACTCATTTCCTATTTTTCTTTTAAAATTTAAAAAAAATAAAAATAAAGTAAAATTAAACACATATTATTTAACACCCATAATAATTAATGCTCAAATTAAAAAATTTAAATAAAATTAATACAATGGCAAGAAACACATATGCATATTTTTTGTGATTTTTCCCTCTTTTAAAACCAATTATGGTTTATTTAATTCCTAAATATATTATTTATTTATTTTTTAATTTTATTGTATCCTTTTATAAAAACCTAAGATTAATTAATTATAAAAATGCAACATTAATTCCTAAATGAACATGTACCTATATTACTATTTTTCTATATTTTTCCCAATAAAATAATCATGCACAAATAAAATGCCACGAAAAATTCAAAATTGCATACAAAGAAAAATTATTTGTGATATCTTTTGGAGTAATTCTTGTGAGGCAAAAATCACGTGCTTACAGCCGCCCCTCTTTGTCCGAAAATTCGAAGAGTTTTCGTGCAAAGATAAAGTGAGCGGATACGAGCGATTTTTGCCTGTTTGAATACTCCGTGGGAAGCGTTTTTGAAAGATTTGACCGAACCTTGCTTCAAAGGTTTCCTACATATCCCTGGCTAAAAGGGAATCAGCTCAATGTAGTTCGGGAAGTTTTGGTAGCTGGGACTACCATGGGACTGTGATGTTACTGCTGTTGCGTGCTGCTTTTACTGCTTGCTGACCTCCTTATTACACCTTGCTTAAAGAAAAACAAAAAGCTAGACTAGACCATGGTATATGAATTACAAAATCTTATCCAGATCATGCCCTTGCATTTCTTGTTGCTTTGATGTCTTGGTGACTCTTTGGTATCCTTTGCTTCTAGTTTGTCTCGTATTCTCCTTTGACCACCGATCTCGAACTGCTTTTTCCTTTCGCATTGTTTTTTTTTCAATGTGTCTTGTACTTCCTTCCTCTGTTTGGGACTCTTGTTGTTTCCCGCTGGGGATTCGGTTGGATTCCTCTGCTTTATTGACTCTAGGTGTACTTCTCTATTATATGGGCGGGCTCTTGACTCCAGCCAGCAATGTCAAAATAAATTGCCATTCTTTTCATCAGGGGGGCTCCTGATCACTTAAAATTTGAATTGTATTCCCTTATTCTCCAGGTGGGCTCCTGATTGCTGATACTTCAATTGTATTCCCTTATTCTCCAGGTGGGCTCCTGATTGCTGATACTTCAACTGTATTCCCTTATTCTCCAGGTGGGCTCCTGATTGCTGATACTTCATTTGTATTCCCTTATTCTCCAGGTGGGCTCCTGATTGCTGATACTTCAATTGTATACTGTTATTCTCTATGTGGGCTCCTGATTGCTGATACTTCAACTGTATTCCCTTTTTCTCCAGGTGGGCTCCTGATTGCTGATACTTCAATTGTATTCCCTTATTCTCCAGGTGGGCTCCTGATTGCTGATACTTCAATTGTATTCCTTTATTCTCCAGGTGGGCGCCTAATTGCTAATACTTCCATCGCTCTTCCTTGTTCTCCAGGTGGACGCCTGATTTCTAATACTTCCATTGCTCTTCCTTGTTCTCCAGGTGGACGCCTGATTGCTAATACTTCTATTGCTCTTCCTTGTTCTCCAGGTGGACGCCTGATTGCTAATACTTCCATTGCTCTTCCTTGTTCTCTAGGTGGACGCCTGATTGCTAATACTTCCATTGCTCTTCCTTGTTCTCCAGGTGGACGTCTGATTGCTAATACTTCCTTTGCTCTTCCTTGTTCTCCAGGTGGACGCCTGATTGCTAATACTTCCATTGTTCTTCCTTGTTCTCCAGGTGGACGCCTGATTGCTAATACTTCCATTGCTCTTCCTTGTTCTCCAGGTGGACGCCTGATTGCTAATATTTCCATTGCTCTTCCTTGTTCTCCAGGTGGACGCCTGATTGCTAATATTTCCATTGCTCTTCCTTGTTCTCCAGGTGGATGCCTGATTGCTAATATTTCCATTGCTCTTCCTTGTTCTCCAGGTGGACGCCTGATTGCTAATACTTCCATTGCTCTTCCTTGTTCTCCAGGTGGACGCCTGATTGCTAATATTTCCATTGCTCTTCCTTGTTCTCCAGGTGGACGCCTGATTGCTAATACTTCCATTGCTCTTCCTTGTTCTCCAGGTGGACGCCTGATTGCTATTTCAATTGCTCTTCCTTGTTCTCCAGGTGGACGCCTGATTGCTAATACTTCCATTGCTCTTCCTTGTTCTCCAGGTGAACGCCTGATTGCTAATACTTCCATTGTTCTTCCTTGTTCTCCAGGTGGACGCCTGACTGTTAATACTTTCCTCACCGGGTGTTTGCTGAAACAAATATTGTTTTTGCCCCTGTTTCAAATCAAAGAAAATTTTGTTAGTTTAAAGCAGGGTGGTTAGTTGTGGCATTCTTTCTGAGGGTGGGGTTTCTCTCTGTCCTGTTTTATTGCCTTGGAGTGGTTGAAATGACTGTTTTGTCCTTGTAATTGATCCTTAACCGTAGGATCCCCAACTGTTGTTTTCACTTCAAACCCTTTCAATTGTAATCATATGTCTCTCCTGACATTACTGAACCACTTTTCTGATTCAACTTTTCTCACACCCATATCTTATTTTCATCTTATTACTTCCCGCCTATCATGGCCGTATTTTGCATTATGCAATCTTGAATCTTGGTAGTATACCTTGACATTCCTTTTGATTTGTTTGGAACGAAACTTACCTCAAAAGCTTTAGAAGAGTAAGATTATTAGTGACGAAAACATGACGATTTTGACAATTAAGAAAGTAAAGAAAAATCCAAATTTGGATGACTGTTGTAGAAGGAATAAGGAACTTATCTGATTGGAGTTACTGGCACCAATGATCAGGGTATGCATTTTGGATTAATCAGCCCAGTCTATTTAACCAACCTCCTTTTCAATCTTTCCAAAATTTCCACAACCCAATTTTTTTTTATTTTGCCAACTTACAGACCTTGTTCGACTTGCAACAACTTAAAGAGTTTTCCACTACAAACCTTCCTCATTTATTTATTTCTTAATCCCTTTTCGCCTTATGGTGCCTGCGAAGGTTTTCACCAATAAAACTCTCCCATTTTACTTTCTCTCAGCTTTCGTCATCTCATGGTGCCCGTGCGAGTTTTCACCTGTAAGACTCTCTCATTTGACTTTCTCTCAGCCTCCGTCGTCTCATGGTGCCCGTGCGGGTTTTCACCTATAAGACTCTCTCATCTTCATCGCTTTTCTTGTTTGGACCAGAGTGTTATGAACCACCTCCATTTGCTCGACTCGGCATTTTTCTAAGATTGATCGAAAGGTTTTTTGGTATGTGGTTGGAATGAAAGGGTATCGAGAGTCAAAACCATTTTGATATGGGTTTTAAAATTATAACTCTTGGAATCATTTTTCTTATTGCCAATACAATTCCTGCCCCAGTTTCTTGATTGAGGGTCTCTTGATGTTTCCTTTTATGCACATTATGCGTATTATGCACCCTATGACCGAGCTGTGAGGTGCCTACGTATCCTCTTTGAGGAATCAAGTCAAACGTAGTTCACTCCTATAATAATACATTTTTTTTAATTGATTCCAAAAGAGGGTAGGAAAGAAACAAATGTGGCTCAAAGGGGAAGCAAAGGGTACAGTGTTTGGATAGCAGAATAAATTGCCTTTGTCATTCCAATCTTCGAAATAATGCCAAATACAAATATTCAATACTATACCAGAGAAAAATCATGCATAATATCTCTTTACCGCATCAGAATTGATAGTCATGTCTATGCATTTTCCTTCAATATCTGTTAAAAATAATGCACCATTGGACAATACTCTGGTCACTGTCACACCTCCTTTTTGCGCGCCCGCCCCCGAAGGGTTAAATGCGCGAGGGGAGTTTTTCCAATTTAAGTGACAATATTCGAAATGGGATTATTTATTTAATTCAGAGTCGCCACTTGGGAAAGGTTTGGCTTTTGGTGTCCCAAGTCACCGGTTTATCTTGAATCCCAAATCGAGGAAATTTTCGACTTTTCCGAGTGAAGTCTGCGAACCAGAAATTCTAAGTAAGGAATTCTGTTAACCCGAGGGAAGGTGTTAGGCACCCTCGAATCCCGTGGTTCTAGCACGGTCGCTTAAATTGTTATAATGGCTAATTATCTGATTTAAATACATGTTATGACTTGCGTGCTTCTATTAAGTTTAAACCGCTTTTATTATTATTTATTATTTTTTTATAGAATTGCAACGTCGTGAAAATGCATCTCGAACCACGTCACAATCAATGCAGCCGTGGTCGTCGACACATTTTGACTCCGTTGAGATTTGGATTTGGGTCACATCAATGTGCACCCGTGTTTAAGAAGGTTAAATTATTAAGCCGCGCCTAAAGAGTCTAGCGCGTTATTATTTTTGTGGAAGGCCATGAAATTCACTAAAACGGCCTATCCCGAATCCTAAAATTTATTGTGGTTATTTATTGAGAGCCCCGCAATTTTGCGTTTTATTTGGCGAGGCTTGTCTCTATTTTAGAAAGGATATCCTAAGGTGGCTACATTTCTAATACGTTTGTCTCTAAAACTAAAAAAATACATGCTAATTTAATTATATGCTTTCGCCTAATCCGGATTTTTACGGTTAATTATTTACAAGGTAAAAAAATGTACTTCAATGAAAAAATGCTTTAATTTGACAAAAGAAATCCGTTTATTCTAACGAAATACAACACTTAATCCGAATAAACACCTTTAAGTCGAATTTAGATTAACTTGCTTAAACAGGGTTAATAGAATTCCTTATTTAAAGAAAACTATCGATGATATTCGAAACTAGTCCTATAAACTGCCTAAAGAAATCGAAATTGGTGATTCAAAACTGTATTATATTTGGCTGGATTTACAGCCGTTTGCCCCTACCTATTCAAACATAACCGGAAGAAGAGTTGAATTAACAATTCTATCAAAATGATAGCACATTCTATAAATTATATGACTGCATCACGTGTACTGCCAACAAACATGTCGCAGTTTTAGGCTAGAATATTTTCAATTAAGTAAAAACTTATTAATGTGTTTTCCATTGGACTACAAATGACATAATTTATGCAACTTTAACAATATTCACAAAGCTATAAGTGAAGCAGCAGAATGATTTAACAATTCTTCAGATCTTTCAATTCATGCCTCTCATGGTTACATCAGTATGAAATGTGTACCTGGATGTTGAATATGACAAAAGAAAAGGAAGAAGATAGAGAAGATCAACAGCAGCAAGAACAAAGCAACAGCAACAAATCAAACAACACAGCAGAACAGGCTCGAGTGCAAGAATACAACTATAGCCGATAGAAAGAGTGGCCAAATGACAGCAGCACACAGTGGAGTAGAATCAGAATTCCGGGCAGACCAAAACCAGTAGTGAACCAATGAAAACACTTGACTAATAGACTCAATTGGAACTTCAGAGAATCAGAATGGATTGAATAGATTGAACAAATGAAAACCCAAACAGCAATGGGAAGAAGCAGTTTCTGATTGTTGACTGTATGCTTTCTATCACTTAACCCCCCTCTACTGTGTTCCCTAATATCAGATGGTTCTTTTTTTTCTTTCCTCCTATTTTCTGTGTATCTATGTGTATCCTCCTCCCTTAGATCTCTGTGTATCTCCCTGTTCTCTTATGTCTGTCTCGTATATCTCTATCTGTATTTCCACCCCTCCTTTATCTCAAGGTCCTCTCTTTTATAAGCCTTCAACTCACTCCTTTTACAACCTAATCGATTAAAAGAAAACCCCTCCCATGTGCCCATCTCCTTTTCAATTCTACTTTAGCTATTTAAATATTAAACCCCATCATTCCCTTGGCAGGCTTAAACTTCCCCATTTTATTAACTAAAGGCAGATATGGGCAGCAGGAGGTAGTCTGACAGCACATGCTGTCAAACTATTTAATTCAAAAGGGCCTTTATGCCCATGTTGTGCACATGCCCCCCCCCCAGTTCAGATTACCATTACAGCCTACACCTTAAATTTCTGAAATCAAATTAGCAATTATAAGTAAACTGAACTTAGTTCTTAATTGATTTCAGGCAATGTTCAACAGAAACAAATCGATTTGTTATTGCTCGGATAACTGAAACTAATTGACGACACATGTCGACTCGACTATATTAGTTATAACACATACAATCGTAGCCAAAAATCAGACATTTAACAGTATCACACAAGGTTCGCATTATATTGACTAAGCAGAATTGCACTCGAAGAGTCAATTAGTCAGTCCAAATTTTGAAAATCAGCTAATTGCACAACACTCACATACACATTATCAGAACAAATGGAAAGACTCAATCAAACAACAGAGGTTCAGGAAAAGTGGTCAAGGCACAGTTGATAAAAGTCAAGGACACAAACATTACACAACAACAATAACAGCCTTTCGAACAAACATGGACTAAAGAACAAAGAGAAGAGAACAGAACTCACCTCAAATCCCGAAACATCAAAACCTTAACTCGGACTTGGTCAGGCCTTTCTTAAGGCTGAACGGACTTTAATCGAAGTGTTTCTCAGATGATAAACACTTTGATTAAAGTCCATTAGACCTTAATCTCTTCGGTTGAACGGATATGGACCAGTGACGAAGAATCACAAAGTTCCAAAACTCAGATCTGGGATTCATGCTTTCCTGATCAGATACGGACCAAACCAAGTATGGTTTGGTCACGAGGGGGTCTGGGGAGTGTCTGGTATGAATTTAAAGCAGATCGGTGTAGATTAGGTTCCGACTCGAATCTTCAAATGAAGATTCGAGAAGGTGGGATAGGATTCGAGGTGTGTGGTTGGTAGATTTGGGTTCAGGACGACACGGGGGTTCTATGGTGTTAAGGGCAAGGTCACCGGCGTCCGTGCCGCCGGTTTTCATGGTGAAGGATACAGGGGCGGCTCTAGGGTTTCATGGGGAAGATGGTGAAGACGAGAGCTGGGGTGTCAGATGGGGGGTAGGGTAAGGTTAGAAGGTTATATAGTTAGTGGGTGGGTGGATCCTGGCCGTTGGATGAGATGCGATGAAGGGCCAGGATCTTTCAGCTCGAAGGAAACGGTGTCGTTTCAAGGGCAAAGGGTTTGGGTTGGTCCGGGTGGAAACGGGTCGGGTTCTGTTCGTGGGTATGGGAAATGTGATCTTGGCCATTGATCAATCTGAGATCAACGGCCCAGATCAAACTGGATTAAAACGGCGTCGTTTGGACACTCTGGGTATCAGGTTGGACTGGACCGGGCAGGCCTGGTTTTGTGCATTGTTTGTTTGGGCCAATTTTAACAAATTGGCCCAAGTCCGGAAAAGGAAGGGCCTTTTTTTCTTTTTTTTTTTTTCTTTTATTATAAAAATACAAAACTAAGTAAAATCAAATTAAAATAAACACCTAATACAATTATTTGCACACACATTAAAATAATTCAAAACAGGTAAAAATCAAACAAAACAAAATCACGGGCAAAGATGCCTGTCTATGCTTTTCTATTTAACAACCATGTTACGGTTCAGATTATGCATGACACGTACATTTTTTTGTATTTTGTTTTAATAAAGTAAAAATGGGCCAAAGTCATAAACAATTAACGAAGTGCCATGTAAAAATCCCAAAATTGTACAACGGGATCAATTGTTGTTATTTTTTATTTCTTTTGGAGCGATTGTCTCGTGAAGCAAAAATCACGTGCTCACAACTGCCCCTCTTTGTTCGGAAACACGAAGAGTTTCCGTGCAAAGATAAAGTGAGCGTGTATGAGCGATTTTTGCCTATGGACTACTCCGTGTGAAACACATTTTTTGAAAGATCTGACCGAATCTTGTTTCAAAAATTTCCTACATATCCTGGGCTAAACAGGAATCAGGTCAATGTAGTTCGGGAAGTTTTGGTAGCTGGGACTACCATGGGATTGCAATGCTTGCTGCTACTGCTGTTGCTGTTGTCACTGCTGCGTCACTGACTGCCTTATTACAACCAAACGAAAATTGGAAACTGAACTAACTACTTATATGCATGTCAACTGCTAGTTACAAGATTCCTATCTATGATTCTTTTACGACTTGATCTTGGGTCTTAGCTGATTCTGCTTGTAGACTCCGATCTGAATCTTGATGCTTGCGAGTTGCGGCGACTTTTTTAATCTCTGGGATACTGAGTGAGACGCGATTGGCAGGGTTCAGGACCTTAACCAAATGTTGGAGTCAATTTGCCTTCCATTTACTCCGATATCTCGGGACATCTTCTCTCTTTTTTCTTCTTTTTCTTCGTTGATTCCGAACCGGGACTCATCTCGTGGGTCATTTCGATCCATGTGGCTCGAGGTTAGACCTGCGGGAGAAAACAAACAAACGAACAAAATTTTCTGCCCCAGTTTCACCAGGAAAATTTCGTTAATTATTCGCCAGGAAGTTCATAAAATTGATGAAGGAAGATAAAAATGTTCAGTTCAGGGTTGAAGCCCTAATACCGACTAGCCGGGGAAAGGTTCAGCTTGGGGTTTAAAACCCTAAAGCCGAACAAAGGAAAAATTCAGTTTAGGGTTTCAAAACCCTAATGCTGACTAAAGGAAAAATTCAGTTTAGGGTTTAAAACCCCAATACTGGCTGAAAGCAAAAGAGTTCAGTTTAGGGTTTAAAACCCTAATGCTGATTGCATGGAAAAGCTTAGTTTAGGGTTTAAAACCCTAATGCAGGCTGAATGGAAAAAAATTCAGTTTAGGGTTTAAAACCGTAATGCTGACTAAAGGAAAAATTCAGTTTAGGGTTTAAAACCCTAATGCTGATTGCATGGAAAATCTCAGTTTAGGGTTTAAAACCCTAATGCTGGCTGAATGGAAAAAAGTTCAGTTTAGGGTTTAAAACCCTAATGCTGACTAAAGGAAAAATTCAGTTTAGGGTTTAAAACCCTAATGCTGATTGCATGGAAAATCTCAGTTTAGGGTTTAAAACCCTAATGCTGGCTGAATGGAAAAAAGTTCAGTTTAGGGTTTAAAATCCTAATGCTGACTAAAGGAAAAATTCAGTTTAGGGTTTAAAACCCTAATGCTGATTGCATGGAAAAACTCAGTTTAGGGTTTAAAACCCTAATGCTGGCTGAAAGTAAAAGAGTTCAGTTTAGGGTTTAAAACCCTAATGCTGATTGCATAGAAAAGCTCAGTTTAGGGTTTAAAACCCTAATGCTGGCTGAATGGAAAAAAGTTCAGTTTAGGGTTTAAAACCCTAATGCTGATTAAAGGAAAAAGTTCAGTTTAGGGTTTAAAACCCCTAATGCTGACTAAAGGAAAAGTTCAGTTTAGGGTTTAAAACCCTAATGCTGACTAAAGGAAAAGTTCAGTTTAGGGTTTAAAACCCTAATGCTGACTGAAGGGAAAATTCAGTTTAGGGTTTAAAACCCTAATGTTGATTGCATGGAAAAGCTCAGTTTAGGGTTTAAAACCCTAATGCTGGCTGAATGGAAAAAAGTTCAGTTTAGGGTTTAAAACCCTAATGCTGACTAAAGGAAAAATTCAGTTTAGGGTTTAAAACCCTAATGCTGATTGCATGGAAAAGCTCAGTTTAGGGTTTAAAACCCTAATGCTGGCTGAATGGAAAAAGTTCAGTTTAGGGTTTAAAACCCTAATGCTGACTAAAAGGAAGATTCAGTTTAGGGTTTAAAACCCTAATGCTGATTGCATGGAAAAGCTCAGTTTAGGGTTTAAAACCCTAATGCTGGCTGAATGGAAAAAGTTCAATTTAGGGTTTAAAACCCTAATGCTGACTAAAAGGAAGATTCAGTTTAGGGTTTAAAACCCTAATGCTGATTACATGGAAAAGCTCAGTTTAGGGTTTAAAACCCTAATGCTGGCTGAATGGAAAAAGTTCAGTTTAGGGTTTAAAACCCTAATGCTGACTAAAAGGAAAAGTCAGTTTAGGGTTTAAAACCCTAATGCTGACTAAAAGGAAAAATTCAGTTTAGGGTTTAAAACCCTAATGCTGATTACATGGAAAAGCTCAGTTTAGGGTTTAAAACCCTAATGCTGGCTGAATGGAAAAAGTTCAGTTTAGGGTTTAAAACCCTAATGCTGACTAAAAGGAAAAATTCAGTTTAGGGTTTAAAACCCTAATGCTGATTGCATGGAAAAACTCAGTTTAGGTTTAAAACCCTAATGCTGGCTGAAAGGAAAAGAGTTCAGTTTAGGGTTTAAAACCCTAATGCTGATTGCATAGAAAAGCTCAGTTTAGGGTTTAAAACCCTAATGCTGGCTGAATGGAAAAAAGTTCAGTTTAGGGTTTAAAACCCTAATGCTGATTAAAGGAAAAAGTTCAGTTTAGGGTTTAAAACCCTAATGCTGATTGCATGGAAAAACTCAGTTTAGGGTTTAAAACCCTAATGCTGGCTGAATGGAAAAAGTTCAGTTTAGGGTTTAAAACCCTAATGCTGACTAAAAGGAAAATTTAGTTTAGGGTTTAAAACCCTAATGCTGATTACATGGAAAAGCTCAGTTTAGGGTTTAAAAACCCTAATGCTGGCTGAATGGAAAAAGTTCAGTTTAGGGTTTAAACCCCTAATGCTGACTAAAAGGAAAATTCAGTTTAGGGTTTAAAACCCTAATGCTGATTACATGGAAAAGCTCAGTTTAGGGTTTAAAACCCTAATGCTGGCTGAATGGAAAAAGTTCAGTTTATGGTTTAAAACCCTAATGCTGACTAAAAGGAAAATTCAGTTTAGGGTTTAAAACCCTAATGCTGATTACATGGAAAAGCTCAGTTTAGGGTTTAAAACCCTAATGCTGGCTGAATGGAAAAAGTTCAGTTTAGGGTTTAAAACCCTAATGCTGACTAAAAGAAAAATTCAGTTTAGGGTTTAAAACCCTAATGCTGATTGCATGGAAAAGCTCAGTTTAGGGACTGACCTCTTTTTTTTTTTTTTTTTGAATTTTCTTGTTTTAGTAGAAGATAAAAGGGAGTTTCGTGGAAACTTACCTTTCGAGTGAATTCAACATTGCCAAAGTATTTCTTGTACCCGTGTACCTTCCTCTTTGGGCGACACCTGCTTCTTGCACGGTTGTCTTGCATTATACCTGTTTCAACTTTTCAGACAAAGAACAATTGTTAGTTCGGAAATGACGGTCGGTTCGGTGACCTTGATCGTTCCCAATTGCTTTGTTGCGTCTCTATTTCTGTTGCGAAGTCCCGCCATTGATTTGATTCGAATGGCGAAAACCTTTAGACTGCTCAGGCTTGTATTTCCAGATTCTGTGATGACTTGCTTCGTAAGGCTCTCCCCTTTTTTTCTTTTCCCCTTTTTTTCTTTTTTTTTGTCCCGTTTTGCTTGGAGGTTCTCAACGGGGATTTTATTGGAGGTATTCTGCGGGGATTTGTACAAAAGGAAGCCCTGTGGGGGAATATTTACAAAGTGGATTCTTTGTGTGGATTTTTGTACAATGGGGCATGCTGGGGATTTGTTTCGAAGCGAGCTTTCTAGGATTTGTTGGGGTAAGCTTGTTGGGGAATTTTTACAAAGGGACTCGCTGGGGATGTGCTGGGGAAATTCCAACGGGGATTTTTTTTTATATATATTGGGGAGACTCTATGGGGGATTGTACAAGGGGAGACTCTGTGGGGATTCGTCCGAAGGCGGACTTGCTAGGGGAAATTTCTCTTTTTCCTCTTTACTTCGAACGCCATCAAACATCATGATTCATCAAGTTTGGACAGACGTACCAATGAAACGGGGTGTTTTCCTTCATGAAACGGAACTCCGTGAAAACAAACCTGCCACCTGCCCTTTCCGGTGTATCCTGAACTTGGGGTTAAAACATAAAAGAGATTCGAAAAGAAACAAAGAAAGGAGAAAACAAATTTCAGGAAGGGAGTGTCCTTTTCGGGACGAGAAAGACTTATCTGAGGAAGATAACGCTGGTTTTAGATGACATGACATGCTCTTTGGACTGGACGCCTGACCTTCCATGAACTTGCGTTTCCCTGAACCAGAACGGATCTGTGATTCCAAACCGGTGGAACTTTGCCGAGACTTGGGGTAGAGTCATTCTTTTTTCGGCCAACAGCGCCCTTTTGCGGGTTTTCGCTGGCTGACCTCTCTCATTTCTCTTCCTGTCATCGCTTGATAGCACTCTTTGTGAGTTTTTTTACTAAAACAAGCTCTCTCATTTTGGTTTCTCTACTCCCGTCGCCTCGTGGTGCCCGAAGGTTTTCACCGACGAGACTCTCTCATTTTATCTTTCTCGATTTAGAGTGTGCTGGTTTCCATTTGCGACGCTTATTGGTTTCCCACCATATTTGGTAACTGATTTGAAAGCTTGTGCTTGGTAAAGAGAGGTAGACGACACTAACTTCTCAACTGCTCGACGTGCCCCGGTTTCAATTTCAGGGCGAATGGGATTTTATTGTTGGCGGACCTTAGGGAGAGGCTGCCTACGTATCCTTTCGGAATCAAGTCAAACGTAGTTCAGGCCTCAATCAATGTTTTTTTTTTTTTTTGTAGAGAGGATTGGGTAGTGTTTGGGAGTGGTGGGGGATAAAACCTTCGCCATTTTCAAATGTGTCAGGACTACTTGGAGTATGATCTAGACGTAGTATCTCTTGACTGCATCTGCATTTACTGCTGTGTCGGGGTCATTTCCTTCGATATCACCTAAATACAATGCTCCTCTCGGCAATATCTTCCTTACAATGTATGGGCCTTTCCAATTTGGGGCAAACTTTCCTTTTGCTTCTTCATGATGCGGCAGAATAAGCCTCAGTACCAGCTGACCTACTTCGAAATTCCGGGGTCGGACTTTCTTGTTGTAAGCACGGGCCATCCTTCGGTGGTATAACTGTCCGTGACAAACTGCGGCCATTCGCTTTTCATCAATCAACGTCAATTGCTCCAGTCGAGCCTTGACCCACTCGCTGTCTTCGATTTCTGCTTCGACAATGATTCGAAGCGAAGGAATTTCTACCTCTGCCGGTATTACAGCCTCGGTCCCATAAACCAAAAGATAAGGAGTCGCTCCCACCGATGTGCGTACCGTAGTGCGGTACCCCAATAATGCAAAAGGTAACTGCTCATGCCACTGTCGGGAACTTTGGATCGTTTTCCTCAAAATCTTCTTGATGTTTTTGTTTGCCGCTTCCACAGCACCATTGGCTTTTGGCCGATAAGGAGTGGAATTCCTATGCGTTATCTTGAATTGCTCGCATACATCTCCCATCAAGTGACTGTTCAAGTTTGCTGCATTATCTGTAATGATAGTCGCAGGAATACCGAAGCGACAGATAAGATTTGAGTGTACAAAATCCACCACAGCTTTCTTAGTGACCGACTTGAGAGTGACAGCTTCTACCCATTTGGTGAAGTAATCGATGGCAACTAGTATAAACCTGTGTCCATTCGAAGCCTTCGGTTCGATTGGTCCAATGACGTCCATGCCCCATGCGACAAATGGCCAAGGTGCAGACATAGGATGCAACTCCGTGGGAGGTGCATGAATCAAATCACCGTGCACCTGACACTGATGACACTTCCGAACAAAGCTAAAGCAATCTTTTTCCATGGTCATCCAGTAATAACCTGCTCGAAGGATTTTCTTCGCTAAGACATACCCGTTCATGTGAGGTCCACACACACCTGCGTGCACTTCGTGCATGATCTTTCTCGATTCCTCGATATCGACACATCTTAGGAGATTGAGGTCCGGGGTCCTTTTATATAACAACTCACCGCTTAGAAAGAAACCACTTGCATGTCGCCTAATGGTCCTCTTCTGATCTCCAGTAGCGTGCTCGGGGTACTCTTGTGTCTTCAGGAATTTCTTGATGTCATGGTACCAAGGCTGCGTATTTGATCCCGCCTCGATTACACTGCAGTAACCGTGTCTTTCCTTGATTTGGATTTCCAAAGGATCGACGCGGGCGTTGCCCGGGTAGGGTAGCATTGAAGCCAAAGTAGCAAGTGCATCTGCCAGTTCATTATGGCACCTCGGAATATACCTGAACTCAATTGACGTAAAGCACTTGCTGAGGTCCTCCACATGCTGTCGGTAAGGGATAAGTTTGACATCCGGAGTTTCCCATTCACCTTGAGCTTGTCGGATAATCAGGTCAGAATCTCCCATAATTAGTAAGTCTTCGACATCCTGATCGATTGCCATATGCATGCCCATAATACAGGCTTCATACTCAGCTGTATTATTTGTGCAAAAGAAATGCAGTCTAGCTGTGGCGGGATAATGTTGACCAGAAGGCGAGATCAAAATTTCCCCAATCCCTACACCCTTAGCGTTCACGGCTCCATCAAAGAACATCTTCCAAACATGAGCTTCCTCCGAGACCACTTCTGCGGTGTTTACTTCTTCATCTGGAAAGTAGGTATCCAATGGCTGGTATTCCTCATCGACCGGATTTTCGGCCAAATGATCTGCTAACGCCTGGGCTTTCATTGTCGTGCGAGTGACATAGACTATGTCGAATTCCGTAAGCAAGATTTGCCATTTAGCCAGTCTCCCAGTAGGCATTGGTTTCTGAAATATATACTTCAAAGGATCCAACCTGCTTATGAGGAACGTAGTGTGGGCTTGGAGATAATGTCTCAGCTTTTGAGCAACCCATGTGAGAGCGCAACATGTCCTTTCCAACAGTGTGTATTTGGCCTCGTAGCCGGTGAATTTCTTGCTTAAGTAGTAGATTGCTTGCTCTTTCTTTACGGTTACGTCGTGTTGCCTGAGGACGCAGCCGAAAGAGTTCTCCAAGACTGTTAGATACAAGAAAAGTGGCCTTCCCGGTTCTGGAGAGACCAAGATCGGGGGATTCGAAAGGTATTCTTTGACTTTATCAAAGGCTTCTTGACACTCAGTTGTCCATTTAATCGCCGCATCTTTCCTTAACAGCTTGAATATGGGCTCACACGTGCTCGTCAGCTGGGCAATAAACCGACTGATGTAGTTCAACCTGCCCAAAAGACTCATCACGTCTTTCTTTGTTCTTGGGGGAGGCAGATCTCTGATGGATTTTATCTTAGTTGGATCTAGCTCGATACCTCTCCTGCTTACGATGAAGCCCAAAAGTTTGCCCGACGGAACTCCGAAAGCACATTTGGCTGGGTTTAGCTTCAAGTCATACTTCCTTAGCCTCTCGAAGAATTTCCTCAAGTCTTGGATGTGATTATCCTGCGTCCTGGACTTGACTATCACGTCATCCACGTACACCTCTATTTCCTGATGCATCATGTCATGGAAAATGGCAGTCATGGCCCTCATGTAAGTAGCCCCAGCATTCTTCAAACCAAATGGCATGACCCGGTAACAGTAGGTGCCCCAAGGCGTGGTGAAGGCAGTTTTCTCGGCGTCCTCTTCATCCATCAATACCTGATGATACCCAGCATAACAATTTACAAAAGACTGTATCTCGTGTTTGGCGCAATTATCAACGAGGATGTGGATGTTGGGCAGTGGGAAATTATCTTTAGGACTTGCTCTGTTCAGATCTCGGTAATCTACACATACCCGAGTTTTCCCGTCCTTTTTCGGTACTGGAACCACATTTGCCAACCAAGTTGTATACTGGACTACCCGAATCACTCCCGTTTTCAATTGTTTGGTGATCTCCTCTTTAATCTTGTCACTGACCTCAGTTTTGAACTTTCGTTGCTTTTGTTGAACTGGAGGACAATCAGGATGAATCGGCAATTTATGAACCACTAGATCAACACCTAGACTTGGCATGTCATCATATGACCAAGTAAACACGTCTTTAAATTCAAAAAGAAGTTGAATTATCGCCTCTCGCGTTTTCTTGTCCGTGTGAATGCTTATTTTGGTCTCCCGGATTTCTTCCGGGGTTCCCAAATTTACCGGTTCAGTGTCATTCAGATTTGGCTTAGGTTTATTCTCGAAATATTCCAACTCTCGGTTTATTTCCCTAAAAGCCCCTTCCGCATCATATTCTGGTTCTGGGTTCATTAATTCGCAGTTAAATAGCTCATTGTGATCTGGGCGTGAAGTCCGCAAGCATGTCATATTTAAAGCCGCATTATTAGGACTAAAAAGAAAGATAAAAGGCAAAATAACAAAAATTAGAACAAAAGAAAGAATGGGAAAGCAATGATGATTTTTTTTATTTTCTTTGGAAAGTTGGAAGAGAACAATGTTTACAACTAGGGATTCAAGACAACAAAAAGAAGAAAATGTTCAAGTTATGTCCTGGAGATAACTTGTGACACAGGAAAGGTGGCAGGACAGGTCGACCCGGACTTCCGTCTAGTCGGGAATGGCGTGGCCTCCCAGTTTTGGAGTTTAGCGTTTGGCCCCATGTACATCATCTCAGCAGTGCTTGTGCCTTCACCTGGTTGAACCATGTGGACCTCGTAGAGCATTTCCCTCATTGCCCCACATATCTCCTCGATTTCCTCAGCTGTGAAGACCTCATCATCTTCTTCAACGTACCTTGGCCTGATGAAAGTTGCATATAAATCCGGCAATGGTTGAGGTAACTTCCAACCCTCATTTCTCCTTTTCTTTGCCCACTCTTCGTCTGCTGGAGTAGGTTTGAAACCTAGTCCAAAAGGTTTCTTGATGACTGGCAAAGTAATGGGTTCTGTTATTCCCTGAAGGGTTCGTCCAAGTCCCTTTCCTGGCCTAAATCCATGCCGGATCATCTCTTTGGCCACCATGACCGAGGCGTTAGACAAGAAAGGCTGGGGGCAGGGTATTCTCTCTTCGTGCCGCTCCGCCCGTACAATCTCAAAAGCTTGATAGACCGTATGTTCGCTCCCTTCTCTCGGTTCAAGGTACGGGATGGATGGGTCCCGATAAATGGCATGCTCATCTTCCCCATGGACCACGATCTTCTGGTCTTCGTACTCGAATTTCACCATCTGGTGAAGAGTGGAAGGCACGACTCCTGCCGCATGGATCCAAGGTCTGCCAAGGAGAAAATTGTAGGATGTGTCCATGTCGATCACCTGGAAGGTTACTCGAAATTCGACCGGTCCTATGACCAACAACAGGTCTATTTCTCCCATGGTATCTCTCTTGATGCCGTCGAAAGCTCTTACGCAGACATTGTTGGGTCGGATTCTTCCGGTCCCAATTTCCATCCTTTGTAGCGTGGAGAGCGGGCAAATGTCAACACCTGATCCCCCATCCAACATTACCCGCTTGACATAGTAGTCCTCGCATTTAACTGTTACTTGCAAAGCCTTGTTGTGTGTCGCTCCTTCCGGGGGTAAATCGTTCTTGCTGAAAGAGATTTGGTTGACGGCGAAGAATCTTTCTGTCATTCGCTCTAGTTGTTCCATCGAGGTTTCAGTTGGTACATATGCTTCATTCAGGGTTTTCAATAGGATCTTTTGATGCTCGGTCGACCTCATCAATAATGACAGCATGGATACTTGTTCAGGGTACTTGCGCAGCTGATCTATCACTTCGTAATCCGGCATTTTCATTTGTTGGAAAAACACTTCCGCTTCTTCAACACTCACGGGCTTCTTTGGCGGGAAGCGCCTTTGTATGGCGTTGTTCAGTTCTTGGGTATTTGAATACCTTCTGAAGAAAGTATTTTCTGGAAGTTCTCCCATGACCTCTTTACCTTTGTACATTACCAAAGTCTTTTGATAATTCCACGGCACTGTGGACGGGTTGGTCATTGGCTTTTGTGGCACGCGTTCGATAACTACTGGCTCATTCAGCCGAGGTGGTTGAATCGTCCCCCGGACCACATAGGCCCCTTTTGGCACGTACATAGGTTTTGTCTTTTTTATCCCGAAGTTCTGCGCCTTCTCAGCTCGACCTCGTGGTATGTAAAGAACTTCATTTTTTACAGGTACCACTTTCTTCTTTACCTTCTTTTCAGGCTTGTTCTTTATAGCCTTGACCTCTTCCCCCTTTTCTGGTTTCTGGTCCATTTCGGGCCTCTTCCCCGTGTCGACAATGGCAATTATAGCTTTCAAAGCAGAATCGAACTCTTTGTCTTCACAAATCATTCCGATCAGCGACCCATTATTGTGAGCAGGTAATGGATTGTTAGTTACGTTCGGGATTTCCTCGTCCCTTAGCACTATTTTCCCTTGCTCTATCAAATTTTCGACCACTCTTTTCAACGACCAGCAGTCATTTGTATCATGTCCCTCGGCCCCTGAATGATAGGCGCATCTGACTCCGGCTTTGTAAGAAGGTGATGTCGGGTTTTGCCTCGTTTGAGGGATTGGTTGTAAGAAACCCAACTGGACTAGCTTCGGGAACAAAGTAGAGTATTGTTCACCGATGGGCGTGAAAGTTCGCCTTCGAGGTGGATCCTGAGGGCGAAAGTTATTCTGCGGGGGTTGTGGGTTATAGTGGTTGCGGTAAGGAGGCTGATTTCTGGGAGGTGGAGCTGGGCCTCGGTTGGCTTGTTGTGGTGGATGGTTATAAGGTTGGGCATTCATGACCATATAAGGTTGATGAGCATATGCCAAATTTGAGTGGGGGTAGTAGTGTTGTGGGGCTCTTTCCGGAAAATGGGGCCTGGGATGACGATACTCCCTTGCTTCAGAGGCTGCCATAGTCGTTTCTTCCTTCTTCTTCCCCCTTGTCGTTCCTCCGGACCCGCTTTGGACGGCCTGGGAGGTCGCCCTTATGGCTGCTTGACTCAGAATCCTACCTGTTTTCAAACCATTTTCCACCATCTCTCCAATCTTGATCGCTTCCGCGAATGGCTTACCCATGGCTGACATCATGTTTTGGAAATAGTCAGACTCTTGAGCCTGGAGAAAGGTAGTGACCATTTCCACTTCATCCATGGGAGGTTTCACTCTCGACGCCTGTTCACGCCACTTAATAGCATACTCTCTGAAGCTTTCCGAAGGCTTCTTCTTTAAATTCGACAGAGAGTTTTGGTCTGGCGCAATGTCGATGTTATACTGGAATTGTTTTACAAAATCTCTGGCGAGATCATCCCATATATGCCATCGGGACATTTCCTGATCCATATACCATTCCGAAGCTATCCCTACTAGACTTTCCCCAAAATATGCCATTAGCAGTTCTTCTTTTCCGCCGGCTCCCCGCAATTGGTTGCAGTATTTCTTAAGATGTGCAATGGGGTCACCGTGCCCATCGTATTTCTCGAACTTGGGGGTCTTGAAACCCGTTGGCTGGTGCACGTGAGGGAACATGCACAGGTCGGCGTAAGAGACGCTCTTTTGTCCGCTCAATCCTTGCATATTCTTCAAACTTTGTTCAAGGCTTCTCATTCTCTTGGCAATCTCATTTTGTTCTGCAATTCTGGGGTTCTGATCCTGTCCCGGTGCAAGCTCGCACTGAGGCGGTAGAGGATTAGTGCTGGTAGCGAACCTGGTTGGTTCCATTGAGAACGATGGTGCTTGGAATGTAAAGGAGGATGAGTCAAAGCTTGGCTTGTATGTGGTAGGTTGTGCCGTAATCGGGCAAGGCGATGCAGTAAAGATGTTCATGCTTGCATCGGTGGCTGACATTCGGGGATGAGGCTAAGAAGGCGATCCAGCAGAGAAAGCTGAGGTGGCTGGGTACCCGAATGGGGTAGCAGGATAATTTATGGGGACATTAGACGTCCCACTTGACCTGGAGAATAATTCAGGGAATCCGGGGACGACACTTGGCGGCTCTTTCCCATTATTCCAATCGTCCAGCATTTCCAACATGCGGAGCCGTAGGATTCTATTTTCCTCTGCAGTTGCGGATTCAGGTGTGAGGACGGCTGAGATCGAGCTCTCCTCAGAAACAGGGATCGTTTGCAATGGAATTTCTGAAGACATTTCCACACTTCCTTTTGACCTGGTGAAGTAAGTGTGAGTACCGCTTCTGGCCTTAACAACAGGTAGTTGAACGCTCCTCCTTGACCTCGTGAAATATGAGTGCGAGGCCAGACTTTCACCAAACCAACCGTCTTTTCAAAAAACCCTGGAAATACTCAATGACAAACGCACGGTTAATTTGTAGCAAATAAACAGATAGTTAATCTCACGTTGGGCATGATGCACCTATACAGTTAAGTGGATTACTATATGTTTGCTACGAGAGCATGCGTCATTCCGGCATTTTTCCTCTTATTAGTTTTCCCCTTTTTTTCTCTTTTTTTTATTCTATTATTTTTTTTATTTTGCAGTAAAAGAAATGCGACCGGATCCGATGAGGATTGCCTACGTATCACGATGCCTACGTGAATCAGATCATTACGTAGTTCGAAAAATACAAATGATCGTAAAGGAAACAACCTCTTTATTGTTGAAAATGTTCTATTACAAACTACATTTGCAAAAGAAAAACGAACTTTGAAAATAAACCTAGATTCAAAAATAGACTACAAATCACCCGGATGGGAAAAACAAGCGAAAGATGCTAAGATACAGATTTGACCTATGAATGCATTATGGTTTTGAAAATTGGTGTCCGCGGGGCATCGTTCGGCCTTGCCGCGGTCCTAGGTGTGAGATCCCTCTCAAGTTGCTCCAGCTCGTGCATAGTCTGCTTGACATAACCCATTACTGCTGAGAGGACGGTAACGCTGGACATGTTCTCACATCGTAGACATCGTCTGGTGATGGCATGGGCAATGGCCTTGATCCTATCTCTGGTTTGCTTCTTCTCCACGAGTAGGCGTTTTATCTGATCGCTGCATGTCTTAAATACTTGAGCATCTTGTATATGCTGATGCTTCAGTCGCCGTACTTCCAACTTCATCTGGGCTATTGAGTCGTACCAGTATCTGCTCTCCATTTGGAAGTCCTCGGCCTGACTAGCTGCTTTGATCTCAAGTGCAGCCATCTCTCTCTTTACTTTAGCCACAGTCTTCTCGTGGTTGCCTTCCAATTGATTCAGGTACCGGCGATGCTCATCTGCTCTTGCATCCCACTGTGCCCTGAGCTCTGCTATGATGTTTTCAGATTCCTCCAAACCATCTTGCCATTCCCTGATTTCACCTTTTAGCCTTTTTATCAGCTGCTCGTCTGATCGACGCCTTGGTTGTTTATCCGCATCCACCCTTATCTGTTTGATCTGGGCTCTGAGCATTTCATTTTCTTGAATTAACCTGTTCCGCTTTCCTAGATCGGTAGCAACTTGCACGTTGTGTTCATATTTCAAGCTTTCCACTTGTTGCTTTAACCTGCTGATTTCGGCGCAATAGCCTCTTTCCTTTGCTAACCAATCCCACTGCCTTTGTGATGATTCGGTAAAATTCCAGATGTGGGGTCTCTTAGCCGGCCTTTCATGCTCGAATTCCCTTCTATACCATGCAAGGTAACCTGGTGCCGTCTCTCCTTTGGCTCGATCCCGTACGCGAGTATCTGATTTCAAATATTGACACTCACTCCAGATTTGGCGAATCTTTGCTTCTGGGAATTGTCCGTTAGGACTTATCTCAACTGCTTGAGCGCTAAGATCTTCCTCATGAGGTACTGTCTGGCATCTTCCGAACTGTCTCAAAACTCGGCAGGGTGCGTAAGGTTGAATGCTCTTAAGCCCCATCAGCAAGAAATGAGTTTTAGCTGCCGACATATATAAGATCTCATCAACAGGCAACCATCCCAACGTCCATTGTATTTGGCTGGCAGTAAGAGCTTGAAAGAACGAGGTCCATGCCAGGACTCCTTTAGGCAAAATGATCTCTTTGGTTCTCGTGTAAGATTCTTCTATGCGGGTCTTTTCCGGGGAACCATGGCTCAAAATCTCGGAATGATGGCAGAGGTGCTCGGTCATCCATATTTGTAGGAGCAAGTTACAACCTTCGAAGAAATTTTCCCCAGCTTTACAAACTGTAAGAGCTCGAAAGATGTCAGATACCACCATAGGTGCGAGAGTACTGTCACTTTGCGTGAGTAAAGTGCTGACGACCCCGGATATCTTCAGATCAATGTTTCCGTCTTTCCTTGGAAATACCAGAAGGCCTAGGAACATCACCATGAAAGCTACCCGTCTGTGCTTGTCCCACTTCTGACAAACTCCTTTGCTGCACAGTTTGTTGATTGGATTATTGAATACCCCCTCATGACCGTACCTATCATATATGAAGCATGGAGTACAAAATCCGGCTGCCAGATCCGGGTTGTGGACTGTTCTAGGTATCTTCAATGAATCTAGGAACCGATGTACCGTGACGACTCTTGGGGCGACCAAGTATTTTTCCTTCAAAGGAAGTTCAGTATTCCCGATGTATCCGGCCATTTCTTCCAAAGTCGGGGTGAGTTCAAAATCAGAGAAATGGAAAACATTGTGCGCCGAGTCCCAATAGGTAACCAAAGCTCTTATGATATCTCCCCGAGGCTGGATTTCTAATAAACCCACAAGACCTTTCAGATATTTCTTAACCTCATTTTGTCCTTCAACACCTAGATCATTCCACCATAGCCGTAACTTGACAGGGATTTTGGTCATTATTGAAAAATGTTCATTTTGCATCGTGCTCATCCTGCACATTTATTAAGGTGATTTTAACAAAACGAACTGACTCAATTTTTTTTTTTTTTTTTACAGAGGAGATCAAGTTTTGAACACGGCCTTTAAACACTTCGGGGACGAAGATTTTAAGGCTGTGTGGGTCTACTGGATAAAAATGCTAAACAAGACCCAAAGGTGGCTATTTATGCAAAGTCAGCCTTCCGGCGTCCCTTTCGGGAACATTCGGCTATTTATGACAAGACAGCGTCACCCGATTTATTTACGACTCTTTTTTTTTTTAAGTTTGAAACGCATTTTTTATTTATTTATTGATTTTGGCTATTTTAGTAAAAATGGGGGGGGTTGAACCCGACGAGGGTTTCCTACGTATCTCACATCCGGTGAGAATCAAACCGGCGTAGTTCGGGCTATCGTGAATAGAGAAAACCAAATAAACCTAAAAATCAAGAATACGTATTTTTATTATTTTTTTTTGAAAAGAGATAAAGATTAAAGAAAATATTTATTACTAATTATTTTTTGGGGAATATTTGGACTATTAGTCTGAATTTATAAAAGGGGTACTACAAAAGAAATAACATTTTTTTTTGAATTATGAATTTCCGTTTTTTTTTTACTTTTAAATAAATACCTTTTTTTTCTTTTTGATTTTGGAAATGATAAAAAAGAAAATTTGTATTTTTTTTAATTCAAACTAAGAAGACAAATTTTGTTTTTATTCTTTTTTTTTAGAGAAATTCCGGCGAGGTTTTGACACTACTTGGACATTGGTTTTATTTTTCCAAAATAAGTAATTATCTCCCTACGCTGCTATTTTCCCTCTCTTTTTTTTAGAAACCGGTCAGCATGCGGAACCGAAGCAAATAAATGCGCAAAACAAATAGGATGCAGCAGGGTGGTCTTTTCATTTAGGTTGCCTGTCCTAGACGGACCCAACCCCTGTGTTGAGTCCCCTAAGTCAAATGCAACATGATGCAGATAAGCGTTCCTACTAGGGATCCAGCATGAAGTCAAGTTATTCTAGGTTCGTAACCTGGGCATTTGTTCTAGACTGTGTACCCGAGCGGACAACTCGAGTCGAGGAGGGGGCTACGTACCGGGGACCCGCGAGATCGTCCGGCTTTGTAACTTGTCCGACCTCTTTCTTATTTCATGTATAGACACTAACAGAATAGGGAGTCTCGACCAGCGAGCTTATCCCCGGAGGTAAGAAGAGAAGGGTTTCGGCACAGTTTATATACAGTTCAGATAATATCAAAGCGGTAAAAGACAACATTCAGCACGTTATATCGAAACATGTAATAAATATCAGATATTAAAGCCAAATATAACAATTATTCTAAGCTCGAATTCTTGAACCCTGAACCAGTGGTTCTGGGTTTTAGTCCCCAGCAGAGTCGCCAGAGCTGTCACACCTCCTTTTTGCGCGCCCGCCCCCGAAGGGTTAAATGCGCGAGGGGAGTTTTTCCAATTTAAGTGACAATATTCGAAATGGGATTATTTATTTAATTCAGAGTCGCCACTTGGGAAAGGTTTGGTTTTTGGTGTCCCAAGTCACCGGTTTATCTTGAATCCCAAATCGAGGAAATTTTCGACTTTTCCGAGTGAAGTCTGCGAACCAGAAATTCTAAGTAAGGAATTCTGTTGACCCGAGGGAAGGTGTTAGGCACCCTCGAATCCCGTGGTTCTAGCACGGTCGCTTAAATTGTTATAATGGCTAATTATCTGATTTAAATACATGTTATGACTTGCGTGCTTCTATTAAGTTTAAACCGCTTTTATTATTATTTATTATTTTTTTTATAGAATTGCAACGTCGTGAAAATGCATCTCGAACCACGTCACAATCAATGCAGCCGTGGTCGTCGACACATTTTGACTCCGTTGAGATTTGGATTTGGGTCACATCAATGTGCACCCGTGTTTAAGAAGGTTAAATTATTAAGTCGCGCCTAAAGAGTCTAGCGCGTTATTATTTTTGTGGAAGGCCATGAAATTCACTAAAACGGCCTATCCCGAATCCTAAAATTTATTGTGGTTATTTATTGAGAGCCCCGCAATTTTGCGTTTTATTTGGCGAGGCTTGTCTCTATTTTAGAAAGGATATCCTAAGGTGGCTACATTTCTAATACGTTTGTCTCTAAAACTAAAAAAATACATGCTAATTTAATTATATGCTTTCGCCTAATCCGGATTTTTACGGTTAATTATTTACAAGGTAAAAAAATGTACTTCAATGAAAAAATGCTTTAATTTGACAAAAGAAATCCGTTTATTCTAACGAAATACAACACTTAATCCGAATAAACACCTTTAAGTCGAATTTAGATTAACTTGCTTAAACAGGGTTAATAGAATTCCTTATTTAAAGAAAACTATCGATGATATTCGAAACTAGTCCTATAAACTGCCTAAAGAAATCGAAATTGGTGATTCAAAACTGTATTATATTTGGCTGGATTTACAGTCGTTTGCCCCTACCTATTCAAACATAACCGGAAGAAGAGTTGAATTAACAATTCTATCAAAATGATAGCACATTCTATAAATTATATGACTGCATCACGTGTACTGCCAACAAACATGTCGCAGTTTTAGGCTAGAATATTTTCAATTAAGTACAAACTTATTAATGTGTTTTCCATTGGACTACAAATGACATAATTTATGCAACTTTAACAATATTCACAAAGCTATAAGTGAAGCAGCAGAATGATTTAACAATTCTTCAGATCTTTCAATTCATGCCTCTCATGGTTACATCAGTATGAAATGTGTACCTGGATGTTGAATATGACAAAAGAAAAGGAAGAAGATAGAGAAGATCAGTAGCAGCAGGAACAAAGCAACAGCAGCAAATCAAACAACACAGCAGAACAGGCTCGAGTGCAAGAATACAACTATAGCCGATAGAAAGAGTGGCCAAATGACAACAGCACACAGTGGAGTAGAATCAGAATTCCAGGCAAACCAAAACCAGTAGTGAACCAATGAAAACACTTGACTAATAGACTCAATTGGAACTTCAGAGAATCAGAATGGATTGAATAGATTGAACAAATGAAAACCCAAACAGCAATGGGAAGAAGCAGTTTCTGATTGTTGACTGTATGCTTTCTATCTCTTAACCCCCCTCTACTGTGTTCCCTAATATCAGATGGTTCTTTTTTTTCTTTCCTCCTATCTTCTGTGTATCTATGTGTATCCTCCTCCCTTAGATCTCTGTGTATCTCCCTGTTCTCTTATGTCTCTCTCGTATATCTCTATCTTTATTTCCACCCCTCCTTTATCTCAAGGTCCTCTCTTTTATAAGCCTTCAACTCACTCCTTTTACAGCCTAATCGATTAAAAGAAAACCCCTCCCATGTGCCCATCTCCTTTTCAATTCTACTTTAGCTATTTAAATATTAAACCCCATCATTCCCTTGGCAGGCTTAAACTTCCCCATTTTATTAACTAAAGGCAGATATGGGCAGCAGGAGGTAGTCTGACAGCACATGCTGTCAAACTATTTAATTCAAAAGGGCCTTTATGCCCATGTTGTGCACATGCCCCCCCCCCCCCAGTTCAGATTACCATTACAGCCTACACCTTAAATTTCTGAAATCAAATTAGCAATTATAAGTAAACTGAACTTAGTTCTTAATTGATTTCAGGCAATGTTCAACAGAAACAAATCGATTTGTTATTGCTCGGATAACTGAAACTAATTGACGACACATGTCGACTCGACTATATTAGTTATAACACATACAATCGTAGCCAAAAATCAGACATTTAACAGTATCACACAAGGTTCGCATTATATTGACTAAGCAGAATTGCACTCGAAGAGTCAATTAGTCAGTCCAAATTTTGAAAATCAGCTAATTGCACAACACTCACATACACATTATCAGAACAAATGGAAAGACTCAATCAAACAACAGAGGTTCAGGCAAAGTGGTCAAGGCACAGTTGATAAAAGTCAAGGACACAAACATTACACAACAACAATAACAGCCTTTCGAACAAACATGGACTAAAGAACAAAGAGAAGAGAACAGAACTCACCTCAAATCCCGAAACATCAAAACCTTAACTCGGACTTGGTCAGGCCTTTCTTAAGGCTGAACGGACTTTAATCGAAGTGTTTCTCAGATGATAAACACTTTGATTAAAGTCCATTAGACCTTAATCTCTTCGGTTGAACGGATATGGACCAGTGACGAAGAATCACAAAGTTCCAAAACTCAGATCTGGGATTCATGCTTTCCTGATCAGATTCGGACCAAACCAAGTATGGTTTGGTCACGAGGGGGGTCTGGGGAGTGTCTGGTATGAATTTAAAGCAGATCGGTGTAGATTAGGTTCCGACTCGAATCTTCAAATGAAGATTCGAGAAGGTGGGATAGGATTCGAGGTGTGTGGTTGGTAGATTTGGGTTCAGGACGGCACGGGGGTTCTATGGTGTTAAGGGCAAGGTCACCGGCGTCCGTGCCGCCGGTTTTCATGGTGAAGGATACAGGGGCGGCTCTAGGGTTTCATGGGGAAGATGGTGAAGACGAGAGCTGGGGTGTCAGATGGGGGGTAGGGTAAGGTTAGAAGGTTATATAGTTAGTGGGTGGGTGGATCCTGGCCGTTGGATGAGATGCGATGAAGGGCCAGGATCCTTCAGCTCGAAGGAAACGGTGTCGTTTCAAGGGTAAAGGGTTTGGGTTGGTCCGGGTGGAAACGGGTCGGGTTCTGTTCGTGGGTATGGGAAATGTGATCTTGGCCGTTGATCAATCTGAGATCAACGGCCCAGATCAAACTGGATTAAAACGGCGTCGTTTGGACACCCTGGGTATCAGGTTGGACTGGACCGGGCAGGCCTGGTTTTGTGCATTGTTTGTTTGGGCCAATTTTAACAAATTGGCCCAAGTCCGGAAAAGGAAGGGCCTTTTTTTCTTTTTTTTTCTTTTATTATAAAAATACAAAACTAAGTAAAATCAAATTAAAATAAACACCTAATACAATTATTTGCACACACATTAAAATAATTCAAAACAGGTAAAAATCAAACAAAACAAAATCACGGGCAAAGATGCCTGTCTATGCTTTTCTATTTAACAACCATGTTACGGTTCAGATTATGCATGACACGTACATTTTTTTGTATTTTGTTTTAATAAAGTAAAAATGGGCCAAAGTCATAAACAATTAACGAAGTGCCATGTAAAAATCCCAAAATTGTACAACGGGATCAATTGTTGTTATTTTTTATTTCTTTTGGAGCGATTGTCTCGTGAAGCAAAAATCACGTGCTCACAGTAAGCAACAAATCAAAGGAAAGACAAGGGAAAATGTTTAAGTTTGCTTCAACTTGATGTGGAAGAATACGTTTCAACACATGTTGACCCACTTCAAACTTTCGGGGACGCACCTTTTTGTTGTATGCTCTTGCTATTCTTCTTTGATACAATTGGCCATGACATACTGCTGCCAATCGTTTTTCATCAATTTAGATATAAGACCAACGAACAGAGAGATGGAAACTGAATAATTAAATCTATGAAAGAGAGCAAGTGAATCAACAACTGCACGGCACCAACCTTCGTGCTTTTACTCTCAATTCTCACAAATATAGTGCACGACATCACCCTTCATGCTTTTCCTCACATAACTCTCACATCAAGGCACGGAATGACCCTTCGTGCTCAAATAATTAGAGATATGGCACGGAAAGACCCTTCGTGCATAATTATCAAAACATGGCACGAAAAGACCCTTCGTGCATAATCGCTCTTCCTCACCCAATCATCAGTCACAACCAATCGGGGAAGGGAATATACAACAAGATTAGACATCCCGGCAAGGGAGAACAAATCAATAATAAGTCCCGGCAAGGGAAAAATACCACACTTCCTTCTTCAATTCATCTGTTTCTCAACTATCACCTCATAATTATTTTAGCAAGTAATTAGCTCAACTGTTTCACATCTTTCGAATTTAAAAGCAACTACGACTCACGGTCATGCTAGACTCCGGTGCATAGATAACCGTCACCATGCCTATACACCATACTCCACAGTTAACACGTAGCAAATAACATCCAAATCCTAATCCCTCAAGCCAAAGTTAGAACAAACACTTACCTCGAATGCTCCAAACTCAACTCACGCTTCTAGTATAGCTTTACCTCTTGATTCCACCACCAATCCGCTCAAATCTAGTCATAAGTTACTTAATCACATTAATAATTACTAAATGAATCACTCCCCATGCATGAAAATAAATTTTACAAGGTTTTTCCTAAAATGGTCAAAAATACCCCCGTACCCACGTGGTCGAAACTCGAGGTTCGGACCAAAACCCGATTACCAATTCCCCCATGAATCCAAATATATGATTTGTTTTGAAATCGGACCCCAAATTGAGGTCCAACTTCTCAATTTGTACAAAATCTAGGCTCTACCCAAAACACCCAATTTCACCCCTGAAAATCTTTGATTTGAAGTTGAAATTATGTTAAAAGATGTTATGGAATAAAGAAATTAAGTTAGAAATCACTTACCAATCGTTTTGGAGAAGAAAAGTTGTTTGGAAAATCACCTCTTAGGTTTTGGGTTTTTGAAAAGTGAAAAATGACTGAGATTTTCCGAACTTGTATACCTTTCTGAGGACCTGGCGCGGACCGCACAAAAATGTGTCGCGGCCGCGCCGAGTGGGAGAAAAATTGAGGCTTCTCTGAACCCTTCCAGCGCAGACTGCACTGTTTTGGTGCGCGGCCTGCGCTGGTTAACCTGAAACCCTAGCCCTCAGACTCAAGGCATCGCGGCCACGCGGCTCTAGCGCGGACCGCGCGGAAATGACCGCGACTGCGCTGGTGTCTGCAACACCTGAACCTGCATTTTCTTAAGTCCAAGACCTCCCGTGCCCCATTCAAAACTCACCCGAGCCCTCGGGGCTCCAAACCAAACATGCGCACAACCTTAAAAATATCTTACGGACTTACTCGTGCGATCAAATCGCCAAAATAACATCATATACATAGGATCAAGCCTCACACACATGATTTTCTTTCAACTTTCATAAAAACTCAAATTCCCCATTTTAAGTCTGAAACACATCATATGACGTCCGTTTTTAACCAAACTTTACAGATAGTGCTTAACACATATTTAAGACTTGTACCGGGCGTCGGAACCACAATACGAGCCCGATACCTATATTTTCTAACCCCTTTTCATTTCAAATTTTCATATCAAATTTCAGAAAAACAATTTCTTTCAAAAATTCATTTCTCGGGCTTGGGACCTCGGAATTTAATTCCGGGCACACGCCCAAGTCCCATATTTTCTACGGACCTCTCCGGGACCGTCGAACCACAGGTCCGGGTCCGTTTACCTAAAATGTTGGCCGAAGTCAATGTTATGCATATTAATATCGAAATTCATCAAAGTTTTCACCTAATTCACATATTCTAACATAAAAACTTTTCGGCTACGCGCCCGAACTGCGCATGCAAATCGAGGCAACTAAAAGCGAGGTTTTCAAGGCCTCGGGAGCACGGAACAAGGAAGAATTACGGTGATGACCCCTTGGGTCGTCACAAGAATAAATAGAAAAAAACTAAGATTTTTTATCATAGGAAAAAGTGTAAAACTTATTTAAATTTGAGATGAGAAAGTTTTTTATATTATGATAAGAAAAGTCATAATATAAGTCCACATAACTCAAGTCTAATAGTAAAATAAGAAACTAAAAATATTGAACAATAAAAATAAATTAGAGATAATGTAAGGACATTTATAAATCATAAGTTTAGAAAATAAAATAAAGTAAATATACAATACTTACAAATATTGAAATTTTAAATAATTTAAACTTTTCGAGTAATATTTTTGAAACAAAATAAATATTTATCTTATATTATTAAAGAAAAGTAGTTGAGAATGATATTAAATAAAGTTACGAGTTAATGAAAAGCCATACAACAAAATAAGACTATATATTAGATTAAAAAAATAGAAAAATTATATTAACTTATTAGAAATGTACTATTAGAAATGAAAAGAAAAGACTATTTGAATTTAAGATTCGAAAGTTCTTAAAACTATCATGCGAATGCTCAAATTATGAATAATCCCACGAAATTGAAGTCTTATTTATGAAAAATAAAATAATAATAATAATAAATAAAATTTTAAATTATAAAATAAATTTCTAATATAGGTAATTTTACAAAACCTAAATTTGTATCTTCAAACTAAAAAGAAAAAAAAATTATGTAAAGAAATAAAATGATAGTGAAAATATTATTACAACATTTAGATATAATATGTTCAAACAATTAAGAAAATATTTTTCTGTGATTAATATCTGAATCGAGTGCAGTTAGTTTGAGTTTGAATGCATAACATAATTATTTGAAAATGTGGTCCAGTTTATAAAATAAAATGATAAGAATTATTTGAGTTTGAGGTGAGATTTGTTTTTGAAAATATTACGTAAAGAATTAAAATGATAGTAAAAATATTATTACAATATTTAGAAATAATGTGATCAAAAAATTAAGAATTTTTTCTATGATTAAATAAATTTTTAAAAATACAAAATAAATTTCTAATATTGGTAATCTTAATAAGGAAAATTAAAAATTAAATTTTATCTTATAGATAAAAAGGAAAAAATATTTAACTGCATCTAATACAAAATTAATTATAAGAGAATTCAATACATTTGGAACATGATAATCAAATCACTTATGTATTAATATTTTAGACTTATGATTAATATCTGAATCGAGTGCAATTAGTTTGAGTTTGAATGCATAGCATAATTTTTTGAAAATGTGGTCCAGTTTAGAAAATAAAATGATAAGAATTATTTGAGTTTGAGATGAATTTGTTTTAAAAAAAAAATATTACGTAAAGAATTAAAACGATAGTAAAAATATTATTACAATATTTAGAAATAATGTGTTCATAAAATTAAGAATTTTTTTTCTTTGATTAAATAAAGTTTTAAAAATAAATAAATTTCTAATATTGGTAATCTTGATAATGAAAATTAAAATTAAAATTAAACTTTATCTTATAGCTAAAAAAGAAAGAAAATTTAACTGCATCTAATACAAAATTAATTATAAGGGAACTCAATACATTTGGATCATGATAATCAAATAACTTATGTATTAATATTTTAGACTAACTAAAAGTTACAATTTAAAACAAAATATGACATTATTTTAGTTATAGGTAAAATATTAATATAAAACTAATTAACATTTATAGTAGGAAAGAGAATGTATATTAAAAAGAAAATAGAGATTGTGTGAGGATACTTATACTTTAAATTAATTTTAATATAGATAAAATAAAATAATTGATTATATTTAAAAATATTACTGACAAATTTAAATGATTAAAATACTATGAATAAGAGGATAAAGCATAAAATTATATCAAATTTCGAGAATAAAATATTTATTTTTATCACATACTATTAAAAGGATAATAAGCAAGATATTAATTTAATTATAAGCTAATAAAAAATTATATGATGGTATAATAAAATGAAATATTAAATAATACAATAACTATAAGAAAAGAACAAAAAAAAAGAAATTTACGTAAAAATGATGTGATGAATAAGACATATTTGACTTCATGATAAAAATAAAGTGATTGTAAGAATTTTATTAAAATAATATGATTTAATGTGCTCGAACAAGACAGATCACAATAGGACATGTTTAGTATTCTTTAATGTCGACAACGGAACGAAATGCAAGTACTAAAATCAAGAGGCACAACCTCCTCCCCCTCTTCGAAGGAGCACAACCTCGCCCCTGGGGACCTTTCGATACCTACGACGTCAAGGTCGGTACATAAAAAGAGGAAAATGTCATCCCAAATGTACGAAGGGCAATGTAAAAGCAGTGTACGCACATACCTTGGCATTTTGCTTCCCATCTGTCCCGAGGCAAAGCTCGCTACTCGTGCTCCACGAAGGATGAGTGGGTCGCCAAATCCTCGGGCCAATCCTGGCCAGTCAAGAACGTCGCCTGATGCCCGTATAACCACAACAGAAGAAGGGAGGAAAACACAACTACTAAATCCGCTCTCGCCATAGGCTGAACTGGTAAAGCACGGGGCGCACCACCTAAGAGTATAGCTCCATTCTCCAATAAATAATACGGGCTCCAAAGGTATAATGCCAGCAGTCAGCACCTGGGCGAAGCGACTTGTCCATAACCGTTCTCTGTTGTCCTCGACGGCCGCAATGAAGGGCGTAATCAACTGGCCCCATGAAGTCAGCATACCCCGTTGATCCCGAATATCGAGGGGGCTCTCCCCTCCCTGGCGGAAAAACCCCGACATAGCCGCCATAGCGGTCACAAAGTCGAAGAACTAAAAGGCGAAAATATGTACAGGCTTGTTAATGATGGAATACCGAAAACATGGCGCGAAAAAAAATGACAATTGCTTAAAACAGGGTAACCCCTGAGAAGGCATAAGCAGCCTCATATTATATGTGGGAAAGGTGGCAAATATTCGCCTACCTTAAAACCAGTTGGGAACGCTAACCGATAACATCCTCTCTAGTCCCAAGACGGTACCCGACCTCGAGGACCTCCGTCAAGGTAAGGCTGTGCTCCAGGGAGCCGACAACGCCTTCGCCAACACAAGGATGGAAGTCGACTTCGAGGATCTCCATCAAAGGGAACCAGGCTCTGAAGAAATGAGTGTTTTTTGAACGTCACCCGTATGGACCTAGCTCCGGGTGCTGTCCAGGGTCAGACAAACCCTCTTTCAGAATCTATCTACAACACCATAAGGCTATTCACACTAAAACGTGCTTTCGGGTGGTCCGAGTGCGATCAAGTCTTCGCTCGGAGACTGCTTTCAAGAGATCAAAAGCAGCCCCCGCCCACGAGTCCCCGAGCAAATTTCTTCTCAAAGGTTATTATGGAACTCAACTAGTAATTCACGACTCTGAGGCCCAAAACATTATTCTTATTTTTGCGCGAAGTCAGGGTACAGACGGCCCGAGTTTATCGGCCTTATTCGGGTTCAATCCAAGGAATTGCAAAAGACCCCGCGCGAAGCCGTTTTCATCAACCGAAGGCCAGAAGGAATACTCGCATACGGGTTCAGTATTAGAAACAACAAACAGGATTGTGCATTCGAAGTCTCCACAAACATAAAGAAATACGGGAAGTATCAAAGGCAAGAGTCAAGAAAATATCTTTGTATTCATGAACGTTTGCTTACAACGGCCCCCGGGGGATCCTTACATATGATTACAAAAGCCTGCAAGGGGATTCTTACACAAGAACAAAGAAGCGGAAGGGTGTACATACAACAAAAGCCTAATAATCTAGCCTATTCCCAAAAGTGCGTCTTCAATAGCGGCATTTTCGGCATCATCTCCTCAGGCGCGCGACCTCAAAGACAATATCTTCTAAGCTCAATCCCCTCGGAAGTCTCATCTCGACCCTCCCGGAATGGTATCTTCAAAAGGGAGGACATAGAAGAGGAAAGCGATGGAGAAGAGCAAAGTGATGAAAGGAGACAAGAAGTGGCTGGGTGAAAAATCTGGCTAGTATGAACTCCACCAGTATTATTATTATAAATCCACTTCTTAAGACGTTGCCTCGGCCTGGGAGGCGACAATTAGTAGAAAGTGCTGCCATATCCCAAGGAATTCAAAATGGGTGTAATGCGCCAAGCCGAGGAAGGAGGGTGAGCAGCGGTGTGTAATCCGAGCCCCCTCTTGAACAGTGGTGTATAATCCAAATACTTCCTCGGGTCGGAGGAAGTCGGTCCTTTGTTTCATCGCGCCGAGCTAGCGGAGATATCAACAACAACAATAACATCAAGGTAGCACAACTTTGTCCGACCAGAGAAGGTCCGGAAGACAGGTCGTAGCACGCATGACGTCGCCATAAAATATTGAGGTCATGGGCCTCAAACATAGTGAAACAGCAAAGAATAAAGATAGCAAGAAAGAAGGAAAGAATAGATATCAGAGTATGCTTGGATAAAAAAAACTGGCTACAAAAATCCCCATTTATAGAAGAGAAGGGCAAAATAATCGACGACGCCATTATTGCCCAAAAAAAACGTAACGACAGGTGCATTCAATGCGTTCATGGGAGCTGAATCAATGGCAATGTTATGACCCCGAAGAACAAGAAATCACAACACGTCAAAATAGCCCTGAAAAATCAAAATGGTGAAACGTTTCGACACTCATAAAGGATTGCGTCATCAGCATGACGTCATTATGGGAGCCCATAAAGTGGGACGTCAAAATCGTTTCTTATCGCTTCTCTATAAGAAACGCGTAGACTATCTGTGTACGGCGAAATCAGAAGGACCGGTTTCTCATTGGTAAAGTACTTTAGGAGATTGCCTCGGAAGCTCGAAACCTCGAGTCGGGTACTTCCCTCAAGATCTGTCGACACCCGGCCCGGGGATAATATTGGTTGAGACCCCGACAAGCATGGGAGGCTTCCGAAAGAATGCATCCGGGGCTAGTTGAGTCTACCAAGCTAGTCTAATGTTGGTCTACGTCTACATCATGAAGCTAGTTAGCTGTCCCATCCCGCTTCCTTTATCATTTAATGTATCTTGTACTAAGTTTGGATTCCCCCTATTATAAAAGGGGAATCATTGGCACTCTGTAAGCAGGTGGCTCCAACTATTCTACACAAGATCAATAAAAACTCTCTCTCTGTCTCTCTTTTTTCTCTTTGACTTACTCGCTCGAGGCTACCTTATTCATTTATTGCTTTCATACTTGTTCTTCATTTATTGTTTGATATTGGCCATAAAGAGCCTTCTTTAATTATATCCTAACTATTGTTCCCTTCCCGGTTACCCCCGACAGCTCGATCTCGAGCCCAGACATCGACCTCGAGGCCTTTCATCGGTTGGCCCGAGGCTCGGACGGCTAGCTCCTCAGTTTGATTACAACCCCGTTTTAGTTCGTATTTCGTCGTTAAGCTTCACATATCTAGCATCAACTGCCTTAACAACTAGTATAAAAATAGATCACGTATTTTTAGAGTCACATCAACAAATTTAATTGTTATTACCATTTTCACAGTAAACATAATGTTAACAGTTAAAAATTAAAGTGATACTAATATGTATCTCCTCCCTCCAATTTATGTGAACCTGCTTGACTGAATACGAAGTTTAAGAAAAAATGAAGACTTTTGAAATTTGTTGTCCTAAACAAGTCAAAAAGGGGTCCATAGTATTTGTGTGGTTATAAAAGCTTCTTATTAAGGGTAGCATTGTAAGTTTAAGATAAATTATTTTCAAATTTAGAAATGGGTCATTCGTTTTGGAACATACCAAAGAAATAGGTTCACATAAACTAGAACAGATGGAATATCAATTAACCATGAGTAAATGATAAATGTATGTATGAAAAATTATGTCTTGCATCAGCGCAATATACCATTGCGCCCACTAATTTTCTGTGAAAAATTAATGTATTGACTTAATATAAATATATATGCTTTACTGAATATTTATCAACTGTAATCAAGTATAGTTAATGGGAAACACTGAGGATTACTACCTCTAGTGCCACAAAAACATAGGAACTATTTTTTAGAACATATCTGCTATTTTATAGTAAAAATTGCACGGGACGTCCTATTTGGTCGCCCCCATTTAACTTATACCCATTTTTTTTAAAGTTTTAATTTGTACTCACTTTTAAAATAACTTCAACCCCCTTTCTCCTCCTTCGTTTTCTTCTTCTTCTTCTTTCTTCTACTGTTGTTGATCTGCTATGAATATACAGTAATATGCTTAAATCTTTTGTCTCCACAAAAACACAACAGCAAAACTAGGAGCATGCAAGGATAAGTTATGAACTAGACGAGATCTATAGAGCCTTAGCATTTGATGTATAAACTCTAAACCGTAGAAGTGAAACTGATTATATCTTGTGAAGACATAATCAATTGGTCCATGGAACAACAACAACTTTGTTGGGTACATTTAAAAAGTTATATATAGGTTCACAGACTAATTCTGTTACTCTAGCACCTAAAATATAATAAAGAGCATCAACCAGTGGCGAAGCCAGGAAATTTAATAAGGGTGTTCAAATTTTGAACACCCTTTGTCAGTGGGCTATCCAAGGGCGTTCAAAGTCTGTTTTTAATCAATAACAAGTAATATTTTACCTTATATGTAGTATAATTTTTTGGCGAAGGGTGGTCAGTTGACCACCCTTCGACCAAAGTAGCTTCACCCCTGGCATCAACAGATGAATCTTGATTGATTATATTTTCAGAACCATTTTGAGCTGCAAACTGCTAAATGAATTTTCTAACAGAAAGACTGTTGCTTAGAAAACTGATCACTATGACTTATACGTACCCTATCCAATCACATAGATGTCTTTAAACTTTCATTTTTTATAAAAACTTCAGCACTAAATAAGCTGAAGTTTCTACAAATGAACTAAATAACTTCAGCATCTCTGCTGAAGTTTTTGAAAAAGCTTATCCAGAACAAAAAAACTTCAGCTTATTTAGTGCTGAAGTTTTTATAAATCAACTAAATAACTTCAGCATCTTCTGCTGAAATTTTTGAAAAAGCTTATCCATGACAAAAATACTTCAGCACTAAATGCTTAAGTTCGGCAAATAGAGAATAAAACTTCAGCACTAGAATGCTTAAGTTCAGCAATTACAAATAAAAATAAGTTCTTCAAATAGAGAACAAAATTTCAGCACTAGAATGCTTAAGTTCAGCAAATAGAGAACAAAACTTCAGCACTAGAATGCTTAAGTTCAGCACACTTGGTCTACTTCAGGCCCGGCTACTAGAATGTTAAAGTTTTGCGTGATTGTCTTTGCTACCTCAGCCCCGTGTGCTGAAGTACCGCGAAAAAGTGGGTACGCTTGCAATTTTTTTTGCAAAGCGGACACAAGTTAAAACATGACCCAAAAGTGGGTATAGATGAAAATGCCCCTATTTTATATACACCTTTTCTTACTTAACAGCGGTTAATAACTATATATTCTCTCTTCAATTCATCAATTACATACTGGAATGCTGATTTTTTTTTTTATCTAGATTTTTTTTAAGGGTAGGAGGGCACTAATAAAGTACGGCAAAGAATGAGTGAATAATAACAAAACAAGATGTACAAAAAAATGTACATTTAGTGGGTGCACGTGAAGACCGTGGGTGAAGGAACAAATCCATAATAACAATAACTCCAATTTCAAAAGAATAGTCGGAATATATTTATATATACTCACACATACAGACACATGTATGACATATATTATGCATTTGTTGCATATATATAGTACTACTACTGTTTCATCCGTGACCATTTGGCAATACCCTTCGTCCAGTTAAATACATTAAAATACTACTATTCTCTAAACAACATCTAAAAACTCAAAGAAAAAAAATAGAAGAAGTCATAAAATGTGGTCCTCCAGTCTGTTTCCCAAAACAGTAACCTCCACAATGTAATAGTAAGATTTATTTTAAAGAGGTGAGGCCTGAGTGCCACTCATTCAGGTCAACACCAATAGAACTTTTGACGTAAATGACCATGCAAGTACAGTTTCATTTTTTGGAATATGGATTTCAAAATTTATTAGTCCGATAATTCAGATATATACAAGATAGGCTCGCTAAACTTTTGAGAAAAATACACTTAGAAATACTTTTTAAATTTTTCGTCAACACTAGTTACTAGAAATACTTTTTAAAAAAAAAAAATCAAAATAAGTTGATTTTAAAAAGGTTAGCCAAAGAGGCAACTCCAATACAGCTTAATCTACAGGAGATCTCACTCCACACAAGTTGTGGTAGGTGGATGACAATTCAAATGCAGGTATTAAGCAACTGAATATCAAATTATCACCTAGTGAATTGGTGGTCAACACAAAATACTAGTAAACCATGAGGATAACGTAAATGTTTGTTTTCCCCGCCGTAAGAGTAGTAATTAAATAAGTCCATAAAGTTAACATCAATCGGCACAATTTCATTGCGAAAATCACGGATTAATGGAAGCTTAACTACTAGTCTACTAGTAGTATAATTTGGAGGCAAAGTCTTTCTATATGACAAGTAGTAGTACGAATATACTGAGTTGGTTGGGTAAGCAGTTTTTTACGTGGAAGATTTGGTATCGATTTTCCTCACAAGCAACCTTCTCAATCATAGCTCACACACAGAGCAGTGGGTGGTCGGATGATCATGATCCCTCTATATTTAATCATCACAGAGATCTCAAGTCTAAACCATCTGAATGAACCACTTTTCATAGGAAGTACTGTACGTCTGTGCCCTCTTACTAAATTTATTCTGTATGAATTTAGATTAGTCTGTCAATGAATTTTGAATGACAAAAGCTAAACTTAAAAAATAAAAAAGACTCGCTAGTTCATAGTGGCTGCTCAGCCTTTCAGACAAACATGTGGTATCTGTGTATTCTCGCCGATTTCTTTTCACATCCCAAAGCACATTTCTGGGTTTTTTCTAAAATAATATTCCTTGTAAACAATTTGATTAAAGCTAAGTTTTGTCATAGACCTAGTCACCTAGTGTCGATTTTAAATACCATAAATCCATTGTTATATTATCATTAATTTTCTAAAAAAATCATAAATTGACGAGACTGCGAATACAGTTCCTAGAAATCGTTACAATAAATAACATCCACCCAAAGAGAATCCAATGCTAAGAAACAATGGCATTAATTAGCGTCATATCCAAGATTTAAATTCTACAAATTTAACTTTTAAATTTTTTAATATTGAACTCATTATATTTTAAAAGTATTCTTATTTACTATTTCTAACATAAACTTATATTGTGCGTCTAAAGTTATAGACTCAATTGAACCCATAATTAAAATAGTACATCCGCCCCCGGAACTTGTATAGTATTTCTTGCAGGTTGTCACCATTACACATAAATAGTGATAGAGAACATCAAATAAAACTTTAAAACCCAAAAAGGAAAAGACACAAACGGAAAATAATTATTCACCCGTATAAAATTTTTGGTAGTCAGTAGTCACATGTGACCCACTACTATAATTTACAAACTGAAATCTTGAACACAATGTCTGTTCTGTTCTGTGCCATTCAAGATTTTGCCAGAGGTGTATTAAAATCTCATAATTAATGACATTTGGGCTTACATGAAAATGATTTATTAGTACGAACAAATCACTAATTAACGACAAAATGAGGCTGCCAGATGTGCTAAAAAAAACTTAAAAACTAAGTGGAGACAACAGAAATAGTCAAAAAAAAAAAAAATCAAAAGGACAAAACTACCCTCACCCATAATAATTAAATGCGAGAAAATGATTAAGTAATGAAAACGAGAAAGTCTATGTGAATTGACTGTACAGGTCAAATACAAAATGTCACTCTCAGAACGTGTGAACACAGTCCTCAGAAGAGAACACAGTTTGAGACTAAACGAGTTTTTAACTTATGTGCTGACGTGTACAATAGTTTTACCAACATCAAGTTAAGATTAACTACTTCCGCTAATAGTTTACAGTAATCTTGATTGTTAACCTAAAATATACAGTAAATAATTTGTCATAAGCGATTTAAATATAGAAAAAGAATGTAATTTTTTTAAGCTTCGGCATGTATAACTTTTAGGTACTATGCAGCGTCAGAAACTATTTACATCTAATAACCAAAAAAAATATATAAAATTTGTATATAACATGATGTCACTCTCTAGTTTCCATCCAAGAAACACTAGCTGGAGATGTACTTTCTTTCTATAAATACTAACACTAGATTTTTCAGAATTTTGCATATTTGAAATTCCTATCCAGAAAAGTTTAGAGAAGTCACATGGGAAAAGAATAAAAGGAAATTATTGAAACCAGAAAAAGCTATTTAGTACCATAAATACAATAGCATCCTCCTCTATATGCATTCCTATAGAAGCAAATGTTTCTGTTTCTTTCCCTTTATTTTAAAAAAAAAAAGAAAAATAAAAAATTAAAACTGAATAAAAAAGAAGAGAAAGAAAATTTAAAAAGTAAAGCTGCCAATTCCTCATCTTTCACGGTGGGGAAAAAAGAGATGATGTAAAAGGGCTTTTCCTGTTTTACTATCCATTGTCAGTAACTTTGAGAAAAATGGGTGCCTTTATATCCACTACATAAAATTTGAAAAAACAATGCAAAATTAAACAAATATACTTGGATATTATAGTACAAAGTTATGTCTATAATTCTTTTTTGAACTGTTTTTGCATTTTTCTCATACACACAACAGCAAGCTGAGCTTTTGAAAAATACTAAACACAAATATATCCCTCCTATACAAAGCTCTCTCTTCAGTCCTAGCTAATATCCCAAAGGACCAAAACTAACAAAATACATTTCAAATTCTTCACAACTCTCTAGCAAAAGGTTCTCAAAGAGAAAGAAACAAACAGAAAAAAAGGTAATAATGACAGACAAAACCAAATGACAACTAACATATACCTCTCTGTCTGTCTTCCATGAAATCCTCATTCATATGAACTGAATCTTTCAAGCACTTTCACTCATCACACTTTAGAAATTTAAAATCTGCACAGCAAATTCAACCCATTATTCATAACAAATTATGAAAACAAAGAATTAAGAAATTGATATATGCATATACTAAAAAGAACTAAGAATTAAGAACTGACCAATAATATAGATTTACTTCAAACTATTACTGGGAGTTGTTTGGATCATCCTCTTCGCTATCCACAGGTTGAGGTTGATGTTGCTGATGATGTTCTAATGAGTGACTTTGATGGTCTGAATTCATATTCAAACCACTTCTTGAATAAGCATTAAGGGCTGCTAACATACCCAAATTACTTTCAGACATTCCCAGCCCAAGATGTTGAGATGGTTGTTGTTGGTGTTGTTGCTGCTGCATTAACATTGAGCCTAGTTGCAATGGATTTCCTCTCCCACTTTGAAATTCAAGATTTGTTGGAATATTAAACCTAGGCATGAAATGCAACGGTGCTTGCATCGTATTTGAACTACCCATCGGAAAAGGCCATATTTGAGACTCGAGCGTAGTAGTTCCTGACGTGCTTGCCATGGGTGCGGACAACGTCTGTCCGCTACCGCTAGCGGTGACTGGCAGCATCCAGAAAGGGCTGCCAGTCGTTCCACTTGTGGGTGGTGGTGCTACTGCCCACAAACCAGTAGCTGGCATCATATTAGTATGCCGAAGCATACTGGCTGATGGTCCAGCTACAGCTTCTTGGGAAGGTTTAGGCAATTGTGAAGAATTTCCCTTGAATTGCTTATTAGAAGGTGAGCTAGATCCTCCAGAAGCTTCTCCTTGTGGATTACTTGAACCTTCCTCTTTGAACAAATCTTCTCGATATCTCTTCCGAAGGTAATTCTCCGTTCCCTCTTGTCCTCCACCACCATCTCCGCTACTAACACCGCCACCACCTCCTTGTATAGATTCGGCGATTGGATTTGGCGCCAGAAGATGAGGATTTTGATGAAACCCTAGCATGTGGGAGAATCCTTCTTCAAAAGGATGAGACGGATGGTGAGCAGCGGCTAGGGCTAAAGCGTTATGAAACGAATGTGGAGCTGACTTAGACGGAGGAGCCGACAGAGTGGAGCCGCTGCTACGTAGGGATATGTTTAGAGTGGAAAAGTTGGCTGGGATGGTACCGGTGCCAGTGGCAGCGATGATAGCTGGCTCGGCTTGATGTAAGAGCCATTCGATGGTTTCTCCGTCGGACTTATGGCCTAATTCTCGAGTCAATTGGAAAACCCTAGCTGCACAGGCGGCTGGCATTCGGATGCGCCGCCCTCGCCCGTCAACTTTGGTATGCCGATCCTTGGTTTGTTTCTTCGGAGGCTGCGTCTGCAGCTGTTGCTGTTGTTGCACAGGTTGTGTTTGTTGTATTGCCAGCTGCTGCTGTTGGGGCTGAGATTTCTTGTTTGAGTCAATCAGGGAGTCGGATCTAGTGGCTATAGCAAGAGAAGCATCCACTAGGTGAGGTGGCTGCTGCTGCGGAGGTGGAGGAGTAGGAGAGGAAGAAGAAGGAGAAGCACTAGTAGCAGCAGTCGGAGTAGGACTAGCAGAATTAGTTAGACCAGGTGGAGCAGAAGGTTGGATGGAGATAGAGGTCATAAAAGGAGCTGATGATCGGCCATGTTGTTGTTGAAAGTGGTGGGAGAGTAGCTGATACTGGTGCTGATGCTGGTGGTGTAGAGGTTGAGAAGGGGCGGTGTTGTTGTTGTTGTTTTGTTTACTAGTGCTATTAGTATTGTTGTTTTGTAAATCAGAGAGTTCCATAATTTTAGTTTTAGGGGAGAGAGAGAGAGAGTGGTGGCCTGGGGTTGGAATGTGGGGGTGGGTGGGGTAATCAAGAATTTTGTTGGTGGGTTCAAGAAAACTGATCTTTCTTTATTTGCCTTTTTTCTCTGTCGGATGATATTTGTTTCTAAGTTCTCAGCAACCCCATCTCCATCTCCCTTCTCTCTTCTTCCAGACTCAAGAAAGAGAGAAAGGTGGGGGGAGAGAGAGAAAGAAAGAAAAACCAGAAAATTAAGAAAGAAAGAGAGAGAAGAGTAAGGGTGGTATATGACAAGGGGTGGGTGGGTGGGTAGGGGTCTAACTTGGACTAAGAGTTTTTTGTGGGGTTCATTAGGTTCTTCTCTGATTGACTCTTGTTTTCTTCCAAGAGTGAGATAAAGAAGCAGATGTATATAGTTCTGAAAGGAAGAAAGAAGAAACTCTCCAGTTTGATAAAGTTTTGTGGGGTGGATTTTTTTTTTTGGGTGGGGGAGGTGGGGGGTGTGGAGGGATAGAGAAATTCTTATATAAGGGGATATTTTTTTAAGAAAAAATGGGGGAATTAAAAAAATTCACTTATTTTTATGTTATTATATTTTAATATATTATTTATTATTTATACATATTTTTTAGATGATCGGAGGGGGGCGGGGGAGTAGAGAGATTCTTATATAAGGGGATTTTTTTAAAGAAAAAATGGGAGAATTAGAAAAATTCACTTATTTTTATGTTATTATATTTTAATATATTATAACAAATAATGCGTTATTTTTTAATTTTAATTTATTATTTATACATATTTTTTTAGATGATTTGCCAATTTTTGTTCACACTTTTAATTAAACTCGTGAAAAAGTACTACGTACTATCCTTCTTTTGTTTTTAAGTACAGTGACATATTGTTATGTTAAACGCATGTAAGTAAACGTTATTTTACTATTACATGCATTTGAAGGGACCATAAATAATTAAATATCGTGGTTATGTAATTTAGTCACACACAAAATTTAAATGGTACTACTACTCTCTATCTTGCAATCTTAAATCTTTACGACAGGAATTTTTTGTTAGAAAATTGAGACAAAGATTGTGGTCATCATCCACGTAGCTAGGTGCCCACCTGAATTATAATATAAGACTGGCATGGAAAATGCGAAAATAAAATACACATAGCCATAGGATTTTACGTACTCACAGTTTAATCTACCATAATTAATTACTTAGACACTACATATCTAGCAAACAATAAGAGTTGAGTATTAGGTTGTACTGAATGTTGTACTCCTTATAGATTTCATTGATGTGCTTACATATTAATGCTAACTCACCTAAATTTTATATACTCTTTTTGTTCCACTTTAGTTAATTTTTTTGATGTTTTCATACATATTAAATAATTCACCTTTTAACTTTAGTTAACAATAAAATTGATCATATTAACCTTAATTTGTTCATTGTTAATAAATATTTCTAGGTTCTTTACTAAAAGGGCAATTTTGAAAAAAAAGAAGTTAATTCTTTTTTGATATTTGAAAAAATTAAATATTGTGGTCCATAAATAAAAATATCAAAAAATCAATTAAAGTGGACCGGAAGAGTATTCACTAAGCAAGTGATAAGTTATTAGAACAATATAGGCCGTGGACATGTTGTTATTATGCCTTTATATTTCTAAACAATTATTTATATATATATATATATATATATATATATATATATATGTAAGAATGATTGAAAAGAATAAGAAATAAGAATTTTATTTTCTATAAACATCAAATATATAAAGCCAAATTCTCTATAACATCTATTTTTATAATATTATTTTATTATTTTGTTAAAAATTATTTTAAAATCGATTATTCATATTATCTTATATTATATTTTTTTTATAATAGTATTTCTTTATAAGCATCAGAAAAATATCGGGACAAACAATATCGTTACAGAGAAGTTTGAATATTTTGAGATAAACACAAGACAAATATACATAATTTGAACAGCAGGAGTGTGCCAAGTGCTTTGCTTTAGTTTCTGTTTACTTCATCATTTCAGTATAACCTAATCATGGTAATTGGTACTAGGTGTCAACCTGTCAATAGATGCACCACGTCTAATTATGTGTGCATTAGTATAACATTATCATCTTCATTTACGAAACCCAAAGTTAAGACACAGAGGTTAATTGCATTTCAAGTTTGACAATCGCTGGATTGGAAAAAACTTTATTAAAGAAGAATAAATGATGTTTAGCTGCACAGTCGTCTTGTGGGTTAAGTATAATTGTAGTAGGATTATAAAATTAAGTGCCAAAGATTAAGGGTGAGGAGGGAGATGAGTCCAGATTGGCAGATAGACATCAAAGCGCGATATATTTTTATTTGGTTTTTTTTGGGGGTGGGAGCGAGAAGTTTTATTTTGTGTCTCATACAACTGACGTTAGTTGTATGAGGCTCATATTTGTCTCACAAAATTATGGACCCCAATCTTACACTGCTGGATCCACAAAACTGTAAGACAAAAAAAATTTCCGGTGGGAGCATCAGATAAAGCATCAAATGCTGTAGGACAACTCACACCAACCTAACCCCACACTTCTCTTATTTTTTATTTTGTTGTTATTGTTATTTTTGAGTTATTTTGGCGTTTGTTTTGAATTTATTTGGAAAACCTTCTTAAAAGTTGCTTCATTCGTATCAATTTATATGATTGTGTTCGAATCTCAAAACTAAAACGAATTGTTTTTCTGCCGCAATTCTTTTATATGCTTTTTAAGTATTTTAAATTATTAATTATTATGATTTAAAATAGGTTTAATATAATTTTCAACCATGAAAAAATTAAATATTCTACGTTCAAATATGTAGTCAAAATTGAGAAGTTTGAATCTCTAACAGCGAAAAGTATTACATAAATTAGAAGAGAAATACTCTCTCCGGTCCACAATAAGTAACAAATTTATCTTTTTATTTTGGGCCAAAATAAGTGTCCATTTATATATTCAAGAAATTCAATTTGTTTTTTCAAAATTACCCTTATGTACGTATCCCTAAACAGTCTTTTACTCGCCACATTAAATTATGTTGCAACATTTGATTAAGGATAGTTTAGTCACACTAACTATTTTTGTCTAGATTTTGGTATTTTTTTAATAAGTGTGCCCAAGGCAAATTGGCCACTTATTGTAGAACGGAGAGAGTAATACTTTATTTGCGGACTAAGTTTTTAACACCAATTGCAACAAATTGCGGCCTCTCAAATTTGTCATTTTAACACTAATCTCCTTGAGATATTACCCTTGCCCCTCTTGTTTATTTTTTGTGTATAAAATAATGGTTTAATAATAAAATTTAAATAATATTCAAGAATTGCCTATTTCCCTCTTCATTTTGTGCAAGTTTGGCGCTTTAATTCCTTAACAAATTTAGCATTGTTACATGATTGCGATATTTAATGTTTATATAATTATTTAAATTATGTCAAATGTTGGATAATATGCAACACAATAGAGAACCTAAAGAGTAATGACAATGCTTATTAAACTCACGTATCATTTTTTGACGTTATTATTTTATGTGGTGCAGTATTAATTCATAAGATTTTGATTGAAAATATTTGCTCACAATTTGTATTTGTGCTAATTATCAAATACATATGCCTTGCATATAACTTTTTCAAACTAGTAATTATATTTAAATGATGTATTTTTTACATTGATTACGACTCTAAAAATTAAACTGATTGATCTGACATTAAGCGCTAATAAATCCCCTGCTAAAATTTCTTGTTAAAATAATTTTGGGGAAGTTATCATCACTGTAAAAGGACAGCCATGTCCACTCATCATTACAAGAATCCAATAAACTTTTGGAAAAAAGAAAAAAATATTATTGATCAGGGCCGTAGCCCGTAGTCATATTATCTTGTGCTAATAAAATATTTTCAAAAAACCCAACAAATATCTAAAAAGTCTTGTAATAATAATCAGCCAGACAAGTCCCATCTGGACCCACTCCTCTATATCCCATTAATTAAACAAAGATAAAATAAATTAAGCATAAGGACACACCCAACCCACAGTCTCATCCTCAAATCTCAATCATCTTAAACCAATTATAATATTTTTAGAATAAAACAATAAAGAGGTTAATTATGGGCACCGTTATAAATTTTTACACTATCAAATTAAATTGACTATAATAGCATATACTTGCGTATAATAATCCTGACTTGATGATAAAGAAAAACAACAAAATCTGCTATAATGTATTAAAATGTCGTTGATAATTTAAAAAATTAGTTTCTCTTATGAATAGTTTGTACATTGGATGTTACATTAGATGTTACATTGGATGTTACATTAGATGTCCATATTGTGAATAACTTAAATATTAAATCTCCTACTTTATGTCTATCATCTTTACTTTTTATGCCTATAAAAGACCATGTAATTGCAATGGAAAGATACACCAAAATGAAAGAAGAAAACTCTTCTCCCTTCTTTCTATCTCTTCTTATTTACATTTTATCAGCACGAAGCTCTAATTTATTCTTAACTCCCACTAAGTTGAGCCATATTTTATTAAGGTATGTATCATTATAATCATTTTATTTATGACAGTACATATCATATGCTCACTGTTTGCAGATTACTTGTGCGCTTGAGCATCTTAAATAGTTTAAGTACATTGCAGTGATAAAATAACTATTTCCTTCCGTGCTCAACTCTTAGAGGACCTCAAAGTCATCAAACTAGCTATGCACTAATGTCATACTTATAATATTCATGGACTCCCTGGATCAAAACATATCTTTAAGGCATTTTAAAGAACTGTGAGAAATGAATTGACAAGCAATAATTTTATAGTTTAATTCCTTTATATTTATTGAAACATATAAATAATGTTAGTCACGTTCGACATAAACAAGTATGTAATTTCTACTTTATGTCAAGAATAAAATAAAATAGTAGATTGTTAACATGATATAGCTCTATTTTCATTTCTTTTACGTTAATCGTTTTGTTTTCATTAATTGTTTATTATTATAATTATTTCTCTAACTTATTCATCTTTTATGATAGTTTTCACTATGTCAGATTTATCAAAACTTGAATTTGTGGCACTTGACATCACCGGGAGGAACTATTTATCATGGGTTTTTGATGCTGAAATTCACCTTGACGCTAAAGGTCTTGGAAATACTATTATACAAGGAAATAAGCATCAAATCAGGATAAAGCGAAGGCCATGATTTTCCTTCGTCATCATCTACATAAAGGGTTAAAAACTGAATATTTAACCGTAAAAGATCCAGTTGAATTATGGATTAATTTGAAGGATCGGTATGACCATATAAAACTTACGGTATTACCGAAAACTCGGTATGAGTGGATACATTTAAGGCTGCAAGACTTTAAAACCGTAAGTGAGTATAATTCTTCTATCTTTACAGTAAGTTCTCTATTAAAATTATGTGGAGACACTATCACAGATGAGGACTTATTAGAAAAAATATTTTCTACTTTTCACGCTTCAAATGTGGTGCTACAACAACAATATCGTGAAAAAGGTTTTAAGAAATATTCTGAGTTAATCACATGCCTACTTGTGGCAGAGCAGAATAATACTCTATTAATAAAAAATCATGAAGCTTGTCCCACTGGGTCAGCTCCATTTCCGAAAGTGAATGTTGTAACAGCATATGATAAGTTTGAAAGAAAACAAAATAATTACCGTGGTCGTGGACATGGTCGTAAACGTGGACGTGGCAGTGGGCGAAACAATTATCGTCATTATGGTGGAAATAAATTAGAGAACAATAAGGGTTCTCAAATTAATCATTCAAATGGTAAAACTAGTATGTGTCACCGATGTGGTATGAGAGGTCATTGGACACGCATTTGTCGTACGCCAGAACATTTTGTCAAACTTTATCAAGACTCCCTCAGGAAAAAAGAAAATAATGTCGAGGCACACTTGACATTTCAAAATAATGATGATGAAGTAGGTCCCTCAAACAAATATGATTCTAAGGCACATCTCGCATATAAAGATGATGATTTTGAAGGCCTAACAAATATTACTCATTTAGAAATTGAAGACTTTTTTGAGGATATTGACTGAAGAACTAATCATCTTACTGAGAATGAAGCTATAAAAGTTGTTATTTTTATGTTTGCAACTAGTTTATTTTTCTTGAGTGTATTTTCATAATGCATCACGTGTTCCTAGTTTCTACATTCCTAATGTATTTTTTAATATTTTTTTTTCTGCTTGTCTTTCATATTTCTTATGATGTATTATTTGTCTTTTTTTTTATGAAGAATATGAAAATTCCCTAGTCTTCAATTGGACTCAAGATTAATAAAAATGATATATGTCTTCTGGATAGTGCTACAACACACACTATTTTAAAAGATAAGAGATATTTCTCTTATTTGGTAATGAAAGAAGCGAATGTTAATACAATATCCGGTAGTACAAGATTAATTGAAGGTTCTAGAAGAGCCAATTTATTACTACCAGGAGGAACAAATATGGTTATTGATGAAGCACTATATTGTAGTAAATCTCAAAGAAACTTATTAAGTTTCAAAGATATTTGCCAAAATGGCTATCATATTGAGACTACAAATGATGAAAAGATTGAATATCTTTATATTACTACAATAATGTCCAGTAAGAAATATGTGTTTGAAATGTTACCTGCTCTTTCCTCCGGTTTATACTACACAAGTATTAGTAGGATTGAAACACATGCCGTAGTAAATGAGAAGTTTACTAATCAAGATAATTTTATTATTTGGCATGACCGGTTGGACCATCCTGGTTCTAATATGATGCGTAAAATAATTGAGAATTCACATGGACATGCAATGAAGAATCAGAAGATTATTCAATTTAAGGAATTCTCTTGTTCTGCATGTTCTCAAGGAAAATTAATTATTAGACCATCAACTATTAAAGTTAGGATGAAATCCCCTACATTTCTGGAACGTATACAGAGTGATATATGTGGACCCATTCACCCTCCATGTGGACCATTCAAATATTATATGGTTTTGGTAGATGCATCTACAAGATGGTCACATGTGTGCTTACTACCAACTCACAATATGGCATTTGCAAGATTATTGGCTCAAATAATAAAGCTAAGAGCACAATTTCCAGATTATGCAATTAAGACAATTCGTATTGATAATGCTGGTGAGTTTACATCCCAAGCCTTTAATGATTATTGTATTTCAATTGGGATAACAATTGAGCATCTGGTTGCTCATGTTCATACACAAAATGGTCTAGCAGAATCATTGATCAAACGCCTCCAATTAATTGCTAGACCAATGCTTATGAGAACAAAACTTCCCATTTCAGTATGAGGTCATGCTATTTTGCACGCAGCAACACTTGTGCGGATAAAGCCCACAAGTTATCATAAAGTCTCCCCATTGCAATTGGCTTTTGGTCCGAAGCCAAATGTTTCCCATCTTAGGATCTTTGGTTGTGCGATATATGTTCCAATTGCTCCACCACAACGCACAAAGATGGGTCCTCAAAGAAGGTTGGGGATATATGTTGGATATGAATTTCCTTCTATTATAAAATATCTAGAGCCGATGACTGGAGATTTATTTAAGGCAAGATTTTCTGATTGCCATTTTGATGAATCAATATATCCAACATTAGGGGGAGAAAATAAGCAGCTGAAAAAGAAGATAGATTGGAATGCATTATCATTGTCTCATTTAGATCCTTCGAACAAATCAATGTGAACAAAAGGTTCAAAAGATTATTCATTTATAAAATATTATAAATCAATTGTCAGATGCATTCACTGACCTACCAAGGATGACTAAGTCACATATTCCAGCTGCTAATGCTCCAATTCGAGTTGATATCCCGGCAGGACAATTAATTAAAGCAAATGAGTCTAAGCCATGCTTGAAACGTGGTAGACCAATCGGTTCTAAAGATAAAAATCCTCGAAGAAAAAAGGAGCAAGTGATCAAAGTGAACATAACACAGAGGTAGTGGCTCAAGAAGAGCCCCAAGACGTAACAAATGATAAGACCTTAGGGGAGGTCCATGTACCTGAAAATAATGAGAATAAAGAGATATCAATAAGTTACGTCTCAACTGGAAAAAGATGGAACCGAAATAATATTGTTATCGATAACATTTTTGCTTATAATGTTGTTGTTGAAATAATGCAACAAGATGATGATCTTAAACCAAAATCTGTCAATGAATGTAGACAGAGAAATGATTGGCCAAAATGTAATGATGCTATCCAGGCAGAGTTAACTTCACTTGGAAAACGTGAAGTCTCCGGACCCATAGTTCGAACACTTGAAGGCATAAAGTCAGTAGGTTATAAATGGGTTTTTGTGCGAAAACGAAATGATAAAAATGAAGTCGTTAGATATAAAGCGCGACTTGTGGCACAAGGGTTTTCCCAAAGGCCTGGAATTGATTATATGGAGACATATTCTCCTATAGTGGATGTTATCACCTTCAGGTATCTCATAAATATGGCAGTGCAAGAAAAACTTGATATGCATCTAATGGATGTTGTTACAGCCTATTTGTATGGATCATTAGACAACAAAATTTTTATGAAAGTACCTGAGGGATTTAAAGTGTCAGAAGCATATAAAAGTTTTCGAGAAACTTGTTCAATAAAGCTTCAGAAATCTTTATACGGATTGAAACAATTAGGTCGTATGTGCTACAATCGCCTTAGTGAATACCTGTTGAAATAAGGATACAAGAATGATCCAATTTGTCCTTGTGTCTTTATAAAAAGGTCTGGATCTGAATTTGTTATAATCACCGTGTATGTTAATGATTTATATATCATTGAAACTCCTGAGGAGCTTCCAAAATCAGTAGACTGTTTGAAGAAAGAATTTGAAATGAAAGATCATAGAAAGACAAAATTTTGTCTTGGTCTACAAATTGAGTATATGAAAGATGGAATATTTGTTCATCAATCGACATACACCGAAAAGATTTTAAAGCGATTCTATATGGATAAAGCACATCTATTGAGTACCCTGATGGTTGTGAGATCACTTGATATAAAGAAAGATCCATTCCGACCTCATGAAAATGATGAAGAGCTTCTTGGTGCCGAAGTACCATATCTTAGTGCAATTGGGGCATTAATGTATCTTGCCAATAATTCCCGACCAGATATAGCTTTTTTAGTAAGTTTATTGACAAGATTTAGTTCTTCGCCAACACAAAGACACTGGAATGATATTAAACATATATTCAGATACCTCCAAGGGACCATTGATATGGGTTTATTTTATTCAAATGAATCCAAGCCATCATTGATTGGTTATGCAGATGCAGGATATTTGTCTAATCCACACAAAGGTCGATCTCAGACATGCTATTTATTTACAAGTGGAGGTATAGCCATATCATGGCGTTCGAAACAAACTATGGTTGCTACTTCTTCAAATCATGCAGATATAATAGCCATTCACGAAGCAAGTCGAGAATGCGTTTGGTTGAGATCTATAACTCAACACATTCAGCAAACATGTGGTCTTTCTTCGAAAGAGAATATTCCAACAATATTGTATGAAGACAATGCTGCATGCATAGCTCAACTGAAAGGAAGATATATCAAAGGATATAAAACAAAACACGTTTCACCGAAATTCTTTTTCACTCATGATGTTCAGAAGAATGGTGAAATAGATGTACAACAAGTTCGTTCAAGTGATAATTTGGTTGATCTGTTCACTAAGGCATTACCAACCTCAATATTTGAAAAGCTGATATATAAGATTGGAATGCGTCGTCTTCGAGACATTAAGTAATTTTTCATCAGGGGGAGTAACTACACAACACTCTTTTCCTTAACCAAGGTTTTGTCCCAATGGGTTTTCTTGGTAAGGTTTTTAATGAGGCAACAAGCAATGCATATTATAAATATGTACATCCCAATATTTTTTTTGTAAGTTCTTAATAAGGCACATTATCTTACATGGACATCCAAGGGGGAGTGTTATGAATAGTTTGTACATTGGATGCCTATGTTGTGAATAACTTAAAGATTAAATCTCCTACTTTATGTCTATCATCTTTACTTTTTATGCCTATAAAAGACCATATAATTGCAATGGAAAGATATACCAGAGTAAAAGAAGAAAACTCTTCTCCCTTCTTCTATCTCTTCTTATTTACATTTTACTGCATTATTTTTATTTTATAAAGCTTCATCATTATTTTTGGCAAGAAAAGAGGAAGACAAGCTTCTTTTATTCCTTCTTTCTGGCAATGATATTTTCAGGTTTTTAGATTTGGAGCATCTGCTTTTTAAGATGTCTTTCTTTTTTTGTTCCCATTTTGTCCCAATATAAGACTCTGCTTTTATAGTTGAATTTACCCACTCATTTTGGAACAACAGAGTTTTCGTGGTATATAGTTACTCATTTTACAAATGCATTAAAATAATGGTGATAGACTTACTTGGTATTAATTGTAAATCAACTTTTTAGGATCCCCAGGCGTTTGATTTTACTGTCGTAAGACTACTATTCTAGATGTTTTTTTTAAAGAAAAACTATTTATTGAATAATCTTTTGAGACATTTTTTTGGCGAACATTGTCGTTTGCGTATATCATTTTATTATTCAATTTTAACATTTGATATGAAAATTTCTTTATTAAGCAAAATTTTCAATCGTTACTTTCATATTTTCTACGGTGTATCACAAATGCATAACTATTCTTGATCTATACCCGAATTTTCAACTACACACTTTATCTTTACAGGAATTCTATTACTCCTAATTTTTTTTAAATAGAATAAATACCATCATAAAACTAGACAACCAAACTCTTGGCAAATGGTGAACTACACGTGCTGCCACATGTATATTTAGTACTTTTTTATTCTTTCTTCTTTTTCTTATCCCTTTTTCTTATTTCTTATTATTTTCATTTTCTTTTTGGTTATTTCATTCTCTTTCTTTTTGTTTATTTCATTCTCTTTCTTTTTGTTTTGGTAGCCGACGGCATAAAATGGTGATCGTCGGAATTTCAAGGACACTATTTTTTTCGGCAACAGATTTTTATTCCGATATATATATATATAAATTTTTTAAAAGTGTAATTTATGTGTGGGAGAAAGAGCAAAAGAAAGAAAAATGAATATAAGTTCAGAATACTTTATCCAGTTAAAATTTCAATACCTCAATTTTTTCGGGCGTGGAAAGTTTTTCGATGATAAATTTTTCTCCTAAATCTGAGTGTATTTTGCTTTGCTTATGAATAGATCATTTTGAGAGTTTAATTTGTGTGTGTGAAAAGGGTAGAAAGAGGAAAAAGAAAAACATAATAATTGAAAGAAAAACGGTTAGACAAAATCAATGAATGAATATCCACCAGAATAGAGAAGAAACGAAAAAAGAAGTAAAAGAAAAAAGACAAAGAAAAAAGAAAAGGAAAAGGAAAAAAAAAAGTAAGAAAAATGGTAAAAAAGCAAAAAAATAATAATCTGAAAATCATTTTTCTTGCTTCTCACTCTCTTTTGGGAGAGTAAAATACATACACTCTGTCACGTCAGCGTTAAGGGTGCAAATAATTCTACTTTAAAATAGTTTAGGGTAGTAATAAAAACCTCGCAAAGGTAGAGTGTGTCATTGAAAATTCGGGTATAGGTCAGGGGGTACTTATGCATTTTCCCTACACTTTTCTTACAAAATAATAAATGAAGTACATATTTTACAATAGTGCCAAAGATAATGATAGCATTTCAAAGATCTTGAAAATAATTTTGGAAATGAGTAGTTAATGATAAGGGTAAAACATGAATTTTTTTGTAATCATTCTCTTGATTTGCTAAAATGAACAAATAAAAATAAAAATATAGTATTAGTATAGTATTCCTTGAGCCGAGGGTCTATCGGAAACAACCTCTCTATCTCATTTATGGGATTTCACTGAATTTGTTGGTCTTGTTATTGTATAGCGAACAAATAAAAGTGAGCAAAAAAAATAATTACTAATATTACTAGTTAAAATAAATATTTCAAACCATGTGTCTAGTCAAACACCATTATTGAATTGGGACTCATTAAAATTAGGAGCAAATATCAATTCCAAACCATGTTGTGCTTGCTAAGCAAAGACAGTGCTAACTGGATTTTACTGTTACATACACCAATCTCTGTCTCATTTCCTATTTGTAAAGGAGTTATTGATTGAGACCTTCCATTTTTCTTTTTAATCCTTTTTTAATTAACAAAATTTAAGAAAATGACATCACATATTTTTCCAAAAGAAGAAGAAAAAATCTAGTAGGAGTAATTGATAGTGTCAGAAATATTCAAACCTATAACTAGGGGCTAACCCCTTTGGGGGAAAACAAGAAGCAACTTATTATTGGACAGTAACTCCTGAAAATTGTGTACTGAAGTGTCAAATTACTATCCAGTTAAAACGTTAATTCAATGTTGATCCTCATTTCTTTCTGCTCCCTTTTAACTTTCCACTTTTGGCCTCTTCACTTCCAAATATTTACCATTTCCTTTCCTCAGAAGTCAGAAGGTTAGAAAAGAACATTGCTGTTCAGAATGACTAAAAAAAGAAAGAAAAAAAAAAGACTGAAATTTGTGGGGTTAGTTACCCTAAAGTAACTGAAAGCTGCAACTTTACCTCTCTCACCCTTTCTCTGGAAATTTTATTTCAAATCTCTGATCTAGTGATAGGTAAAATTATAAATATAAAAATAATAGTAAGTCCTTTAGAAAAAAGTATACTTGTACCCTTCTTTTATTTTCCTACTACCTTATTGTTTTCACCGGAATTGGGCCTAAAATGCCCCTTTACTATATGAAATAGGACAGGCTAGCTCTTCGTTAAAGTTGGTCTCTATTCTGCCATTGCCGTCAACAAATGGGCTCGTATATGCCCTCCATCACTAACGGGAGACTCATAAAGTCATGTGGAATATATGTGACGGCAAGTTAGACCTAGTTCGAATTGTACAGGGGCATATATGAGTCAGTTATAATAGTCATTTCTCAAACATTTCACAACTCTATATCAGTTTACTTAGACACCTATTTGACAACATCAAGCTACTTATCACAGCAAATAAACTAAGTCATAGACACAAACATTCAAATGAACGACAATGACATCATCAAATCCTAGAAGCTCAAAAGGGTCGAATCATAACAAAAAACAATGTCGAAATGTTCTAATAGCTCAAAGGGGTCGAATAGGAGGTGTCATTACGAACTTACTGCCAATTATTTCATGGCATGGACACCTTTAAATGCTGGGAGAAGCTAGGTTTTTCAAGTGCTCGAAACATGAGGTAAGTAAATTTTTTGATGGGTTCTTTTAATTATTCCGAGTTGCTTGTAAATTTATTTTATTTATTTTTGGTTTTTAGGATGAAAAATATTCCTATTGGGAGTGGCAAGATGAAGAGCTTCCTCCTAGAGTTTCAAATCTCATATGTAGTTTAAAGAAGGAAAAGGAAGCTCTAATCCGTGAAAGAAATGCTCTCCAAAGAAAAATATGATCTTAAGAATGTTATGATAATCGTCGATCATGGAGGAATAAAAGCCTTAGAATTGGAAAGATATGTTCTAATGAAGAAAGTGACCGATTTAGAGTACTCAGTTGTGCTTGAGGCTAAATTTCAGAAGAAAATGTGGATTTTCATGTGTGTGATATTTGGATGTCTTTTTATGTTATTTGGATCAGTGGGAAATGATATGTAATGTTAGTGTTATTGTGGCTTAATTGTTGTCTTTTATTATGTAATGAAGCTTTATATTTTTGTACAAGGATTTAATAAAGTCATTGTTGTTCATTTTTTGTGTCTATAACTGAGTTCATTTGCTTTGATAATTAGTTTGGTATTGTCAAATAGGTGTCTAAGTAAACTGATATGGAGTTGTGAAGTGTTTAAGAAATAACTATTATAACTGACTCATATATGCCACTGTACAATTCGAACTAGGTCTAACTTGCCCTCACATATATTTCACGTGGCTTTATGAGTCTCCCGTGAGCCCATTTGTTGACGGCAAGGACAGAATAGAGACCAACTTTTAACGGAAGGCTAACCTGTCCTATTTCATATAGTAAAAGGGTATTTTGGGCCCCTTTTCGTTGTTTTCACTAGTTCTTTCTACACTTTTTTATTACTTTATTTCTTCTAACATTGACATGATTATTCCTTTATTGAGTCGAGGGTCAGCGTATACGTTACCATTCATATACTCCATTTGTGAAATTTCACTTAATTTGTTATTGTTAATATGTTATATACTTGTATGATGAAGAAGTGAGTTTCTTTTTTATTTTATTTTTTTCTTAACTACCCCTTTATTTTAGTGCATTAGTACTTTACAATGGTATGAGAAAGTGTCAAAATGTCATGTGTCACTTTCAACATCAATTAGGGGTTTGTCCTAATAGTCCAATAGCAAATCATAAGTGTACCTTCACTGTGGTGAAAATACAGAGTGTTTGGTGGGATTCATCAAGTTAGTTGTTTCAATATTTATTACTATTAAAGAAACCAACAAGAGAAAGGAATCAAATTTTGTACTTCTATAGTTATATGAAAGCTTACTAGCGGGATAAAATGTTTGTTTTGGTACGAGAGATAAAAGAATAATTAATTTTGAGATTAAATTTGGGACGATTTTATTTTATATTTAATTGAGATAAAATTGCAGTATAACTAACCCCAAGATTATTTATCCCAGAATTGTAGGATTATTTTTATCCCTATGGAAAGGTAGGATAACAATTTTGGAATAACAAATCTCGAAATAATTAATTTTTCGATAATTTATTTCCCAACCAAACGACCCCTAAGAAAATATTTTATTCCATATATTCTAAAGCTCGAACTTGAAACTTGCAGTTAAAAGTGGAGGGTTCACAATCATTTTATTGCGTCCCTTCTTTTTTTGAATTTTGTAGTATATGAATATAAAATGTTTGAATAGTTTAATAACTTGATTTGTCATAATTTAAGGTAGAAGTTTTTAGTGTAAAAATGAGATATTAGTAGAAAATTACAGAATACTTTCAAAACAATTTAAATTAACAAACTGCATATCCCAAATAGACTATCCATCTTTAATTTGATTGTTAAAATTATGGAAATTTAACTATTAACTTATTCTTATATATTTAAAATATTCAACTGTAACAAAATTACCCTATGGCACCTTTATCATAATTTAAAGAGCGAGTGAGTATTATTGTTTTTTGAAATAGTTTGTAATACCATTTTTTTTAGACCGCCAAATGATTAAGTGATTTTTATCTCACCAAATAGTATCAACAATGAGAGAGGTGGACACAAGAATAGTTCGATTATGAGTATACCTAACTAGAAACAATAACCTATTAAATTAAGAAATTATTTGGAAGAAGATTTTCTTTCAAAAAAGGAGAATATATAGGCCGGGGCGGAGCCATCATGTTTCTCATGTGTTCAGCCTAACCCAGTAACTTTGGTTTAAACTCTATATTTATCTTAAAACTTTTATTGAATATATACAAATTATTAATTTAAAACCTAATAACTTAAAAGGATTAGAATCACGAACTCACAAACTTCAAATTCTTTCTCCGCCTCTATTAATGTAGGCATCTTTGCTTAAACGGTTCATAATATGTTATTGTCTTAGCAACGAATAAGCTAAAGCAAATCATTTTATAGAATCTTATTATGGACAATGATAGAGGACTAGAGGTCATTAGAATAAACCCTGATATCACCAAATATATTTGGATTAGGACCTTTTTAATTACAGTTGTGATGGAATGGTAAAGTATTATTTTATTTTTTATCAGAAAATTGAGATTCGAGCTCTGAGTATGGAGTCTGCTTTGTTAGGAAACATTTTATCCCATTAATATAAGGCTTTCCGATGCTAACTCGAATTTAGTATGTGAATACTGAATACCGAGCGAGAATCCCGCAAAAAAAAAAGAACTTATTCAATTAGAGGTGTGAAATATGTAATTGATGGAATAAGACTTTATAATCATCCTAAAAAAACGGTGCACGTAAGTCTTTTCAAGCTAGACAGCTACTGGTAATTTGGCTCTCATTGTCAATGTCCCTTTCTTCAATTAATCTCCTTTCTTTTCAACAGCATTATTATAGTAAGAGCTTCAATTTTGTTGTACAATAGTTGGTTTGAAATGCTATCATTTTCTTTTGTTTTAAGAAGATTTTTCTCCATTTTGGTTTCTGGAGTTTGTTGATTCTAGCTACGTTACAAAGATTTCCACATGAGTTATTTTCGGTATTTTGTACAATTTAGGTAATATTTTCTTTCTCGGTGATTTGAAAGAATTAAAATGTCGCACATTTAGGTAAGGGATATACAACAACAAATATTATGACTTAACCCCACATTAGTTTGGTGTTTAATTTTTATATATATATATCCCACATTGAGTATATAGGGTAATCTTTAGGGTATCAAAATTAACCACATTGTGATTGAGTACCATTATCAATAACATTAATTATATTATCGCAAACCATAGTCTCGAACATAAATAAATTTGGTACAAATTTATTATTTTTATAATGAACTACATGATACACTATTAGATGACCGAGAAGACGAAGCAATATTGTTACAAAATAATAAATGGTGCACTACTTTATAAAATACAAAAGTTTTGGGCAATTTTTTTAAAAAATATAATGTTTTAAAAGGCGGGGGCGTGAGGCGAGGCGTTTTACCTCTAACAAGGCGAGGCGTAAGCCCTGAGACATGGGGCGTAAGTCCCACGGATCTTTAAATTTTACTAATTTCAAGAATTTTAACATAGTGTAAAATAAAAAATAATTATAAAAACTACATTAAAATCACAAAATTATAATAAATAATCTTAAAATATTTATAAATTATAATTCAGCCATGAATAATACGAAGAGTATGACATATATCATAATGTGCAGATGAGCTGCAACGTCGTTACAACTCAAACATCAAAAGTAATGTATTCGATACGAAATTTTATACATATCTCTCAAGGAGTAATGAATCTTGAAAGAATTTCGATATTATAATTTGATATTTTTTATAAATTACTCCTTTTATTTAATATGCTTTCTATTTGAAAGAGAATTTATATAAAAATATTATTCACAATTTAAATATGATTCTCTAGCATCATTTATTTTTCAGTTTCAACAAATTAATAAAGTGACACATAATTTACCATACAATACAATGATAACTAATTATTTGTAAATGGTTAATAACTAATACTAAGCTATTAAATTAATAAGTATTGTATCCCGTAAACATGAAAAAAATAATATTTAGGAAAATGATCTTCTTTGGGATTTTTATCTAGCTATACTATAATAGAAACCTATTTACTACCTTTATTTAGGTTCCATGTTAATTACTTTATATACTTATATTTACTAATTTTATACAAAATCATAAAAAAAGGAAATGAAACATACCTTAAATATAGCGTATACATTTAAGATTCTTCTCTCTTTCTTTAACAATTACCCATATTTGTACTTACCTACCATAAGAATTCTCCTACCGATACCCAAAATTTTTCTAACCCAAAAATCTCGCTTACTCACTCCTCTTCCAAAGCTTTTGATACCCGATTTCTCTCTTTCAATCATTCACTATTATAATCCCAAAATTACAAATTTTTCCCTCTTCCAAAGCTTTTGATATCCGATTTCTCTCTTGTTTTCTTATTTTCTAAAATCTATATTGTATATCACTAGTATATGATATATCAATCCCAAAATAATACTTGATACAATACTAATACAATTATAGTACGATTATATTAGATTTTAGTGTAGAATTGTGATTGAACTTGAAGAAGATGAAGATCATGATTGTATCACAATTTTTCGGAAATGTATCACGATTGTATTATAATTGTATATGTATCATAATTATTGAAGGGATTGTATTATAAATGTATGATAATTGTATATTCATTGTATATTGTTACGAGCAGTTGTGAGTTCGTGAAGAATTTCACGATTTGTATCACAAATATATGATAATTATATATTGATTTATTAGTATTGTATGGGGTATTATTTTGGGTATTAATGTACCATATACAAGTTAGAAACATTTGTGATACAAATATGATATAATTATGTTTTATGCATTAAAATATATGATACAATTCAATTAAAATTATGATACAATTATCATACAATTCCTGAATATTTTTTCATTTTTAGTGTTGTTCAATCTCTAGAACGATACAATTGATGATTTTTAATAATATAAAGTTGTCGGCAATGGTGGGAAGAGCAAAGATGGAGATTATGACGTAAATTAAGGGATTTTGATGTAAAAAGGGAAGGAGAGATAAGATGAGAGGAAAAAAAAGAAGAAGGAAATGATGTAATTGAATCCCTTAATTGAAGGCACTAATAATGAGGTGAGAGCCTTTTAAGGAGCAATCTACATAATTTGTAAGAAAAACCAAGATACTTATTAAAAACTACAAAACATAGAGTAGATAGGCAATTATGGATTATTATATAATAAAGACATAATGAAAGTTAATATAAATATTTTTTAAATGAAAGATTTATTTAAATTTACTATCATAGCAGTCTTAATGGATAGCATGCAATAATTTTTATTTTAATTATGATATAAAATACTCTCAACTTAACGATTTATGATTAAGAAAAAAGTAATTTTGAATAATCAACGATTTATTAAGAAAATTTGTGCATTTACAAGGTTAGTTACACTCAATTGCATAAAGTTCTATTAGGCGAGCCCAGTACGCTGGGAGTTGGGCGTGTTTAGAGCGTAAGCCCTGACGGCCGAGGCGCAAGCCTCACGGAACTAAGCCCCACACATAAGCCCAGGGGCGTTTTACGAGTTCTCCGCCATGGGGCGAGCTCCGGGCGAGTCCCAATTCTGCCTTTTAAAACATAGGCGATATTTTGGCCCAAAACTAGCTATTGAGCTAATTTTGAGATTTAGGATTGAGATTTTATCAAAATGTAGGCAAAACCTATAACCAAATATGTATTTGCCAAATAAAATTCTAATTTATTTTGATAAAATCTATTGCCAAACAGGTCCTAAGAATGATACTGGCGAGGGAAATCGATCCCATATGAAAAATTTGACCAACGAAGAAATGAAGTTCTTTTGAAAGACAAATGATTAAGCCGTGAAGAATCCAATGAGGTATTTAACTCCACCTCATTTGTTATTTATTTATATATTTATTTATTTCACCTCTTTTAGTTGATTATATAGACAAGAGGGGTTGCTCTGATGGTAAGCAACCCCACTTACAACCAGGAGGTTGTGAGTTCGAGTTATCCCAAGAACAAGGTGGAGTGTTCTTGGTGGGAAGAATGCCGATGGTCTATTTGGAAACAGTCTTTCTACCTATGATAGGGGTAAAATTTGCGTACACATTACCCTCTCCTAACCCTAGTAGCGGGATTATAGTGTGTTGTTGTTGTTAATTGATTGTACGTTTCCAAGGATCTTGAACAGTTTGAGAATCGACACTTGAGAGGAAAAAAAGTGAAAGAGAAACAGTACCTAAAAATTGACCCTACCATGAGATAATTTATTGCGAGAAACTACCTCTCTCATTTTTCTCTGATTAATTGTACGTACGTGTGTGTGGAATTATTGACTGACTATTTTTTCTGAATATTTCAGTTGGTACCACATGATCAGCTGATTTGTACTATATATGCTGGTAAAAAAAATCAATGCACCTATAACCAAGTCAAAGATTAAATATTCTTTTTTTGTTTGAAAGTAATTGTGGTGAGTGAACTTGACCCAGTTACTTACCATATTAGGGTAATAAATAGGAATTTTACCGCACCTGAATTCTGCTACCCCCCACCCCCAAATCATTTCATTTTACTAGTTTTGTACAGCTGAATTCCACAATGGGGGTAAAAAAAATAATCTACATTGAATACCCTTTTGGTACAAAAGATAGAATTATTGTCTGAATTTTTTCCGGGGCTTCAAATTGATTATATTTAACTTTAGATTAATTGGGATGCTAATGGGTTTTCCATCATTTTAAAATGATGTAAATTCTATTATCAAGTGTCGAAATTTTGAAATTTTCATGAGTTACCACTCTGTTTCTCCTATTTCTACTTTTTTATATCTTGTCCAGCTGTATTATATGGTATCAGGTTGGTTGGTTCGGATTCAGTGTGGTTTTGTAGAGGAATGAGACACTTAGTATCTTTTGAGTAAGCTTTAAGTTGGAAAAGTCAACCGGATGTTGACTCATGGGTAGAAGGTCTCGGATGTAAATTTCGATGGTTCGGATAGCTTCGTTAGGTGATTTGGGACTTGGGAGCATGATCGGAATGTGTTTTGGAGGTCTGTGGAAGATTTAGGCTTGAATTAGCGAAATTGAAATTTTGGCGCTTTCCGGTTGGTAGTGAAAATTTTAATATCGGGGTCGGAATAAAATTTCGAAAATTGGAGTAGGTCCGTTGTATCATTTGGGATGTGTGTGCAAAATTTCAGGTCATTCGGACAAGGTTTGATAGACTTTTTGATCGAATTCGGAATTCGGAAGTTTTGGAATCCTTAGGCATGAATCGAAGGGTGATTTGATGTTTTGATGTTGTTTTGAGTGTTCCAAAGGTCGGAACAAGATTGAATGATGTTATGGAATGTGTTGGCATATTTGGTTGAGGTCCCCAGGGCCTCGGGTGAGTTTCGGGTGGTTAACAGACCAATTCTTGGTTTTGGAGAGTTGCAGATTTTTTGGTATTTTTGTTGCAGGGCTTTGTTCTTCGCGTTCGCGAAAAGATGTTGAGTGAGGCAGGCGGGTTGCCCTTCGCGTTCACGATGTTGGTTCTGCGTTCGCGAAGGTTGAGCCAGAATGTGCATCACGAACGCGTGGCATAGTTCGCGTTCGCGTAGAAGGGTGAAGCAGGCTTGGGCATCAAGCCCTAAGGCATCGCGTTCGCGGCCAAAGGAACGCTTTCGCGTAAGCTAAACTGAGTAAGGCTTGGTGTTTGCGTTCGCGAAAGAGGAAAGTTTGAACTATGATTTTTGTGCTTCGCGAACACGAGGCTTTGACCGTATTCGCGAAGAAGGAAATAATACCTAGGCATAAGGTTTAAATAGAGGTCTTCACGATTTTAGTCCATTTTTCACTATTGTTGAGCGGTTTCGAAGCTTTTTGAGAGGGATTGAAGAGGGATTCGAAGGGAAACACTTCGAGGTAAGATTTTTGAACTCAATACACAATTATATGGTGATTTTTAACTGAATAGACATGAAATTAGTGGAATTTAAAGCCTAAATTTAGGGAATTAAGGCTTAAAATTGGAGAGTGTAAATAGGGGATTTGAGGGGCCATTTGAGGTCCGATGTTGATGTTCTTGGTATATATGAACTCATGGGAGGATAAGGATTCTATTGATATAATTTTTATCGGATTTCGAGATGTGGCCCCGGGGGTCGGGTTTGACCAATTTCGGGATTGTTTATGTAATTTGATTATTTTCGCGTGGCCTTTGTTCCCTTAACATATATTGATGTTATAGTTCTGATTTTGGTTAGATTCGGGGCATTTGGAGGCCGAATTGAGGGACAAGGGCGTCGCGGGCTAGAGTTTGGGTTGGCTTGAGGTAAGTAATGCTTTCAAACTTGGTTTTGAGGGTTCGAAACTCCGAACTACGTGTTCTATGATTACTATTAAGGTGACACAAATGCCAAATGACAGGCGTGTGGGCGTGCACCGTGAGAATTACGGCCTGGGTCATTCCATGGCACCGCTTAGTGACTCTTTCATGCTGATATCTATGTTGTATTTATGTGATTAAGTTATTTAGCTTCAAATCATACTAATTATCATGTTAACGCTTCACGCCAACACTATTGAGACCCCGAGAGGTCGTTTCTTGCTGTCATGTCATTAGCTTCATTGATATTCTATACTCAGTCTTGTTTATACATATTATATCATGCCTCAGTCTCGATTCTTGCTATTTGACACATCATATCATTGTTTGGGCTAGTATCATGATATTTTTGAGCCCGTATGTGTGAGACTGGAGAGTAATGACAAAGTGAGGCCCAAAACTAATATTGAGTGACAGTATGGGATCGGGCTGCATGCCGCAACGAGATATTGATCATGCCTTCGTTGGCTTGATATAGCGCTTGGGCTAAGAGAAGCCCCTCCGTAGTCTTTACACCCCCAATGAGCGTAGTTGATGATATTGAGGGATGGATCTTCCCTGGACATGGATCTTGTCTGAAGTATTGATACCTGGAGATTGATCTTCTCCATAGGGCTAGAATAGCCTTTCCTCGGTACTGGATGACAGTGGTCAGTGATGTGTATATATATTCCGAGATGGATCTTCCCTGGGCCGGATGGCCATATACAGTACCCGAGTGGTTGGGCACTTGTGAGTGGAGGCATACAGAACATTGATCATGCTATATATGCATTGGTACTTAGAGATTCCTGAGCTTTATACTCCATACTGGTCATATTGTATTTACTTACTGCTGAGCTTTTACTTGAGCTGCAATCATGTCTACTTTTCCGTACAGTTATTTGTATACCTATTGAGGTTTGGTTCATCACTACATGTCAGTCCATAGTTTGGACTTGTTACTTACTGAGTTGATGTACTCACGTCACCCCCTGCACTTTGTGTGCAGATCCAGGTATCTCGGGTCATGGCAGCGGTTGCTGATCATATCAGTTGGAGACTCTTCCTTGGAGATTATGAGGTAGCTGTCTGGCAATCGCAGTTCCACCTTCTCATTTCTTATCTTCCTCTTAGTATATTTGTTGAATATTCTCAGACTATGTTAGTCTTGTTTATTTCGAACAGTTGTAGTATTTTGCTCATGACTTAGTGACACCCGATGTCGGGCTTGTATTTCTTTCCGCTTGTTTTGATTTCTACTTTTTACCTTTTATCGGATTTCTGTTAAAAATATTATTTTTCTTTAGTTTTAAATGAAATGTGGAGTATTTGAAAATAAGTTGGCTGGTCTAGTTTCATGATATGCGCAATCACGACTGGGTCGGTTTTTGGATCGTGACATTTGTATAGCTGAATTCCACAATGGGGGTAAAAAAAAAAGAATCTACATTGAATACCTTTTTGGTACAAAAGATAGAATTATTGTCTGAATTTTTTCCGGGGCTTCAAATTAATTATATTTAACTTTAGATTAATTGGGATGCTAATGGGTTTTCCATCATTTTAAAATGATGTAAATTCTATTATCAAGTGTCGAAATTTTGAAATTTTCATGAGTTACCACTCTGTTTCTCCTATTTCTACTTTTTTATATCTTGTCCAGCTGTATTTTATTATCAAGCACAAGTGTTGGTATAGTCAATTTATTAGACTTTTCATCACATATATACATTAATTATTATATTTCTAAAAGGTGGACTAAAGAGTATGAATTGTGCTCCCTTCGTCTCAAATTATCTGTTATATTTTTAAAAATAGTTTTCTCGAATTATTTGTCATTTTAGAAGTTCAATATACTGTTAATTATATTTTTTTCATTTTATCCTTAATAATAATTTTTGAAGATGAAGATAACTCATAAATAGAGTAAATATTCAATGAATAAAGATTATATCTTAAGATATAAATAAGGGTAAAAGAGTTTAAATCACTCCTAATTATTATTTTCTTAAGGACCGTGTAAAAGAGAAACGTGACAAAGAGTAGAAAACAAAATCAATATTTTAGCTCTATCAGTTTTATATGTTTTCCACTAGTAAAGTTTTGATTCACCAGGGTACCCAATTAGACCCTAGTAAAAAAAGAAACTAAGAAATATAACCAATAGAAAATAATTCAACACTGAAGGCTTTTTAACAATTGAATGAGGGGAGATATTTAAGTAATGATTCAAAGATATTTATTAATTCTAATGATCAATAGCAAAGCTACACGTTTAAATGCAATCATTTGTGGGTTAAAGGCTAATAGATTGTGGTGGAAAGAAAGATTGCATTTAGATGAGAAAAGTCCAAAAGATTGCCAACCTAATTAAAGAGAGCAAGTAGTGCATCTAAAGTGAAAATTATGTAGTCAATATTTTTGAACTCAAATCAGTTGTCACCATTTTGCATGAACAATTCCCCAATTTAAAAAACAAAAGAAAAAAAACAATGTACAGGGCCACGGCAATGATTATGGTGTAGTAATTCTAATTCTTATAAGCTAATTAATGTTTGCTCTCATCATTTTGCTAGAATCATAAATGTGGATTTTCCCAACTTAGGACAATTGCGGCATGTAATATATATCAACCAAAAGTGATAAGTTACTGTATATTTACTGACACTCTTTGTGAATTTATTGGTCAAATAACCATAAAAGTAATGAAAATACATTAATGTAAGTAATTTATAAATTTATATCTATCTATCTATCTATACTATATTAAAAGCATGAAAACTCTTAGCCAAATATCATTCGTCTTTTTTACCCTTAAAAATAGATTTTACAGTGGATGTCATTATTTTTTTCTTCTAATTTTTAGAACTTTAAAATTAAATAAAATTTTACTTATTAATTTTTTTTTTATTTAATGTAGAATATCATAATATTTTGGACTCTAAAATCAATTAAATTGTACTACCTTATATAAAAAAAATTCCTTACTAGGTAACACAACTATAATTCCTTCTATATTGTTATTCCTAATATTTAGGACTATTAAATTAATTAAAATTTTATATTTTAATTACTTTCTAACTATATCGGACTCCAAATTAATAAGATTATTATTATTATAAAGAAGTATATAATAGCAAGAAACGCTAAAAAGATTCTAAATTTTTAAGGCCAAGAGCAGAGAGATTTTCGCAATGTTCTAAGGAAACAAAATAATGCCGTGTATTTTCTTTCTTTTTCTATTTTGTCTAAAACAAAAATACTATTTAGAAGTAAGAAACCAAAGGTTGGTTTTCATGAAAAATAAACAAAACGTCCCATTAGATTTTATGCAGGGATATCAATGGTTCTCTAAAACTCAATTGAACTCATCGAACTGAACCTTTCAAACTATATTGGTGAAAATCAAGTTAACATTTGGAATAAATAATGTGGTTGACATGTTAAGACATGTGGATTAATAAGAAAATAATGTGGTTGACATGTTAAGACACGTGGATTAATAAGAGAGTGACAGCTGGCAAAGAGTATACAAAGAGACGGGAGCCTTAATAGGTACGGGCAAAGGTTCAAGAAAACAAGAACAATCAGTTACTCGGATTTCTTGATAATTTGAAAAGACATAGGTGGAATGAACCAAGATAGCAAAAAGTACAAATACGTATTATCTGCAATTAATGAGCATAAATGATGGGGCACGTTATAGAATCTTCACAAAACAGTTACGATTGCCAATTATACTATTTCATTAATGTCATTAATTGCTCATAATGGCTCTATTATGAGAGGAAAGAAACGTAGTACTTAGAAATAGCTATAAAAGGAGAGAAATAATATTTTGTATGGACACACTAATTATTATTGGTATATACTTATTTACATTGCTTTATTTTGCTTACTCTGCTACTTCTCAGTTCAATTTTCCTTTTTTTCATTACATAATTATTTCGTTATTTGATTATCAGTAACCCGAGTTCTTCTAAAATTAAGCTTTGACCGAAATTCTTATTTTCTGGTTAAACAAATTGGTCCCGTTACCGGAAATCTGATAATCTTTTACTTTCTAAATCAACTCCCTTGTCAAAACAATCATGTCGAATGTCAACGACAACAACAAAATTTACAGTGCCAAGAAAATCAGCAGCATCAGGAGAATCAACAAGGTGATGGAACTCCAGTCCCCTTACAACAAAACTCTCCTCGACAATCTCGAGAAGGAACTCCTGACGGATCTGAATCAAATATGAACGAGCAGTTTGAGAATGATCAAGCTATTGATGAAGCTTTGATAAAGTTAATCGCTCAACAGGTCAGTAATGCTCTTTAGGCTTTTGCTAACCAGTTGCCGGTTGTACCACCGACACTAACTCCAAACAACAACACCGTGGAAAATCCTCGCTCAGGGCTCGTTAACTCAGGCAGTGGAGGAACTCCTAACGAATCTCGTAATTGAGGGTCAGGTAACCCAGTTAATTTTGATTTACAAAGTTTAGTTCTAACTTTACAGAAACAGCTCAAAGAGCAGATCGATCGTATAGAGCAGATACATGGAGTGCCGCATGTAATCAAGGGAATAGATATGGACAAATACTCTCAACAACCTTGGAAGCCAAGTGCCGCTCCTTTACCAATTCCAAGGAAATTCAAGATGTCTGATATTCCGAAGTACGATGGAACAACTGATCCACGGGATCACGTAACTACATTTAAAACTGGTGTAAAGGGAAACTATTTAACTAAACAAGAAATTGAATCAGTGTTGGTCAAAAAATTCGGAGAAACACTCACGAAGGGAGCATTGACATGGTATTCTCATTTACCTGAAAATTTTATTGATTCTTTTGTTGAGCTTGCAAAGTCATTTATTAAAGCACACTCGGGAGCTCAAAAAGTTGAAAAGCAAATGGAGGACATTTTCAAAATAAAACAAGGAGATACAGAACTGCTCAGGGAATTCGTAGACAGATTCCAACGTGAAAGGATAATGTTGCCACGTATACCTAACAACTAGGCGACTATGGCCTTTGCCAGCAATCTAAATGAAAAAAGCTCGGAAGCCATGAGGAGACTCAAAGAAAGCTTACGAGAATTTCCAGCAGCAACTTGGAATGATGTTTATAATAGATACAACACAAAGCTGCGGATAGAAGAAGATACTATCATTCAGTCCCGGAAAGATGAAAGAGTGATTTCAAGACGAGCTGAAACTAAAAAAGGTCTGGTAAAAATATGTACGAACCTTATATGGGACCATCAGGAAGGGATTCACGTTCAAAACATGAAAACCCAAGGTATGATCCTAGATCAAGAGATAGAGAGTCAGGTTCATCATCAAGGTTCGGAAAAGAACGAAGCATGTGAGATCCACGAGATGATTACAGAAGCTCGAAAGCAAAAATCGGCGGCTACAGTGGCCAAAAGAAATGAGATCAAACCCAAACAGGAGAAATCTCGATTTTTTGTGCGAGTTTCATAATGACCACGGTCACAAACGGTGGATTGTAGATTGTTACAAGGTGAAGTAGAACATTTATTAAAACAATGGTACTTAACTGAATTGTTTAGTGAAAAGAGAAAGCAAGCATATATGAAGAATAGGCAGGAACCACCAAAATCTCCTTCACCAAAAAGGACGGTTAATGTCATAAGTGGAGAGGAGGAGATCAATGTCGTAACATATACGACAACAAAGAAGATATCAAAAATTACAGTCACCCACGGGAAGCAAGTTCGATAGGTTTTGGAAGAAGATAGTATAACATTTGATGATGCAAATGCAGATGGCGTGCTGACCCCGCATAATGATGCACTGGTAATATTTTTACTTGTACATGACACTAATTAAAACGAGTTTTGATTGACTAAGGTAGTTCTGTGAATATCATCCTGTTGAGAGTGGTAAACGAGATGGAAGCCAATGATAAGCTGATACCCAAGGCACGCACCTTGTCTGGTTTTGACAGCTCGAGCGTCGTAACAAAATGGGCGATAATACTTACCACATTCGCAGAAGGAGTAGTCAAAGACATGAAATTTTAAGTAGTAGAAATGGATATGGCTTACAATATGATTCACGGTAGACCATGGATTCATAAAATGGATGATGTTCCATCTACTTTACATCAAGTTATTAAGTTTCCTTCACAATGAGGCATACGGCAAATACGTGGTGACTAACAAGCTTCTCGAAGCATTAACTCTGTGGCAGATTCAAGTGCAAAAAGTGACGAAAGATAGCAATCACAGAATTCAGTTGAGGATGCAGTAACACGAGCCTCAACTGAAGACAGGCAAACAAATGTAGACTCGAGGCCTGATACTATTCAAGAACCAGAAGAAAATGAAAACATCAAAATGACAATCGAGGAACTGGAAGCTGTGGTACTATTTGTACATTGGCTAGACAGAAAAGTCTACATTGGGACTAACCTCAGCCTGAAAATGAAAAGTAAGTTGATTGAATTTTTAAAAGCTAACGCAGATTGTTTTGCTTGGTCCCATTCAGATATGACAAGTATACCACCAGAGGTAATGACCTACAAATTAAATGAAGACCCATCATACCCACCTATCAAACAAAAGAAAAGGAAGCAAGGTTCCTTCAAGAATCGGGTGATTCAAGATGAGGTACAAAAGCTTTTAAAAATTGGGTCCATCCGTGAGGTATAGTATCCAGATTGGTTGGCTAATACTGTAGTAGTTCCCAAAAAGAATGGTAAGTGGCGAGTTTGTGTATATTATACTGATCTAAATCAAACTTGCCCTAAAGATTCTTTTCCATTACCGCACATAAATCAACTAATTGATGCTACTGCAGGACATGAATTATTAAGTTTTTTAGATGCCTATTCAGGATGTAATCAGATTAAAATAGATCCTCTAGATGAAGAAAAAACTTTCTTTATCACAGACAGGGGGACTTACTGTCACAGAGTTATGCCGTTCGGCCTAAAGAATGTTGGGGCCACGTATTAAAGGCTAGTGACCAAAATGTTTCAAGAACATCTAGAAAAAATCATGGAGGTGTATATAGATGATATATTGGTCAAATTACAACAAGTAGGGGATCATATTCAACACATGTCAGATACATTTCAGATTCTACGCAAATTTAACATGAAGTTAAATCCTGAGAAATGTGCATTTGGCGTGTCATCAGGTAAGTTCTTGGGATTCATTGATTCTAACCGTGGAAGTAAATCCCGCGCAGATTAAGCTATTGAGGACATTTCGGATATACTTACGAGCAAAAAAGAAGTGTAGAGGTTGGCAGGAAGAATAGCAGTTTTGGGAAGGTTTATTTCCAAGTCATCAGAAAAGTGCTTCAAATTCTTTTCAGCCCTAAAAAAGCAAAATCAGTTTGAATGGTCTGAAGAATGTCAGCAGGCGCTTAAAAATTTAAAAGTGTACTTATGAAATCCACCATTGCTAGCCAAACCAAAAGATGGGGAAAAACTACTCATCTATCTTTCTGTTTCAGAAGTAGCGGTAAGTACTGTATTAGTTCGAGAGGACCAAGGTAAATAATCTCTGATTTATTATGTTAGCAAGTCTTAATTATATGTTGAGACTCGATATCCCCATTTAGAAAAACTTGGACTCGCATTAATTATGGCATCTAGGAAATTAAGGCCTTATTTTTAATGTCATCCTATCTTTGTAGTAACTGCCTATCCCTTATGTAATATATTGCATAAACAAGAGTTATCGGGTAGATTATCCAAGTGATCTATAGAGCTAAGTGAATATGACATTACATATCAACCTAGAACTGCAATAAAATCACAAGTTTTAGCAGATTTTAGCCCAGGATTACAAGTAGAGGTAGAAAAAGAACTGCAGGTATTTAACGGGTCTAATCCAGGTACTTGGACCTTATTTACTGATGGTTCGTCAAATGTAAAATGAGCAGTTCTGGGCATTGTCTTGGTACCACCTGCGGGAGAAACCATACAACAAGCCATAAAATGTCATCCTATCACTAATAACGAGGCAGAATATAAAGTTGTGATTGCAGGTTTAGAATTGACACGAGAGCTCAGAATAGAGCAGGTCATAATCAAAAGCGATTCGCAGCTCGTAGTTAACCAAATACAGGGGACTTATACACGGGACTTAGTCAGACAATTCCAAACTTGGAAAGTCACGCAGATACCAAGGGAATAGAATGTCGAGGCAGACGCTTTGGCTAATCTTGCATCCGTTGCAGAAGTGACAAATGAAGAAAACACTTCCGTAATATATTTGTTTCATTCAGTGCTTGATCAAGATAAAAATGAGGTAAATTACAATAATCTAACTTGGGATTGGAGAAACGAGATTGTCGATTTTTTGCAGTATGGAATACTACCCGAAGATAAGAAAAAGGCTCAGTCATTTTGCCAAAAGGCTGCTCGTTACTGTTTAGATCAGGGCAATTTATATCGAAAAATATTCGGTGACCCTCTAGCAAGATGTCTCCGGCCTTCTCAAACAGAATATGTGATGAAAGAAATACACGAGGGACATTGTGGAAATCACGTTGGAGGAAGATCTTTGGTAAAAACTATAATTAGAGTTGGCTATTACTGGCCAAAAATGGAAGAAAAGGAGGAAAATTTTGTGGCTAAATGTGACAAGTGTCAAGGATATGGTAACAACATGCATTGACCAGCTGAATTATTACATCCGGTTGTTGCACCGTTGCCTTTTTATGAAGTGGAGGATGGATAAAGTAGGTCCACTACCACAAGTCAAAGGCAAGGTAAGATTTCTATTAGTACTCACCGACTATTTTACTAAGGGGGTAGAAGCAGGAGCCTTCAAAAAGGTATGAGAAAAAGAGGTCAGAGACTTCATCTGGCGAAACATCATATGCCGGTTTGGGGTTCCAAAAGAGATCGTGTGTGATAACGACCTACAATTCATAGGTGCACAAATCACAAAATTCTTCCAAAGTTGGCAAATTAAAAGGATTACCTTGATACCTTATCATCCAGTGGCCAATGGACAAGCTGGATCAACAAATAAAGTCATTATCAACAGCTTGAAGAAAAGACTAGAAGAATCAAAGGGCAAATGGCTAGAGGTACTACCTGAAGTCTTGTGGGCTTACCGAACAATAGCAAAAACAAGTACGGGGGAGACGCCGTTCTCACTTGTATACTGTGGTGAAGCCTTAATTTCAGTCAAAATGGGGGAGACAAGTACGAGATATACTCAAGCTACTGAAGAGTCAAATGAAGAAGAGATAGGGGTAAATCTGGATTTGCTTGAAGAAAGGAGGGAAACTGCCTTAATAAGGATGGCAACGCAAAAACAAGTTATTGAGCGATATTACAATCGGAAATCTCGTCTCAGATACTTCAATATTGGGGATCACGTACTCAAAAAAGTTTCCAATCCTCGAGAGCAGCCAATGCAGGAAAGTTAAGTCCAAATTGGGAAGGGCCTTACAAGATTCGTGGTATCGCAGGAAAATGTGCATATGAGCTTGAAATCATGGATGGCAAGATTCTACCTTCAAGTTGGAATGTTGTTCATCTAAAGAAGTACTATTTCTAAGGGAAGGAAATACCAACGGTCAGGTATCCCCACTTACGATTTTTAATTTTGAATTGTTAAAGTTGTACTAACAATTTTAGATGATAGGCAAAAAGCTAGCCCACAGTAAATGATGAATTTAGACCTGAAAGACACACAGAAGAAACATAATTCCTGGTCCAGGGTTGCAACTATTCTGATGGACATGTAATGGGTTAAGCAGTCTTCATCTAAATTATACCTCCGAGACCCATATATTTTTCCTTTTTAGGAAAAGGACCGCATGGTAGGAATAATCAAATGCTAGAGATTTCATACTTCAAAGCTCAAACACTTGGGGGACTATATAATATACATATAATATATGTATAAGGAAGGCAAAGAAGGCTGAAACAATTAAATTTCAAGTCAAGACTAAAGTCTACTCAACAAATATCAAGTTCATAGCAAAGTCACGAGCCAAAAATGCAAGCCTGATCCAAAAACCTGTGAAGAATACACTCGTGGATATAAATTTCAAAATCTTACGAATGTTTAGTTTAAAGTCAGTATTTAGCCATGGGTCATAAAGAAACCCTTGAATTTTCTTTTTTACAAATCTGTTGTAAAGAAAACAGTCATGGAAGAGTTATAGAAGATATTTAAACACATGTAAGGTGTTATTTAGCTTGACAAGTTCGAATGAAATAAAACTTTTCTCAAAGTTATTCCAAGAAACATGTACGTTCCTATTTCTCCTTTCGTATGTTTACACCATTATGAAGTTGAGATGTCTTCTTCATTTAGTGTCGAGTATAAAAGGACCCTCTTTTATAATTCATGCTTGATTCAAAAATACATGAAATTAACTAAGCATTTTTAAATGCAAAACTTAAAAGAGTATAACAGAAACTCAAGTCAAAGGCATCATAAAAATTTGAAGCAAAAACTTTATAATATTCTAAAATATTTAGTTAAAACTAAGTATGAACTTAGTCCTAACTTGATTATAGAAATCCCCGAAAAGACCTGGGGATATGTTGTTACCAAAAAACATTACCCATAAATGGGATCAGGGGTAAAACCACCAATTGTTCACCAACAAAAAAAATAGTTAACTTCACAATCAAACTTTCACTATGGAGCTAGTTCTGAACCGGTAATCAAGATGGCATCATCAACAGCAGAAGGCTCGATTTGATTAGAAGGAGCTGGGACATCCACCGCACCAGGAACTTACTCAATTACTTAAGTAAAGGTGCGTAGCTGTTTAGATACTCTTACTACTTGCTTCAACATTTTCGGGAGTATCAGCCTTGGGTGAAGAAAAACTTTGGCTTTGCTGAATTTTTTCAATTGTTTCCTTAATCTTTGCTAACTCAACATCCAAGTTAAAACCTTCCTGGCATACCTCCATAAAAGTATCATGGCACGTGTTCAATACTTTAACAACGGCCTTGTTCTCAAGAGTTTCGTAGTCTCTTAAGCAATGATCAATTTCACTCTTGAGCTCCTCCCTCTCAGCTAAAGCAGCATTGTAAGAAGTCTGTAAAGGTGCAAGTGAACTCTCCAAGAACTTTACCTTACCGGAAGACACTCGGAGATCTTCCTGGGTCTGGGTGAGTGTTTGAACAAACTCACAGCAGAAACTTCTTTCTCATTCAACAGGGCCTTCAGACCTCTGATCTCTTTTGTAGCTTTGGAGAGTTGTTCAGTAAAAGACGACTCGAGAAGGTTCTTATCCTTGCCCTCCTGGTTGGGAGAAGATTTCTCAACAGCTAGCTCCACTTCCATGACTCTTAGCTGCTGCTCCAAGGTACATTTGTTCTCTTCTAAAACTTCCATCTCAAACTGGAGGCTTTCATACTGCTCTTTCCAATTATCTGCCTCAATTTGTTAATCATGCATCAATTGCTCCGTATGGGAAACCCTTTTCATCATCTCCGTGCCGATGAGATTGATCTACATAAAGAAAAAAGGGATAAGAATCCTAGTAGAAGGAAAATAGTATAAGATATAAAAAGAAATCTATACCTTCAATAATGATTGCACGATGTCATTTATCTAAGTCAAAGAATTATAACTTTCTAGCTTGGACTTTTCAACCGGACCAATCAAGGGTTTTAACCATACGTCAGCCTGACCTGACTGCTTCAGAAGGTTACCATCGGCAGGAACTTCAATGGTAATTTGCTTCATTACCCTACTTCCACTTGAAGAACCAATTTTAGTACGAGAAATATTTGCAGCAGGGACAGTAGACGAAGTCATAATGGCTTGAGGCGGAGCAGAAATAGTAGCAGTAAAAATAGGCAAATGGCGTTCCATTGGAACATATACGGGGAAGGAGGAAAGAGGAACTTCCTCAGACACCAAGTCAAAGCCTTCATTATCAAACCCACGCGAAAAGAGGTGTTCAATAGAGTCATAAGGTGCCATGGGCGTCTCTTCGTCAGAACTTACTAAAGTGGCTTTAACAGGCTTGATCACGGGAACAGAACGAGGAGGAGGAGTAACTTCGTCATCCGAAATGACACGTCTTCTAGCCTGCGACTTTCTAACCACAGAGCTTCCATCCCGCTCCTCTTCATCTTAAGAATCCTAGGGTCTGTCAGCTTTCCTTTTCGATGAAGAACTCAAGATTATCTCCTGAGCTCTCGCCAAAGTCTAGAAGTTGCGATTGACTCAGCACTTACGCCATGTAGCAGCCCCTTTGGGAGGGTACTACTTAGGAAACAAATCTAATTTTCTACTTACAAAATATTAAAAGAGATATTAATTAAAAAAAATTCAGAATAATTTTAGTAGCGGAAGTAGGCCCATGCGAAAAGGTTCAAAGTGCAATATATTTTCTTTTTAAAAATACACCATAATTTTATTTTAAATGAAATACAATGTCAAAATATTAACAGATTAAACCAACTTCCTAACTGATTAATACAATCATTCAAAATCACTGCAAGTTTATATTGTACATAAATTTCAAACTATCAGGTATAAAAAAAAAGGAAACTAGTTTTCTCCTTTTCTACATATTTACAAGAGAAAGCGTAAATTCAGCATATTACAAGACTTGAGTTATTAAAACACCCTAATACAATAAAATAGGTTACAAATTCAAGTTACAAGATTTTGGTCTTTAAAATCCAACAAGCCTCCAAATAACATAAGTGTGACATATATATATATATCCTGTATATCATGTACATGTCCCCAAACTATGCAAACCAAGGTGCATATGCAAATGTGATCTCCATAAATTCTCCCAAAAAGAGTACTTCACCCTGACCATCTTCAGATTTCATCCCGACCATTTCCTACGATAGAAAACAACTATCGCTAAGCATGAAGCTTAGTGGCGTATAAACTTTAGGCTTGAAGTCATTAAATTCTCCAATTCCCCTTTTCGGTCATAGTTAGCTCAATTTAATATAATTTAAAACAAGTGAACAAATATATCAAACATATCCATATCAAACTTTGAAGTGTTTCCAAATATCAATAACAATGTTCAAGAGTTTAGAAAGTGTATACTATCAATTTAAGAGAGTATACCAAATATCCATTTTTCACCCAATATGTACGTCATGCCATCTCACTAAGCATAATCAAATATCAAGATGGACCGAAGCCCCAAATCAAGTAGGGTCAAAACCCAATAGACCAGAGAATCAAGAACCATATTAAAAATGGCTTCCTAGTTCGTACTTAACACAGACAAGTTCCATAATTCAAGACGAACTACAAATCCAAAGTCAAGATGGCAAAAGATCCAAATCAAGAGGCATGCCAAGATGAGTGACAAAGTCACTGCCACAAGAAGGACAAAGTCCCAACAAGAATGCAAAATAATCAAACATCCGTACGAATGGACGATTTTGCAAATATCTTACAATACTTGATATAATACGAATATAACAATATAAATTGAAGCCAAGAAAAATAAAATATCAAGTTATTTCAACATATTCCAGCAAGCAAAAAGAGTACAAGTTTATACACAAACCTTGGTGTTTTACCACGAAACAGTTCAATCACAACTTGGGGACGTTCGAATCGTCTACGCCGTAAACAAACCAAATCTGTCCACTTCCTCAAACACTTCCCCTTTGATTTTTTTTCAAGAGTTTATATACATTAAATACATAATCAAGTATCTAAATAAGTTCAGTGATTTAGCAAGTCAAACTAAATATGATATTGGTGAAATTATTCAAAAACATTTGAAACAGAAATTCTGGACAGTATCACTGTTCCGAGTTATGACTCAGTTTCGAATATCTAAACGGACAAACTAGACTTTATGGTCTTCACAAAAGTTGTAGATCTATGTCTTACCATTTCATAACATCTTGAATCACCTCCATATCAATTTTGAACAAAAGGTTATGCTAAAATTACTAACAGCAGTACATGGAGTATTTCTAAAACTGAAAATCTGGACAGCACCTGCCCTGTACTTTCTGATCCTTTTTCAGGTAAATACCAACAAAAATAGATTTTGGTTCCTCCATAAGAGTTATAGATTTATGAAATACCTTTCCAGAAAGTCCTGGATCACTTAAATCAGAGCTCTGTACAAAAAGATATGTAGAAAATTCTAGTAGGTGTCTAGTATAAAAACGAGTTTAGAAACTTACCAAGAGGAGCAACTTGATCTTCACCAAAAACGAAATTTGCTTGTTGATTTAGTAGAAATCCATGGTTTTTTTTTCATGAAACTTCAGATTTTCTAGTTTCTACGGAGGAGAGAGAGATAGAGAGATAGAGATAGAGAGAAAGAGAGATAGATAGAAAGAGAGAGATGAATAACTATTCTTCTTTGTCTTGAAGAATAGAAAAAAATGGGGAGTTTATGGATAGATATAAAATAAAATGGTTACCCAACTACTAAATATTCTTAGATAAATACAAAAGGTTGGAAATCCAAAAACTTAATTATATATTATATTTAATAACAACTAATAAAAATAATATTAAGTGTTACATATAGCAACATCATGGAACTTCATTGCCAATATTAACACAACCTAAAGTAAGAAATTTTCATATATTGACCATTTCACATTTAGGAAGTGCAAAGTAAAATATTTCCTCGTTATAAAAATGCTCAATCAAGAATGCAAATATTATAAAAAATTTGGGGTGTTACAACTCTCTCTCCCTAAAAAAAATTTTGTCTCGAAATTTACCTTGTACTAGTCCCGAAACAAATGTAGATATTGAACTCGCATATCCTCTTCTCGCTCCCAGGTAGCTTCTTCGCCTGAATGATTTCTCCAAAGAACCTTCACTAATGGTATTCTCTTATTAGTAAGCTCTTTTATCTAATGCGCTAAGATTTGGATTGGTTCTTCTTCATATGTCAAATCAGGATTAACCTCAATAGACTCAATAGGAAGAATATGAGATAGAACTGAGCGGTATTTTCGAAGCATAGAAACATGAAAGACATTGTGGATCTTACCTAATTCAGGTGGCAAAGCTAGCTTATATGCAACTGGACCAATTCTCTCAAGTATTTCATAAGGTCCAATGAATCGAGGACTAAATTTACCTTTTTGGCCAAATCTCATAAGTCTTCTTCCATGGAGAAACCTTTAAAAATACCTTATCGCCCACCTGATGCTCAATTTCACGCCTTTTAAGATCTGCATCGGACTTTTGTCTGTCTGAAGAAATTTTCAAACGATCCTTGATGATTTTTACCTTATCTTCAGTTTGTTGCACAATCTCAGGATCCACAAATTTTCTTTCACTAACCTCATTCCAACAAAGAGGCGTTCTACATTTTCTCCCATATAAAGCTTCATAAGGAGGCATGCCTATACTTTATTGGTAGCTATTATTGTAAGCAAATTCTATTAGGGCTAAGTGTTTGTCCCAATTACCCTTAAACTCAATAATGCAGGCTCGAAGCATATCCTCCAAGATTTGTATTACCCTTTCAGACTGGCCGTCCGTTTGTGGATGGAACGCGGTACTAAAATTCAACCTGGAACCCAAAGCTTCTTGCAAGCTAGACCAAAATCTGGATGTAAACCTCGGATCTCTATCAGACACAATAGAAACAGGGATTCCATGCAACTTCACAATCTCATTAATGTACAATTCTGCTAAACGTTCAAGTAAGTAGTCCATTCTGATTGCCAAGAAATGAGCACTCTTAGTTAGTCTATCTACAATGACCCAAATTGCATCATGATTTCTTTGAGTGCGTGGAAGTCCAGAAACAAAGTCCATCGTTATCCTTTCCCATTTCCATTCAGGTATTGACAAAGGTTGCAGGAGACCAGCTGGGACTTGATGTTTAGCCTTTATTTGTTGATATATCAAGCATTTAGAAATGAACTCTGCAATGTCTTTCTTCATACCACTCCACCAATAGTGCTCCTTAATGGTCCAATACATTTTAGTACCTCCAGGATGCATTGCATAAGGTGAACTATGTGCTTCAATCAAGATCTGCTTTCTCAATTCATCATCATTAGGAACACACAACCTATTTTTATAAAATAAGGTACCATCTTTCCTTAATGAAAAATCTGATTCTCTTCCATTTTGGACTTTTTCAACCCGTTTCACAAGCTTCTTATCTAACTTCTGTGCTTCTTGGACTTGCTCAAGTAAGACTGGCTTGACTTGCAAATTAGCAATGATAGAACCATTAGAATTAAATGAAAGGCAAACATTCATGGCTCTTAATTCAAGAAGCAAAGACAAAGGACTTAGAGTTAAACTTGCAAGGGAATTGCGACTCAATGCATCTGCAACCACATTGGCTTTACCAGGATGATAATCAATTGTGCAATCATAATCTTTGATGAGTTCAAGCCATCTACGTTGTCGCAAGTTTAACTCTTTTTGTGTACTCAAGTACTTCAAACTCTTGTGATCAGTAAATATGTGACACTTCTCTCCGTATAAGTAATGCCTCCAAATTTTTAAGGCAAAAACAATGGCAGCAATTTCAAGATCATGAGTGGGATAATTCAACTCATGCAATTTCAACTTTCGAGAGGCGTAAGCAATTACTTTCCCTTCTTGCATCAAAACACAACCCAAGCCACGATGAGATGCATCACTGTATACCACATAATCTTTTCCTTCAGCTGGCAAAGAAAGTATTTGAGCTTGTGTCAACAAGGATTTAAGCTTTTCAAAGCTCTCTTGACACTTGTCACCCCATACAAATTTGGCGTTTTCCCCCAAAAGTTTGGTCAAGGGAGAAGCTATAATAGAGAAGCCCTTCACAAACCTTTTGTAGTATCCTGCTAAAACCCAAGAAACTTCTTATCTCAGTTGGAGTTTTAGTTAGTTTCCAATCAACAATAGCTTGAATCTTACTAGGATTAACCTTCACACCTTCAGATGAAATGTGCCCTAAAAAAGCCACTTCATTCAGCCAAAATTCACATTTGGAAAGCTTCGGGTAGAGTTGTCTCTCTTTCACAATTTGCATGACAATTCGGATATGCTTATCATGATCTTCTCTATTTTTGGAATAGACTAAAATGTCATCAATAAACACCACCACAAATTGATCGAGATAAGGCTTGAATACACGGTTCATTAGATCCATAAATGCAGCAGGAGCATTTGTCAAACCAAATGGCATTACCAAAAATTCATAATGGCCATACCTGGTCCTAAAAGCAGTTTTAGGAACATCTTTCTCCCTCACACGCAACTGATAATATCCAGACCTCAAGTCAATTTTTGAGAATAACATGGCACCCTTCAGTTGGTCAAACAAGTCATCGATTCTAGGCAGTGAGTATTTGTTCTTGATTATTACCTTGTTCAGCTATCGGTAATCAATACAAAGACTAAGAGTGCCATCTTTCTTTTTCACAAATAAAACAGGAGCTCCCCAAGGTGAAATACTGGGATGGATAAAACCTTTCTCAAGAAGTTCTTGCAATTGAGCCTTTAACTCTTTTAATTTAGTCGGAGCCATTCTATAGGGAGCGATAGAAATAGGAGTAGTTCAAGAGACAAGATCTATAGGAAATTCAATCTCCCTTTCTGGAGGCAACCCAGGAAGATCATCAGGAAAGTCGCACACAGTTGGTATGTCCTTACGACTTGGACTCCCCAATCGTGTATCAACTATATGAGCAAGATAGACATCACAACCTTGACAAATCATCTTCCTTGCCAAGACCGCAGAAATAATATTAGATGTCAATGATCTTTCTCCTTGAACTACCATGTGTGAATAAGCAGGAGTTCTAAATGTCACTTGCTTTAACCTATAATCTGCCTATGGAGCCAATCCATGCCAATAATAACATCATAGTCTCGGAAGGGCATTTCAAGCAAGTCGACAGGGAAGACCAGATTTTGAATCATGAATGGACAATCTCGGTAAATCCTGTTAACAACAGCCTGATGACCTAATGGACTCGTGACCAGCACATCAAAGTCAAGTCTCACAGATTTAACAGTATCGGGAAATGCAAGTGATGAGCAAACATAAGAATGCGAAGATCCAGGATCAAATAATGTAATAACAGATATGCCAAATAAGTGAAATTTACCAGCAACCACGTCCGGACCATCCTGGTCATTCTTCTGTCTCATAGCATAAACTCGTGCAGCAGCTCTCGACCCACCGGCCTGATTAGCTACACTCGAACCCGCTACTTGCATATTTTGAGGTCTAGCACTACTATTAGCTTGAGAAGAGTAGTGACAGGCTTTTGAACGGATCCTTCTGTATGCGTATAAGAAAGAGGATTAGGATTACGACAATCCTTCACTTTATGATCCATACTTCCACAATTAAAACAAGCACCAGAAGCTCGTTTACATGCACCAAAATGATTCTTCCCGCACTGTGCACAAGTAGGTGTATGAGTTTTGCCTTGGCCATAACTTGGAGTACTGGCATTAGAAAAATTTGACTTATTCTGCTTATGATGTAATGATTTATGTGTACTCTCGGTCTTGGAATAGTCAAACTTTCCCTTTTTGGATGGACCGCCATAATCTGAATTACCTTTCCTAAACCTGTTTTCTCTCCTACTAGCTTCTTCCTTGTCAATTCTTTCCCAAGTAAGTGCCGCTGAAATCAGCTTGGAAAAATCCTCAAGTTGTAAGATTGCCACTGATTTTCGAATGTAACCATTCAAACCTTCTTCAAATCTTCTGCACTTGTCTCTTTCACCATCAATAATACCTTTAGCATAGCGAGAAAGCCTGAGAAAGTTTTGTTGATACTCTGCAATAATCATACTCCCTTGTCTTGAATTCAGAAACTCTTTCTTTTTAGCATCACAATAGACAGGGGGAACATATTTTGCCCGAAATGATTTCATAAAGTCATCCCAAGTCAGCACCGGAGGTTTTGCTTTTGCATTTGGCACACTTACCCACCAATCATAGGCATCTTTTTGTAAAAGGGAGATAGCATACTTAAATTTGGCAGCATTAGTATACTCCAGTTGTTCAAAGACCCTCTCAATGCGCTCGAGCCATTGTTCAGCTATCGTGGGATCTGTAGTGCCTTCAAATTCAACTCTGCCCATTTTTCTCATCTTCTCAAAATTCATTTCACTAGGTTCTGATATTGTCCCAGCCAAGTGACGAAAGAATTCAGCCATCTGCTGGAATGGAGGAGTCATAAATGGAGTATTATGACTCATTGCTCTTGGATTACTGCCCATTTCATTTCCACTAACACGAGGAGGACTTAGGTCAGGCAAGGGTTCCTCATTTCCTCCTTGAAGGTGAGGCATGGCATTATACTAGGCTTGACTTTCATCAACGGATTCAATAGCTCTATTCGAAGAAGAGGCCATACTAAAATTCCTATAAAAGATAAGATCACACTGCATTAGGGACATGTACATGATGCATATGCACACATAATACAATAAATTAAATTAAACAAGTATGCAAAAATTTAAAAACTCCAAGTCATTTTCAAGAAAGGAAATAACAACAATTACTAGGTACTATCACAACAAAACATATCCTAGAATTACAAACCGTGGCTCTGATACCAAAACTTGTAGCAACCCCTTTGGGAGGGTACTACTTAGGAAACAAATCTAATTTTCTACTTACAAAATATTAAAAGAGATATTAATTAAAAAAAAATATTCAGAATAATTTTAGTAGCAGAAGTAGGCCCATGCGAAAAGGTTCAAAGTGCAATATATATTTTTTTTTTAAAATACACCATAATTTTATTTTAAATGAAATACAATGTCAAAATATTAACAGATTAAAGCAACTTCCTAACTGATTTATACAATCATTCAAAATCACTGCAAGTTTATATTGTACATAAATTTCAAACTATCGAGTATAAAAAAAGAAACTAGTTTTCTCCTTTTCTACATATTTACAAGACAAAGTGTAAATTCAACATATTACAAGACTTGAGTTATTAAAAGACCCTAATACAATAAAATAGGTTACAAATTCAAGTTACAAGATTTTGGTCTTTAAAATCCAACAAGCCTCCAAATAAAATAGGTTACAAATTCAAGTTACAAGATTTTGGTCTTTAAAATCCAACAAGCCTCCAAATAACATAAGTGTGACATATATATATCCTGTATATCATGTACATGTCCCAAAACTATGCAAACCAAGGTGCATATGCAAATGTGATCTCCATAAATTCTCCCAAAAAGACTACTTCACCCTGGCCATCTTCAGATTTCATCCCGAACATTTCCTACGATAGAAAACAACTATCGATGAAGCTTAGTGGCGTATAAACTTTAGGCTTGAAGTCATTAAATTCTCCAATTCCCCTTTTCAGTCATAGTTAGCTCAATTTAACATAATTTAAAACAAGTGAACAAATATATCAAACATATCCATATCAAACTTTGAAGTGTTTCCAAATATCAATAACAATGTTCAAGAGTCTAGAAAGTGTATACTATCAATTTAAGAGAGTATACCAAATATCCATTTTTCACCCAATATGTACGTCATGCCAGCTCACTAAGCATAATCAAATATCAAGATGGACCGAAGCCCCAAATCAAGTAGGGTCAAAACCCAATAGACCAGAGAATCACGAACCATATTAAAAATGGCTTCCTAGTTCGTACTTAACACGAACAAGTTCCATAATTCAAGACGAACTACAAATCCAAAGTCAAGATGGCAAAAGATCCAAATCAAGAGGCATGCCAAGATGAGTGACAAAGTCACTGCCACAAGAAGGACAAAGTTCCAACAGGAATGCAAAATGATCAAACAATCCGTACGAATGGGCGATTTAGCAAATATTTTATAATACTTGATATAATACGAATATAACAATATAAATTGAAGCCAAGAAAAATAAAATATCAAGTTATTTCAACATATTACAGCAAGCAAAAAGAGTACAAGTTTATACACAAACCTTGGTGTTTTACCACGAAACAGTTCAATCACAACCTGGGAACGTTCGAATCGTCTACGCCGTAAACAAACCAAATCTGTCCACTTCCTCAAACACTTCCCCTTTGATTTTTTTTCAAGAGTTTATATACATTAAATACATAATCAAGTATCTAAATAAGTTCAGTGATTTATCAAGTCAAACTAAATATGATATTGGTGAAAATTACCCAATAACGTTTGAAACAGAAATTCTGGACAGTATCACTCTTCCGAGTTATGACTCGGTTTTGAAGATATACACGGACAAACTTGACTTTATGGTCTTCACAAAAGTTGTAGATATATGTATTACCATTTCAGAACATCTTGAATCACCTCCATATCAATTTTGAACAAAAAGTTATGCTAAAATTACTAACAGCAGTACATGGAGTATTTCTAAAACTGGAAATCTGGACAGCACCTGCCCTGTACTTTCTGATCCTTTTTCAGGTAAATACCAACAAAACTAAATTTTATTTCCTTCATAAGAGTTATAGATTTACGAAATACCTTTTCAGAAAGTCCTAGATCACTTAAATTGGAGCTCTGTACAAAAAGATATGTAGAAAATGCTAGTAGGTATCTAGTATAAAAACGAGTTTAGAAACTTACCAAGAGGAGCAACTTGATCTTCACCAAAAACGAAATTTGCTTGTTGATTTAGTAGAAATCCATGATTTTTTTTCGTGAAACTTCAGATTTTCTAGTTTCTACGGAGGAGAGAGAGAGAGATAGAGTGAGAGAGAGAGTGAGAGAGAGAGAGAGAGATAGATAGAGAGAGAGATAGAGAGAAAGAGAGATAGATAGAAAGAGAGAGATGAATAGCTATTCTTCTTTGTCTTGAAGAGTACAAAAAATGGGGAGTTTATGAATAGATATGCAATAAAATGGTTACCCAACTACTAAATATTCTTAGATAAATACAAAAGGTTGGAAACCCAAAAACCTAATTATATATTATATTTAATAACAACTAGTCAAAATAATATTAAGTGTTACATATAGCAACATCATGGAACTTCATTGCCAATATTAACACAACCTAAAGTAAGAAATTTTTATATATTGACCATTTCATATTTAGGAAGTGCAAAGTAAAATATTTCCTCGTTATAAAAATGCTCAATCAAGAATGCAATTATTATAAAAAATTTGGGGCGTTACACGCCACGAATAGGAAACCCTGATAAAAAGATGAGTTAAATAAATTCTAATTAAAGAATGAATAAAAAAAGAAGGGAAAGAATAAAAATTATACTGTGAGTCTTAACCTTCCAACCAAACCTATTTGAGAGGTACATCCGAAATCTAACTTCTATCAGAGCAATGGTCAACAATTTTTCTACCCAACCACGGCAATTGGGAATCTCTTCAACAATTTCCATGGTTGCTGAAAAAGGAAAAGTGAAACAATCAAGGGAAGTACAAACTCTTAAAAAAAGAGAAGAGAGAAAGTTGTAAACAAAACTTACGTGCGAAATTCCACTTTTCAGGAAAGGGCATATTTTCTTCACCACCTATCCCTGTCGTAGGAGCAACAACAAATCGGGCGTACCAGCCACGATCTTTATCATCTTCAGAACTAACTAAAACTCTCTTACTTCTTGCCACCAAAGTAAAAATCTCATGACGGAATAACCTAGGGGAGTAGAGATGGATTAACTGAAAAAGGTGAAAGGCAATTGAGCCAAATTAGCAAAATATCTTAAATATGCAACAACCCTACATAAAATAGGGCCAATTTGTCCTAAACACACATTGAAGAAGTGGCAGAATTCAATAATAACTGGATCAATAGGGGGTCTAAAGTCCAATGTAAAGGGGTACGTATACACAAAAGAAAAGCCAGCTTTGAATGAAGTGATCCTTTTATTTGCATTAGAGATTAGAATTGGGAAATCGAACTTCCAATGACAATATCTACGAACAACAGAGATCAAACCTTCAATAATCTATGAAGGATAAACATCGGCACGATCATGAGAGGATATAGAAGAAACCTGGTTTCTAATCGATTCTCTATTAGTATAAAAAGAAAGTTCAGAAGGGATAATTTCATCTACTGTAGGTTTACGGACTTGCTCATTGGAATCTCTACTTCTAGCACAAGACCTATGTGGAAGAGAAACCCTAGTTCTAGAATATGAAGGAGGAGTGGAACTAGGTTGAGAAGAAGAAGAACCTCGAATGGAAACTGACCCTAAACTACACAGCCTGCCCTCTCTCCTGCTTCTAGTAGGAACAAGGGGAAGTTCATTTACAATAAGAACTTTTTGAGGGTCAGGGTTTGAAGAAGACATAGCTATATGAAGAAGAAGAGAAGATTGAATAGTCAATGATGGAAAAAAATTCTATGAAAGAAAAGACAAAGAATATATTTATACTCAGAAGCAATTGTCAAACAAAAAGGTAATGATGGAAACGTCATAATGAAAATTGTCACTTCGTAATTGATGTAGCTGTAAAAAACCCTAAAAGACGCTGGAGGACTGCAAAACCAATCAAAAGCCACCATGTGTTACATGCATTAAATGGAAGTGACATGCGAAGCGTCAGTTCTGGAAAAAGGTATAATGATATGTGAGAATTGCGGCAAAATTCTCGCTTTAATGAGATCTACTTGCCAAATATTCAATTGCTGAATAAATGGCAAGTGGGGAGACTATCTGTATTGGGAAAATCGAGTTAGTATTTGGAATTACTTATGTGGTTGACATGTCAAGACACATGGATTAATAAGAGAGTGACAACTGGCAAAGGGTATACAAAGAGACACGAGCCTTAATAGGTACGGGCAAAGGTTCACGAAAACAAGAAGGAACGGTTACTCGGATCTCTTGATAATTTGAAGAGACATCAGTGGAATGAACCAAGATAGCAAAAAGTACAGATACATATTATCTGCAATTAATGAGCATAAATGATGGAGAACGTTATAGAATCTTCACGAAATAGTTACGATTGCCAACTATAATGTTTCATTAATGTCATTAATTGCTCATAATTGCTCTATTATGAGAGGAAAGAAACGTAGTGCTTAGAAATAGCTATAAAAGGAGAGAAGTAATATTTTGTATGGACACACTGATTATTATTGGAATATACTTATTTATATTGCTTTATTTTGCTTACTCGGCTACTTCTCAGTTCAATTTTCCTTTTTTCATTACATAATTATTTTGTTATTTGGTTATGAGTAACCCGAGTTCTTCTAAAATTAAGCTTTGACCGAAATTCTTATTTTCTGGTTAAACACAAACCGATTACTAAGTTTTTCTTAATAAGATCATAGGTTCAATATAAATCTACGATCAGACGGAATAATTAAGATAGTTTTTTATTTTTAAATAAAATTAAAAAAATACATAACTGAACCAAATAAATTTATATGTATATATTATATGTATTAAACTTAAAAATAACAAAGCTTTAATGTAATATTAATATATTGCAATCATCTTTTCTAAAATTTTAAACTTGGAAATTTATTAATATATTGACCATTAAACTCTTTCTTATTTGAACTAGATAAGAACATCAAATTTAGAATTTAAAATCGAATAAGATTTTTATTTTATCTATAATAATTTTTCCCAAATATTTAGAATTTAAAATAAGCTAAGACTTTATCGTCAATATATAATGGAATGTAATTAAAATTCCATTTTAGAAAAACAAGTTCTTTTAATTAAATAAACTCAAAATAAATAGATATATATCAACAACAACAACTACCCAGTAAAATTCCACAAAAGTGGGGTCTAGGAAAGGTAATGTATACGCAAACCTTACCTCTATCCCGATAGGGCAAAGAGATTGTTTCCGATAGACCCTCAGCTCAGGAAGACAGAAATAAACATATGAAAAGACAATTTATAAGTAACTTCAGCAGAAACCGTAGAAATAGTAACTGAAGCATAAAAACCAAAAGATAAATGACATGCAACAATAGTAACCAGTATCTAAGGCCCGGGGCTAAGATAAACAACAAGGATAGTATGGACTCAACATAAACCGCAAGCCATCTAAGATCAACCCTATGCAACCCCGCCTCACTTTGGGTATGAAGTAGGGAAAACTCTACTACTCTCTAGCCTACAACCCTAATGCTTGACCTCCAGACCTTTCTATCAAGGGTTATATCCTCGGAAATCTGCAGTCGTGTCATATCCTGCCTGATCACCTCTTCTCAATACTTCTTAGACTGCCCTCTACCTCTTCTTGTACCCACCAAGCCAACCACTCACACCTCCTCACCGGAGCATCAAGACTTCTCCTCCGCACGTGCCCAAACCATCTGAGCCTCGCTTTTCGAATATTGTCATCCACAGGGGCCACACCCACGTTCTCCCGAATATATTCATTCCTAATCTTGTCTATCCTAGTGTGCCCGCACATCCACCTCAACATCCTCATCTCTGCTACCTTCATCCTCTAGATATGGGAGTTCTTAACCGGCCAACACTTTTCCCCATACAACATGGCCGGTCTAACCACAACTCTATAAAACTTACCTTTGAGTATCGGTGGCACTTTCTTGTCACACAAGACTCCAGATGCAAGTCTTCTTTTCATACAGCCCACCCCTATATGGTGAATGACGTCCTCGTCAATCTCTCCGTCCCCCTGAATCACCGGCCCAAGGTACTTAAAGCTACCTCTCTTGGGGATGACCTGTGATCCGAGCCATACGTCTCTGCCTACTTCCCTAGACTCAGCGCTAATCGTGCACTCCAGGTACTCTGTCTTAGACCTACTTAATTTGAAACACTTATACTCAAGGGTATGTCTCCAAACCTCCAACCTCGTTAACCCCGTCCCTCATCTCTTCAGTTAGAACTATGTCATCAGTAAATAACATACATCATGGCACATTCCTTTGAATATGGTGTGTCAATGCATCCATCACTAAGGCAAATAAGAAAGGGCTAAGCGCAGAGCCTTGGTGTAATCCCATAACAAGTGGAAAATGCTCTGAGTCGTCTCCCACAGTCCTAACCTTAGTCTTAGCTCCATCATACATGTCCTTGATCTCTCTGATGTAAGCTACCGGCACGCTCTTTGCCTCAAGACATCTTCAGAGCACCTCCCTAGGGACCTTGTCATACGGTTTCTCCAAGTCAATAAACACCATGTGCAGATCCTTCTTTTTATCCCTGTACTGTTCCACCAACCTCCTAATAAGGTGGATAGCTTCCGTAGTGGAGCGACCCAGCATGAACTCAAACTGATTGTCGGATATAGACGTCTTCTTCCTCACCTTACCTCAACCACCCCTTCCCAAACTTTCATGGTTTGACTTAGTAACTTGATACCCCTATAATTGTTACAACACTGGATATCACCTTTGTTCTTGTACAACGGTACCACTGTACTCCACCTTTACTCATCTGGCATCCTCTTCTCCTAAAAATCACATTGAACAACCCAGTCAGCCACTCCAATCCTTCTATACCCACACACTTCCAAAACTCAACCGGAATTTTGTTTGGCCCGCTCGCTCTGCCCTACTCATCTTATGCAAAACCCTCATGACCTCCTTCACCTTAATGCATCTGCAATACCTAAAATCCCGAATACTCTCTGAATGCCCCAAATCCCCTAGCACTATATCCCGATCCCCCTATTTGTTTAGAAGACCATGGAAGTACGTCTGCAATCTCTCCTTAATCTGGGACTCTCCCATCAATACTCTACCATCCTCGTCTTTGATGCAACTTACTTGGTACAGATCCCGTTCCTTCCTCTCCCTTGCTTTAGCGAGCCAAAACAACTTCCTGTCCTTGCCTTTTTCCCTCAATTCCTTGTACAGATGACCAAATGCTGCATTCTTAGCCTCCGTGACCGCCAGCTTTGCCTCCTTCCTCGCCACCTTGTACCTCTCTCTATTCGCTCTACTCTCCTCCTTGCTTGTGCTCCCTGCCAACTTCACATACGCTACCTTCTGTCTCGCCTCCTTTTTCTCGCGAAATTGGGTTTATGACATTTGGAGGGACAACTCGTTCCTTTTGGGAACTGGGTTTTTGTATTTGAAGAGTCGCCACCTAATAAGTTAAGGTGCATTAGGACACCAATAGAGATTCAATTCTAAGTTTGTTTGGGTAACCAGAGATTGGGTAAGTGCTTGAAATTATCCTAAGGGGAAGGTGTTAGGCACCCCTCAGGATCTACTAGTGTGGTTCCTGGCCAGACAGTTGTTGTGAATTTGGGATGCAATTGACATATCAGCAGATAAGGATCAAATAAGAGGGGATTTCAATACACAATAGTTTGAAAGTAAACAAAGTTTGAAAGAGCAATTAAAAAGAGCTGATTTTAAATAAGAAGTTACAATGCTAAAAAAGAGAAAGGGGAAGTAAAAAAAGGGGGTCCTAGGTTTATAAAAAATATGTATCACATCAATGCAATACCCGGTAATCACTACTCAAAAGAGAGGTTACACGTGGTATTAGTGCACCGGTCATCATATCCATATCTACCCTTTCCCACCCCATTTAAGGTACTAAAGCGCGGATTGGTTTCGAACACCATTACATGCTATTACCCGTCCTGTTCCTATCAGTCCCGGAGGCACTTAGGACTACTAATCCTAAAGGGGAGGGGTATTAGGTTGACGTGAAGTTTCAAAGGTAAAAATCTAAGGCGGCATACAAAACATATAAAAGACTGCACATTACAGGGGAAACACATAAACACATAAGGCTCAAGTATACCTCCTCAAACAAAAGTACATAACTAGCATGACTTGCACATACTTTTTAGGTCTGATTAAAGCATATAAAGACGAAGGAAGTTAATTATTGAGGCAGATTAGTTTATTACATAACTCAGATAAGAAGTCCAAATCAGGCCTGCCTGCTGGTTGTAGCAATTAACAAAATGGATCCAGTTTACAATTATTACTCTAAGGCTTGCCTAAGTGTTTAGACGGGGTCCTATAGGCATGATATCTACTTAATTCAGAAGGTGGTGAGACAGTGATAACTCAAAACGTACTGCTTGAAATCCTATAGCCATGCTTGCTAAACCTTGTTGAAAATAAGGGAATTATTAAACGGAGGTTCAGAATAGACGAATTTAAATTAGACTAGTTCCAGATTCTGCAGGTGATGTTATCTACTATTATTGATTTTAATCCCTATAGGCATGATATCTAACATTGAATGTGAATAGAAACGAACTAGAATTTTACTTAAAAACCCCTTTAGGCATGATTTCTATATGTTACTGATTTTAGCATGCTATTGGGTTATAATCAATTGGGCCCTAAAAAAACATGATATCTAAATGGTGACAAATGTGCAGAATTTCAGATAATCCCTATAGGCATGTTATCTTGATGTGAATTGAACAAGCGAGTCCTATAGACATGGTTTCTAAATGTAGTACGAATATGTAGAATTAGAGCAGTCCTATATGCATGTTTTCTAATACAAATTGAACAAGTACAGAATGTAGTCCTATAGGCATGTTTTCTACCCTTGAGCATGTATAATTTCCCAACCCTTTTTTCACTAGCCAGCCCCAAAAGTTCATTACAAATTATTACAAACCAGGAATAATAAATTACATCAGAAAAAGTACAAAGAAATGTTACAACTAGAGGAAGCCTGATTCTTGACTTTCTCTCTGAGTTATGAGATAAACCAACTCAAAATACCATCGATCCAAAGCCTTTCTCAGACTTGAGTGTGTCAGAGTTCCCTAAGGGCCTTAATAGGACCTCGGGCAGTGCTCACACCCAAGTTTAATGACCAGAATAGGGACAAGTATAGTGTGAATCTACCAGCCCTCATGTGTCCAAGTTCAGAGGGAGCTCATGGGTCCCAAGGCAAGGCTAACATGAGGGGGCAGAACTTAAGTCTAAGAAGAGAGTGAAAAGTGCGGAAACTGAGTTTTAAGAGATGAGGGAATAAAGGAGAAGGAAAGGGTGATAGGAGATAGTCATTAACACTTCAAAGAGTTGATAACTTCACACAAAGGGGCAGGGGATTGGGAATCCATTGCAAAGAGCCTATATACTTAGGCATGGGTTAACTTTGGGCATGTACAACAATAGGGAGTGTTGTCATGCTTGTAAATCAACCAGAGCACACAACATATATGGGAAACATGGGGGGTTATGATCCTAGGAGGATCAAGTTTGGGTTATGCTCAACAATGTTCAATGCTGTCATGCCCCAAACTAACCACAAGTATTAATCACATTGGGGTAGGGATTTGGGATTCATAATACATTGATTCAGAACAGGAGAAAGGAAATTACAGCATGCTAAGTAATGGTATTGAATTAAATACAAGCAGTAGGCAGACAATAATGCAAGAACATTAAGTAAGCATGTTGTTGTTCATACTGAAAACTTAATTAGAATATACCAGTCAAAGAAGCAAAGTGCAGTAAAGAAAAGTAGCAGGACTTTGAAATATAGCCTTGACTTTCAACCGGCTAAACAGACAGTAGCACAAGTAGTAGTAAAGCAAGAGAGAGTGTTTGAGTGTAAGTGTGAGTTCAGAACTAAAAGAGTTTGTGTTTTTAAAGAGAAGAAGTACCGGGTATTTATAGTTTTTGAAAACGAGTAAGAAAGAGGTAATAAGCTACAAACATAGAAACAATCATGATTTAGAATCAATTATACAAGTGATTGCCCTTAATTAAGGGGTCACTTGCTTAACGGCAGTGACAGGTTCAAAATAAGAAAAGCAATCAATTAAAAAGCAGGCTGACAGTTGCCATAAAAGAGGTAGTAAAATAACAAGTAAGCAATTCGAGTGTAGATACAGAGATACTCTAATTTTGGAAAGGATTCAGTAAGGCAAAACAGGAAAGAAATCAATTAACCTTAATAGGCGAGTGAAATCAGAATCTCACAAAGGAAAAGTTTAAATTTCGTCACGAGTTTGAAAATTAGTCAGAGAAGGAGACTCATCATATAAATAGGGTGCATAAACACTATACATGCGAGGATAGGACTGTTGGCAAGAGGAAATAGCACACAATAGTAGCACAAAGATTCAGTAGATAGCAACATTCGAACCATGACAGTCCAGTAGGTCAAGTAGTAAAGAAAACATAGAATATCAAAAGCATGCGAAGGTCTCACAGTAGCAGGTGAGGAAAACCCCTTAAGAAAAATTAGGGTTTCGAGCATATTTGAGTTTTAGAGAAGACAGAAACCCAATTATCAGAAGAATCACATAAAGGGAACAAAAGATTTCGAAATAAAGAACTTTAAATCGAGTCAGACCCAAAACCCTGGGATTTTCAACAATAGAAGAGTTTTAAAAAGAGAATAAGCAAACAAGGCAAACAAATATTCGTTTAATAAATAGTTAAAAGAAATTAGGGGTTTTAACATGCAAACTCAGGTAGAAGAACGATATAAGCAAACATAGCCAAACATGTCAAAGAATCAGAGAAACATTTTAAAATAACTTAACAGAAACCCTAATAAAAAAGATAAGGGGTTTTGAAGGCAGAGTTTTAAAAGAAAATTTGAGAGAAATGCTTAGAAGTTCAAAGCAAACATAGATCTGAAGCAGATCTAAAAAAAAATCGAAAGAACCTTAAAGGCTAGAGTTTCAGAAGAACCCCAAGTGGTGAGAAAGGCTTTGAAAACCAACGATCTAAGCAGGAGAGTCAAGAGTCTAACTCAAATAGCCATGGCTGGCCGGAGAAAAAGTCAGAGACGACCGGAGAACAGTCATGAACTACAAACAAACAAGGCGTGGACCAAGCTTTTCTAGATCTAGCCTTGAGGCCATAAGAATCGAACACTTAGAAGCCATGGGAGGTGGATGTAGGTCTCCGATGACTTTGGGAACCATAGATTTGGGGAGGTATTAGGGTTGTAGTTGATGGCGGCGGCTAGGGCTTGAGAGGATTGCAGAGAGAGTTGAGAGGGAAGGGGATTCAGAGGCGGCGGAATTTGGAAATGAGCCTAGGGTTATGGGTCGTTTGAATTAAAAAAGGCAAGGATGGTTGTTGGCCGTTGATCTGAATGATCAACGGACCTGGATCAAAACGGGCGAGTGGGCGGTTTATGAAGATGGGTTTGGGTCAGATTAAATTGGAATTGGGTCGGGGGTTCAAATGGTTTCAATTGAGTTCAATTGGGGTCAGAATTGGGCTATAATCGAAATGAAATTGGGCTAACATTTAAATAACCAATTTTCCCTATTTAATTTTTTTCAAAAAATAAATTAATTTATGGAAATAAATTAAAGGTACCAAAATAATTTATAGCACATAATTAACTATTTAAAAATACTAGACCTAATTTTTATGAATATAAACATAATTAATCTTAAAAGAGGCTAATGTTGTAATTATATACAATTTAACTTTAAAAATACTAAATGACTTTGTAAAAATATGAAAAAAATTATATTACCTCTAATTTAGCATAAATATAAAAATCCAATAAATGAATCACCAAAAATGATAATTTTGGGAATAATTATTGGGATTTTCTAGATAAAATAGGGCAATAAATTGATTTAAAAATCTTTAAAAATTAAGGAAAAATAATAGAATATTTGGACATACTTATATGTGCATACATATGCTGTTTTGAAAGTATTTTGCATATTAAAAATGTACAAAGAAAAATTGGGTATCAACAGCTGCCCTTCTTTACCCGGGAAGGATGAAAGAGTTGCCGGGTAAAGATATGATAGCCAATTTTGACCGAGCGAGACGGTTCGAAGAAGTTTAGGTTGCGCCCTAGTTTCTGAGCTGCCTACATCTTCCTGATTTTACAGGAATCAGGCCGTATGTAGTTCCGAATCCATCGGCGGAGTATGCCGATGGAGACTTTTCAAGAACGGACGCAATATCTAGGGTCGGGTGTGTGGTAGGTTTGTGGAAATGTTTAAGTTTGATATGGATGCAGGAACTGGAGAGAGATCGCTCATGCCGAAATGGCCGTTACTTGTCGGTTTACCTGCGAATAAGCAATACAAGCATATATTGCGCAAAAATTTAAACATGATGCAGATTTCCGTCGGACCATGAGGATTGTCTTTGGACGGTTAGAATGACGTCCTTAGACCATGATGTCCTGGACCATGAAGCGTGTAATAAAGGATTCACGGTCCATGAAATGATGCTCTCGGGCTATGAGGATGATGACTCCGAACCATGATGCCTTTGAATAATGATATGCAAAAGATTAAAAGGGGTCCTCAGGCCATGACATGGCGTTCTCGGGCTATGAAAATGGTGCCTCCGAACAATGATGCCTTTGGATAATTTGGCGATCTTTCAGCCCATACAATGCAATATTTGGCGATCTTTCAGCCCATGAGATGCAGTAGGTGGCGATCTTTCAGCCCATGAGAATGTAGAGGTGGCAATCTTTCAGCCCATGAGAATGTAGAGGTGGCGATCTTTCAGCCATGCAAATGTAGATGTGGCGATCTTTCAGCCATACAAATGTAGAGGTGGCGATCTTCAATCCATGCAAATATGAAGGTGACGATCTTTCATCCATGTAAATGTAGAGGTGGCGATCTTTTAGCCTTGCAAATGTGAAAGTGGCGATCTTTCAGCCATGCAAATGTGAAGGTGGCGATCTTTCAGTCATGCAAACATGAAGGTGGCGATCTTTCAGCCATGCAAATGTAGAAGTGGCGATCTTTCAACCATGCAAAATGTAGAGGTGGCGATCTTTCAGCCATGCAAATATAAAGGTGGCGATCTTTCAGCCATGCAAATATAGAGGTGGCGATCTTTCAGCCATACAAATATTGAGGTGGCGATCTTTCAGCCATGCAAATATAGAGGTGGCGATCTTTCAGCCATGCAAATGTAGATGAGGCAGAGCTTAACCTCGAAAGGCAGAATGGTAGCCTTATGTAATGCAGATGGAGACAATGTTTAGTCTCAGAAGGCAGAATGGTAGCCTTATGCAATACAGAAAATGCAGATGGAGACAGTATTTAGTCTCGGAAGGCAGAACGGTAGCCTTATGCAAGAAATAAAATGACAAATGGTAATAGAGCTTTCTTAGCTGATAACAGATTGCGATATTGTGACTGCTGGTGACATTGTGCCACACAGAATATCATCGGCGTGCGTGGATAGCAAATGTTGGTAGGTGCAATAGTTCTGAGAATTGTATTCCTGAAGTGTTTGTCTTGTGAGTGTATAGCATGTTTGATGCTTTCGTATCCAAGTGCCTGCATCCAAAGAAAATCGTGAATTTTGTGTAAAGGGGGAAATGTTAGTTCATATTCCTGCTGGCTCTGCTTGACTTGCTCGGCTTTGATCTGGTGATACTGTATGTATTATTGGGGTAGCGTTGCTAAACAAAGCAATTTCAGTAATATCATGAATTTGTAAAAGATACGACATAGGTATATAATTAAGATAGTTTTTAGACGAACCGAGGACTGTGACGTGGTTCAAGACATTGCAACCTTTCTTGCTATGGAATTTTGAGGGTCCTCCTTAAAATTCTGCCCCAGTTTAATGGGTTGATGTTTCTGATTGTTGCTTGCGATAATTGGTTGAAATTACTTCTGAATTTTGAGGGTACTCCTCAAAATTCTGCCCCAGTTTCCAATTGTAGGGGGAAATGAAAATTTTATTGAATTGTGATCGAACCCATAGGGCTGCCTACGTATCCCCTCTTAAACGGGAATCAGGTCAGGCGTAGTTCAATTACATCATATAGGGAAACATATAGATTATACATAGTAACGCTTGATTGCATCTGAGTTGATTGGCTTCGGTCAGACTTCTCCGTCCATTTCTGTGAGTATGAGGGTTCCTCCTGTCAGAACCCGGTGAACCATGTGTGGACCCTTCCAGTTGGGAGAGAATTTTCTTTGGCTTCATCTTGATGTGGGAAAATTTTCTTTAACACCAGCTGCCCCGGTGTGAATTGTCTCGGCTTGACTCTTTGTTGAAGGCTCTGGACATTCTGTTTTAATAAAGTTGACCATGGAAGATGGCATTCATTCTCTTTCCATATATAAAAGCTAACTGCTCGTAACGACTCTTCACCCATTCTGCATCGTCGAGTTCAGCTTCCTGTATGATCTTTAAGGAAGGAATTTCTACTTCGGTGGGAATGATGGCTTCTGTACTGTAAACCAGCATATAGGGGGGTTGCCCTAGTTGATGTGCGGACTGTGGTGCGATATCCCAATAGAGCAAATGATAAATTCTCGTGCCACTACTTATGCTTCTCTATCATTTTCCTCAATATCTTCTTGATATTCTTGTTGGCGACTTCTACAGCTCCATTCATCTGAGGCCTGTAGGCTGTAGAATTCTTGTGTCTGATCTTAAAGGTTTCACACATGGCTTTCATCAAGTTGCTATTGAGATTGGAACCATTATCAGTAATGATTGACTCTGGAATACCGAATCTTCAAACAATGTGGTCGCGGACAAAGTCTGCCACGACTTTCTTGGTTACTTCTCTGTAAGATGCCGCTTCGACCCATTTGGTGAAATAGTCGATTGCTACTAGGATAAACCTGTGCCCATTGAAAGCGGCAGGCTCAATTGGTCTAATGACATCCATTCCCCAAGCGGCGAACGGCCACGGTGAGCTTATTGCATTAAGCTCATTTGGAGGTACCTTTATCATGTCTACATGTATCTGACAGCGGTGACATTTCCGAACATACTGGATGCTGTCCGTTTCCATAGTCATCCAAAAGTAACCAGCTCGGAGTATCTTCTTTGCTAAGACAAAGCCGTTTATATGTGGCCTGCAGGTCCCAACGTGGATTTCCTCTAGCAGCTTGGATACTTCTTTTGCGTCAACACACCTTAACAATCCCAAATTAGGAGTCCTCCTATATAGGATTCCTCCGCTGTGAAAGAAGTTGTTGGACAACCTCCGAAGTGTGCATTTTTAGTAGGATTTGCAAGTTCTGGGTATTCGCCTTTTGCCAAATATTCTTTGATATCATAAAACCAAGGTTTTCCGTCTGCTTCTTCTTCAACATGGGCACAATAAACTGGTTGATCATGGATCTTTACTAGAATGGGATCAATGAAGTTTTTGTCTGGATGTTGTATCATGGATGATAGGGTGGCCAATATATCGGTGAACTCATTCTGGACTCTGGGAACATGTTGGAACTCCGTCCTTGTGAACCTCTTTCTCAACTCCTGTACAAGACGTAGATACGGGAGTATCTTAGAGTTCTTGGTTGCCCATTCTTCTCGGACCTGATGTATAAGTAGGTCTGGATTTCCGATCACTAGAAACTCTTGAATATTCATGTCGATGGCCATTTTAAGCCCTAGGATGCAGGCTTCATACTCGGCCATGTTGTTGGTGCATGGGAAACTGAGTTTGGCGGACACCGGATAATGTTGGCCGGTTTCCGATACGAAGACTTCTCCTATGCCAACTCTTTTGAAGTTTGCTGCTCCGTCGAAAAACATTCTCTAATCGTCATAGGATTCTGCAATATCTTCTCCTATGAATGATACCTCTTCGTCAGGAAAATACATTTTCAGGGATTCATATTCTCCGTCCACGGGGTTTCAGCAAGGTGATCTGCTAGTGCATGTCCCTTGATTGCCTTCTGAGTCACGTAGACAATGTCAAATTCACTCAACAAGATTTGCCACTTGGCCAGCTTGCCAGTGAGCATGGGCTTCTGGAAGATGTACTTCAAAGGATCCATCCTTGATATGAGATATGTAGTATAGGCACAGAAGTAATGCCTCAGCTTTTGAGCTACCCAAGTCAAAACACAACAGGTGCGCTCTAATAGAGAATACCGGGCCTCATACGGGGTGAACTTCTTACTGAGATAATAGATGGCCTGCTCCTTCCTCCCTGTTTCATCATGCTGCCCAGAACGCAACCGAAAGCTTCATCCAATACTGCAAGGTAGAGTAATAAGGGTCTACCTGGCTCGGGTGTGACTAAGACTGGTGGTGTTGATAGGTATTCCTTGATTCTGTCGAAGGCTTTTTGGCAGTCATCATTCCATTTGGCTCCATCCAATTCTATCCCTCGGCGACTCACAATAAACCTAAGTAGTTTTCCAGTAGGAACCCCAAATGCACACTACGCGGGATTCAGTTTTAGGTTGTACCTTTGAAGTCTATTGAAGAACTTCCTCAAATCTTCCATGTGATCAGTGGCCTTCTTGGACTTGATGATAATATCATCTACATACACCTCTATCTCCTTGTGTATCATATCGTGAAAAATGGTGGTCATGAACCTCATGTAGGTGGCCTCTGTGTTCTTTAACCCAAACGGCATCATCTTGTAACAATACATTCCCCACGGTGTAATGAAAGCTATTTTCTCAGCATCTTCTTCATCCATCCAGATCTGATGATAACCAGCGAAACAATCTACAAATGACTGCAACTCACGCTTGGCGCAATTATCGATCATGATGTGTATATTCGGCAAAGAAAGTCGTCTTTCGGACTGGCCCGGTTGAGATCCCGGTAGTTGACACAGACTTGGACCTTTCGTTCCTTCTTTGGTACTGGCACGATATTGGCTAACTATGTCGGGTATTCTACTATCCTGAGAATCTTAGCTTTGACCTGCTTGGTGACTTCTTCCTTGATTTTCAAACTCATATTAGGCGTGAATTTTCTGAGCTTTTGCTTTACCGGCGGACATGTTGGATCGGTTGGCAATTTGTGAGCCACAATAAACGTACTCAAACCAGTCATGTCATTATATGACCATGCGAATATATCCTCATATTCCCTTAGAAATTCTATGTATTGCTTCTTTTCTGATGGCGATAAGTGGACGCTGATTCGTGTTTCTTTGATGTTTTCTGCATCTCCCAAGTTAACAATCTCAGTCTTGTCTAGCTTGGACTTAGGTCTGTTTTCAAAATTCTCAACTTCTTTAATAATCTCTTATGGTATGTCATCTTTCTCTGAATCTATGTCTGTTTGTTGTGTTGCCTCGTTGCAAGTCACAAGCATTGGTTCATCAAGATAAGTAATAATAATGCTGTGTAAGTAAAGTAATAAGAGAAAAACAATGATGAGTGTTGATTCATAAGAAAAGTCAAAATACTTTGATAAATTGCATAATTGTTTTGAACATTAGAGATCTTATTACAGGAATTGAAACATGCGAGAAATAAAAATCTTTTAGTAAATAAGACAGTGCTTGTCTTAGTCTTGCTACCCCGAGGCTCGTCGGGCTCTGGTCGTCCTGATGGTCCAGTTATTGAGGCGTGCCCCTCTGCTTACAGCTTGTCTGGAAAGACCTTCCTCCATCTCCTCCTCGAGAGAAACACAACAGTCCACGTCATTATTTTTTAGGAACAAGTTCTTCATCACTGCCAGTGCTTCTTCTTCATCTGACCCATAAATAATATCGGCCGGTTGGAAGGTTTGCTCTAGATGTGGTATCGGTTACTCTAGTGGGTAGTAAGGATCACGCCATGGTGGTGACCAGTTGTTGAATTCTTCCCAGGTGTACACATATCCCCGACCGAAAGTGGTGCAATGTTTCTTGAGTTTTATAGGCTTAGTGATTCCTTGAAGGTTCTTGCCAAGCCCCTTGACAGGTTTGTACCCACTACAATTTAGTATACTCTCGATCTTGTTATCCCATCACTTGTCTTTGTCAACAACATTTACCAGTTCAATGTGATGGTAAGTCTCTTCACCCAGCTTCCTTCTTCCTTCGATTGACGGAATAGTCTGGCGACTGTATATAGGGTTGCAACCGTCGCCGTGAATGATCACCTCCTGGTGATTCTATTCAAATTTTACCTCCTGATGCAGTGTTAACGCTACGGCCCCAACAACATGAATCCAGGGCCATCCCAACAGTAAATTATAAGATGCTGGTACGTCAATCACTTGGAAATCGACATCAAACCAAGTTGTCCCCATTTGTAAATACAGACTAATTTCCCCAATAGTGGACCTCTGGGAACCGTCGAAAGCTTTCACATTGATAGCCCTATCCTTTATTTCATGCAGTCCTTTACCCAACTTCTTCAGTGTTACCAGTGGACAAATGTTGAGACTAGAAACCCCGTCGATCAAGATCTTGGTGATAAAGTAGTCCTCGCATTGCATAGTGATGTACAGTGCTTTGTTGTGACCCAACCCTTCAGGTGGCAGCTTATCCTTGTGAAAAGTAATTTTATGACTTTCCAATACCTGCCTTACCATGTTGGCCATTTCCCCACCAGTGATATTGCTGGGCACGTATGCTTCACTCAGCATCCTCATCAGAGCATTCTTATGTGCCTTAGAATTTTGTTGCAATGCAAGGATGGAGATTTGCACCGGTGTTTTGTTCAACTGGTTGATGACCGAGTATTCCTTGGCCTATATCTTTCTCCAAAGATTGTCGGGACCAGTTCTCGTCATACCCTATGTGGCAACAGTTTACTCGAACATAACCTTGCGTTTCCTCCTTGCCTCGGCTGTATAGTCCCATGGTATAGCCTTTTTATAGAATGGTGTCATGATCAACATTACCACTGATATCGGCGTGGGTATCTTTACTCCGAACGGAGCATGTACTTTGGGTGGTAAAACTGCAACTTCGAATGGTGTAGGTGCAATTGCTAGAGACACGAATTTGACCTCAATTGCCGCTTGTGCCTTTGCAAATGACGTTGCTTCGAACTCAAGTGGCACAGACATATTTACCTCAGCGTCCCCAGAGGGCTGCATCTGGACTACGATCGGACTAAGAGTAACTATTGGCTTCTTTGGGTCATCACCCTCTACGATCAACCCGATTGATCCCTCGGGATCCCAATCATCCTCTATTTCAATCATGTGAATACCTCCACCCTTGTGGTCTGGCAGAGGATTATTGCGGACATTTGGAGCAGGTTCCTTTTCTATAATAATCTTATTATCAATTTAAGTCTGGATCTTGTCGTTTATAGAACGACATTCGTCAATGGTGTGTCCTTTTATGCCGGAGTGGTGTGCATAGGATTTGTTTGAGTTAACCCACTGAGAAGACTTCTCAATAGTTGCAGCAGGGATAAGGGTGACATAACCAGCAGCTTTGAGTCTCTCGTATAATTGGTCAATAGGTTCAGCAATGGAGGTATATTATTTTGGAGGTCTGCGGTCAAAATTTAGTCGAGGTCTAGTCGAAGTCAAAATTTAGGCTTGTTTACCAAGCATTGTAGGCTTGGTAAACATGTGCGGGTTGGGAATATCTGGGGGAAGTAGGCTGATATGTGGGAGGTGGAGGTGATTGATAAGTGGGTGGTGGATGTGATTGATAAGTGGGTGGTGGAGTTTGGTAAGAGGGTGAGGGTGCTTGGTAGTTTGGGGTAGGCTGATATGTGAGTGGAGGAATTGGGTAGGTTTGGTATTTGATGGGAGATTTGGTTCTTTGTGCAACCATTATGGCCCCTACGTTTTTTTTTTGACACACCACCGTACTGTAAGGCCTTATTTGTAGCTTGCAAGGCCTCGAAGTTTGTAGCCATACCATTCTTGATGCCTTCTTCGACCCTTTCACCCAGTTTGATAATGTCAGAAAATTTATGGCTCTCGATCAATATTAGTCGTTCGTAATACTGCGGGTCTTGAGCCCGAACAAAGAATTTGTTCATTTGTTCCTCCTCTAAGGCAGGTCTGACCTTAGCAGCTTCGGACCTCTAGCGAGTAGCATATTCGCGAAATGTTTCTGTGGGCTTATTTTTTAGATTCTGAATGTAAAACACATCCGGTGTATTCTCTGTGTTGAACTTGAACCTGTCCATAAAGTCGGACGCCATACCTACCCAGTTCGACCATTTCTTCGAATCTTGGCTAATGTACCAAGACAAAGCATCTCCCTTCAAGTTTCTCATGAACAGCTTCATGCGGATTCTCTAGTCTTTCCCTACTCCAATCAGCTTGTCACGGTACGTTTTCAAATGGACTTTGGATCCTCTGTACCATCAAACATTTCGAACATGGAGGTTTGTACCCCTCGGGCAATTCGACATCGGGCTGTATGCAAAGATCTTCATATTTTAGCCCCTCAATTCCCTTGCTTCCTTCAACGCCTTGAATTCGGCTAGTCAATTTCTTAAGTTTCTCAGCCAGGTTCCTGATGAGAGAGTCTTTATCATCAGACTCGGGTATGTTTGAGATGGGTTGGGTGGAATGTGTCATAGTCTCCAAATAGATAGGGGTGTTATGGGGGGTGTGAAAGTGGTCATTTATGGAGTTTTGGGGTTCTGGGATGAGCAGTGGGGTGTTGTTTAAGGCATGGCAGTTGTTGCAGTGGTGGTAAGGAGCGGGATGGTTTTGTTGCTTTGGGATGTTCTGTGGAGGTGTAGGGTTCTGATCATTTGGGAAATTGATATCTGGAGTGGTGAGGAAAAATGACAAATTTGCTAGATTCCGGACCTGATCAAGTTCTTCTTGGAATTTCAGAAGTTTTTGTTCAAGTTAGGAGTACCATGACCATGAGTGACCTCTACCCGTTCAGTTGAGTTCTCCTTTCTAGCGTTGTTCAAATCTTCCATTTTCCCTTTGTTCTTGTTTTTGACTGGACTAAGAGGAGGAGTGGGTGGAGGGCTCCTGGATCTCGTGGAATAAGATGATGTTGCCAGAGTGCACGAACTAACCTTTGGGGAGGGGAATAATAAACAAAAAGTAAAACAAAAAGGTAACCCGTTAGTGAGGATCATAAAAAGTATTGCAATATTTAAACAGGTAGTGCAGGAATGTGAAGCGTGTCCTAATTTGGGAGCCTCGTTGTGCCCGAGGTAGGCCTAGCGACAAATTAATTTGGAGAACTTAAAATGCTATATGCCTCATTTTATTGATAGAAAATAAGACGAATCCCAAATCGACACTAAATAAACTAGAAAAAAATGTCAATACTGGCCACTGGCCTTATTACATTTTATAAAGCGAAAAGAAAAACTCCTATCTACTTGGTCCCAGAAGGACCTTCCTTAGGTTGAATGCTCTCGCTGATCGAATTCTGTAGTTCGCGTAGGTTCACCAGTAAAAATGCCTTGGCCAGGTGTTCTCCTTCGTTTTCCTCAGTGTTCTGGCAGTTGGTGACTCTCTTCCTCACTTTTCCTTCTAATTCCAGCAGACTGTATTCCAGATATTCCAACTTTTTGCTAGCTCTGGCAGCCCACTCTTTCCACTCAATAATTTGGTCATCTGATGGAATACTCCTCCACCAGTCTAGCAAGAGTGGGGGCATGCTAACCATACCAAAATTTGGGACCTCGTTCTTCATTTTCTGTAAGACAAAAAAGGTTAGGCCCTTACCCCCGCCAGACTCGATTATTTAACATCAACAATTAGCATAAAACATTTAGTTCTCCAAATAAATGCATAGAACGTGATGGGGTCCATTTAGGTTTTAGGAAAACCCAGTGGACTTTGGACAAGGCTATCTTAAAAGATCATTATGTGGACAACATAACTGACCCGGCTAGGTTTGACCATGATGCATGACAACTTGAACAGAGTAAGGTTTCTATGGCGTTTTAGACTGGTACCCTTGAGCAGACAACTCAAAGGGGAAAGGCACAGAACCGTCGACTACACCGTTGATCGACTGGTTTTACCGCAAATATGCCTTTTTTCGGATTTAGGGGTGATAATATCGGAAGAGCGCAACCACTCATTATAAGCGTTGCTATGGGATTTGTTTGGCACGAGTAGAATATGATGTTGAGCATGATTATGCAATAATTAAAAACATGTCGTCACATATTTGCACGTTTAAGAAAGTAGTAAATACAATAGTTTTATTTAAAGCAGTAGTAAAGGAGAGAAACAAAAGAAAAGTCAGCTTTGCAGTTGAAAAGGGGAATTGAATGCTTAAAGGAATTAAATAAGTAATTGCACATAAATTCACAATAATAGTTTGAAATGGTAAAAGCCTAAAAATCTCCAGTAGAGTCGCCATGTTGTCGCGCCCCCTTTTTCTCGCGAAATCGGGTTTATGACATTTGGAGGGACAACTCGTTCCTTTTAGGAACTGGGTTTTTGCATTTGAAGAGTCGCCACCTAATGAGTTAAGGTGCATTAGGACACCAATAGAGATTCAATTATAAGTTTGCTTGGGTAACCATAGATTGGGTAAGGGCTTGAAATTATCCTAAGGGGAAGGTGTTAGGCACCTATCAGGATCCACTAGTATGGTTCCCAGCTAGACAGTTGTTATGAATTTGGGGTGCAATTGACATATAAGCAGATAAGGCTCAAATAAGAGGGGATTTCAATACACAATAGTTTGAAAGTAAACAAAGTTTGAAAGAGCAATTAAAAAGAGCTGATTTTAAATAAGAAGTTACAATGCTAAAAAGAGAAAGGGGAAGTAAAGAAAGGGGGTCCTAGGTTTATAAAAAATATGGATCACATCAATGCAATACCCGGTAATCACTTCTCAAAAGAGGGGTTACACGTGGCATCAGCGCACCGGTCATCATATCCATATCTACCCTTTACCACCTCATTTAAGGTACTAAAGCGCGGATTGGTCTCGAACACTATTATATGCTATTACTCGTCCCGTTCCTATCAGTCCCCGAGGCACTTAGGACTACTAATCCTAAAGGGGAGGGGTATTAGGCTGACGTGAAGTTTCAAAAATAAAAATCTAAGGTGGCATACAAAACATATAAAAGACTGCACATTACAAGGGAAACACATAAACACATAATGCTCAAGTATACCTCCTCAAACAAAAGCACATAACTAGCATGACTTGCACATACTTTTTAGGTTTGATTAAAGCATATAAAGACGAAGGAAGTTAATTATTGAGACAGATTAGTATATTACATAACTCAGATAAGAAGTCCAAATCAGGCCTGCCTCCTGGTTGTAGCAATTAACAAAATGGATCCTGGTTGCAGTTATTACTTGGCTTGCCTAAGTGTTTAGACGGGGCCCTATAGGCATGACATCTACTTATTCAGAAGGTGGTGAGATAGTGATAACTCAAAACGTACTGCTTGAAATCCTATAGGCATACTGGCGAAACCTTGTTGAAAATAAGTGAATTATTAAACAGAGGTTCAGAATAGACAAATTTAAATTAGAACAGTTCCAGATTCTGCATGTGATAGTATCTACTATTATTGATTTTAATCCATATAGGCATGATATCTAAAATTGAATATGAATAGAAACGAACTAGAATTTTATTTAAAAACCCCTATAGGCATGATTTTTATATGTTACTGATTTTAGCATGCTACTGGGTTATAACCAATTGGGTCCTAAAAATACATGATATCTAAATGGTGACAAATGTGCAGAATTTCAGATAATCCATATAGGCATGTTATCTTGATGTGAATTGAACGAGCGAGTCCTATAGACATGGTTTCTAAATGTAGTGTGAATATGCATAATTAGAGCAGTCCTATAGGCATGTTTTCTAAATGCGAATTGAACAAGTGGAGAATGCAGTCCTATAGGCATGTTTTCTACCCTTGAGCATGCATAATTTCCCAACCCTTTTTTCACTAGCCAGTCCCAAAAGTTCATTACAAATTATTACTAAACAGGAATAATAAATTACATCAGAAAAAATACAAAGAAAAGTTACAACCAGAGGAAGCCTAATTCTTGACTTCCTCTTTGAGTTATGAGATAAACCAATTCAAAATACCATCGATCCAAAGCCTTTCTCAGGCTTGAGTGCGTCAGAGTTCCCTAAGGGCCTCAATAGGACCCCGGGCAGTTCTCACACCCAAGTTTCATAACCAGAATAGGGACAAGTGCAGTGTGAAAATGTCAGCCCTCATATGTCCAAGTTTAGAGGGAGCTCATGGGTCCCAAGGCAAGGCTCACATGAGGAGGGCAAAACTTAAGTCTAAGAAGAGAGTGAAAAGTGCGAAAACTGAGTTTTAAGAGATGAGGGAATAAAAGAGAAGGAAAGGGTGATGGGAGACAGTCATTAACACTTCAAAGAGTTGATAACTTCACACAAAGGGGAAGGGGATTAGGAATCCATTGCAAGAAGCCTATATACTTAGGCATAGGTTAACTTTGGGCATGTACAGTAATAGGGAGTGCTGTCATGCTTGTAAATCAACTAGTGTACACAACATATAAGGGAAACATAGGGGTTATGATCCTAGGAGGATTAGGTTTGGGTCATGCTCAGCAATGTTCAATGTTGTCATGCCCCAAACTAACCACAAGTATTAATCACATTGGGGTAGGGATTTGGGATTCATAATACATTGATTCAGAACAGGAGAAAGGAAATTACAGCATGCTAAATAATGGTATTGAATTAAATACAAGCAGTAGGCAGACAATAATGCAAGAACATTAAGTAAGCATGTTGTTGCTGATGCTGAAAACTTAATTAGAACATACCAGTCAAAGAAGTAAAGTGCAGTAAAGAAAAGTAGCAGGACTTCGAAATATAGCCTTAATAGCCTTGGCTTTTAAAGAGAAGAAGTACCGGGTATTTATAGTTTTTGAAAACGGGTAAGAAAGAGGTAATAAGCTACAAACATGGAAACAATCATGATTCAGAATCAATTATACAAGTGATTGCCCTTAATTAAGGGGTCACTTGCTTAACGGCAGTGACAGGTTCGAAATAAGGAAAGTAAGCAATTCGAGTGTAGGTACAGAGATACTCTAATTTTGGAAAGATTCAATAAGGAAAAATAGAAAAGAAATCAATTAACCTTAATAGGCGAGTGAAATCAGAATCTCACAAAGGAAAAATTTAAACTTAGTCATGAATTTGAAAATTAGTCAGAGAAGGAGAGTCAACATATAAATAAGGTGCATAAACACTATACATGCGAGGCTAGGCCTGCTGGCAAGAGGAAATAACATACAACAGTAGTACAAAGATTCAGTAGATAGCAACATTCGAATCATGACAGTCCAGTAGGTCAAGTAGTAAAGAAAACATAGAATATCAAAAGCATGCGAAGGTCTCATAGTAGCAGGTGAGGAAAACCCCTTTAGAAAAATTAGGGTATCGAGCATATTTAAGTTTTAGAGAAGATAGAAACCCAATAATCTGTAGAATCACACAAATGGAACGAAAGATTTCGAAATAAAGAACTTCAAATCGAGTCAGACCCAAAACTCTGGGATTTTCAACAATATAAGAGTTTTAAAAAGAGAATAAGCAAACAAATCGGACAAAACTCAGGCAAACAAACATTAGTTTAATAAATAGTTAAAATAAATTAGGGGTTTTAACATGCAAACTCAGGTAGAAGAACGATATATGTAAACATAGCCAAACATGTCAAAGAATCAGAGAAACATTTTGAAATAACTTAACAGAAACCCTAATCGAAAAGATAAGGGGTTTTGAAGGCAGAGTTTTAAAAGAAAATTTGTGAGAAATGCTTAGAAGTTCAAAGCAAACATAGATCTGAAACAGATCTAAAAAGAAATCGAAAAAACCTTAAAGGCTAGGGTTTCAGAATAACCCCAAGTGGTGAGAAAGGCTTTGAAAACCAACGATCTAAGCAGAAGAGTCAAGAGTCTGACTCGAATAGCCATGGCTGGCCGGAGAAAAAGTTAGAGACGACCGAAGAACAGTCATGAACTGCAATCGAACAAGGCCTGGACCAAGCTTTTCGAGATCTAGCCTTGAGACCATAAGAATCGAACACGTAGAAGCTATGTGAGGTGAATATAGGTCTCCGATGACTTTGGGAACCATAGATTTGGGGAGGTATTAGGGTTGTAGTTGATGGCGGCGGCTAGGGTTCGAGAGGATTGCAGAGAGGGTTGAGAGGGAAGGGGATTCAGAGGCGGCGAAATTTGGAAATGAGGCTAGGGTTAGGGGTCGTTTGAATTAAAAAAAGGCAAGGATGGTTGTTGGCCGTTGATCTGAATGATCAATGGCCTAGATCAAAATGGGCAAGTGGGCGAGTTATGAAGATGAGTTTGGGTCGGATTAAATTGGAATTGGGTTGGTGGTTCAAATGGTTTCAATTGAGTTCAATTGGGGTCAGAATTGGGCTATAATCGAAATGAAATTGGGCTAACATTTAATTAGCCAATTTTTCCTATTTAATTTAAAAAAATAATAAATTAATTTATAGAAATAAATTAAAGGTACCAAAATAATTTATAGCACATAATTAACTATTTAAAAATACTAGACCTAATTTTTATGAATATAAACGTAATTAATCTTAAAAGAGGCTAATGTTGTAATTATATACAATTCAACTTTAAAAATACTAAATGACTTTGTAAAAATACGCAAAAATTATATTACCTCTATTTTAGCATAAATATGAAAATTCAATAAATGAATCACCAAAAATGATAATTTTGGGAATGAACGTGTGCCTCATTCAAGATCTTCATTAAAGCTTGACGGTGCTCGTTCGAATGGATCAATAATGACAATAGGAAAATTTGAGCGGGCGTATTTCTTAATTGTTCCACGATAGAGTAGTCATGCAGCTTCATCTTCCTCAAGAATTCTTCTGCTTCTTCTTTAGTTACGACTTTCTTCATTGGTGCTGGATTATTTTTAGCTCTTCTTAACTCCTAGCCGAAACAACTTCCTTTCCCCGTCTTTCTCCCCTAATTCTTCGTATAGGCAGCTAAACGCTGCATTCTTAGCCTCCGTGACCGCCAGCTTTGCCTCCTTCCTAGCCACTTTGTACCTCTCTCTATTCGCACTCCTCTCCTTCTCGCTTGTGCTCCCTGCTAACTTCGCGTACGCTACCTTCTTCGCCTCCACTTTACCTTGGACTATGTCATTCCACCACCAGTCTCCTTGGTGCCTGCCAGAAAAACCCTTCGATACACCTAGCACCTCTCTCGCTGCCTCCCTCACATAGTTCGCCGTCGTCGACCACATAGTGCTCGCGTCTCCACTACTCCTCCAAGCTCCCATAGCTGATAACCTTCCCTCCAACTCCTGGGCTTTATCCTTAGTTAAAGCTCCCCATCTAATCCTCAGATGGCCACGAGCATACCTCTTCTTCCTCTTTATCATAATACCGACGTCCTTCACTAAGAGACTATGCTGAGTCGCGAGGGTCTCTCCCGGGATAACCTTGCAATCCTTGCACAACCCTCTATCACACCTTCTGAGGAAAAGGTAATCAATCTGAGTCTTCACCGCCGAACTTTGGAAATTTACCAGATGCTCCTCCCTCTTCGAAAAAGCCGAGTTCGCAATCACTGGCTCGAAGGCCTTAGCGAAATCTAACAGCGAAGTACCTCCTCCGTTCCTATCCCCAAGGCCAAAGCCACCATGCGCCTCGCCATAGCTACCTGCATCCGACCCAATATGACCATTAAAATCCCCTCCAATAAATAGATATATACCAATTTAAATTAAAAAGATGCACTTAATTTTGGACCTGCTTGCTTTTGGATATTAGCCATATAAACTAACTTTGATAATCTGTGATACTAATCGTTTGGATCATTTTTTTGTTGAACTTTATTAACTTATTTTTCAAAAATGTTAAGATATAATATTTCAAAAATAAATTTAGTAGTTTTTTTGAAATTTGGATTTAAAGTTGTCTTATGCGTGCTACATTGTATATCGTGCTAATCCTTTGAAAGCTTATATCTGAATCTTTAGTTATAAAGCGTAAAATTTACAAAGTATACAATAAATACTCATAGGAACTTAAAAAAATTTCGCAATTTTTATTTTATAACTCAAACATAATTTCAATAAACTATTATTCTTTGAGATGGGTACACTCGTATCCTAAAACTAATTTATTGAAATTCGCAGCAAAGAAGGTAATAGCATAATTGGTAGAATTCTAGTTCAAGATGCCAATATAAGCATTACCACTCCTATAATTCCAAATAAAGAGGATTCTTCTAAAATTCCAAATTAGGAATGGACCTAATAAAATCATACTACAAACCACAAAGCCTATAAGTTTAGAATTGTGACAATTCCTTAAAAGAAAGGGGCCTATTTTGCCTCAAGGTTTTTCCATCTTGGTTAAGAGTCCAATTCCTTCTTTTATGAAACATTAATGCCTCTATAGGCTACGAAGTACGAAGATCGTACTAATTTTTGAACTTCCTTCCTTGTACAGCATTTATTACTATGTAGAATCGTCCATTTGCAAATTTCATGTAACTTACACTATATAATTTTATGTGAGCCCCCAACTTATTTTGCATATCTATACAATCAAAAAGAAAAATATTGCTAGATTTAGCTTTGGTTGATTTCAATCATGTTTGTACAATTTTAATTTGGTTTTCAAAAAACAAAGCACATGAAGTACATTTCTTCTCATAGTCGTACATTTCTATAACAATATTCATATATAACATCTATTCATTATAAAAGTTATTTTTTTTTTCAGAACCGATCATACATGTTATGTTATAGCATATGTCCTCTATAACAATACTTCACTATACATCCAAAAAATATTTGAACACACGCGACTGTTATAGAGAGGTTTGACTTAATTAGCCCTCTTTTTCGGACCTTTTCATTGGATTGATATTTAAAGGGAAAAGAAACTTCTATTGGCACATAATAACACAATATTGTCACAATGTTTTACACTGACTGAGTTGAAGAAGCTCATGAATATTTTGATAATGAAGCATATGGGAGGTGAAATAAAGTAAAAATAGTACGAGCTAGCCAGTTTTCGAATTGGTCATTGAAAAGCCAGCGTTTGTAAAATTATTGAAAAATAGCCACTATTTTGCTGCAACATGGAAAGTTCCAGCATAATATACTGGAGATTGGTGCACCTGTGTATGAATTTCCAGCATATTATGCTAGAACTCCAACATACGAAAAGTTCCAGCATAATATACTGGAGATTAGAGCACATGTGTATGAACTTCCAGCATATTATGCTGGAACTCCAGTATATTATGTTGGAATATTTTTCGGATTTTGAACAATGTTTTCGTTCAGATTTATCTTGACATGAAAAGTGGCTAAATTTTGATTACTTTTGAAATGACTATTTTTCAATTACCACTTATAAATTTGACTATTTTTGAACTTCACCCTGAAATAAAAGGTAAAGTATTTTAATATTTGAAACAAGTAAGATCTTGAGTAGGGCTGGCAAACCAACCCGCCAAATATAATTCTCTGATGGGCTGACTTTGGGCATAGCCCATATTAACCCGTAACATTAATTGGCCCAAGTGCAACCCGTGAAGGAACCCAAAGCTAATCCGTGCTCAAGCTTTGATTGACAAAGAAGAAGAAGAACTCACATACAAAGTTCTCTTTGTTCCTTTTCCCATTTCGATAGTCTTTCTTTATTTCTTTTAATAATAATTCTTTTTCTATTTGACTGACTCAAAATTAATTACTGAATTGTACTCTAAAAAGAATTAAAAAATATTATTTTCATATTTTTCTCATCTAATAAAAAATATGTAAACAGATAGACCTAGAAGTATTAGCTATTTATTTCATTCTTTGGAAAAGTATTGGATTTTAGACAATCAAAGCAAAATATACAAAAAAAAAAAATTGATTGGTTCTGATCTATGTTGCTCGAACTCTCCGAAAATGTCTCTGGGTGCACGTCGGATCTTCTAAAAGTAGTGTATTTTTGGAGGATCCGCATGGGTGTGATAGCATTTTGGAGAGTTTGCGCAACATAGATTCTGATTTGATTTTTTGGATATGGTAAAATTAAATAATTTAGATACTCAATATCAGTTTTACATTAGTTAATTTTATTAGAGAAATATGTGAGTACTAGTAAAACTTATAACTAACAAAATCTAAAACGTCAACAACTCAACATAACAAGTTATGTGATGTCAAATTCCACTATTATGTTGAAAATCTGCAATGTATTTTTTTGCTACTGCAATTTCATGAGAATAAGTTAATAACAAACTAGTTAAATTATAGTTTGAAAACTTGTAATAAGAAGATTGAATTTGTATTGTTGATTTACATTGGATAAAGGCAAAGTTGTAAAAATTGCACTGGCTTCTTATTTGATCGCCCTCATTTAACTTGTACCCACTTTTTTAAATTATTTTTAATTTGTACCCATTTTTTAAACAACTTCAGGCCTTTTTTTCTTCTTTCTTCTTCTTCTTCTTTGGGTGACAATGATTTTATATGGTATTTGTAAACTATTTTAAGGTAGTTTATGATATTTTATTGTGGTGAGCTGTTGTGGTGCTTTATTTTTACTATTGCTTAGGGTTTCTTCTTCTTCTTCTTTTTCTTAATTGCAAAATGGGTTCGTTAGGTTTATTGTTATTTTGACAAATTGATGATTGGAGTTTGTTCTTGATAATATTTGGAGGTTATGTTTCAAATTTGAGCTCATTTGGAGTAGATTTAGATATTAAATTGTATATTGTATTGTTAAGATTCAAAGAACAAATTTCTATTTCTGAGCAATTTGCAGTTCAAGCTTATTTGGCCTTAAGTGCATGAAAACGTTGGTTGCACTTCAGATCTTTTGGTTTTAAGTTTATCTGAAGTGCAATTTTTCACTTCAGACCTATTTGGCCTTAAGTGCGTGAAACCATTAGTTACACTTCAAACCTATTTGGCCTTAAGTGCATCTGAAATGCAATTTTTCACTTCAGAATTATTGTCCTTAAGTGTAGGAAAATGTTTGTTGCATTTCAAACCTTTTGGCCTTAAGTGCATTTGAAGTGCAATTTTTTTCACTTCAGACTAATTTTTTTAACTTCAGTCCCGATAAGTCTGAAGTTAACCTTAAATGGGTAAACTTGAAATTTTTTTTGCAAAGTAGGTATAGATTCAACTGACCCCAAAAGCGGGTATAGATGCAAAAGCCCCAGCAAAGTTGATGACTTGTAAAATTTTGGGTGAAGTTGGATGGATTGGGCTATAACCCCTTATTTAGCCCATCTTGACCCAACTCATCTTAACCCAACTGGGTTGGGTTGGATATTGAGTCATTTATTGGTTCAGCCCAGACAACTTATTTGCCAAATAGCACGGTATAGCCAGTTTTCGGACTGGTCATTCAAAAATAACCAGCGTTTACGAAGTCAATAAAAATAGTCACTATTTTGCTGCAATAAAGACCGGTCCAGCATAATATACTGGAGTTCGGTGCACCTGTGTATGAACTCCAGCATATTATGCTGGACCGGTATACTTTGCTGACTCCAGTATAATATAGTGGAGACTGGAGCACCGGTGCTCCAAACTCTAGTATATTATACTGGACACTTATACTTGCTGGAGCTCCAGTATATTATGCTGGAGTTCTAGTGTACTTATGCTGGAACTCCATCATATTATGTTGGATTCCAACATACTTATCATGGAACTCCAGTATAATATACTGGCATATTTTCCGGGTTCTGAATAGTGTTTTCGCTCCAATTTATCTTTACATGAAAAGTGGCTAAATTTCGATTACTTTTGAAACTGGCTATTTTTGAACGACTAGTTGTAAATTTGGCTATTTTTGAATTTCTCCCCAGAACCACTGGTTTTATTTTAAACCCCCGCCCTTGGAAAAATATTAACTTAAAATTTCACTATGGTATGAGCACCGTGGTTGAATTATACTCCTGTGTGTAGATTCTTCCTGCTAATATTTGCTAGAGCGTGTCACCATATACACAAGCTGGTGTTATGTAAACATTGCAAATGTCTTTCTTTGTAAATAAAATATTTTAAATATTTTCTTACCCTTGACTTTCAACGGTCTTCTGCTTGCGCCGTTAAAAAAGCCTTCAAACCAATCAAGAGTGAGGCGGACTAGCGACCGGCTGGCGTCATCAAAGAAGTTGACGTCCGGGGCTTCCTCTTTCTCTTTAAAATAAAACCGGTGAAGTCCATCCTAAAGTTAAAAAAAAAAAAGATAACAAGTATCTCATACTCAAATATTGGGGTCCCTCAAATATTAGATGTTTTGGGCTTTAAAGGAGGCTTCTCTTTTGGGCAAAGATCACTTTTAGTTTGTGTTTAAAATTTCTATATCTTTTAGATCACTATATACATATACCAAAAAATATATATACTTTTTTGGTTATTGTTTTGAGAGTGGTTATATAGTGTCATTTCCCCTCTTTTTTTTCCTACCTTTATACTTTCTTGGGCCTCCTAGAAGTTGAAATTGGTAAAAATTGTGTGGGGTAGCCACTTTTTAAAGTGATATTTACTTTTTATCCAGTATTTTCAATGTTTAGCAATAATAGCCACTAATCTATTAAAATTAATATGAAAAGATTGTATTACCCTTTCTTGTACTAGTCATTTCGCCTAGGACTTCTCCCAAGTCGACTTCTCCCAAGTCGAAGAGAGACTAGTTCAGATTCTTCTATAATAATATTTTCAGTTGTACAAGTTGGGCTAGAACTTTTATTGAACTCTGGTTGAGAAATATTAAAAAAGCGAGTTTGAAGGGAATTGTAATCCTTCTGTATTTGTTCAAGTAACGTTCTTAATCTTGAATTCTCTAGTCTGAGCTCATTGACTTCTGCTATGACCAACTTAAATTCATCATAAACTAGTCTCACAGACGGCGGCACAGGTCTTGAACTTAGAATTACAAGTTCAAAAGCTAAGGACACTTGGTCCTGAACTTAAATTAACAATCTCAAAATTAAGGACAATAGGTCCTGAACTTACAGTTACAAGTTCAAAAGTTAAGGACAATAGGTCCTGAAGTCCTTAACTTCAACTAACAAGCTCAAAAGTTAAGGACAATAGGTCTTGAACTTAGACTAAAAAACTCAAAAGTTAAGAACAATAGGTCCTAAACTTAGACTAACAAGTTCAAAAGTTAAGGACACTTGGTCTTGAACTTACAGTTACAAGTTCAAAAGTTATGGATACTTGGTCCTAAACTTAGACAAACAAGCTCAAAAGTTAAGGACAATAGGTCCGGAACTTTGACGTACAAGTTCAAAAGTTAAGGACAAGTAGTCCTTACCTTAGAGTTACAAGCACAGAAATTAAGGACAGGTGGTCCTGAACTTCGAGTTCCAAGTTCAAAAGTTAAGGACATGTAGTCCTGAAGTCCTGAACCTAGAGTTGCAAGTTCAAAAGTTAAGGACACTTGGTCCTGAACTTTATGAGCAGAAGGGTGTTTTCGTCCAGGCATGTAAAGTTTATTAAAGCAGTGGCTAAAGATTAAAGACATTTTAAACAGTGGCTTAAAAGTAAATACATGTGTTATTAGTGGTTAACCGTGCACTTCCCCCCTTGAAATTGAACTATGGGCTGATTGTGTGGCTTTTTGGTTTATTGAGTACTGGGCTTTTATTAGTGCCATTGCTCGGTACTTGTAACAAGGAGATAAGTAAAAATTGCACGGGGTCGCCCTATTTGGTCGTCCCCATTTAACCTATACCCATATTTTTAAAATTATTTAACCTATACCCTAATTTTTACAACTTCAGGCGCCTCCTTCTTCCTGCTACCTGTGCGCTCCTTTCTTCCTCCTTTCTTTTCTACTCTTTATTCTACTCTTTATTTTTTGTAATATGTAGTATATTTTACTGCTGATTTGCTCATAGTGACTGCCATTTTTGCTGAAACGACCTTTTAGAACTTTTCTTCATCTATTTATAATTCATTGTCTGTATTTATTTTATTTGCAATGAATTCAGATAGATCCAAGAATGAAATATCAAACACCAAGTTGATTGAGTCTTTATTGATACAATTCTTACACTAGGCTTTGAAAGTTGAACTATTATGCTGAAGTTCAGCAAATAGTGGACAAAACTTCAGCTAGTACGACTGTAGGACAAAAACTTCAGCTTATTTAGAGTTTGAAGTTTTTACAAATGAACTAAATAACTTCAGCATCTTCTGCTGAAGTTTTTGAAAAATCTTTATGACAAAACTAATGAATCCAAGACAAAACTTCAGCTTATTTAGTGTTGAAGTTTTTATAAATGAACTAAATAACTTCAGCATCTTCTGCTGAAATTTTTGAAAAAGCTTTACGACAAAACTATTGAATCCAGGACAAAACTTCAGCTAAAACATGCTAAGTTCTGTAAATAAAGAACAAAACTTCAGCTAGTAGAATGCTTAAGTTCAACAATTACAAACAAGTTCAGTCATCTACTAGAATGTTGAAGTTTGCGTGATTGTCTTTGCTAATTCAGGCCCGTATGCCTCAAGTTTACACCAAAAGTGGGTACACTTGCATTTTTTTTTTTGTAAAGCGGGTATAAGTGAAAACGTGACCCAAAAAAGCAGGTATAGATGCAAATCCCCCAGGAGATAAAGACAAAAGAGTTCTTTACACAAATAGCCGGTCATATTCATTATTTACTTTTTCTAGTCATATATATAGATTATACATTGATTATCCATAATTATACACATATAATACATAAATTATACATCCACCGGCTATTTTTAATTTAAGTGGTTGAGTAAATGGCTATTTGGGTTAATATTTCAACAAAAGTTATGGGCTCACTGCTTCCTATTGCCGGTAGAAATTTTGGGCCAAAATCCAATACATCCACAATCTTAATTTGGGCCGACCACGAAAATAGAGTTATCCTTCGGCAGGGAGCATTTTACACTCTATATGTGCCTTTGTTGTGCGAATCAAATTATGGGGGAAAGTGCACGGTTAGCCACTAATAACACATGTATTTACTTTTAAGTCACTGTTTCATGTGTCTTTAGTCTTTAACCACTGTTTTAATAAATTTTAACTGCCCGGACAAAAATACCCTTCTGTTCATGTCCTTAACTTTTGAACTTAACTTCAGAATTTCAGGACTACATGTCCTTAACTTTTGAACTTGGAACTCTAAGTTGAGGACTTCAGGATAACATGTCCTTAACTTTTGAACTTAACTTCAGGACTTCGTCCTTAACTTCTGAACTTAACTTCAGGACTACATGTCCTTAACTTTTGAACTTGTAATTGTAAGTTCAGGACCAAGTGTCCTTAACTTTTGAGCTTATTATTCTACGTTCAGGACCTATTGTCCTTAACTTTTGGGCTTCTTAGCCTAAGTTCCTACCTATTGTCCTTAACTTGTTAGCTTGTTAGTCTAAGTTCAGGACTTTAGGACCGATTATCCTTAACTTTTGAACTTGTAACTATAAGTTCAGGACCTATTGACCTTAACTTTTGGGTTTCTTAGTCTAAGTTCATGACCTATTGTCCTTAACTTTTGAGATTGTTAGTCTAAGTTCAGGACCTATTATCCTTAACTTTTGAGATTGTTAGTCTAAGTTCAGGACTTCAGGACCTATTGTCCTTAACTTTTGAACTTGTAACTGTAAATTCAGGACCTATTGTCCTTAACTTTTGAGCATGTTAGTCTAAGTTCAGGACCAAGCGTCCTTAATTTTTGAACTTATAATTCTAAATTCAGAACCAAGTGTCCTTAACTTTTGAACTTGGAACTCAAAGTTCATGACCAAGTGTCCTTAACTTTTTAACTTGTAACTGTAAGTTCAGGATCCATGACATAGCAGAAAACCAAACGTTATTTGTTTTCACAAAAATAATAATAATAATAATAATAATAATAATAATAATAATAATAATAATAATAATTGCAATTTACATATAAGATTGATGTCAAATTACACAACAGAAAGCTAATAACAAAAAGAAACAACTAAACAAATAAAAGACTACAGAACCTAACCAACCAAAAGAAAAAGAAAAATAAATAAAATTCAGAAAGTTTGTTTTCTAAAGTTTGTTGTTCTAGGATCGCAGAAAAGAACACTTCACGGTCATGTTTATCTAGTTTAGGAACAACAAGCCACTTTTGTTGCTTATACTTCAGAATCATGAATGCTTCAAAATAATCATTCAATTCTTCCTTCAAATAGAAAAAGCTATCAATCCATAAAAGCCCACCAGGCCTCAAAACTCTATCAAAATCATACAACACAAAATCCAGCAACACAAAATCAATCCAGCCATCAAGAAACCTCGTTGTATGAATCAAATCTAATGTGTTATCGAGAAATGGTAGCCTCTGATTTATAGTTAAGTAAAGAGGAATTAGCCTTCGAAGAGCAATCATCTCGTTAAATGGTGCCCCAAGAAACACTAAAGAAGAAAATCTTTTTGGTACACTTCTTCTCCCTAACTTGAAAGAGATAGAAGAAAGGGCAACACAATCTTTTCATATTAATTTTAGAAGACTAGTGGCTACTATTGCTAAGCATTAAAAATGCTGGATAAAAAGTAAATACCAGTTTAAAAAGTGACTATCCTACACAATTTTTACTCAAGTTATTCGTCGCGTCAGATTGGGATCTTTACCTAAATAGTCTTTGATATTCTGGATGCTTGGAAAAAAAAATATTGTAAGTGAAGTTTTAACTAAATATTATACTTAACTGTTTGTAAGATGAGTTTAAAAGTTTTTGCCAATTTTCTTTTGTATTTTAAAGAATAATTTAATTTCTATTCACCGAATGTAGAAATTGCTTGACACACTTTGGGATAGGAGAAGTTTTGCTTAAATAATATTGTTTCCAATGGAATCTCGGTTCACCTATTTCTAAATGTATTCAAAACAAATAAAACTAGAGATAACGGAAAATAATTTCTTAAACTATTGGTTGATAGTAAAAATTAATGACACTTTAATGTTGGAGTACAATTTTTAAAACTAGAGAATAAGAAAAACACCAATTCCTTTCATTTGGAAAAAAAAAAAAGCATGAAGTTTTGATATACGAGAATCAGAACATTTCGTAAGAATAGTTGTTTAATGGGTGATTGTATCTGTGACCACAACTCTGCCAGGAGTAAAATGAGAATGGATTTTCTAAAGTTCAAAAAGCAAAAAAAGGAAGTGACAGCCCAAGACAATGAAATTAAAATTTGAAAAAGGTTGCTTCAGCTTTTACAAAAGTGATTTAAGCATATTAAGACCTAATAATTCCATAAAATGAGAATCTTTTTTAGATCCCCAGAAAATTTTCAATGGCCAATCTGGTACACAAAAAAGTATGAAAAAGGCACTAAAGGAGAATAGGGGCCAAGAACCAGCTAATTTTACCACTCTCTTGTAGTGACAGTGAGTACCTTTGCCTTTTGCTCTGCCCAATTCCTTCACTTTTTCTTTTCTGTTCCTTAGTTTATTTTTTTTATTAACCCCACCACTGAAAAAAACCCCAATAATCTTATTTTCTCTAGTTGGAATTGTACTAGTAGTATCTTTCTTCTTATTTATTTACCACGACTTTCAATATTTAGGTTTGCTAATAAGCAATTTTGTAAACTTAACATGAATGAGAAGACAATGTAATATACCTTATGTTTCATCACCTATTAGGTTTATTCCCTTACATCTCTCAAGCTAACAATCAACTCTCCCTGTACCAACTTTGTTTGTCCTGACTGCTATAGTGAACTGTTGTTATACAAAATATATATTATGACAAGTTGGTTCCAAAGAAAACTTGATCATTATAATGAAGTATTGTTATAGAGTATGACTGTTATAAAGATTGACACTAATAAGTTTTCTCCACTAATCATAAAGTATTTCTACAATTAGTTTCTAAAAATTCGGGTAAAGTAAGTGATTACACTTAAAATGTGTAGTTAACCTAGACAGGTGGTGGATAATCGCGATCTATTGGGACCAGTTAAATTACAATGTACTTAACAATTTTTATAATATTGTCAATGTATAAAACTTAAATTCATGAAATTCGGTCGTTTTAAGAAACAAACATTATGATTACACAAGTCAATAGTAATTGCAGATATATTTACGTGTTTTGTATTACTGAATTTAGAATGACAATAAATAATGCAAACTCGAATAAACAAAGAAAAATTATTTGCTGCCTAAGGTGTAAGCTATAAATATTCCCTTGTTTTCTATATATATTAAACCTCCAAAGTCACAACAGAAAGAATATGCTCATTTCATAATAACCAAAATATGGTTTCCAACAACCAAAGTTTCTGATTTTCATTATATCTTCTTGTCAAACAAGAGGAAGCAGCAGAAGGTCTAGATGAGAAAAAAGGGTATTTGGGAGAGGAAAAAAATGAAGGTATTTGAGTATGAAAAGCTTGAAAAAGCCACAGAAAACTTCTCAAAATCAAGACTCATTGGTAAAGGAAGCCATGGATGTGTATACAAAGGAATTCTAGAAGATGGTAAAATCATAGCCATAAAGAAGCAATCATTAGGACTTCAAAAAATTCAAGACTACTCCAAACTAGAAAATGAAGTAAGTATTTTATCATCTCTGTCCGAAAACTCTTTCATCGTTAATTTTCTTGGAACGAGTAATAATAACTCGGCCAAGAATGAAACTTTTCTTATCATGGAATACTTGCCAAATGGCACTCTACATGAAATGCTACATGCAAAAATCGTCCCTCCTCCTTGGCCTAAACGTGCCCAAGTGGCAATTCAAGTAGCTAAAGCAATCGAATTTCTTCACCAAACTAAGCCTTCAATTGTTCATAGAGATATTAAATCTACTAATGTTTTGTTTGATTCAAATTGGAATGCTAAGTTAGCTGATCTTGGACTTGCCCTAAGGATGAAAAATGATTGTGAAGATGATGATCCCTGCTCGCCGAGTCATCGTTCCAACTCGGTAACTCGACCTGCTGGCACGATCGGATACTTAGATCCCAGTTACACCAAACCAAGCAAATTAAGCACAAAAAATGATATATTTAGTTTTGGTGTATTACTCCTGGAGATTATGTCTTCAAGAAAAGTGATCGATGTCTCAAAATCACCAGTTTCTATAGTTGATTGGGCAACAACATTGATTAAAGAGGGACGTGATTTGGAAATTTGTGACAAAAGAATGCATGTGCCATGGTATATGGAAGGCACGATAAAGAACATGTTACGCATTGCTACACGTTGTGTTTCTACAAAGAAAATAACTCGACCTTCAATCCAAGAAATTGTGATGGAAATGGAGAATGTGATAGTAGAGCCAACTAAATATCCTTTGTGGAATATATTACGTAGCCTTACACTTTTGAAAAGGAAACGAAAAAGATGCAGAAAAGATTGCAGTATTATTACTACCACAGTTACCAAGACTTGTGCACAACATGAAGGGAAGGTACAAAAGGATATGTCAAGACGGACGTTGTTGATTAGGGAGATATTGGCAGATAAAGTCATGCAGTAGACGCATGGGTGGATCCAGAATATTTATTATAAATTTACTAATTTTACTTTGTTTCGTGTTAAAATTAGTTGTTTCATTTCAACTTATTAGCAAATAATGCAAGTGATGAGAATAATTGGATGTTTGTTATTTTTGTTACGATCATATTGATTTTATCGAAGCAGAACAAGTCTAAAACTCCGATCCTAATTTTCGGGAAATCATCCAAACCCGTACTGAGTCAATGAAAAGGGATGACTCTGTTGAGTGGAGAAACTCGGAGTGGGTCAATGATGAGACAAACCAATCACGTAGTACTATAGAAAAGGAAATGTAGAAGTTGGATCAGCGCATGCATTATTTCCAAACACAAGATTCCCAAAAGTAGGTAGAATTCGTGGGATATTGTAATCTACTACAGTAGTATTATTTTGTGTGTTTTTCTAAAAATGCCGTGTCATTCCTTTGTGATGTTACACTTGTATCTATGGCTTTTTATTGGGAAATTCTTGTGTCAAGTACGTAAGACTTCTCCAACATTTGCGTTGGAGATAATGTTTGACCGGAATGTTTGTTGTCTGACTATGCAACTCGCGTTATCAAACATACTCCGTCCGCTCCACTTTTATTAATTTTTTTCGGTTATTTTTGATGGTCCATGATATTTACTCCCTCTCTTTCGGTATGTGTGAACTTATTTCTTTTTGGTCCGTTTCAAAAAGAATGATCCCTTTTTAAATTTGGTAATAATTTAGCTTAAATTTACAATTCTACCCTTAATAAGAAGCTTTTATAATCACCCAAATACTTTGGTCCCTTTTTAATTTATTTAGGACCACAAATTCCAAAAGTCTTCATTTTTTTCTTAAAACTCGTGCCCAGTCAAACAGGTTCACATAAATTAGAACAGATGGAGCAATTTTTTTAAAATATCAAGAAGAAATTAACTTTCTTATATCAAAGTTGCTCTTGGAATAAAGAGTCTCGTAATATCATTCTTTTCGTGAACAAATTACAGAGATAATAAAGGCTAATACGGTCAATTTCATTGTTAATTACTCCATCTGGTCCACTTTAATTGACTTTTTGGTTGTTTTCTTACATATTAAGGAATCTATCTTTTAGCACTAATTAACAATGAAATTGACCATATTAACCTTAATTTATTCATTAGAAATATAACAAATACTCCTAGGCTCTTTAATTATGAACCACGAAAAAGGCCAAAAAATTAGTTAAAGTGGACTGGATATAATAATATTAAAAGGTGAATTCTTTAATTTGTGAAAATATCCAAAAGATAAATTAAATTGAACCGGAAGGAGTATATATTTCACAATTCTTAGTAGGAGCGCTTCCTCATTAAATAAATTTTATGAAGATAAATCTAAATTAGTCTGACCAATTCCGAATACTAAATGATTAAAATAAAAAAGAAAATTTGTGTTTGCTGTACTTCCTTAGTTTTACCTACTCCCTACTTCTATTAAGAGATTAATTAACTTGACGTCCTAGCTTTTCGTGATTTTAGAAATGAGTCATTAATATTCGACGTGATTTGTTTGTCTCAAGATGCTCTCACGTAACAATTAATCCCTCCGGTTCACTTTAAATATTTTTTGGCTCTTTTCATACATATTAAGAATTCATTGTCATTAATATTCTATTAAGATTTGTTTGTCCAAAATAAGTGATTTTTTTGGCCTTTTTTTGTAGTCCAAAATAAGTGATTTTCCAGATTTCAAAAATGAATTAATTATTTTTTTCCTACATTGCCCTTGGAGTAAATAGTGTTGGAGTGTGTGTTAGGAGAATTTATGTGAAGAGATAATAAAGGTTAATATGGTTAATTTCATTGCTAATTAATATTAAAAAGTGAATTTCTTAATCTGTGTGAAAACATGTAAAAAACCACTTATTTTGGACCGGAGGGAGTAATTAACAATGCAATTGACAATATTAACCTTAATTTGCTCATTAAAAATATAATAAACTACTCTTACACTCTTTACTCCAAGGGCAACTTTGGAAAAAAGAAGTTAATTCCTTCTTAATATTTAAAAGAATCAAATCCCATGGACCACAAAAAAAAATTAAAAAAGTCACTTAAAGTGAACAAGAGGAATAACATCATGGTGTGCACTTCTAATCAAAAGGTTTTAGTTTTTGATTATAATGTACTAAAAATTTTTGATTAGACAAATTTTCGTCGTAGTTAAATATGATACATCACGATCATGTAATGTCTTATTTTTCTTGAACATTAATTGTGCTCGTGAGTCGTGTCAATGTCGAGTTTTATCGTATTGTGGAGTCTCCATTCATGCAAGAAGAGGAAGGAATTCAATTTGGGACTTAACGATAAAAAGGAGGGAAATTTATATCCTTCAAGAATTTGTAGTAATGAAACATAAATTCATAAAGAACATTTTTGAGTTTTCTCTTTTAATTATTTTCTTGAAAACAACAACAACAACGACCCAGTATAATCTCACAAGTGGGGTCTGGAGAGGGTAATATGTACGCAGACCTTACCCTACCCCGAAGGGTAGAGAGACTATTTCCAGGAGACCCTCGGCTCAAAAAAGCAACATGAGCCGATATATTAGTACCATAAAAATGCATAATAAAATAACAGCAATATAAGAGATATGAAATACAGAATACGAAATACGAAATAGATGGCTGGTATAGTAAAACTAGCAGGTAAAGCCCTGCATCAATAGACGACCAATGACATTCTTAGTCTAACTCCTAACTGGCTAGTTTCACTCTATTGTACTGTAGAAATATTCACAACTTTCCCCTAACATACAACCTTAATGCTCGACCTCCATAATTCCATGTCAAGGGCCATGTCCTCAGTAATTCTAAGTCGCGCCATGTTCTGTCTGATCACCTCTCCCCAATACTTCTTAGGTCGCCCTCTACCTCTCCGCGTGCCCACCACAGCCAGTCGCTCACACCTCCTCACCGGTGCATCAGTGCTCCTCCTCTGAATGTGCCCGAACCATCTGAGTCTTACTTCCCACATCTTGTCCTCCATGGGGGCCACACCCACCTTCTCTCGAATATATTCATTCTTAATCTTATACATCTGTGTATGCCCGCACATCCACCTCAACATCTTCATCTCTGCTACTTTCATCTTCTGGATGTGTGAGTTCTTTACCGGCCAACATTCAGTTCCATATAACATGGCAGGCCTAACCACCGCTCTATAAAACATACCTTTTAGTAACGGTGGCACTTTCTTGTCACACAAGACTCCTGACGCTAACCTCCACTTCATCCACCCCACCCCTATACGGTGTGTGACATCCTCGTCAATTTCCCCGGTCCCCTGGATAACCAATCCAAGGTACTTGAAACTACCCCTTTTGGGAATGACTTGAGAGTCAAGCCTCACTTCAACTCCCGCTTCCGTCGGCTCAACTCCAAATTTGCACTCGAGTTATTCCGTCTTCGTCCTGCTCAACTTGAAACCTTTAGACTCAAGAGCATGTCTCCAAATCTCTAGCCTCTCGTTGACGTCGCCTCGTGTCTCGTCAATTAGAATGTCATCAGCAAATAGCATGCACCATGGTACCTCCCCTTGAATATGATGAGTCAGTTCATCCATCACCAGGGCAAATAGGAATGGGCTGAGCGCAGACCCTTGGTGCAACCCCGTAATAACTGAAAAGTGTTCAGAGTTGCCTCCTACTGTCCTAACCCGAGTCTTAGCTCCAGCATACATGTCTTTAATCACCCTAATATAGTCAACCGGGACCCCTTTATCCTCTAAGCAGCTCCATAAGACCTCCCTAGGAACCCTATCGTACGCTTTCTCCAGATCAATAAACACCATGTGGAGATCCTTCTTCCTATCCCTGTACTGTTCCACCATCCTCCTAATAAGGTGGATAGCTTCTGTGGTAGATCGCCCCGGCATGAACCCGAACTGGTTGTCTGAAATAGACACCGTCCTTCGCACTCTCATTTCTACCACTCTCTCCCAAACTTTTATGGTATGACTTAGTAATTTGATGTTCCTATAGTTGTTACAGCTCTGGACATCACCTTTGTTCTTATACAACAAGACCATTGTACTCCACCTCCACTCTAATTATTTTCTTGAAAACTGTTTGTAAATTGTTAGTTAGGACTTGAGAGAGAATGTCCAAATTCTTATATTCCATTTCACAAAAGTCTCTCTAAAAATAAAACCACTTTATTCTTTAGCATTTATTAAATTATCCATTCGAAAGATTCGTGTGATCTTCCTAATTATAAACAAAATGATCTGTAAGCGGAAAGGAGATAAAGGAATATCAACTAGACGAATAAAATATTAAAAGTTTTTCTACATTAAAACAAATACGCCATCCTTATCTCACTTTAATAAAATAAACTACTATAACTTACAATCTTTTATTAAAGAAAATTGTCAAATGTCACCTTATTCTAGGCCTCAACTTCTGGGTGGAGATCCCCTCCATTGATAATTTGTCCATTATTGCTCAATACACTTACTGATTTGTGCCATGTGTCTACCCAATCAATTTAAGGTTAAGATTAAATAGATTACTAAACAACTAAAAATAGTAATACAATTTTATATAAATAAAATAATAAAAAGTTTACTGTAGTTTCACCTTACTTCAACTTTTCTCTCACTCAATACAACATGCAGGCCCCACCATGATGTCATAACTAGTAGAATGATGTTCCCGAATCCATTTTAACTTCTACAAGTGATTTCTTAACTTTTGGAATTGGCCTTTTCTATTTATTTATTTTTTTCTTAAATGAGACTTGACAAATAACACAATAAAAAATTATCTCTTTCATTCATGTTGACACAAAAGCATTTGAATAATAGATTTAACTGAAGTTGTTAAAATGCAATAAACAACCTCTAATAATCATCCAATTACTTCTGAAGTCCAAAGAAGCTATGGAAGTACTTAAATAACATGTCCAGTATCTTAAATAAAATAATAAAAATCAACTAGAAATAAAATTAACATAGATCACAGTAAATAATTATCTCGAAACTCTTGTGCCCCTTGACTCTCGAAAAAGCTCGCCTGCCAAATAATGATAAATTATATACGTCAATAAAATAATATGTGTTAAAAATAAATATAAAAGCTTCTTTTAATATAAACTTGATCATGAGGAAGAGAACAAGAATTTTGTGTATGTGCAAGAGCATCAAAATAAGAAGGTTCCTACACAAATAATATAAACCAAGTCAATTATATAATATATTTGATAAAACAATTACCAAAAAGAGTGTGTTAATATTACCGTTAGCATTTGAGTAAAGCTATAAGATGCCTTCGAAAGTCAAAACTCGGAATGCTGGGATAAGTTGGCACAAGCCATACTTTGAGAGGCACTTAAATTAGAATTGTAAAAAAAATTCTCATCTTTTGTTGAATCCTACGAATAAATATAAGAAATATTATAATTGTAGTAACATTATAATAGTTGGTCAATATGAAATATTCGAATTATGAACTGAAATAAAATATGATATACCTGGTTGATACAATTTCGCTTATCAATTTTAGTTCTATCATTAACTGTAGATCCATCTTGATTAATAGAATCTGACTTCTTTCCTCGAGCTTTCTTACTCTTTGAGTTCGCTTCAAGAGAAGTTTTAATCCTCTTTTTCAGACGTTTTGTGTTATCTTTCTTTTTAAAACTTTTGGCTCGTGAGAGGAGATCTCTCTCATTATTTTCTTCTGGTAAATCTCTCGTTGAACCAGTAGTATGGAGAGATGGAGCTGTCATGTGACGACCCGAAGGGTCATCACCGTAGTTCTTCCTTGTTCCGTACTTTCGAGGCCTTGAAAACCTCGCTTTTAGTTGCCTCGATTGGCGTGCGCAGTTCAGGCGCGTAGCCGGAAAGTTTTTATGTTAGAATATGTGAATTATGTGAAACATTTGATGAATTTTGGTATTAATATGCATAATGTTGACTTTGGTCAATATTTTGGGTAAACGGACCCGGACCTGTGATTCGACGGTCCTGGAAGGTCCGTAGAAAAATATGGGACTTGGGCGTGTGCCCGGAATCAAATTCTGAGGTCCCAAGCCCGAGAAATGAATTTTTGAAAGAAATTGTTTTTCTGAAATTTGATATGAAAATTTGAAATGAAAAAGGGGTTAGAAAATATAGGTATCGGGCTCGTATTTTGGTTCCGACGCTCGGTACAAGTCTTAAATATGTGTTAAGCACTATCTGTAAAGTTTGGCTAAAAACGGACGTCATATGACGTGTTTCGGACTAAAAATGGAGAATTTGAGTTATGAAAGTTGAAGAAAGAAAATCATGTGTTTGAGGCTTGATCCTATGTATATGATGTTATTTTGGCGATTTGATCGCACGAGTAAGTCCATAAGATGTTTTTAAGGTTATGTGCATGTTTGGTTTGGAGCCCCGAGGGCTCGGGTGAGTTTTGAATGGGGCCCGGGAGGTCTTGGACTTAAGAAAATGCAGGTTAGGGTGTTGCAGACACCAGCGCGGCCGCGGTCATTTCCGCGCGGTCCGCGCTGGAGCCGCGCGGCCGCGATGCATTTTTGTGCGGTCCGCGTGGCTGAGTCTGAGGGCTAGGGTTTCAGGTCAACCAGCGCGGCCGCGCACCAAAACAGTGCGGTCCGCGCTGGAAAGGTTCAGAGAAGCCCCACTTTTCTCCCACTCGGCGCAGCCGCAACACATTTTTGTGCGGTCCGCGCCAGGTCCTCAGAAAGGCATACAAGTTCGGAAAATCTCAGTCATTTTTCACTTTTCAAAAATCCAAAACCTAAGAGGCGATTTTCCAAACAACTTTTCTTCTCCAAAACGATTGGTAAGTGATTTCTAACTTAATTTCTTTATTCCTTAACATCTTTTAACATAATTTCAACTTCAAATCAAAGATTTTCATGGGAAAAATTGGGTGTTTTGGGTAAAACCTAGGTTTTCTACAAATGGAGAAGTTGGACCTCAATTTGGGGTCCGATTTAAAGACAAATCATATATTTAGATTCATGGGGGAATGGGTAACCGGGTTTTGGTCCGAACCTCGAGTTTCGACCACGTGGGTCCGGGGGTATTTTTGACCTTTTTGGGAAAAACCTTGAAAAAAATCTATTTTTATGCATTGGGGATGATTCAATTAGTAATTATTAATGTGATTAAGTAACTTATGACTATATTCGAGCGGATTGGTGGTGGAATCAAGAGGTAAAGCTATACTAGAAGCGTGAGTTGAGTTTGGAGCATTCGAGGTAAGTGTTTGTTCTAACTTTGGCTTGAGGGAATAGGATTAGGATGATATTTGCTACTTGCTAATATGGAGTACGGTGTATAGGCATGGTGACGGTTATCTATGCACCGGAGTCTAGCATGACCGTGAGTCTTGATTGCTTTTAACTCGAATAATGTGACACAAGCTCCTTGTTTATTTGATAAGTTTCATATAATATGAACGGTTGAGGAAGAATGATTTAAAAGGAGAATGTGTTGTGAATACTCCATTGTCGGGATGTGTAGACTGATATATATATTCTCCCTTGTCGGGATATTTTGGGCTATTAGCTGTACCCTTGCCGGGTTAAAGGTATTGAGTTGTTATTCTCCCCTGAAGGGGTCTACTATATGAAGTCAGATATTACAATCTATATTATGGGATCGTGTGGCACGCCGTCCACTTATATATGATATTATGGGATCGTGTGGCACGCCGTCCACTTATATATGATATTATGGGATCGTGTGGCACGCCGTCCACTTATATATGATATTATGGGATCGTGTGGCACGCCGTCCACTTATATATGATATTATGGGATCGTGTGGCACGCCGTCCACTTATATATGATATTATGGGATCGTGTGGCACGCCGTCCACTTATATATGATATTATGGGATCGTGTGGCACGCCGTCCACTTATATATGATATTATGGGATCGTGTGGCACGCCGTCCACTTATATATGATATTAATTGTGGTAGGTACTGTCTAGCCTCGTCATTACTTCGACGGGGTTAGGCCAGGCACTTACCAACACATGGGGTCGGTTGTGCTGATGCTACACTCTATGCATTTTTGGTGCACAGATCAGGGAGCAGCTTACGGACCGCAGCAGTAGGACTTCTGGGAGCTATCTTCAGTCCAGGGACTCTTGAGGTAGCCTAGCTGGCGTTCGCAGGCCGAAGTCCCTTTCCATGTTTTTTTGTTTGTTTATCTTGTATCAGACAAACATGATGTATTTTCCCTTCAGACATTGATTGTAGTATTCTGTAGTAGTCCGTGAGCTAGTGACACCAGACTCTGGGTAGCATTTTGGTTCAAACTTCCGCACTTTTGGTTTTCAGTTGCTTTAGATTTAAAGTCTTCCGCTTAGATTTTGTCTCATTTATTATATTGTTTGAAAGAAAGCAGGAAAGGTGTTTTAAATATTTGGCTTGCCTAGCTCCGATAGTAGGCGCCATCACGACACCCGATGGTGGGAAATCCGGGTCGTGACATGTCACCTCCATAATTTGTTTCAATTTTGCGCTTAACTCATTTACACATGTTGCCGCTAGCTTATAGCCTTCATCGGTTTCAGAAGCTTTAGCTGCCATTCTAACAAATATAGGACAAAGGATTCTATAGCGATTCACAATGATTAGCTTTGAATCCTTGATCTCTATATCTTGCCCATCAATTTCTTTAATATTTACGACTTTTGCAGTTTTTGTCCATCTTTTCAAAATATACTCATCTGGAATTTTATCCACTCCTCTTATCACATCAAGAATTCTTATTGTATGACAACAAAGTATACCCATAGACTCAAACTTCATGCAAGTACAAGATATATGATCTGCCTCTGTCACCTTAACAATATGCTCTCGAGTGTGCTCATACTTGCTAACCTTATACATGATGGGAAAATTATTTCCCTCACATCCATTCACTTTGATTATTAAAGACTTCATATATTCATCTTGAAACTTCGAAAAAATATTTGGTGTATATCTAGCATGAAACAAAATTGGCACCTTTGCTTTTAATACTGGCAACCATTGTGATGCATCACATGTATCTTGCAGCTCATTATATCTTTTGTCCTCAATTGCTCTATCATAATGCTTAAAAAACTGTACCAAATTATAATCAGACTGCAAATAATCCTTTATTCACTATTCAAACTCTCACTTAATTGTGTGTTATTCATGCCACCCGAAAAGGTTTGCTTTCTATATGCTGCAAATAATTTTTCTCTCAAAGCATATATTCCTTCCAACCATTCATTTTCATGAAAATTATATTCATCAAGCATAGTAGTCCAAACATTTATAAATTCTCGTTCATCCTCATACTCGTAAATGCATTTTCTAAAATCACCACGGAAAAAAGCGTACCTTTTATAAACTTGATTGAGGTGTTTTACAACATTTTGTTCCATGTGTCAAACACACAACCTATGATGAACTTCAAGCATGACGAATGAGATGGCCTTACTCATAGCAGCATCTTGATCTGTAAAAATAATTTTTGGTGTTTTTCTAGACATTTCTCTAAGAAATGTTTCGAACAATCACTAAAAAGATTCTGAAGTCTCATCATACATCAGTGCACCTCCAAAAACAATCATTTTTCTATGGCTATTAAATCCAACGAAACTAGCCAAAGGTCTATGCTCTTTATTTATCTGGTACGTAGTATCAAATGAAAGCACATCTCCAAAAATCTCTTAATCTATTATAATCTTAGAATCTGCCCAAAATATGTTCGTGATCATATCATTAACATCCAACTGTACCGCAAAAAATAAAGATGGATCTTCAACTCTTTTTTTCTCAAAATATTCTAATAGTACTCCTGGAAGAAAATACCAAAAATAAGTATGTATATGCTATTTTTAATATGAGAAAATCACATTCCAAAGACTAAATAAAAAATTATTAGGCAATTTGAACAAGTAATTTACCTGCTTCTCCTTGTCCCATAGCTTGTTGCCTTTTGGTTCGAAGGTAGTTCTTATGATCTAACTTAGTACAACCCAAATTTGCTCTGCCACCAGCTTGAAGACTCATAAAATCAAAAGTTCCTTTAGAAAATAATCCAGCATCCTCCGCCAAATCGATTTCATGAGTTTGTACGTCGTTCAAATTTCTGTGAGATGGCAACATGTGAGTCATTGTCGGTGAAACGAGAGGATGGTTGTGTTCTAACTCAACCTTAGTAATATGGTACTTTCCAACAAATTGGCGAGTAACAACAATATGAGCTTGGCATCCTGTTCTAGTCTGTTTTCGTGGATTTTTAGCTTGATATTTTCGTTTATCATCTCCGCGGAAACCCTCCTTGAAACATGTAAGCTTTTGTGATGTTACATAACCTAATTTCTTATTTATGTTCGCATACTCTTTGCGAACACTAAAACCTATCCTTTTCTTGCATACTCATTGTAAAAATTAAATGCACTCTCATCGTCGTCAAACTCAAGACCAAGCGCAGACTCACGATCTATTGACCCTTGAAAATTATTTTGTAAAACTTCTTCGGCAGTAGCTTCACACTTGCTTTCTCCAAAATTGTCTATTATACTTCAAAAGAAAAAGAATATAAAACATAGAAACATCGTTAAGTTTTGAATAGTTTAACTAGAAATATATAAACTTGTTATAAATTTATTAAAAAAGATTATTTAAACTTGTTGCATTTGAATTCTAATATGTAATGGAAAAAAATATTATACTAGAACAGATGTAATGCATCTTCCAAAGAATATAAAATAAGTACAGTACCTTAATTAATCAAATTTAATAAGACTAAATAAGTCTAGTAAAAAAAAGAGTAGAACCTTGTCTTTCAAAAATTCTTCAACTGTTACGAAGTTGATCTTAATAACAATGGCGCTTTTGATTTCTTAGGAAAAAAATAGAAGGCAATATTCTTATAAATCTACAATATATAATTAGTTAGAAAGATAAATGTAGATCTTTGATTTCTTATTCATAATCTTTTATAAAAGTAATGAGATGATGGACTGATTTTTGGCGGTTAAATAATTGGTAAGATGAATTCCCGCCACTTTAATTTTTTTTTACTTTTCTTACACTTATTTTATGGAGATCATTTTACTAGTTATGACATCATGGTGGGGCCTGCATGTTGTGTTGAGTGAGTGAAAAGTGCAAGTAAGTTTAGTGACCTATTTAATCTCGGCCTTAAATTGATTGGGTAGACACATGGCATAAATCAGTAAGTGTATTGAGCAATAATGGATAAATTATCAATGGAGGGGATCTCCACCCCTCAACTTCTATATCGCAAACCATGTTTATAATGAACGTGGGAGTAGGGAAAAGGAGGTATTCGTGTTTGGTTTAAGGATATGAAAGGAAGTGAGGTTGAATTGAATTAGATTTTCTCTGTGCTATAGTCATAAAAAAAAAACATTATGCTGGATTTTTTAAAGGTTATGGTGAAATTAGGGAGAGATAGGTACTTTATTTGTTTTTCTTGAAGATGTATTCTTGCTGTTTGTAACAAGTAAATAATCAACAATTAAAAATTAACAAGACGCATTTATGACGGTTATGATCCATGATGGCCTTTTTGTTGATTTTAACAATTTAATCTTTCTATGAATGGAAAATGGGTGAGTGATTGGACAAATATTGGGGATAGGGTTGCATCGAATTAATTAGTGATAGGGCAAAAAATGGGGATAAGGACAAAGGAAAGTGCAACGGCTACATCTGGAATGGTGAGAGCTTTTCTTTTTTGGGGTAATAAACAACTATATTCCATTATTACATAAGGGGAGCTATTCATGGTGAGAGCTTTCTATTGTAATATTGGTGCTTCATTCCATTGAAGTGCAGCCCAACTTTGAATAAAATTATCACCAATTAAAAGGTTCGATTGATTCATTGATGATTCTAATTTTCTCTACTTTTCTACAAAAGTTATTACTGCTGAAGTCAATCTGCTTGGAGTTTAAAAAAAAAAAAAACTTTCTGAATTTATGGTTCTAAATAAGTCAGAAAAAAATCCAGGTATTTGTATAGTTATAAAAAACTCTCATCAAGAATAGAATTAAAAGTTTAAACAAAATTATTTCTAAATTTAAAAGATGATCCTTTTTTTGAAACAGGCCAAAAACGAAATAGCCGGAAAAAAAGCTAGAAGCTCAGAAAACAACTTAATCGACCTGCAGAGTTAAACAAAAAGCATGATATCAAGAAATGGAGAGCTTAAAGTAATTCTCCTCCTTCATGGAGGAAAAAAATTGTTCAAAGAAACCACAAACCACTGCTAAGGCACTACTACCGAAATATACAGCCGTTGTTGAGACTGCATGCAAATATTTAACATGGCCTAAATCAGTATAGGCCAAGCCTTTTTTTTAAGAAATGCATATTTTTTAAGCTGACGAGGGCAACAAGATTATAAACTAGACGGCAGTTTCAAACTATTAGATCTTCCCAGAAGGTAAAACAAAACTTGAAGTAACACAATAATAAGGGAACATAGTTTGAAATCTCAAAAATTCAACTCTAAATAAATGCCAAAAAGATAGTCTCATGGAATCTCTAGCTTCATAGTTCCCCCCTAAAGCTCCGTCTCAGACTTATCTAGCCTCATAGTCCCCTAAAGCTCCATCTCAACCTTATATTTAATGAGACTTCACGTACTCCTGGACGATATGGAGACCCTCAGTCTCTTCCCCATAATCCTGCAGAATCAATTAGAAAATTCATTACAGTGGAGTATAAATTCCAGATTGGAAAACTTATCAACTGTACTATTCATTTAAAGCCAGAGGATACGTAGGACGTACCTTCACGACAACACAGCCACAACCAACAACTTTCCTTGCTTTCCCTTCAGAATCAATTTTGCATAACTGTAATTGAAGAAAGATCATAGTCGATGAGTGATTATATTTCGATTTACATGATACACTTCTACAAAAATGAGAACTACAGACCACTTCAAAGAGGAGTCAACAAGTTAAATCAGAAGACTCATATACCCCTCAACTCCAATACAAGTGCAAAAAACACAATAACATAGGTCCAACATAAAGTTAAGGCTTCAGTCATGGGATTCTGAGTATTATTTATCACAAGTCCCTAAAACCCTTCACCTATTAAAAGATGGAGTATCTAGTAAAGACGCACATTCCAATTTCATTTTCACATCAGAACCAGCTACTCAAGTATGTATAGTAACAACTGAGATACTGTGATTGGGGCCATAGATAAGCAATGATCAATTACTTACACCAGCCCATTCGCCAAGAGTTTTTGCATTGGGAACTGTAATCAAACTGACATTGTGATCAGCACAAAGAGCTTTGACCAGCTTGACATAGTCTGGCTGGTCGCAGTCCTCTGCTAGCACACAAAGCTGCGCAGCATGCTTCTCAATCACCTTAGCACCTTCATGGAGTCCTCGAGCAAGTCCTCCATGAGCTTTAGACTTCCTGAGCACCAGCTGCAGAGCGGTCATGATGTCCATGGGCTCCCCAAGTGCTGGAGCAGGAGTCTCGGCAGCAACAACAGGAACAGCAGCATCCTCTCTACAGATATACAACTGTCAGGTAAGAGTACACCTTATACTAAAGATAAAGATAGGCACACATCAAGGACCAGATTGGTGAAGCAAGAAATCACCATGCAGTGTCACATTATAATGGTATTAAAGCCAATGCCACAAGAACATCAAACTCGACTAATTCAGAACGTTGACATCATAACATTTTTCTTTCTCATCAAACCTCGGAATATCAAAGCTAAGCCAATCCATTTTTTCATGATACTTTGTCTACACACAGTAGCATGTCCATTATTCCATGAAAATAAAGTGGTCAACCAATTGGATAAAACATTTGCTATATGACAGTTCTGCATCAGTACCATGACAATTTAGGGTTTTGTAATTCTAACAACAAACAACATATATATAAAAAGGCTATAGATATGTAATAGGCAGCTGAAACATAGAATTAAGAAACTCTCATACGCTAATTGTATTTGGTTCTGCTTCAAATGACCTACAAAAAGAATCAATTTTTGGATGGTTCTACTGGTTGGGTTCCCTTGAAATAATGACATATTAGTTTAATTCCAGGGAATGTATTTGTTTCATGATTCTACAGACAGGAAACACTTCTGCCTAGCTCTTTCTAATAGAGGTACAGAAAATTTTGAACATTGAACTTGCAAAGTCTAATCTTAACGTGGATCAAGCAATTCAGCAAAACCATACAAAATTTATCACGTGTCTAGATTACTAAAAATAAAAAAGACAGCAACTTGAACACTATAATGAATTAAAAAACTGAATTTAATGAGAAAGCTTACAAATCACCAAGCTTACCCTGACATATTTCTTTCTTGGTAAATGTTAAACCCAAAAAAACACAGCAACCTGTTATAAGTTGAACACGAAACTCAGTCAGGTAAATAGAATCAATAACAGACTCCATAAACCCTCATACTAAATATATCGTGTCAACTCATCCAAAATCGAACCACCCCCAAATAAAATAAAATTGATTTCACAATAAAGTAAAAAGGATCCTTTAACATTTCCCAGAGACAAAAGAAAAAACCAAAATAACAGTAAGATTTGAACAAGGGTTTCTGACCTTAAAATTTAGAGACGACGCAATCTGCTTTGAGTTGCAGTAATGGCAAAGGGGGCGGTAGTGGAGGAGAGAGGCATAAAAGGTTTATATATATAAGACAGATCAAAGCTTCAACCCTAAAGTTGCATTCTTAATTACTAAATTGCCCCTTTGCTGATTCTCTTCTGGTAAATCAATGTTATCTCCTATGGGCTATAAGTTCGGCCCAAAATATACAACTACTAATCCAATGAATCAAGTACTAATGTATAGGGATGTTCAAAGAAAATGATTTTAGTTTGATTTACTGTTAAACAAAAATAACTGGAAAAAGGGGGAATTTTTTATTTACGTTTTATAATTATGTGCGTGTGTGAATTTCTGTAAATATTTTAATACATCTCATAAATTTCATTTGGATTTAGTTTTGAAGTTTTTACTTTGAGCTTGAGCATTAGATTCACCTGATCCAACAAATCCACTGTCTTTGGGCTTTTCATAATTGTCAATATCGTTTAGCGGCAAATAAGATATTTAGGCTTAATACATAATTTATCTCCCGAGTTTCTAGTTTTTTTTCCTGTATATCCAAATATATATAACACATTAATAATTTATCATTTGTATATTACAGTGTATAACATAATAATAATGTGTATATCAAAAATATATCAAATTTTTATTTTCCTTCTTTGTATAACACATTTCAGATTGAAAACTCAAGTTTCAAGACGACTTCACATTTATATTCCCCATTGTACCCCTTGTATATCTCCATGTTCATCAATGATATCTCATGTATATCATGTGTACATCCATAAAAATCTGTGCTAAATATACAATATACAATGTAATATACACATACTATATATGTGTATATCCATAAAAATTTATGTTATATACACAATATATAATGTGATATACAATATACAATGTGATATATATATGCGTCCATAAAAAATGCATGTTATATACACTATATATAAAAAAGATATACACAGACGTCCATAAAAACTTGTGTGATATACACTGATGTACATGATATACAATGTGATATACACATATCGCATTTGGATTTTTAGGTCTGATTTTTTACCTGAAACCAATCTAAACCACTTTTAGTCTTGCTCAAATTTTGTATATAGCCTTGTCTACGTGTTTTCAACCAATTTCAATCACATTCACTCGTTCAATCCAACAAAAAATAAAAAGAAAAGAGAAGAAAAACAAAGTTAAACTCTATTTTTCCCTATTTTTTCTCTTAGTTTTTGCTTCAGATTTTCTCTGATGTGAGATCAATCTTACCATTTCATCCAACTGGTTTGTCTTCTTCATAATTTGCAATAATTTCCGCTAATCCATAAGAGAGAAAGAGGAGAGATATAAGAAGATATATAAGGAGAGAAAGTGAGAGGGAAAAGAAAAAAGATAACTAGGTTATAGAGAGAGAAAGAGAGAGGGAGTTATAGATAGAATAAATAGGAAGTAGGTTTTTTAAAATTTGGCTATTCAAAACCAATTTTTTTTGGGATTGTCTTTGCCAAAATAATTTATGGCTAATAATTTGCCAATTACTTTTGTATACAGTTACCCAGTGTCAATTCACGAGTTTCTAGCCAAATCCCTTTACACGATTCAGTTTTATGGAAAATGTTTTACATACTGGATGTTTTTTCAAGTGTATATAATATGCATCATTTTTGTTGCGTGACACACACGTGTTTTTCACACAAAATAAGGGCATTTTAAACCCCTATTTTGCCCTTCCCCTAGGGGTGGGCATAAAATCCGAAAAACCGAATTCCAAACCGAACCGAATTAATTCGGTATTTTGGTTTTCGGTATTTCGGTATTTCGGTCTAATTCGGTATTATATTTTCGGTATTTCGGTATTACGGTAGGGTCCTCGGTATTAGTATCTTGAAATTTCGGTATTTTGATATACCGAAATACCGAATTACTAAATTTTTGAAGCCTTTTTTTTTAAAGATGGACTCTGCCAAACTTTTAATATATTTCAGCCCATTCCAGGTCTCCAGCGCCCCAACCTAACTGCCCAACCCCAAGCCCACTCTCTATTCTAATTCATTTAGGGAATTAACATTATACTGCATTAGGCAGTCAGCAGACTCAGCACGATTTTCATGAACAGTCGAACAGAAGAACTCACTCCTCACTCCTCAGAAATTCATTCCGATTTAGGTTTTAGCATTAGCATTTCGATAGTTTCACAAATTCCAGTACAAAACGAAGATCGGCTCTAAGCCTGCCATAACAGTGTTGCATTGTTCTGTTATGTGTTTTTGTTAATTCTGCATTTTTGAATTTCGTTGTCACTTAGCACAGCAGCATTTCGTTGTCTTTGTTTCCTGTCCCACCAGACCAACACGTTATTTTTAGTGCCATCGTTTTCAGTTGTTGTTGAATCAATTGGGTGTGAGGATGTCACTACAGTTATGTTTGTGGAATTAGCTCGTTTTCATTTCTAGATTAGTAGTGTGTGTAGGGGTGGGCATAAAATAATGAGTGACAGTTAGACAATATTGTTCTTTATCATCGAATTTTAAATCGAAACTGTACCGAAACCGTATCGAACCAAAATAATAAATACCGAACCGTACCGAAATATTTTGGTATGGTATTTGGTATACACAATTGATAAACCGAATACCGAAATACCGAACCGAAATTCTTAAATACCGAACCGAAATACCGAATGCCCACCCCTACCTTCCCCTCCCCGCATCAGAAGAAAACTCATTTGGAGAATTATGACGTGGCCTTAATTACCCTTTTTGAAATGATTGTTAACGGTAAATCACAAATTATATATAGTGAATTAGGTTGGGAGAGAAGTGATTAGACAAGACATGACATATCTTCAGCTAGGATGACAAGTGATGCGGGGCGAGTTTTCTCTTAACACGCAAAATTTCAACCCGCCCTGTCCTTCTTAAATGTATTTTTTCTTTATTTTGTTAGTTTTATTTTTTAAAATCTTTTTGGCTGGAATTGCTTTATACTTTATGATATATACTCATACTTTTTATTAATTTTAAAGATTGTGGGAGGCTTCAACTAAGGAAAGAAGAAGAAAATATTCTTACGAGAATTAAATCTTGCACATATATAATAAAAGTTACTTAACAAAAGTCGTTGATATTATAGTAACTCTTTGCTTTTTAACTTTTTATATTTGATAAAGGTATATATGTTTTTTACCCTATTCAAACTTACATTAGAAATACTTAAAACTTCTACCAAAATCAATTAATAGATATTTTCCTTTTTATTAATCAGTAGTCATGACTCATATGTATTTGAGAGGTAGCACTTCGATCAATAAAATAAATTTAGAGTTATGTATTAGATATTATATTTTCAGAACTTCTCCTTAAAGAATGAGAATCTGACGTGCAAGCAACAATATGAAAATTTATTTTGCTTCAATATATTATGTGAAACCAATTTCATCTTTTAGAAAGGCAGAAAATTGATTTTCCTTCTTTGATGAAGTTTTTAAATTTGCACCCGCACATATTTAATTTTTTTTAATTTCGACCCATCCCGCCCCGCCCCGCCCCGCCTCGCTCTACACCCGCATATGTTTAAACCCGCACCGCTCCACATGTGTCTAAACCCGCACCCGCATCGCCCCATTGCCATTTTTATCTTTAGTTCATCAAGGACATGATCCTAGATAAGAGAGCATGGATGCCGGATTAGGGTAGAAGGTTAGTAGGTAATCGAATAAATAGGGTAAAAGATTAACAGGTTGTCAAATGATTCCTCTCCTTTATGTAAGGGAACATGGTTCTAGTTTAGAACACCTTAATTGTTCCCTCTTTTCTTTACTAGTATTATTGTTCTTATGCTATTTTTATCTTACTTGTGTTTCTTTTACTTTAGTTAGCTTTGTTGTTTTTTGTTGCCATTACTTTTCTGTTCTACGGTATTTTCATCATAACTTTTATATCTTGTATTACTCAATCTTATTTTGAAAAATATTTTTCTTGAATCAAAGGTCTATTGAAAATGATCGCTCTACCCCATGAAGATAAAGGTCTGCATACCATCACTTTCTCTAGACCCAGGGGTGGCTCTAAGACTAGACCAGTAATGTCGTTTCTTAGGCCTCCAAAATTTGAAGGCCCAAAATATATATCTATACTATATCAGAAGTTGGGCAGTATGCATTGTGGTTAAACTAAGTGGCAAGCTAAAATGAAGCCACATGATAATTTTAGGACAACATTAATAATTAGGAATTATAAATGAAAATATAATTAATGAAAGTAGCAGTTAAATGAGAATTATTTTTTTAATTATGATAGTCAATATATTTGACGTCTATTGACTAATCAGAATTTATATTATATTATATTATATTATATTATATTATATTATATTATATTATATTATATTATATTATATTATATTATATTATATTATATTATATTATATTATATTATATTATATTATATTATATTATATTATATTATATTATATTATATTATATTATATTATATTATATTATATTATATTATATTATATTATATTATATTATATTATATTATATTATATTATATTATATTATATTATATTATATTATATTATATTATATTATATTATATTATATTATATTATATTATATTATATTATATTATATTATATTATATTATATTATATTATATTATATTATTTCCAACTCAGATGAAAAACAGTCGACCACTCCCAGTGACAAACATTCCCATCCGTTAACTCCTAGGTGTAGGGGCGGATTTACATGGATTCAAGCGGTGTCTCGTCGAAATTTTTTAATATATATATAAACAATAAGTAAAACAGAAATACAAGAAAAAACCATTAAAAGTGACACCACTTGTAACAAAATAACTTTGTAGTCTAGTGGTTGACAGCTTCAAGGTTATTGTGAGAGGTCTTGGGGTTTGAACTCCCTTGACTTCACAAAATATTTTTTGATTGTTACTGGCCTCTTACTAGAAATTGCGACACCACTTATGAAAAATCATGCGTACGCCACTGTTTGTATCTAACCTTATTAGTGTATGATATACATTATTGTAGGTATCGTTAGTTAAGCTTTTGTGTGTAATTCAGTTATAGTAGGTATCTTTTTTTTGACAAAGAATCAATTAAATTTTTGTTTTTTATCTTACACATTCCTTTTAAGTAGAAATAACTATTTTTTATTTGAAAAATAAATAATAAAGAGTAGTACAAGCTTTACTGGATCTAACCTTAGTTGTGTACCGTATAGATAACTGTATGTATCTTTTTTGACAAGGAATCAATCAGAATACACGTTTTGACACTTACACATGCCTTTAAAAAATTTGGTTTTCAGAAATCTAAGGTTTCGACTCCTTTTATACTATTTTCTTAGAAATCTTTATTTCAACAACTTTCTTAGGTTTGGCTTCTCTACATTACTTAGGGTTTAGCTTCCGCACAAACAAATTATGATTTATTCAATTTAACCTACTGCAATGTATGGCTCCAAACTTTAACTATATCAACAAAATATCAACTACCAAAATGAGTTGGAATTTGAAGATTCGTGTTGTTAGACTATGGCATATTCCAAACCGCGAGAAACCAAAAAATCCTTTCTCAGTTGAATTAATTATTCAAGATGAAAATGTGCATACTCTTTACCTGCTATTATTTTTTCGGTCTTTTGAATTGTGATGTATATTCTTCAAATTATGAGCCTAATTAATCCGAAATTAATTTTGGCTTTTTATAATGATTTTAATTTTTAGTTGACATGAAATTTTCATGATAAATCTGTTTTTCATTATGATTATATGACATGCATATTTGATTGTATTTAGAAAAGTGCTTCAACAGAGAATACATATTATTTCACCTTCTAATTTTTTGATACGTAGCAGGTGTAGTTGGCTTGCTTAAATTTTTGGTGCATATCTTTTGTTTTCTCATCTCTTATACGGAATGAACTAAAAAACTAGAATTACTGGCATAGTCTACTCATGCATGTTGATGCATTACTATGTTGTGGTCTTGTCACGATCCGGATTTTCTATCTTCGAGAATCGTAATAGAGCATACTCGTGAAAGCTAGGCAAGCCAACCGATACATACTAACACATTGATTATTAACCCAAACAGATATACTCGGTAACTAAAACTAAGCAGATATAAAGTGCGAAAAAGTTATAACAAATTCAAATAATCCAATACATGTCTACTCATGAATCTGGTGTCATAATTTCACGAACATCTACGAATTTCTACAAACACTGGTCTAGAAAGAAAAGTACAACTGTTTTCGAAATGAAAAGAGACAGCATAAAGCTAAAACAGGGAAGGGGACTTTAGGCTCTGCGGACGCCAGCAGATCTACCTTGGTCTCCCTGGATTGAAGGCAGCTACCTCAGCTACTCACCGGGTCCGGCACCGAAATCTGCATAAAAGAGTGTAGCGTGCAGTATCAGTACAACCAACCCCATGTACTGGTAAGTGCTGAGCCTAACCTCGGCTAAGTAGTGACGAGGCTAGGACACGACAACCATATAAACCTGTGCAGTTAAATCATATGCAAACAGAACCATAATAACAAGAATAGACAGAATAAGATGGGAATGAGACATGCTGCGGGGAATATCAAGTTCTAACAATAAACTTATAGAGGAGCATAAAGGACACCATAGTTAAATCAGCAGGAAAAAGGAAAACAGTAACACGTGCAGGACATACCCTTCGTACTTTTACTCTCGTTCTCACCATATGAAGTAACAGAAATGGCACGGTATCACCCTTCGTGCATTACCTCTCATAATCATGGCATGGCATCACCCTTGGTGCATTAACTCTCAAATCATAGCACAACATCACCCTTCGTGCATTAACACTCACAATATCGGCATGACATCACCCTTCGTGTATTAACACTCACTCACAATATCATGCACGACATCACCTTTCGTGCTTTACACTCTTCCTCACCCAAACAATAGAAACAATACGTCCCATCAAGGGAATCAACAATATAAACAATAACATCTCGGCAAGGAAATCAACTATAACAAATATCGTTGTCGCACCTCCTTTTTCCGCGCCCGCGAGGGTGCCGGGAGTTTTCTCCAATTAAAGGACAGTCGAAACGGGATTTGTTTGTTTGTTTCAGAGTTGCCACCTGGGAATTTTAAGGCGTCCCAAGTCACCGGTTTTAATCCCTGAATCGAGGAGAATATGACTCTGTCTATTTAACAGTCTGCGCACCAGAAATCCGGATAAGGAATTCTGTTAACCCGGGAGAAGGTGTTAGGCATTCCCGAGTTCCGTGGTTCTAGCACGGTCGCTCAACTGTTATATTCGGCTTGATTATTTTGATTTGTTAAATACATTTTTTATTGCATGATTTTATTGTTACCGCTTCTATTTAGATTTAAAGTCCCTTCTTTGAATCGAATCACGCGTACGTATATTCGTGTTATAAATTATATTTTTTAAAACATGCAGAGTTATGTCACGCGCACGTGTACACAATAATATAGATAATATTTTTATTAAAATAATTATTTTCGAAATTATGCTTTAATAAAATCAAGAACATTCGCCCTTTTTGTATAATTAAGTAGTGAACCTCACATCTCGGGTTTTTATGAAATTAATAATGATATTCTCCGAGGAATCCCTTTTATTAAATATTCGATCGAAGTTGCGCGAACGCATAATCCGAATTGCTTTTAGAAATATAATCAAGTTACGCGAACGTATCCCTAATCACAAAAATATTCTTGATAAGGTTCTCTACAAATTGTTATTATGTGTTGACCGCGAGCCTTGTTTTACACATATGAATCATATACCTCAAATTTTAAAGAATTAATGAAGTGAAAAAGAAAACAGACAATACGTATCTAAAACTAACATTTTTTCGTGGATACAACATTTGGATGTCCATAAATCGAATCGTGTATAAAATTGGGAAAGAATTTAAAATGATAAACAAATTAATAGTTTCCGCAGAATCTTCATTGTTTCATTTAAGGCGAACTCTTCTTCTATATATCTTTTACATAAAATGCCACGATTCGTTTATAAATCCCATGTCCTTCTCATGTATTTGTTTTAGTCCAAAGTTGCAATGGTTTGGTTAATGTTTGCAATGGAAGATAAGAGTCAAGTTGATAAGAAAGAGAACTATTATACAAATTGATTCAATAAAATTACATCACATGCAATATAGTTGTACGTTTGAACCGTTCCTAATATTCTAAACTCGTAACGAGCTGTATCAACTCACCTTCCACATATGATTATATATATACTCATCATCATGCCATATATGAACATACAACTTATATCAATCTAAACCAAAATCAGATTTTTTTTTACAAGATATACTAATAATGTAATTTCTTGATACTTCCATTCTACTTTACATTTAGCTAACAATATTACGGGATGCAATTAATGACCCATTTTATGCCATTTTCCCTACCTTGATATTTCAATCATGACTTCACTTAATGATAATTCCGAAATAGATGATATTATTACAACACTTAAACGAACTTTAAGAGGTAACAATTATCTTATATTCATTACGCCAAACGTACTACTATATTAATCAACTGAAACAAAAAACCAAATTTTTAACTAATGAACTTGAACGAATGGAAAACAGAATTATAATTCCCGAACTTCATTAATTTGTCATGTTGAAGCTTTTCGTGACATGAATTTACAGATATGTACCTGATATTGGAAGCAAAAGAAAATGAAGATGAGAATCAGCAGCAGTAATAACAGTACAACAACAATAACTGCCCAGCAACAATAACAACCCAGTAACAGACCGGTGGAGTAGTAATCCCCAAAACAAAAGCTTTAAGCTTTGAATGAAACAACAACCATTAATACTAATTTCAAACAAAGAAAGAAAGCAAAAGATTTTTTAGTTTTTATTTTTATTTTTGAAAGCTTAAATATTTTTCGGAATTTTTTCTTTCTCTTAAATGTTCAGCCCTTTTTTTTTCTTCTCTCTTTTTCTTCTAAGATTCGTGTGTATTTTTCTTGTCTGTCCCTATTGTCTCCTATCTCTCTTATATTCTGATTTCAAGACTTCTTCTTATAACTCATCCCATAAACCTTTCAATTAATTAAAATCCATACTTTTTCTCTACCCAACCCATTATCTTTTCACTCATCCCCATTACATTAAATAAACATATCACACCACCCCATTATATTTTGTCCCCCATGCCTAACATAAAATAATGCAAGATTCCCCCACTAAATTTTGTCTTGTCCCCCCTTTATATTAAATAACCATATCACAACCCATCCCATTTTATTTTGTCCCCCATGCTTCAAATAAACAATTACAAAATGTACAATTCCTAAACTACCCCTCCGACCCTATTGCAAATTACTATTTTACCCCCGAAAGTACTATAAATTACGAAACTACCCATCAGCTATAACACATCATTTAATCAAACTTAACCAAAATATGGACAATATGATTAATTTCTAGCAATGTTCAAACAACAAATTTCATGAACATGATTTCTTCAACATTTCAACAACAAAGCACATGAACATGATTTCAACAAAATTTCAACAACAAATCACATGAACACAAATTGAACAACAAAGAACAACTAAAATTTGATTGAACAATATTTTAGCAACAAACAATCCTATTTTCGGATTCAACAACAACAACAAACAAAGTATGAAGATTTCTACATTCAATCATATTGAACTTAAAATCAACTCTAACAACATTACAACCAACAATTCCTATATTAAACTTTAAACAACAAGATTATGAGACAAATTCAAGAAATAATCATAAATGATAAACAAGAAATCAAACTATACAAATTTCGGATTCAAGATCATCCAAACAAAGTATGAACATGAATGAATCTATTTTAACACAACAAACATGACGGATTAAAACGATTAAATCAATATATTTCCTTTAACACAACTAAATTCTTTTTTAGACAAATAACAAGATTTGTTGTTAGAAACAATTATGAACTTAAACTTGAACTTAACAATATTAACAATTTCTAAAAATACATAAACACATGAAACAAATTGAAGAAACAATTAATTAAACTTCAATTTGAATCTAACAAACATCAAACTAACAAACATTCACTTAAACAATAATACAAACATGAAATGAATATGAAAACAACTAATTAAACTTCTATTTGAAATCTGAAAATTAATTTTAACAAAGCACATGAACATGAACAAACTAGAAAAATGATTTCAACGATGAACAAACACAACAAGAATTGAATCATTTAACGATTTTGGATCCGGAAAATATCAAACAAAAATATGGACAAAATAAAACTCAAAAACTACTAACCGGATCGAAACGAAATATGTACGGACTATTTCGATGAGCCTCGACCTATGTAGGGACTGTTTTGACGACCCCCAACCAAAACTCGACGTACCGGACCTCGACTCAACCAAAGACCCTTGAACTTTGACGAAGAAGATGAAGCAATAGTAGAAGCAACACGTGAAACAGAAGCAGCTGGTCGTGGCAAAGGTTGAAGCAGCAGCAACAACATCCATGTGCGCGGCGAGCAGAAATAGGAGCGTCTGGTCGTTTGGACGTAGCGAAGCAGGAGGAAGACGCTATGGTTTCAGAGAAGGGACTGAAGCAATACCAAGGAATGGACAGCAGCAGCCATGTGCGATAGAGGTCGAAGCTAAGGCAGCAGCTACCATGGGTGTCGAGCTTCAAGCTCGACGCCGGAGAAGACGAGACAGTAGCCATGGGGTCTGTTTGGATGTAGCAAAGCTGCTGGGCAGCGACTGAAGAAGATGAAGCATCGGACGACGTCATGTTTCGTGGTGGAGCTTTGGTGTTAAAGGACTGTGGTCGTTTGGGGTTATGTCCGGCGGTGAGGGGTTGTTCGGAGGTGACGAACGTGGAGTGGGGTTTGCTTGGAAGCTTGGCCGGCTGTGTGGGGGGGGGGGGGGGGAACAGCCATGGCTGCTTGAGGTTGGGGGTCGTTTGGGGAGAAGACGAGAGAGAGAGGAGGGGGCGGATGGGATTAATTTTTAGGGTTTTCTTCTTTTAATTTTTTTTTGTTTTGTTTTTGTTTTGTAAAAAATGAAAGACAAAGGGGGTTTGGGTCTTTTGGGTTATGGACTGGGTCGATCCAGTTCGAAATGGACTGGGTCTTAGGGAAGATTGGGCCATTTTTTGGGCTTGTGGCTTAAATTTGAAGAAGAGACCCAATTCCGACTTTCTTTATATTTTCGCTCTCTTTTCTTCTTTTATTTCTCTAAAACTAAATTATAAAAATACTCAAACTATTATTAAGAACTAAATTAAGTTATAAAAGCGTAAATTAACTCCCAATAACAATTAACGCACAATTAAGTATTAATTAAGCATAAAATTGTATATTTGGACATTAAATGCTAAAAATGCAAATGATGCCTATTTTTGTAATTTTTTAATTTTTGTAAAACAAATTTAATTACTAACAATTGTAGAATTAAATCCTACATGCAAAATGCGACATAGTTTTGTATTTTTTTATTAATTTAGCAAATAAACACGCACAGACAAATGCCAATAATTATTCAAAATATCACAAAATATCACAAAATTGCACACCAAAGAAAAATCATTTTATTTTTGAATTTTTTGGGAGTAATTCTCATATTGGGAAAAAATCACGTGCTTACAGCTGCCCCTCTTTGCCCGAAGACACGAAGGGTTTTCGTGCAAAGATAAAGCGAGCGATTTTTTGCCCATCCGAGTACTCCGTTGAAGCATTTTTTGAAAAAGATTTGACCGAACCTTTGCTTCAAAGGTTTCCTACATATCCTGGGCTAAACAGGAATCAGGTCAATGTAGTTCGGAATATTTTGGTAGCTGGGACTACCGTGGGACTGCATTGTCACTGTTGTTGCATGCTATTATCACTGCTTACCGATCTCCTTGTTACACCATGCTTAAAAGAAAACAAGAAGCTAGGCTAGAGTACAATTTGTTTTTGTTGCCTTGCTTCCTTGTCTGCTTGCATTTCTTCCGGTGCTTTTCTTCTTTTGACACATGTACTTGAGTTTGTACTGTGACCTTTTGTTGTAACCTTCTGTTTCCCGGTGCTGGGGATTTTTATTGTTTCTTGCTGGGGATTCCTATTGTAACCCTCTGTTTTATTGTCCTCTGACTTGATCTTGAAATGTATGCCTCTGTTATCTGGGCGAGCTCCCAACTTCAATACTTGAAATGTAAAGACTGAAATGTATGCCTCTGTTATCTGGGCGGGCTCCCAATTTCAACATTTGAAAATTAAAGACTGAAATGTATGCCTCTGTTATATGGGCGGGCTCCCAACTTCAATGCTTGAAATGTAAAGACTGAATGTATGCCTCTGTTCTATGGGCGGGCTCCCAACTTCAACAACAACTTTAGAAATAAACGTCATTCCTCTCTTCAGGCGGGCTCCTGACTTCAACAACAACTTTGAAAATAATCGCCATTCCTCTCTTCAGGCGGGCTCCTGACTTCAACCAATACATCGCCATTCCTTTCTTTAGGTTGGCAATATTTCAACAACTTTTAAAAACGTCTTTCCTCTCTTCAGGCGGGCTCCTGACTTCAACAACAACTTTGAAAATAATCGTCATTCCTCTCTTCAGGCGGGCTCCTGACTTCAACCAATACATCGCCATTCCTTTCTTTAGGTTGGCAATATTTCAACAACTTTTAAAAACGCCTTTCCTCTCTTCAGGCGGGCTCCTGACTTCAACAACAACTTTGAAAATAATCGTCATTCCTCTCTTCAGGCGGGCTCCTGATTTCAACCAATAAATCGCCATTCTATTCTTCAGGGGGGCTCCTGATTTCAACCAATAAATCGCCATTCTATTCTTCAGGGGGGCTCCTGACTTCAACCATTTTTTTTTTCAATTCAAACTTTTTTTTTTTAATTATCCTAGGAGAAAATTCATCAGACTAGGATTTGATATCTTATCTTAGGAGAAAGATTCATCGGACTAAGATTTGATATCTTATCTTGGGAGAAAAATTTCATCGGACCAAGATTGTGACTCTAGGAGATAAATCGTCAGACTAGGTCCATTTTGTTGAGATCTTAGGAGAAAGATTCATCCGACTAAGATTTTATCTTGGGAGAAAAATTTCATCAGACCAAGATTTTGACTCTAGGAGATAAATCGTCAGACTAGGTCCATTTGTTGTGATCTTAGGAGAAAGATTCATCCGACTAAGATTTTATCTTGGGAGAACAATTTCATCAGACCAAGATTTTGACTCTAGGAGATAAATCGTCAGACTAGGTCCATTTTGTTGTGATCTTAGGAGAAAGATTCATCCGACTAAGATTTTATCTTGGGAGAAAAATTTCATCAGACCAAGATTTTGACTCTAGGAGATAAATCGTCAGACTAGGTCCATTTGTTGTGATCTTAGGAGAAAGATTCATCCGACTAAGATTTTATCTTGGGAGAACAATTTCATCAGACCAAGATTTTGACTCTAGGAGATAAATCGTCAGACTAGATCCATTTTGTTGTGATCTTAGGAGAAAGATTCATCCGACTAAGATTTTATCTTGGGAGAAAAATTTCATCAGACCAAGATTTTGACTCTAGGAGATAAATCGTCAGACTAGGTCCATTTTGTTGAGATCTTAGGAGAAAGATTCATCCGACTAAGATTTTATCTTGGGAGAAAAATTTCATCAGACCAAGATTTTGACTCTAGGAGATAAATCGTCAGACTAGGTCCATTTTGTTGTGATCTTAGGAGAAAGATTCATCCGACTAAGATTTTATCTTGGGAGAAAAATTTCATCAGACCAAGATTTTGACTCTAGGAGATAAATCGTCAGACTAGGTCCATTTTGTTGTGATCTTAGGAGAAATATTCATCCGACTAAGATTTGATATCTTATCTTGGGAGAAAAATTTCATCGGACCAAGATTGTATCGGGAGGTAAATTCATCAGACTAGGACTTTTTATCCTAGGAGAAAAATGTAAAGATCAATGATTTGAGAAACTTACCTTCGTAATTTCTTCTTTTCTTTTCTCCTTCCTTTGCGCTGCTTTGTTCTTGCTTGCTGGGGATAATACCACTGTGGGAGTCTCCTTTCTTCCCCTCCTTCGAATTTGTTTTTTTTTCTCTCAACACTGCTGGGGATAAAAGTGTTATCTTCTTGGGATAACGTTGTTGAGGATAACGCTGTTGGGGAATTTTACCCCTTCAAATCGATGCTTCATTCTTCTGGAAGCTGCTGGGGATGATAATGGCTTTTTGCTTTTCTGAGCACAAGTGTCATCCCTTTATTCTATCTGCTGGGGATAACTTCCTCCATTGAAACTTATTATGTTGGGGCAACACTGGTTCAAAGACCACTTCCTTGGTGTTATCTTTATTCTTCCCCAGATGGGTACCTGATTTCCAGAAAATTTTCTAATTGAAAAGAAAATTTTCTGCCCCAGTTTGATAATCTTTTTTTTATGGCATGCCTTTCCGTCATCAATGTCATTTCCTTTACCTGTTTCAAATAAAAAATTTGTTAGCTTAAAGCGTGGTAGTTGGCTGTGATACTCCACTGGGATGGTTTTTCCCTTTCTGCTTCCTTGCTCTGCGTTCCACAACTTGCTGGGGGATGATATTATTTGCTGGGGATAATCCTTTTCTGCTAGGGATATCCCTCTTCTTTCGTGGCATGGCTCGGAGACTTGCATTTTCCCGACCTTTTAGTCTCGCATGAATTTCCCAAATCATGCTTATTGCTCTCCTTGTTTGTCCATGGGCCTTGGCCTTGAGGTTTTAATAACCTCTGATTTTGGCAAGGATATCCCTCTTACACTCGTTGATCTTTTTGTCAATTCCCTTTTGCTGGGGATATCTTTTTTGACACTGGCCTCGCGCTTGTTCCTTGCTGACTATACCATTTGTATATACTAGTCAGATCTTATCTTGGAAACCTGATGGCCTATTTTGAAGTCATTTCCCACTGGTTCTGACCAAACAGACTCTATTTGGGAAATTTCTATGAAAGGAAAAAGATAAAAGGGAACAGAATAAAAGACAGCGGAAAAAGATGACTCTTTAACAAAAGAAACTATAAATAAAGACCTATCAAACACAAATACCGACTCTAATGCACATGTGGCCTATCCTCTGCTGTTAATCGTCTTTCAAGACCTTCAATTGGCAATTCTCCATCTGATTCTCAATCTTATTCGACTTGTAGTGCCCGAAGGGTTTTCACTATCAAGCCTCTCTCATTTTGGGTTTTTCTTTCAACTTTCATCGCCTTATGGTGTCCGTGAAGATTTTCACCGATAAGACTCTCTCATTTGTATCATTTTCCAGCTGGGGATTTGGAGTGTTGCCGGTATGACTCTCTCTGCTGGAGATTAGAGTCCTTTCTGCTGGGGAACAGAATGTTATGTTCGCCGGTAAGACTCTCATTTGTCTGACTTGGCATCTTTTGTAGACTGGTCAGAAGGTCTTTCTTTGGACCGTAATGTGGGTTTTGGATAGGCTAGAAATAAAGGGTATTAAAGGCTCAAAAAACAAAATAAATTTGGGGTTCAAAATTACAACCTTCGAAATCATATTTGTTTACAACGAGCGCAACCCTTGCCCCAGTTTCTTGCTTGGGGATTATTTATTTATTATTAAATTTTTTATTTTTTTTCTACTTTTTATTACACCATGCACACTATGCACACTATGCATACTATGCACCCTATGACCGAGCCGTGAAGCGCCTACGTATCCTCTTCGAGGAATCAGGTCAAACGTAGTTCCCAATTCCTCTGTTTTCATTTGACTTTTTTTTTATTGTTATCATTTTTCTTTTCTTTTCCTTTTTTCGTTTTTATTTTTATTTTTTTTCCTTTACCTTCCAGGCTCGTATTTCCTAGTCGTTGCTATTGATTCCGAACGAGGGGTATGAAAGAAAATAAATAAGGCTCAAAGGGGGGGTAACGAAGGATAAAGTGTTTAGATAGCAGAACAAAATGCCTTCGTCATTCCAGTCTTCAAAACATGCCAAATGCAAACAACACAATTGATCATAGATTTATAGTCTCTTCCGATGGTGCTGGACTTGACAATTATGTTAAACACTTGCTTTTTCATTTGTCATTTCTAAAGCACCGTTGGGCGACACTCTCATTCTCATGAACGACCCTCATGCCAATTTGGCGAATCTTGCATTTAACGGTTTTCTTTAAGTTTTACTTGCCCCAGTTCCACATGACTCGGGCTTCAAATAATCTCAAACTGTTCTTATTTCCCTTAAATGCTTTGATCACCTCTCCAGGGTTTTATGATTAACTTTAAAGACCAGGCCCAAACTGTGTGCACATGTCATGTCACTAGAATCGGCGTTGAATAAAAATGATAAAAGTACTAAACAAAAAGATGACTGGAAACAATAAAAGACCGGCTTTTGTATTAGACTACCGGCGAAATGGTTTGAATAATAAAACAAACAAAACAACCAGAATAAAATCCTAACACAGCCTTGACAAAACTTAAACAAATTGATATGACAAACTGGAAAGATAAGAAGGTTTGACACAAGACAATATTCGGATTACAACCCTAAGAATAATCCGGACAACAGAAATGACAACAAAATAAGACACCACCAGCTTCTCTTTTGCTAACCAAGGAACGGAGCGTCCTCCCACTTTATCAAAATTGGCATCTTTAGCCACTAAGCTTTGCATCAGTATTGTCTAGACCATTTCCAACTTCGATATCATCAACCTTAGTCAACAAGTCCCAATAGGATTCGAGTGCTTCTGCTATCAGGCCTGATCCCCGCAAAGTGTGCTTCTGGGTCTTGTATTTCCGGCTTACCACAAACCAACCACCTTCTTTCTTTGCGATGCAAAACAAAACAGGTTAGAATGGACTCAATCGATCCCCATTATTAATAACATCTTTTTTTTTTCATTTTTCTTTTTTTTTCGATTTTTTATTCTTTTTTTTTCCTCTTTTTTTCGATTTTTTTTCTTCATTTTTTCTTTTCTTTTTTTTCGATTTTTTTTTCATTTTTTTTGTTGTGGTCGAATCTTATGGAGATTGCCTACGTATCATGACCCCGCATGAATCAGACCTTGCGTAGTTCGGACCAATAAAAGATAAACAATACTAAACATTTTTTTCAATTTAAAACAAACTTGGTTTCAAAGGTTTGAAGATGACCTACAAACTCGAAAATCAAACAACCCACATATTCTAATTAAAGATTTATAACCTCGAAATAAAAAGGCCGGCTTCCTTTCCCCGTTTGACAAATGCAACCAAACGGCTATTTTTGCAAATGTGGCCTCTTCCAAATCTCACATGAATTTTGAGGCCGGGGAGGATTATTTTATGACACTTTACAAACTTGTCCGTTCTTTTACGAAAATAATCTTTCGACAACTGAAAGATACTCTAAGGCTATTTCGGCAAGAACAGTTTAAGACGCGGCCGAGCTGGCTCGGCTTATTATGATAATTTGAATGGCATTCACCTGACCGTTGACTCTTTGTTTTTTTTTCAAATTATAATAAAAAACCGGGTGTTGCAAACACGGCCCTTCAGCGCCTCAGGGACGAAGATTTTATAAGGCTGTGTGGGTCAATTGGACCAAATCTTAAAAAATGACCCAAAGGTGGTTATTTATGCAAAGTCAGTCTTCCGGCGTCCCTTTCGGGAACATTCGGCTATGTCTTGATAAAACAGCGTCACCCGACTTCTTTATGACAAAATTAAAATTTGACATATTATTTTTGGCTATTTTTAGCAAAAGGGGAGGTTGGACACCACCCGACTTATTTATGACAAGATTAAAATTTTGACACGTTTTATTTATTTATTTATTTATTGGTTTTTAGCTATTTTAGCAAAAAGGGGGGTTGAACCTGATGAGGGTTGCCTACGTATCTCACATCCGGTGAGAATCAAACCCGCGTAGTTCGGGCAGGTCGTGAATAAAGTAAATAAACTAATTTTAATTTTTTTTTTGAATTTGTAAAAGAACTGCTTTAAAAGAAGAAATGAAGTATATATATATTTTTTTTTGATTTTTGATTGATTTTCTTTTTGAAAGAAAGACTTCTAAGAATTCCTTTTCTTTTGATTTGAACTTTGAGAATTTCAAAAGTAAAAGGAAGATATTTTTTTTTCTTATTCTAAGAAGAAAGAAAATATTTTTTTGGAATTTTACCTTTAATAAAAGAAATGCTTTCTAAAAAAATATTTTTTTGAATTTTGAATTTTCTTTTCAATTTTTAAAGAAGAAGGAAAATATTTTCGAATTTGTTTTATTTTATTATATATATATATATATATATATATATATATTTTAATAATTAAAAAGACTTTCTTAAAGAAGTCAATAATGGAAAATATTTTTTTGATTTTTTGTTTTGAAAATTGGGAGTCTAAAAAAAACTTTTCTAGACTTTGGCAGGACAAATATTTTTGCAACAAATAAAGATATATATACATTTTTTGGAAATAAAGAAAAACTTTTTGGATTTTTATATATATATATATATATATATTTGCAACAAATAATAAAACCACTTTCAACGCGACTCTTTTTATTTTATTATTTTTATTTTTATTTTGGTATCTAAACAAATAAATAAATAAAAACCCATTTTAAAAACAAGACTCTTTTTCATTTTCATTTTTTATGGCAAGACAAACTATTTTTTTTTCTAATTTGTTTTTTTAAAAAACAAGACAGAACAACGACTCTTTTTTTTTCTATTTTTCCTTTGCTTTTAATAAAACAAACTAATAAAACATTTTTTTTTCATTTTCTCAAAATTTCGGCAGAGTTTTGACAGTTATTTGGGCATTGGTTTTTTTTTTCAAAAATAAACAATCAATTCCCTAACCGCTATTTCTTTTTTTTTTTCAATTTTAAAATATTATTCCTGATATTCAAAAGTCAGTCAGCACACAAGTACGAATCAAATAAATGCGCAAGTAGGAGCAAGTAAGATGCATCAGGATGGTCATTTTCATTTTTTGGTACACCTGTCCTAGACAGACCCAACCCCTGTGTTGAGTCTCCAAAGTCAAATGCACATGATGCAAACAAACGCTCCTACTAGGGATCCGGCATGAAGCTGAGTTATTCTAAGTGAAAAAACCTGAGGCATATTGATCTAGCCCTGGCTTACCCAAACGGACAGTTTGAGCCGAAGCGGGGGCAACGTACCGGGAGCACGAAAGTCTACCCGGCCTAGTTACTTGTCCCAACTTCGTCTTATTTGGTATGACTTTAACAGAAAGGTGGGCCACGCGCACGTGTGCACCATAAATTTAGAAGACTCAGAAAGAAGGGGGTTTCGTAGCAGTTGTATATATTCATAATTCAAATAATATTAAAGCGGTAAAAGTGTCATTTAGCACATTGGGCATATATCATGTAAAAAAAATCAGATAATAAATAAAGCCAACTATAACAATTATTTTAAGCTCGAATTCTTGAACCCTGAACCAGTGGTTCTGGGTTTTATCCCCAGCAGAGTCGCCAGAGCTGTCGCACCTCCTTTTTCCGCGCCCGCGAGGGTGCAAGGAGTTTTCTCCAATTAAAGGACAGTCGAAACAGGATTTGTTTGTTTGTTTCAGAGTCGCCACCTGGGAATTTTAAGGCGTCCCAAGTCACCGGTTTTAATCCCTGAATCGAGGAGAATATGACTCTGTCTATTTAACAGTCTGCGCACCAGAAATCCGGATAAGGAATTCTGTTAACCCGGGAGAAGGTGTTAGGCATTCCCGAGTTCCGTGGTTCTAGCACGGTCGCTCAACTGTTATATTCGGCTTGATTATTTTGATTTGTTAAATACATTTTTTATTGCATGATTTTATTGTTACCGCTTCTATTTAGATTTAAAGACCCTTCTTTGAATCGAATCACGCGTACGTATATTCGTGTTATAAATTATATTTTTTAAAACATGCAGAGTTGTGTCACGCGCACGTGTACACAATAATATAGATAATATTTTTATTAAAATAATTATTTTCGAAATTATGCTTTAATAAAATCAAGAACATTCGCCCTTTTTGTATAATTAAGTAGTGAACCTCACATCTCGGGTTTTTATGAAATTAATAACGATATTCTCCGAGGAATCCCTTTTATTAAATATTCAATCGAAGTTGCGCGAACGCATAATCCGAATTGCTTTTAGAAATATAATCAAGTTACGCGAACGTATCCCTAATCACAAAAATATTCTTGATAAGGTTCTCTACAAATTGTTATTATGTGTTGACCGCGAGCCTTGTTTTACACATATGAATCATATACCTCAAATTTTAAAGAATTAATGAAGTGAAAAAGAAAACAGACAATACGTATCTAAAACTAACATTTTTTCGTGGATACAACATTTGGATGTCCATAAATCGAATCGTGTATAAAATTGGGAAAGAACTTAAAATGATAAACAAATTAATAGTTTCCGCAGAATCTTCATTGTTTCATTTAAGGCGAACTCTTCTTCTATATATCTTTTACATAAAATGCCACGATTCGTTTATAAATCCCATGTCCTTCTCATGTATTTGTTTTAGTCCAAAGTTGCAATGGTTTGGTTAATGTTTGCAATGGAAGATAAGAGTCAAGTTGATAAGAAAGAGAACTATTATACAAATTGATTCAATAAAATTACATCACATGCAATATAGTTGTACGTTTGAACCGTTCCTAATATTCTAAACTCGTAACGAGCTGTATCAACTCACCTTCCACATATGATTATATATATACTCATCATCATGCCATATATGAACATACAACTTATATCAATCTAAACCAAAATCAGATTTTTTTTACAAGATATACTAATAATGTAATTTCTTGATACTTCCATTCTACTTTACATTTAGCTAACAATATTACGGGATGCAATTAATGACCCATTTTATGCCATTTTCCCTACCTTGATATTTCAATCATGACTTCACTTAATGATAATTCCGAAATAGATGATATTATTACAACACTTAAACGAACTTTAAGAGGTAACAATTATCTTATATTCATTACGCCAAACGTACTACTATATTAATCAACTGAAACAAAAAACCAAATTTTTAACTAATGAACTTGAACGAATGGAAAACAGAATTATAATTCCCGAACTTCATTAATTTGTCATGTTGAAGCTTTTCGTGACATGAATTTACAGATATGTACCTGATATTGGAAGCAAAAGAAAATGAAGATGAGAATCAGCAGCAGTAATAACAGTACAACAACAATAACTGCCCAGCAACAGTAACAACCCAGTAACAGACCGGTGGAGTAGTAATCCCCAAAACAAAAGCTTTAAGCTTTGAATGAAACAACAACCATTAATACTAATTTCAAACAAAGAAAGAAAGCAAAAGATTTTTTAGTTTTTATTTTTATTTTTGAAAGCTTAAATATTTTTCGGAATTTTTTCTTTCTCTTAAATGTTCAGCCCTTTTTTTTTCTTCTCTCTTTTTCTTCTAAGATTCGTGTGTATTTTTCTTGTCTGTCCCTATTGTCTCCTATCTCTCTTATATTCTGATTTCAAGACTTCTTCTTATAACTCATCCCATAAACCTTTCAATTAATTAAAATCCATACTTTTTCTCTACCCAACCCATTATCTTTTCACTCATCCCCATTACATTAAATAAACATATCACACCACCCCATTATATTTTGTCCCCCATGCCTAACATAAAATAATGCAAGATTCCCCCCACTAAATTTTGTCTTGTCCCCCCTTTATATTAAATAACCATATCACAACCCATCCCATTTTATTTTGTCCCCCATGCTTCAAATAAACAATTACAAAATGTACAATTCCTAAACTACCCCTCCGACCCTATTGCAAATTACTATTTTACCCCCGAAAGTACTATAAATTACGAAACTACCCATCAGCTATAACACATCATTTAATCAAACTTAACCAAAATATGGACAATATGATTAATTTCTAGCAATGTTCAAACAACAAATTTCATGAACATGATTTCTTCAACATTTCAACAACAAAGCACATGAACATGATTTCAACAAAATTTCAACAACAAATCACATGAACACAAATTGAACAACAAAGAACAACTAAAATTTGATTGAACAATATTTTAGCAACAAACAATCCTATTTTCGGATTCAACAACAACAACAAACAAAGTATGAAGATTTCTACATTCAATCATATTGAACTTAAAATCAACTCTAACAACATTACAACCAACAATTCCTATATTAAACTTTAAACAACAAGATTATGAGACAAATTCAAGAAATAATCATAAATGATAAACAAGAAATCAAACTATACAAATTTCGGATTCAAGATCATCCAAACAAAGTATGAACATGAATGAATCTATTTTAACACAACAAACATGACGGATTAAAACGATTAAATCAATATATTTCCTTTAACACAACTAAATTCTTTTTTAGACAAATAACAAGATTTGTTGTTAGAAACAATTATGAACTTAAACTTGAACTTAACAATATTAACAATTTCTAAAAATACATAAACACATGAAACAAATTGAAGAAACAATTAATTAAACTTCAATTTGAATCTAACAAACATCAAACTAACAAACATTCACTTAAACAATAATACAAACATGAAATGAATATGAAAACAACTAATTAAACTTCTATTTGAAATCTGAAAATTAATTTTAACAAAGCACATGAACATGAACAAACTAGAAAAATGATTTCAACGATGAACAAACACAACAAGAATTGAATCATTTAACGATTTTGGATCCGGAAAATATCAAACAAATATATGGACAAAATAAAACTCAAAAACTACTAACCGGATCGAAACGAAATATGTACGGACTATTTCGACGAGCCTCGACCTATGTAGGGACTGTTTTGACGACCCCCAACCAAAACTCGATGTAACGGACCTCGACTCAACCAAAGACCCTTGAACTTTGACGAAGAAGATGAAGCAACAGTAGAAGCAGCACGTGAAGCAGAAGCAGCTGGTCGTGGCAAAGGTTGAAGCAGCAACAACAACATCCATGTGCGCGGCGAGCAGAAACAGGAGCATCTGGTCGTTTGGACGTAGCAAAGCAGGAGGAAGACGCTATGGTTTTAGAGAAGGGACTGAAGCAATACCAAGGAACGGACAGCAGAAGCCATGGGCGATGGAGGTCGAAGCTAAGGCAGCAGCTACCATGGGTGTCGAGCTTCAAGCTCGACGCCGGAGAAGACGAGACAGTAGCCATGGGGTCTGTTTGGATGTAGCAGAACTGCTGGGCAGCGATTGAAGAAGATAAAGCATCGGACGACGTCATGTTTCGTGGTGGAGCTTTGGTGTTAAAGGATTGTGGTCGTTTGGGGTTATGTCCGGCGGTGAGGGGTTGTTCGGAGGTGACGAACGTGGAGTGGGGTTTGCTTGGAAGCTTGGCCGGCTGTGTGGGGGGGGGGGGGGGGGAACAGCCATGGCTGCTTGAGGTTGGGGGTCGTTTGGGGAGAAGACGAGAGAGAGAGGAGGGGGGGGGGGGCGGATGAGATTAATTTTTAGGGTTTTATTCTTTTAATTTTGTTTTGTTTTGTTTTTGTTTTGTAAAAAATGAAAGACAAAGGGGGTTTGGGTCTTTTGGGTTATGGACTGGGTCGACCCAGTTCGAAATGGACTGGGTCGTAGGGAAGATTGGGCCATTTTTTGGGCTTGTGGCTTAAATTTGAAGAAGAGACCCAATTCCGACTTTCTTTATATTTTCGCTCTCTTTTCTTCTTTTATTTCTCTAAAACTAAATTATAAAAATACTCAAACTATTATTAAGAACTAAATTAAGTTATAAAAGCGCAAATTAACTCCCAATAACAATTAACGCACAATTAAGTATTAATTAAGCATAAAATTGTATATTTGGACATTAAATGCTAAAAATGCAAACGATGCCTATTTTTGTAATTTTTTAATTTTTGTAAAACAAATTTAATTACTAACAATTGTAGAATTAAATCCTACATGCAAAATGCGACATATTTTTGTATTTTTTATTAATTTAGCAAATAAACACGCACAGACAAATGCCAATAATTATTCAAAATATCACAAAATATCACAAAATTGCACACCAAAGAAAAATCATTTTATTTTTGAATTTTTTGGGAGTAATTCTCATATTGGGCAAAAATCACGTGCTTACAATCGTTTCAACAGTTACTTTACAAAATGAATCTCAACTTGAGCCAATACTCCACAATGGTCAATTACCAAAAAACTATCATAAGCCTTGTTCAACATTAATAATTATCAATTTAAGCATGGACAGTGCATAATAGAGTCACAACAACATAGTATAAGACTCACGGGCATGCTTGACATCAATGTATAGATACTCGTCACCACACCTATACGTCGTACTCAATACTAACACATAATAAATAAGACCACAACTCATATTCCCTCAAGCTATGGTTAGGCCAAACACTTACCTCAATTCCACGGACAATCAAGCCTCAATTACCGTTTTACCTCTCGTTTCCACTTCCAATCCGCTTGAATCTAGGCATAATTTACTTAATAAAATCAATAAATGCTAAGTAAACCAATTCTAATGCATGAAAATAGATTTCGCAATGTTTTCTCCAAAAAGTCAAAAATCGACTCCGGGCCCGCTTGGTCAAAACTTGAAGTTCGAACTAAAACCCGATCACTCATTCACCCACGAACTCAAATATGCAATTAGTTTTGAAATCTGACCACAAATTGAGGTCCAACTCCCCAAAATTTAAAAATCCTAATTTCTACCCAAAAACACCCAATTTCCCATGAAAAACCTTAGATTTTGAAGTAAAATTATGTAAAAAGATGAATTAGATTGAAGAAGATGAGTTAGGAATCACTGACTTATGATTTGGAGAAGTTTGAGCCTTTGACAAAACGCCTAAGGATGTTTAGGGTTTGAGAAAGTTGTAAAATGATAAAAATCCCATATGAAATCCCACTTAATAGGTGCAGTTATCGCAATTGCGATCAGGGGTTCGCATTGCGAACCCTTTGAAAATCTGCTACCTTCGCATTTGCGACAGAGGGCCCTTCGCAATTCCCGGACAAAGTTCGCATTTACGATGAGGGCCTACCCAAGCCTGGTTTGCAATTGCGACATACCTGTCGCATTTCCCAAGCCTGTTCACTTCGCAATTGCGAAGCCTGTTCTCGCAATTGCGAGATCAGAGGCCTATGCAAAAATACGAGATGCACAGCTGAGTTTCCTAAGTCCAAATCACCCCGTGGCCAATCCAAAACTCACACGATCCCTCGGGGCTCCAAACCAAATGTGCAGGCAAGTCTAAAAACATCATACGTACTTGCTCGTGCGATCAAATCATCAAAATAACATCAACAACTATGAATTTAACCTCAATTTCATGAAATTTGTAAGATAGTTCAAATTTTCCATTTTCCCAACCTAAAGTCCGATTTATATCAAATCAACTTCGATTCTTACCAAATTTCACAGGGTTCGACTTAAATATTATTTTAAACTTGTATCGGGCTCCGAAATCAAAATACGGGCCCGATACCATCAAGAACACACACCATTTCATTTCCAAAAGTCTCTATATTTTTCAGTAAATAATTTTGTTTAAAAATTCTTTTCTCAGGCTAGGGACCTTGAAATTCGATTCCGGACATACGCTCAAGTTCCTTATTTTACTGCGGACCCTACGGGACCGTCAAATTACAGATCTGGGTCCGTTTACCAAAAATATTGACCGAAGTCAACTTTGATCAATTTTAAAGGCTAAATTCAATATTTCTCTTGAATTTCACATAAAAGCTTTCCGGAAACGAGCTTGAACTGCGCACGCAAATTGAGGTAAGACAAAAGGAGGTTTTTAAGGCCTCGGAATATGGATTTGACTTCTAAAATCAGAGATGACCTTTTGGGTCATCACATTCTCCACCTCTAAAACAACTGTTCGTCTTTGAACGGACATAGAAAAGTACTTGAGTTAGAGAAAAGATGGGATATCAGCTTCGCATATCGGACTCGGACTCCCAGGTCGCTGCCTCAACAGGCTGACCTCTCCACTGCACACGAATTGAAGGAAAATTCTTCGATCTCAACTGACGAACCTGCCTGTCTAGAATAGCTACCGACTCCTCCTCATAGGTCAAGTCCTTGTCCAACTGGACAGTGCTGAAGTCTAACACGTGGGATGGATCGCCGTGATACTTCCGAAGCATGGACACATGAAACACTGGGTGCACAACTGATAAACTCAGCAGCAACGCAAGTCTATAATCCACCTCTCCCACTCGATCAAGAATCTCAAAAGTAATGATGAATCTAGGGCTTAGCTTGCCCTTCTTCCCAAATCTCATCACGCCCTTCATGGGCGACACCCGAAGTAATACTCGCTCCCCGACCATGAATTCCACATCGCGAACCTTACGGTCGGCATAACTCGTTTGCCTAGACTGAGCTGTACGAAGCATATCCTGAATGATCTTAACCTTGTCCAAGGCATCTTTTACCAAATCCGTACACAACAACCGAGCCTCTCCCAACTCAAACCACCCAACTGGCGATCGACACCGTCTACCATATAATGCCTCATAGGGAGCCATATGGATGCTCGACTGATAGCTATTGTTGTAGGCAAACTCCGCTAATGGCAAAAATTGATCCCACAAACATCCAAAGTCAATAACACATGCTCGGAGCATATTCTCAAAAATCTGAATAGTATGCTCGGACTGTCCATCCATCTAAGGATGAAATGATGTACTCAACTCGACCCGAGTACCCAACTCACGCTGAATTTCCCTCCAGAAATGCGAGGCAAGCTGCGTAACTCGGTCAGAAATAATAGACACGGTCACACCATGAAGACGAAAAATATCCCGGATATAGATCTCGACTAACCTCTCTGAAGAGTAGGAGACTGCCACAGGAATGAAATGCGCTATCAACAATAACCCATACTGCATCAAACTTCATCTGAGTCTGTGGGAGTCCAACAACGAAGTCCATAGTGATATGCTCCCACTTCCACTCAGGAATCTCAATCTTCTGAAGCAAACCACTAGGTCTTTAATGCTCGTGCATCTATACCCGCTTTTTGGGTTACATTTTAACTTGTGCATGCTTTGCAAAAAAAATTGCAAGCATACCCACTTTTTTGCGTAACTTCAGCATACGGGGCTGAAGTAGCAAAGGCAATCACACAAAACTTCAACATTCTAGTAGACACGCCTGAAGTAGCAAAGGCAATACGCTGAAGTTTTTTGTCCTGGATAAGATGCTGAAGTTATTTAGTTCATTTGTAAAAACTTTAGCACTAAAATAGATTAAGTTTTTTTGTCCTGGATTCATTAGTTTTGTCATAAAACTTTTTCAAAAACTTCAGCAGAAGATGCTGAAGTTATAAATTTAGTTCATTTGTAAAAACTTCAGCACTAAATAAACTGAGGTTTTTTTTATCCTGGATAAGCTTTTTCAAAAACTTCAGCAGAAGATGCTGAAGTTATTTAGTTCATTTGTAAAAACTTTAGCACTATATAAGCTAAAGTTTTTTTTCCTGGATTTATTAGTTTTGTCATAAAGCTTTTTCAAAAACTTCAGCAGAAGATGTTAAAGTTATTTAGTTCATTTGTAAAAACTTCAGCACTATATAAGCTGAAGTTTTTGAAAAAGATTTCTAACATAATAGATAAATAATCACCTTATTCTTTCATAGTGTATTACTACTATAAAATAATCAGATAGCCAACAATATCTAAATCATAAATTTTGGAAACAATAAACGTGAAAAGAACAGAATTACGTGAAAATATTCATAAATTATTGACTACTAACTTACGTAATTATTTATAATTTATTTTTAAATAATTTGATAAACATACTTATGGCAATCATCCGATGAACTGAAGTTTTATAGCAGCATCAACAGCAGCAAAAGAAAGAAGAAGAAGAAGAAAAAGAAGAAGAAGAAGAAGAAGATAATGAAGGAGGAAGAGAAAGGGGGCTGAAGTTGTTTAACAAGTGGGTACAAGTTAAAACTTTTAAACAAAATGGGTATAGGTAAGGGCGCCCCGTGCAATTTTTACCAGGTCTCTGATGCTCGTACTTTACCTGCTGACAATTCAAATACCGAGCTACATAGGCAACAATATCCTTCTTCATCCTCCTCCACTAATAATGTTGCCGCAAGTCCTGATATATCTTAGCGGCGCCCGAATGAATAGAATACCGGGAACTGTGGGCCTCCTCTAGAATCAAATCTCGAAGTCCATTCACATTGGGCACACAAACTTGACCCTGCATCCTAAAAACTACATCATCTCCCACTGTAACCTGCTTGGCACCATTGTGCCGCACTGTGTCCCTAAGGACAAGCAAATGAGGATCATCATATTGCTGATCTCTGATAAGCTCAAATAATGAAGACCGAGCGACTGTTCAAGCTAAAACTCGGCTAGGCTCAGAAACATCCAACCTCACAAGCTGATTGGCTAAAGCCTGAACATCCAAAGCAAGTGGTCGCTCACCGACCGGGATATACGCAAGGCTGCCCATACTGACTGACTTCCTACTCAAAGCATCAGCCACTACATTGGCCTTCCCCAGATGATACAAGATGGTGATATTATAGTCTTTCAATAGCTCCAACCACCTTTTCTGCCTCAAATTTAGCTCCTTCTGCCTGAACAGATACTGCAGACTCTTGTGATATGTGAACACCTCACATGACACGCCATATAAATAATGCCTCCAAATTTTTAGCGTGTGAACAATGGCTGCTAGCTCCAAATCATGAACTGGATAATTCTTCTTGTGACTGTCGCAAAGTGTATGCAATGACCTTGCCATTCTGCATCAACACTGCACCAAGTCCAATATGAAATGCGTCACAATATACTGTAGATAGCCCTGAACTTGTGGGTAAAACCAATAATGACGCCGTAGTCAAAACTGTCTTGAGCTTCTGAAAGCTCGCCTCACACTCATCTGCTCACCTGAACTAGGCATCCTTCTGGATCAACCTGGTCATCGAGGCTTTTATAGATTAAAACCCCTCCAGAAACAGACGATAATAACCCGCCAAACCCAAGAAACTCCGAATCTCTATGGCTGATGTGGGTCTAGGCCAGTCCTTGACTACCTCTATCTTCTTCGGATCCACCTGAATACCCTCTGCTAATACAACGTGACCAAACAAGACAACTAAACTCAACCAAAACTCACCCTTCGAAAACATAGCATATAACTGACTGTCTCTCAAAGTTTGAAGAACAACTCGAAGAAACTGCCCATGCTCCTCTCGGCTGCGGGAGTAGATCAAAATATCCTCAATGAAGACAATCACAAAGGAATCCAGATAAGTCTTGAAAACCCGGTTCATCAAATCCATAAAAGCTGTTGGGGCATTCGTCAACCCAAATGACATCACTAGGAACTCATAATGCCCGTACCGAGTGCGGAAAGCTGTCTTAAGGACATCGGATGCCCTAATCCTCAATTGATGGTAGCCAGATCTCAAATCAATCTTCGAAAACACTTTGGCATCCTGAAGCTGATTAAACAAATCATCAATCCTCGGCAATGGATACTTGTTCTTGATGGTGACCTTGTTCAACTGTCGGTAATCTATACACATCCTCATCGATCTGCAGGTGCTGCTCTAGCAGATGTCCGGGCTACACCCCTGCCCCTACCACGACCTCTAGTGGCCCCAACTGGTGGTACTAGTGGTCATCCATCCTGATCGGTAGCACGTGTCCTCACCATCTGTGAGAGAATAGAATAATAGAAGTTTAGTACTAGAATCAACAGATGCGCACGACAAGAATTTAAAGAATGTGAAGTTTCCTAAAGGCTGTGTAGCCTCCCGAGGATAAGTACAGACGTCTCTGTACCGATCCGCGAGACTCTACTAAACCGGTGTGAGCACCTAATTTTTGATAATATTTAATTTTTTATCACTTCTTCTATGTAAATATTTTAGGGGTTTTAACCTACAATTTTTAGCTTTGTTATACTTTTTATTATAGGGTAAAAATACAAAATTTAAAAGGTGAATTATTACTATTAATATCATTTATATTTATTTTATTATAAAATAATAAAAAAATTCCGAAAAAATATTTTTTTTTAAAAATTTTCAGGAGTGATTTAAAAAATAAGAAAAAGGGAAGTATTGAATAAAAAAAATAAAAGTAAAAGTAGGTGGAATTTTCTTTTAAAAAGTAAAAGAAAGTAGAAAATTAAAAATATAAAAGTAAAGTTTTATGGAAATTTTAAAAAAATAAAAAGTAAAAGAAAGTTGGAATTAAAAAACAAATATAAAGGTATCTGAAAATTAAAAAAATTTAAAGTAAAAGAAAGTAGCATTTTAAAAGAAAAGCAAAAGAAAGTGGACTATTTTTTTTAAGAAAAGTTAAATAAAGTGGAATTCTCTTTAAAAAAGTAAAAAAAGTGGGATTTTAAATAAGATAAAAATAATTAAAGTTGGAATTTAAAAAATAAAAGTAAAGAAAGGTGGGATTTTTTTTTTATAAAAAAATAAAAGCAATTTGTAAGTGGGATTTCTTTTAATTAAAAATAATAAAATAATAAAATAGTTTTTTAAAAAAAATCTGAAAAATCTCGAAAATTTTGCTATAAATAGAAGAGAAAATTTGAGAAGAAGGAAGAAAAAAAAAAGAATAGAGGGGAGGAGAGAAATTTAGGTTGAAAATTTTCATTAAATTTTTCTTTCAATATTTCGGGCCTTGAATCTTGGGTTTGAAGAAAAGTTGATAGAGATTTTGTTGTTGCTGATGTATTGACTCTACAACTTTCAGATTTTATTCATTTGAATTCACTCTCTTGTAGGTATGTAATTCAAGCTCTTGAGTTAAAAAATGTCGGAGCATCTTTATTGAAGCAGAAGCAAATTGATTTGGTTCTTTTGATAAAGTTTCTTTCGTATTTAATCTGTTCGCATGAATGATGTTTCTTTGATTGAGTGAATTGAGATTTGCAAATGTTAACGTTATTTTAGCATGTTCATGACTCTGTCCCGTTTTTTTTTTACCTTTTTTTTTCTTGCCTCATGACTTGTAACCATCAGGTATTATTTTGTTTACATTTAGATTTCAAGCTCATGTAGCACCATGTTCATATTTTAAAATTTAACGAAGTATGTGAAGTTGAACAATTTGTCAACATTAAGATGTAAAAAAAATAGATTGCGTTAGTGGAAGGATCTTATCTTCAGTTTATGTTATTGGCAGCATATTTTCTTAAATTAACCATGTGAAGATTCAACTTCCTCTGCTTCAAAATGGTACTGTAGATGTTATAGTGGTGATACTACAACTTTCTCTTTAGCACAGTGTTAAATAAATTAATTACTTTAAGTGTTCTTTGTTATAATCAAGTTTAAAATGCATTTTTGTATGTCCATGTTTGTTTTGTTCCTTCTGGTTCATCCGAATAGTTCTCAGCATGGTTTTTTTTGTGCTCATATGATCATTTAAGATTCATTATTTTGTTATAAAATTTTGTTAGTTTCTTTCTAGAATTTGAAAACGAAAGTCGGTCTTTTGAAGATGATATGGAGATGAACCCAAAGCTGGCACCTGTCTTATGTTATTTTCACATAAATGCCTACTCCACCTTTCTGAATTGTAGTATGCTATAACAAAAGGCTCCAGTGATATACATGTAGCTAACCCATTTCTTTAGGCCTTTTGTACTTATCAATTTATACCACTCCATCCACAATAAAACATCAAAACTCATGGCCCTCATTTAATTAATTTTAAATCCTTAGAATTCGAGGCATGCCATTTAGCGAATTTTCTATGGCCCTCGCAAAGTTGAAAAATGCGTAGTTGCTTTAGGCGCGTAATTTGAAATTACCTTCCTAAACTCGGGTGTGCATTTCATGTGACCCAAATCCAAATTCTAACAACGTTAAATAAAATATGTCGTGGACCGCTAGTGCATTTATGTGACGTGGTTCAAGACATATTTTAAATGACGTTGCAATCTTCCTAAAAATGAATAAGAGCGGTTAATAAGTTAAAATTGAACCATAGGCTAAAACATGTATTAAAATCAGATAATAGGCCAATTATAACAGTTGAGCGACCGTGCTAGAACCACGGAACCCGAGAATGCCTAACACATTCTCCCGGGTTAACAGAATTCCTTACCCAGATTTCTGTGTTCGCGGACTATAAAACAGAGTCAATCTTTTCCTCGATTCGGGATTTGAATCGGTGACTTGGGATACCATAAATTATCCCAAGTGGCGACTCTGAATTTTTAATAATAAATAAATCCCGTTTCGATTGTCACTTTAAGTTGGAAAAAACTCCCTTATACCCTTTCGGGGTGTAGGAAAAAAGGAGGCATGACAGCCTGGCGACTTTGCTAGGGACTAGAACCCAGAACTTCTGGTTCAGGGTTCGAGAATTCGAGCTTGGAATAATTGTTATAATTGGCTTTGTTTATTATCTGATTTTTACATGTTTGGACCTAATGTGCTAAATGCTACTTTTACCGCTTTGATATTATCTGAACTGTATATAAACTGCTACGAAACCCTTCTCTTCTCACCTTCGGGGATGTACTCGTTGGTCGAGACTCCCTATTCTATTAGTGTCATACCTTAAAATAAGAAAGAGGCTCGGACAATTTACTAAGCCGGATGACCTTTTGGTTCCCGGTACGTAGCCCCTCCTCGACTCAAGTTGTCCGCTCGGGTACATAGTCTAGAACAAATACCCAGGCTTTGAACCTAGAATAACTCAGCTTCATGCCGGATCCCTAATAGGAACGTTTGTGTGCATCATGTGCATTTGACTTTGGAGGCTCAACACAGGGGTTGGGTCTGTCTAGGACAGGTGTACCAAAAATGAAAAAGACCATCCTAATGTATCTTACTTGCTACTTGTGCATTTATTTGCTTCAGACTTGCATGCCGACCGACTTTTGAATATTTTGAGGAAAGAGAAATAGCAGTATGAGGGTTAAAGAGAGTTAATTGCCTGTTTTGAAAAAAAACCAATGTCCAAATAGTGCCAAAACTCTGCCGAATTTTTGAGAAAATTTTTTTTAAAAAAAAAAGAAAAAAAAGGAGAAGGAAAAGAAAAAAGATTTGTTTTCAAAAATAGTTTGTTTATTTTGCCAATAAAATGAAAAAAGAATCTTGTTTTAAAAAATAGTTTGTTTTATTTGCCGAACTACGTCAGTTTGATTCTCACAGGGTATGAGATACGTAGACAACCCTCATCGGTCCAACTTCTTTTTGCCAAAAATAGCCCGAAACAAAAAATAAATAATAATTTATTTTACTGTAAATAGGCAAGGTGATGCCGTTTTTATCAAAAATAGCCGAATGTTCCTGAAAGGGACGTCAGAAGGCTGATTTCGCATAAACAGCCACCTTTGGTCTTTTTCCAATTTTTGGCCAGTTAGCAGACACAACCTTAAAATTTCCCTCCGTAAGTGTTGACAGGCCGTATTTGCAAAGTTGGGCTTTTGGTTTTAGAAAAGAAAATCTGAAAAAGGGTAAGTTTTGATTCAAAATAGAGTAAATCATGATTAATCACCTTAATAAATGTGCAGAATGAGCACAAGCCAGAATTTACCAGTAAAAATTATGAACAAGATCCCTTTGGATTTACACATATGGTGGGATGACTTGGGCAAATCAGGGTGAGACACGGTCAATCTATACTTGGGAGGCCTCGCTGGGTTGCTGAAAATTAATCCCAGAGGGGATATCATAAAGGCATTGGTCACATTCTGGGACCCGGCTCACAATGTATTTCATTTCTCAGATTTTGAACTTACCCCAACATTGGAAGAAATAGCCGGATATATTGGGGCTCCCAAAGTTCTTCTGAGACACCAATACCTAATTGCTCTGAGGGCCATAGCCGTGCACAGGTTCCTAGACTCTTTGAAAATAAGTAAGGAGGTCCACAACCCAGACTTGGCAGCTGGTTTTTGTACTTTGCAATTTATATACAACAGATATGGTCATATAGGGGGGTTCAACAAGCTGAAAAATAAAATCTGCAGCAAGGGAAACCGCCTTAAGTGGGAAGAACACAGATGTTTTGCATTTATGGTGGTCTTTTTGGGACTTTTGGTGTTTCCTAGAAAAGATGAGAATATTGACATACGAGCCGCCGGGGTTGTCAGCACTTTGTTTACTCAGGCCAACAGCACTCTCGCACCCATGATAGTAGCTGAAATCTTTCGCGCTCTCACAACCTGCAAAGCCGGGGGAGACTTTTTTGAGGGGTGCAACGTGTTGCTGCAGATGTGGATGATCGAACACCAATGCTGTCGTCCTCAATTTATGAGTTATGGGTCGACAGAGAAAACATGCATAGAGGAATTTTCTACGAGGGTTGATGGAATCAGCTTGCCAGAGGGGTCACAGAGTGGATAGCGCGCCTCCGTTTCGTCACTGCAAGCCAAATAGAGTAGACATTTGGATGGCTGCCTGTGGATGAAATCATATATATGCCAGCCACTGGACCTCATTTCCTTTTGATGGGACTCAGGAGTATCCAGCCCTATGTCCCGTATCGAGTTTGAGGCAGTTGGGGAGATGCCAAATAGTTCCGAAAGATGAAGATCTTAGTGGCCAAGTGGTCGAGATCGGGCCTAACGGACAATTTCACGAAGCAGCAATCCGCCAAATTTGGAGCGAGTGTCAATACTTAACGGCAAATACATGTGTACGTGATCGGTCTAAAGGTGAAGTTTCGCCGGGATACCTTGCTTGGTACAGGAGAGAAATCGAGCTTGGGAGGTCGGCCAAGAGACCCCATCTCCAAAAGTTCGTCGGGGTGTCGCAAGAACAGTGGGATTGGTTGGCTAAAGAACATGAGTACAGGGCCACAATAGGCAGATTGGAGAAGCAAGTCATGGAGTTGCAGTTTGAGAAAGATCTGCAGGCCGCCGCAGATGAGGGGGAGAAAAAGAAACTAGCTAAAGAAAATGAGGCCCTTCGAGCCCAAATTCAAAAGATGAAAATACTGCAAAAAACCCCACCCGAAGTGCCAAAGATGAAAAATTTATAGATAACCTGAGGTAGAAAGTGGGCGAATATAATTTTGATCTGAACAAAGCAGAAAGTGAATTAACCAGGGCTCGAAAACAATTGGCCAAAAACTCGGTAGAATGAGCACGTCTGGTTAAGCAGCTGAAAGAAAAGTATGACAATGAGGTTGCAGGGCTAAAGAAAAGGGTCATCGCCACAGAAAATAAAATGATCAAACAGGCAAAAGACTTCAAGGTTGAAAGGGAACATTGTTATACGGCCTTGGCGCAATTAGAAATAGACTTGCAACAACTTCAGGAGCAGAATCATGTGGCCGACCAAACTTTGGAAGCCGGGTCCCAGCAGATTGGGCGTTTGTTACAAGAAAAAGGCATCATAAGAGAGAGAATTAGAAACATCGCCGACTATGTCGTTATGAAGTGCCAGATCTGTGAGGATATGACTCGCACTACCTTCTTCGCAGTAGTGATGACATTTGTTAAGCAGATAATGAGTGACTTGGACCGACTTCAAAGGGATCTTGCATATAGGCCCGCGGCGAGACCGAATGATGTCCCGCGGGCACCAGGAGCATTGATGTATTCATGATTTCTCATGAAGTCTGTATTTCCGTTTCGGTTAAAGTCTGTCAGTCATGTTGAGTTTGTATTTTCTTTCTGTTCTGTATTTCCTTTTGTTGGAGTATGATAGCTTATTTTCGGAGTCTGTATTTCGTCTTTGCATCAGAATCTGTTAGTCTTTTGGAATTTGTTAGTTTTGAGTTTTGTAATGGAAGCATTTGTTTTTTTAGAGCTGTTTACTTGTGCACTTATCTGCCAGAACTACGCACGGTCTGATTCATGCGGGGACATGATACGTAGGAAATCTCTATAGGATTCGACCACCACTAAAAAGAAAAGGGGGAAATGAAAAATAAATAAAGGAGAATAGAATAAAAGAAGATTAAAAGAAGGGGCACAATTATGAGAGGTCGGAATGACGCACGCAACCGAAGCAAATGCATGATAGAAAATGGTTAATTGCCTAGGTTCATTACATCCCAACGTGTAATTGCATATGTGTTAAACTCTAAAAACTAACAAGTTTGTTGTTTTGTAGAGAATTGAAGCAGTTAGTTTATCTAGAGGATACTGATACATTATCATTACCAAACCAGATCAAAATGACCAATACCAAAAATCATGTCTATCCCGGATGTCGACACAAGTGCTGAGGTAGAGGAGTTGGACATCAGTAAAATGAAAGAGGAGATGCTCAAACTTAAGCAACAGATGGCCGAGATGTATCAGGCCTGGTCTAAAGGACAATCACCCCCATCTTACCCTGCTAACCCTGCTTCTACCCCACCACCGACTCAGGCTCAGGATCATCCTGCCATCGATCCAAGCTTTCCCATTTACCAACATTACCATGACACTACTTCTCATATGCCACAAGCTCTACTACCAAAATCAACTCCATACCCCCCTCCGCCAGTCGCCCCTGTCTTTGTGGTATCTCCAATAGCTGCACTCCATAAATCCTTGAGTAAGCCTATGTTCCAAGCTTAGGACAACCAGTACTACCCCCCGGATCCCACCTTCAAAGCTCCCGAATCCTACCCCTATAATCCACGTTCTGATCTCCCGAGAGAAGCTGAGAGGCCAGCCAAAAATCCCGAACATGAGGAGATGTTCAGGAAAGTTAAGAGCCTAGAACAGTCATTCCGGGACATGCGAGGATTAGGAGGTCAACTAAGTGTGGCCTACAAGGACCTATGTCTGTTTCCAAATGTGCAATTGCCGCCGGGTTTCAAGATGCCCAAGTTTGATCTATACAATGAGCACGGTGATCCAGTAGCACACTTAAGAGGTTTTTGCAGTAAGATGAGGGGAGCCAGAGGAAAAGATGAATTGTTAATGGCTTACTTCAGTCAGAGTTTGAGTGGATCAACATTGGAATGGTACACCCGCCAAGATCACGAAAGATGGTACACATGGGATGATCTGGCACAAGCGTTCGCTTGTCACTTCCAGTATAATCTTGAGATCATTCCAAACTGACTGTCCTTGACTAAACTGGAGAAGAAGCACAGTGAAAGCTTCAGAGAGTATGGTTTCCGATGGAGGGAGCAGGTAGCAAGGGTAGATCCCCCAATGAAAGAGAGCGAGATGGTTGATTACTTTTTGCAGGCTTTAGAGCCGACCTACTTTGGTCATTTGGTGTCCGCAATCGGTAAGTCTTTTAATATGGTTGTAAAAATGGGAGGCATGGTCGAGGAGGGACTTAAGTCCAACAAGATCATGAGTTATTCAGCAATCAAGGCAGCCACCCAAGCCATCCAAAACGGCACTGGGGGTGTACTTGGGAAAAAGAAGAAAGAAGATGTTGCGACAATTGAGTCCGGAGCCTGGTTCGGATCTAGAGGCCCATCACCCTACTATAACCAACCTCGACCCTACCACCAAAATTACCCCCACACTCTATATAGTCCTCCACAAAAATACTACCCACCGCCAGATCCCCATTTTTCCGTCTATCAGGCACAAACCTATACCCAAACCCCGACACACGCATAATAGCGTGCACCGGCTCCACAAAATCCATACCCAGCTCCACAAAACACATATCCACCCCCAAGAGCCTATAGAAATCCCCCCGGAACGGGTTTCCGACCAAGCCAAGCCTTCAAGAATGAGAGGTTATAGAAGTAAAAGACTTTCACTCCACCGGGGGAATCGCATACCAGTCTTTTCCACAGGTTGAGGTAGTTGGGCATGCTGAATCCAATTGAGCCTAAAATGCCAAATCCCCCTCCTAGAAATCTTGACCACTCGGTGAGTTATGAGTACTGTTCAGGGGCCCCTGGGCATGATACAGAGAAGTGTTGGAAACTAAAAATAGCTGTACAAGAGCTTATTGATACTCATTGGATCGAGGTCCAGGCCCCAGAAGCACCAAATATCAATCATAATCCACTTCCAGCTCACCATGAGACCCATATGATTGAGTTGGTACACAAAGGAGAGTATCCTAAGAAACCCTCGCAGATGGTAATGATGATCTGTTCCAGCAAAACCAGTTCAAAGGAGAAGGTAACCGGTAGGAAATCAGTGGTCCAGTTGAAAGGGGTAGACAATAAGCCAGCTGTGGTAGCCGAGAAAGGGTCGTCAAGCACTGTTGCAGTGAAACTAGAGAAAACTAAAGTGGTAGTACCAGGGGTTGCAAGTAAACCTGTTGTGGTCGTGAAGGGTGCTCGCACAGAGCCTATTATTATAAAACCAGTAACTCAGCTTCCAGTGATCAACAACAAGGCTGTTCCTTGGAATTATGAACGGGTGACAATGATTTACAAAGGGAAAGAAATCAAAGAAGAAGTTTGTGAAGCACAAGGTTTGACTCGCTCAGGAAGGTGTTTCACTCCCGAGGAGTTAAGAAGAGCTAAAGATAATCCAACACTGGTAAAGAAAGCTGTAACTAAAGAAGAGGCAGAGGAATTTTTGAGGAAAATGAAAGTGCATGACTATTCTATTGTAGAGCAGTTGAGGAAAACGCCCGCTCAGATCTCATTGCTCTCATTGCTAATCCATTCAGATGAGCACTGTCAGTCGCTGATGAAAATCTTGAATGAGGCCCATGTCCCCGACAAGATCTCGGTAAACCATCTGGAAAAGATAGCCAACAAGATTTTTGAAGTAAACAGAGTCACTTTTTCCGATGATGAATTGCCTATAGAGGGTACTGAGCATAACAAAGCCCTTTACCTTATAGTGAGATGTGACGATTCCGTGGTTACCCGGGTATTGATTGACAATGGTTCAAGTGCGAACATTTGTCCTCTCTCCACTCTAAGCAAGCTAAAAGTAGAAGATGAGAGGATCCATAAGAACAATATCTGTGTGCGAGGATTTGACGGCGGGGGCAAAGACTCCGTCGGGGACATAATGTTGGAGCTGACTATAGGTCCAGTAGAATTCACAATGGAATTCCAAGTGCTGGATATAGCTGTTTCCTACAATTTGCTATTAGGGAGACCGTGGATTCAAGCCGTTAAAGCAGTACCATCAACACTCCATCAGATGGTCAAGTTTGAATGGGACAGACAGGAAATAGTTATGCACGGCGAAGATAATTTTTGCGCTCACAACAACACCATTGTGCCATTCATTGAAATGGAAGATGACAAGGGACCATGGGTCTACCAAGTTTCTGACGCAATGTCAGTCGAGAAAGTTCCAGAAGGGAAGTGTATCCCAAATCCAAAGATAACCGCTGCATAAGTCATGGTAGCATATGAATTGTTGAAGAATGGTTTTGTACCAGGAAAGGGTTTGGGATAAGCTCTGCAAGGCATCATACAGCCCGTGTCTCTTCCTGAAAACTTGGGAACATTTGGTCTGGGATTCAAGCCCACAGCCGCAGACATAAAAAGAGCCAGGAAATTGAAACAGAGGGCATGGGTCCTTCCAAAGCCGGTCCTATGTCTTTCCAGATCATTTGTCAAGTCCGGTACGAGGAGTCGCCCAGTAACAGCAATTCCCAGTTCTGTGATTGATCTTGACAAGGAGTTAATTGAAAGATTTGAGAAGTTGTTCGACAGTGTGAACATGGTGGAAATTGGAGAAGGTTCTAGCAACGCGGAAGTGCAATTTGTCGGGCCAAAAACAAAGCTTAATAATTGGAAGGCTACTCCTCTCCCTACTCGGAAGGAGTCTTGGTAGTTTGCTTTGATTTTCCTTTAAGTTTGTACGGATTATTCTGGGGTTGTAATCCAGATTTCATTTTTTAGTCTGTTTGAGTGTGCAAACCTTGTTATCTTTTATCATTCAATGTAATACAATTTCCCTTTCTTCATCATTCCTGATGGTTTTCCTTTTTGTTTTCTTTTCTTTTCTATACAGTTCTTTTTATGCTGGTTCTAATGACATGGCATGCATAAGGAATCCTCAGCCCAGTCTTAATAATCAATCTAATTCTGAAATATTAGTTCAAGAAGTAGATTGTGATTACGAATCAGAATACAATGATGAGGATGAAGCCTTCGAAGAGATTAGTAAGGAGTTAATTCACTTCGAAGAAAAACCTAAACCCAACCTGAATGATACAGAAGTCGTCAATTTAGGGGATACAGACAATGTCCGAGAGACTAAATAAGTGTCCACCTCGAGCCAGAGATCCGGGAAGAGTTAATCAAAGCACTCATCGAGTACAAAGATGTTTTTGCATGGTCATATGATGACATGCCGGGTTTGAGCACTGATTTAGTGGTCCACAAATTGCCTACTGATCCAGCATTCCCTCCCGTCAAGCAAAAGTTGAGGAAATTCAAAACTGATATAAGTGTGAAGATTAAAGAAGAAATTACCAAGCAGTTGGATGCAAAGGTTATTCGGGTCACTCAATATCCTGTTTGGTTGGCTAATGTCGTGCCTGTGCCAAAGAAAGACGGCAAGATCAGAGTATGCGTTGATTACCGCAATCTCAACAAAGCAAGTCCGAAGGATAACTTCCCACTACCCAATATCCATATTTTGATCGATAATTGTGCCAAGCATGAGATAGGATCTTTTGTGGATTACTATACCGGGTATCATCAGATTTTAATGGATGAAAAAGATGCAGAAAAGACGACTTTCATCACGGCATGGGGGACTTATTGCTATAGGGTAATGCCATTTGGTTTGAAGAACGCTGGGGCAACTTACATGAGGGTCATGGCTACGTGTTTCATAATATGATACACAAGGAGATTGAGGTATACGTAGATGATGTGATCATAAAATCAAAGCATCAGGCCGACCACATTGGGGATTTGAGGAAATTCTTCCAGAGGCTTCGCAGGTACAACCTCAAGCTTAACCCTGCCAAGTGTGCATTTGGTGTTCCATCCGGAAAGCTGTTGGGATTTATAGTTAGCCGGCGAGGCATCGAATTGGACCCATCAAAGATCAAAGCCATACAAGAATTGCCACCTCTGAGGAACAAGACTGAAGTGATGAGTCTGTTAGGAAGGTTGAACTACATCAGCAGGTTTATTACTCAGCTCACGACAACTTGTTAGCCTATTTTCAAGTTGCTGAAGAAGGACGCTGCGATCAAGTGGACTGATGAGTGTCAAGAAGCATTCGACGAGATAAAGGGGTACTTGTCTAACTCGTCTGTGCTGGTACCACCAGAACCAGGGAGACCTTTGATTCTTTACTTGACTGTCCTGAAAAATTCATTTGGCTGTGTACTAGGGCAGCATGACGTCACAGGTAGGAAAGAACAAGCTATCTACTATCTTAGCAAGAAGTTCACGGCTTATGAAGTTAAGTACACTCACCTGGAAAGGACATGTTGCGCCCTAACTTGGGTGGCACAAAAATTGAAACATTATTTGTCATCCTACACTACTTACCTCATTTCACGCTTGGATCCATTGAAGTATATCTTTCAAAAGCCCATGCCGACAGGAAGACTTGCGAAGTGGCATATTTTGTTCACAGAATTTGACATCATCTATGTGACTCGGACTGTGATGAAAGCCCAAGCATTGGCCGATCATTTGGACGAGAACCCGGTTGATGAAGAGTATGAGCACTGAGGACTTATTTTCCCGATGAAGAGGTGATGCATATTGACGAGCTAGAACAGGCTGAAAAACCAGGTTGAAAACTTTTCTTTGATGGGGCTGCTAACATGAAAGGAGTGGGAATAAGAGTCGTGCTTATTTCTGAAACAGGGCATCACTATCCTGTTACAGCTCAACTTCGTTTTCATTGTACCAATAATATGGCTGAATACGAAGCATGTATTTTGGGTTTAAGGCTAGCTGCAGACATGGATGTCCAGGAAGTCTTGGTCTTAGGAGACTCGGATCTTCTGGTACATCAAATTCAAGGAGAATGGGAAACACGCGATTTGAAGCTCATACCATACCGACAATGTTTGCATGATCTTTGTCAACGGTTTCGATCAGTGGAGTTTAGGCATATTCCAAGGGTCCATAATGAGGTCGCCAATGCTTTGGCTACCCTAGCGTTAATGTTGCACCATCCGGACAAAGCCTGTGTCGATCCTTTGCATATTCAAGTACGAGATCAGCATGCTTACTGCAACATGATTGAAGAAGAACTTGATGACGAACCATGGTTCCATGATATCAAGGAGTACATCAGAATGGGGATATATCCAGTGCAAGCCACGGGGGATCAAAAGAGAACAATTCGACGGTTGGCAAGTAGATTCTTCTTAAGTGGAGGAGTTTTGTATAAAAGAACACTAGACCTTGGATTGTTAAGATGCATAGATGCTAGACAACCTATGGCTGTCATGTCCGAAGTACATTCAGGAGTCTGCAGACCACATATGAGCGGATATGTGCTGGCAAAGAAAATTCTCCGAGCAGGTTATTATTGGCTCACCATGGAGCGAGATTGTATCCGTTTTGTGTGCAAATGTCATCAGTGCCAGATACACGGAAATTTGATTCATTCTCCTTCATTGGAATTGCACACGATGTCGGCACCATGGCCCTTCGTTGCTTGGGGCATGGATATCATTTGACCAATTGAGCCAGCAGCGTCCAACGGGCATAGATTCATTCTGGTAGCCATTGATTATTTCACCAAGTGGGTTGAGGCCAAAACTTTCAAGTCTGTAACCAAGAAAGCAGTGGTCGATTTTGTTCATTCAAATATCATCTGTCGATTTGGAATCCCAAAGGTGATCATCACGGATAATGGTGCTAATCTTAACAGCAATTTGATGAAAGAAGTATGTCAACAGTTTAAGATTGCACACCGCAATTCCACCCCATATCGTCCCAAGGCGAATGGAGCAGTTGAGGCAGCCAACAAAAACATAAAGAAGATACTTCGGAAAATGGTAGAAGGTTCCAGGCAATGACATGAAAAATTACCATTTGCGTTGCTAGGTTATCGCACTACTATCCGTACTTCAGTAGGTGCAACCCCTTATTTGTTGGTATATGGAACCGAAACAGTGATACCTACGGAAGTTGAAATCCCGTCCCTTCGGATTGTCGTTGAGGCTGAGATTGATAATGATGAGTGGATCAAAACCCGTTTGGAGCAGTTGAGCTTGATTGATGAAAAATGATTGGCAGCTGTGTGTCATAACCAGTTGTATCAAAAGAGAATGGCAAGAGCATACAATAAAAAGGTGCGTCCCCGGAAGTTTGAAGTGGGCCAGCAAGTGCTGAAACGCATCCTTCCACATCAGGCTGGGGCAAAAGGCAAGTTCGCCCCGAATTGGCAAGGGCCATTCATTGTAACTAGAGTATTGTCCAATGGTGCTTTATGTTTAACAGATATCGAAGGAAAATGCATAGACATGACTATCAATTCTAATGCAGTAAAAAGATATTATGTATGATTTCTTTGTTATAATTGTTGATTGTTTGTATTTGGCATTATTTCGAAGATTGAAATGACGAAGGCAGTTTATTCTGCTATCTAAACACTTTACCCTTTGTTTCCCCTTTCTGAGCCTTATTTATTTCTTTCATACCCCTCTTTTGGAATCAATCACGAAAAAGAAAGAAAAAGAAAGAAAAGAAAAAGGGAAAAGAAAAGAAGTGAAAAGTATAACAACAAGGAAATTCAGGTGTGAACTATGTTTGACCTGATTCCTGTTAAGGATACGTAGGCAGCTTTACGGTTCGGTCATAGTAAAATAAAAGTCAAAAGATCCCCAAGCAAGAAACTGGGGCAGAGGTTGTATTTGTAATAAGAAATGTGATTCCAAAAGTTGTAATTTTAAACCCATGTCAAATTGTTTTGAGCCTTTGATACCCTTTCTTTCTAACCCCATCCAAAAGCCCACATTACGGTCCAAAGAAAGACCTTCCGATTAGTTTTTCAGAGATGCCAAGTCGAGCAAATAGAGGTGATTCATATCAGGGTAACACTTTGGTCCAAGCAGGGAAAGTAATGAAAATGAGAGAGTCTTATTGGTGAAAACCCTCACGGGCACCATGAGGCGACGAAAGCTGAGAGAAAATAAAAATGAGAGAGTCTTATTGGTGAAAACCTTCACGGGCACCATCAGGCGACAAAGAATTGAGGAATCAACAAATGAGAGAGGTTTGTTGGTGAAAACCCTTCAGGGCACTGCAAGTCGAACAAGATCCGTAAAGTTGGCGGAAAGTAAATTGGGTTGTGGAACATCTTGGAGCACAAAGTAAAACAATTGGAAAAGAGATTGGTTAAATAGACTGGGCCGATTAATCCAAAATGCATACCATGATCATTGGTGCCAGTGACTCCACTCAGATAAGTTCCTTTTTCCTATCTCCAACAGTCATCCAAATTCGGATTTTCTTCTTTATTCTTAATTCCCAAAATCATTGCATTTTATTGCTGTTAATTTTTCCAAGTTTAGCCTTGTTTCAACAAATAAGAAGGAATTTCAAAGCTTACTAACAGTTTCGAAATTGCACAAAGCAAAATGCGGCTAGAACATGCAAGAGATGATATGATGAAAAGTGGGACATATGGTGTAAGCAAAAATTAAATCGGTGGAATGGTTCAGTAATGTCGTGGGAGATATACAAGTTCAGACAGAAAGGTCAGAAATGGAGAACAACAGTTGGGGATCCTGCAGTTAAGGATCAGTCAGAAGGTCAAAACAATCCTTCGACCATGTTCAAGGCAGTCGAAACGAAGCAGAGTCTAGCAAAGAGAAAACCACCCCTAGCAAGAATGCCACAACTAACTGCCACGTTTAAACTGATAAGATTTTCTTTGATTTGAAACAGGGGCAAAGATGGCATTTGTTTCAGGAAACACCCTGTAAGGAAGACAAGTACTATGCAGGTTTAATCGCAGAATTCTCAGGACCCTCCTGGAAAATGGGACTTAGTTTAAAATTCAAAATACACGACTGAGTAGCAAGATCTGACATAAATGTACCCCAAAAGAATATAAGTTGGTTTCAAAATTTTCATTCTGGAGATAGAATTTAGTTAGGAGTTGTCAGGACCCTCCTGGAAAATAGAACCTAGTTTAAAATTTAAAATAGTCATGAGTAGTAAAATCTAGCATAAATGTATCCCAAGGAATAAGATGGTTTTAAAGTTCGCATGTTTAAGATATGATTCAATTAGGAGTTTTCAGGACCCTCCTGGATAATGAGACCTAGCTTTGAGATCTCCATTAGATAACAAGGTTTAGCATAAGTTCTTGTTGTAGGGTAATATAATTTAGCCGTAGAATTGTCACTCTTAAGATAAGACTTGATTTAAGAGTTGTCAGGGCCCGCCTGGATAATGGGACGTAGTTTAAAACTGGTTTGGATAACAAGATTTAGCATAAGACATACCCTTCAGTAGATATAATTTAGCTCTAAAATTGTCGTTTAATTAAGAATTGTCAGGACCCTCCTGGATAATGGGGAGTAGTTTAAGACCTCCTTAGATAACAAGATATAACTTAGATTTAAAATCGTCGTTTAGTTAAGAGTTGTCAGGACCCCCCTGGATAATGAGACCTAGCTTTCAAATTCTTAGTAATATTTGGTGATGTGATTCAGTTTAAACTCACAGATGCGCTCAGCTACCAAACTGGGGCAGAAAATTTTCTTTTGTTTTGTCTATTTTTGTTGAAGTCAGGTGCCTATCTGAAGAATAGGGAGAACAACACGGATATCAAAGATAAGAGCGTGATCAAGTACTAGCAATCAGGCGTCCACCTGGAGAACAAGGAACAACAGTTGAAGTATCAGCAATCAGGCGTCCACCTGGAGAACAAGGAACAACAGTTCTAGTTTCGGCAATCAGGAGCCCACCTGGAGAACAAGGGAAAACAAATCAGGTTTCAAGGAAGATTGTCACAAATATTGGTAATCAGGCGCCCAACTGGAGGAACGAGGGAGAACAAGTCAAAGAAAAGCAGTTTCAAGAAGAAGATGGACCAAGTTTCAGAAATCAGGCGTCCACTTGGAGAATAAGGAAAGACGGTTGAAATTTCAGCAGTCAGGAGCCCACCTGGAGAACAAGGGAATACATTCAAGTTTTAGCAGTTAGGAGCCCACCTGGAGAGCAAGGGAATGCATTTCGAGTTCAGCAATCATGAACCTACCTGGAGAACAAGAGAATACATTTCAAGTTTCAGCAGTCAGGAGCCCACCTGGAGAACAAGGGAATACATTCGAGTTTTAGCAGTCAGGAGCCCACCTGGAGAGCAAGGGAATACAATTCCATTTTTGGAAATCAGGCGCCCACCTGGAGAGCAAGGGAATACAATTCAAGTTTTGGCAATCAGGCGCCCACCTGGAGAGCAAGGGAATACAATTCAAGTTTTGGCAATCAGGCGCCCACCTGGAGAGCAAGGGAATACAATTCAAGTATTGGTAATCAGGAGCCCACCTGAAGAACGAAGGGAAGCAACAAGTCAAGTGTTGGTAATCAGGATCCCACCTGAAGAACAAAGGGAAGTAGTTCGAGGAAAAGCAGTGCAAGTATTGGCAATCAGGAGCCCGCCTGGAGAACGAAGGGAAGCAACAAGGTTCAAAGGAGTTCAGCAATCAGGAAACCACATGAAAAACGAAAGGAAGCAGTTCAAGTTTCGAGGAAAAGCATTGCAAATGTTGGTAATCAGGAGCCCACCTGGAGAACGAAGGGAAGCAACAATGTTCAAAGGAGTTCAGCAATCAGGAAACTACCTGAAAAACGAAGGGAAAGCATCTCAGAATGCAATTCAAGTCAGCAACAAAGGAATCTCACTTAGAGAGTACAAGTCAGCAGGGCAGTAGAAACTGCAAGTTCAAGATATAGATAGGATTCTTGTAATTCGTATATCATAGTTTAGTCTGGCATATTTTATTTTGTCACGGTGTAATAAGGAGTTCAGTAAACAGAAACAACAGCAATAACAGCAAAATCACAGCTCTTTGGTAGTACCAGCTACCAAAACTTCTTGAACTACACACAACCTGATTCCCCTATAACCCGGGATATGTAGGCTGTCCAAAATCAAGACTCGGTTGCACCCTTTCTCTTTTCTCTTATCCTTATTTCTTCCCTTTTGAATAAAAATATGTTCAAAAATTAGTCATATGGCTCACCTTATCTTTGCTTGAAAACTCTTCATGTTTCCAAACAAAAAGGGACAGTTGTGAGCACCTAATTATTGATAATATTTAATTTTTTATCACTTCTTCTATGTAAATATTTTAGGAGTTTTAACCTACAATTTTTAGCTTTGTTACACTTTTTATTATAGGGTAAAAATACAAAATTTAAAAGGTGAATTATTACTATTAACATTATTTTATATTTATTTTTATTTTAAAATAATAAAAAAATTCCGAAAAAATATTATTTTTTTTAAATTTTCAGGAGTGATTTAAAAAATAAGAAAAAGGGAAGTATTGAATAAAAAAAATAAAAGTAAAAGTAGGTGGAATTCTCTTTTAAAAAGTAAAAGAAAGTAGAAAATTAAAAAAATAAAATTAAAGTTTTGTGGAAATTTTAAAAAAATAAAAAGTAAAAGAAAGTTGGAATTAAAAAACAAATATAAAGGTATCTGAAAATTAAAAAAATTTAAAGTAAAAAAAGTAGCATTTTTAAAAGAAAAACAAAAGAAAGTGAATTATTTTTTTAAGATAAGTTAAATAAAGTGGAATTCTCTTTTAAAAAGTAAAAAAAGTGGGATTTTAAATAAGATAAAAGTAATTAAAGTTGGAATTTAAAAAATAAAAGTAAAGAAAGGTGGGATTTCTTTTTATAAAAAAATTAAAGCAATTTGTAAGTGGGATTTCTTTTAATTAAAAAATAATAAAATATTTTTTAAAAGAAAACCAGAAAAATCTCGAAAATTTTGCTATAAATAGAAGAAAAAATTTGAGAGGAAGGAAAAAAAAGAAGAGAGGGGGAGGAGAGAAATTTAGGTTGAAAATTTTCATTAAATTTTTCTTTCAATATTTCGGGCCTTGAATCTTGGGTTTGAAGAAGAGTTGATAGAGATTTTGTTGTTGCTGCTGTATTGACTCTACAACTTTCAGATTTTATTCATTTGAATTCACTCTCTTGTAGGTATGTAATTCAAGCTCTTGAGTTAAAAAATGTCGGAGCATCTTTATTGAAGCAGAAGCAAATTGATTTGGTTCTTTTGATAAAGTTTCTTTCGTATTTAATCTGTTCGCATGAATAATGTTTCATTGATTGAGTGAATTGAGATTTGCAAATGTTAACGTTATTTTAGTATGTTCATGACTCTGTCTCATTTTTTTTTCTTTTTTATTTTATTTTTCTTGGCTCATGACTTGTAACCAGCAGGTATTGTTTTGTTTATGTTTACATTTCAAGCTCATGTAGCACCATGTTCATATTTTGAAATTTAAAGAAGTATGTGAAGTTGAACAATTTGTCAACATTAAGATGTCAAAAAAAATAAAATAGATTGCGTTAGTGGAAGGATCTTATCTTCAGTTTATGTTATTGACTGCATATTTTCTTAAATTAAACATGTGAAGATTCAACTTCCTCTGCTTCGAAATGGTACTGTAGAAGTTATAGTGGTGATCCTACAACTTTCTCTTTAGCATAGCGTTAAATAAATTAATTACTTTAAGTGTTCTTTGTTATAATCAAGTTTAAAATGCATTTTTGTATGTCCATGTTTGTTTTGTTCCTTCTGGTTCATCCGAATAGTTCTCAGCATGGTTTTTTTTTTGTGCTCATATGGTCATTTAAGATTCATTATTTTGTTATAAAATTTTGTTAGTTTCTTTCTAGAATTTGAAAACGAAAGTCGGTCTTTTGAAGATGATATGAAGATGAACCCAAAGCTGGCACCTGTCTTTTGTTATTTTCACATAAATGTCAACTCCACCTTTCTGAATTGTAGTATGCTATAACAAAAGGCTCCAGTGATATACATGTAGCTAACCCATTTCTTTAGGTCTTTTGTACTTATCAATTTATACCACTCCATCCACAATAAAACATCAAAACTCATGACCCTCATTTAATTAATTTTAAATCCTTAGAATTTGAGGCATGCCATTTAGCGAATTTTCTATGGCCCTCGCAAAGTTGAAAAATGCGTAGTTGCTTTAGGCGCGTAATTTGAAATTACCTTCCTAAACTCGGGTGTGCATTTCATGTGACCCAAATCCAAATCCCAACAACGTTAAATAAAATGTGTCGTGGACCGCGGGTGCATTTATGTGACGTGGTTCAAGACATATTTTAAATGACGTTGCAATCTTCCTAAAAATGAATAAGAGCGGTTAATAAGTTAAAATTGAACCATAGGCTAAAACATGTATTAAAATCAGATAATAGGCCAATTATAACAGTTGAGCGACCGTGCTAGAACCACGGAACCCGAGAATGCCTAACACATTCTCCCGGGTTAACAGAATTCCTTACCCAGATTTCTGTGTTCGCGGACTATAAAACAGAGTCAATCTTTTCCTCGATTCGGGATTTGAACCGGTGACTTGGGACACCATAAATTATCCCAAGTGGTGACTCTGAATTTTTAATAATAAATGAATCCCGTTTCGATTGTCACTTTAAGTTGGAAAAGACTCTCTTATACCCTTTCCGGGGTGTAGGAAAAAAGGAGGTGTGACAGCTCTGGTGACTCTACTAGGGATAAGAACCCAGAATCTCTGGTTCAGGGTTCAGAATTCGAGCTTAGAATAGTGATGGTGCCTATCATAGTACTAGGTCAGCCGAAACAATACGAACCACATGGAAGATCTTTTGTAAAATTTACACTTTTTCTAAACAGATTAAGTCTCAATTCTTTTATTTTAAAATAACAAGAGAAATACGCGAAAACAAGCACGAAAATACAATCAACACAGCCCGAATCTGGTGTCACTAGTCATGATCCACTAAATACACTCAACACTCTCTACTCAACACAAAACAAGTCTGAAATATAAAGTAACAGAATAGGAAGGAGAAAGGCAGGGCTACAAATGTCGTGCAGCTACCTTGCGATCTCCGGATAAGACTCTGAGAGTGTTGGAAGCTTTCACTCTGATGCTCAGGCACCTGGATCTGCACACAAGGTTCAGGGAGTAACGTAAGTATGCCAACTTAGTAAGTAACTAAAGTAAATAAAGTTTGAGTGTAGTGATGAGCATTTAAAATCATATGCATACTTATCAAGAAATCTCAATAAAATATCAAGTTAAAATCTGCAGTTCAATAGCTAATTATCTCGTAAAACTTCAGTTTCAATTAAAAATCCTTTAAAAATATTTATTCAACATTTTTCATTAGAGGCTCAGTATAAAAGAAGAGTGAAAGCAGAAAAATGTCATAAACAAGCCCTTCGGGCAAGGTATCACTCATAAGTATATCCTCTTGGGCAAGCCTCTCAGTCACTCGTGACTCAACTCTCGTCAAATAGTACTCACACTCAGCACTCTGACTCAATAGATATCTCATAATAATAATAATAACCGCTGCAACGTGCAGTCCGATCCATAATATAGTTGACTACGCTCACTGGGGGTGTACAAACTCCGAAGGGGCTCCTACAGCCCAAGCATCATATCGCTGCGGCGCGTAGCCCGATCCAATATATATATCGTTGTGGCATGCAGCCCGATCCATATAAGTATCGTTGCGGCGTGCAACCCAATCCATATATATATATATATATATATATATATATATATATATATATATATATATATATATATATATATATATATATATAATCCTCACCATCAGGTCCTCGACCTCTCTCTCTCAGTCATTAACTTTACGGCCACTCGGGCATATCAATGAAAAATCAAGGAAACTCAGCCCAAATAGTTTTCATATATTAAGAAGTACAGTGATGAAATCGGATTAAACAAGAAACAAATAAAACATGACTGAGGATATGCTTTCAAATAAAAACAGGGTGAGGAAAGTAGTAAAATACCCCTAAGGGTTTAAACAGTTCGACACAAGGCCCCAAACATGACATTCAACCCAAGTTAAAAAATTCATTTCTCAAACACATGGATATCATATACAGTATATCAAAATATGCAACTATATAGTCTCCACGGGATGAACCAAGTCACAATCCCTATGGGTGCACGCCCACACGCCCGTCACCTAGCATGTGTGTCACCTTATTTATCAAAACAATGCAAAATTCCAGGGTTTCATACCCTCAGGTGTAGATTTATAATCGTTGCTTACCTCAAACCGGATGAAATACTACTCCACGACGCTCTTTCCTCTCGACTCGGCCTTAACTCGCGTTGAATCTATCCAAAATCAGAATCATAATATCAATATATGCTGAGGGAACGAAGCCCATGCGAAAATAATCAAATTACATCAAGAATTCCGAAATTGGTCAAACCCGACCCCCAGGCCCACGTCACAAAATCCGATAAAAATCACATCAATATAATCCTTATCCTCCCATGAGTCCGTCCATACCAAGAACATCAAAATCGGACCTCAAATGGTCCCTCAAATCCCCAATTTACACTTTCCAATTTCAAGCCCTAATTTCCCAATTTTAGGCTTTAAATCCCATTAATTTCATGTCTAATTAGTTAGAAATCATCATAGAATCGTGTATTGAGTTCACAAATCTTACCTCCAAGTATTTCCCTTCGAATCCCTCTTCAATCCCTCTCAAAAAGCTTCAAAACCGCTCAACAATGGTGGAAAATGGCTAAAATTCGCGAAGAGCTCTATTTAAACATTCTGCCTAGGTAATTTTCCTTAATCGCGATCGCGGAAAGACCCTCGCGATCACGAAGCACATAAATTGGATGCCCTCATTTTAACCCTATGCGATTGCATAAACTTACACGCGATAGCAAAGCACTGCCTTTGCTACCTTACGCGATTGCGGCCTCTCCCATGCGATCGCATAGAACAAACCTTTCCACTGCTCACCCGCTCCTTCTCTTCTACGCGAATGCGACCTAGCCACGCATTTGTGAACCATAACATCACAGCCCATCGCGATCGCGTCCTCACCTCTGCAATAACATAGAACAAATCTCACCTCTACCCAACAAAGCCTACGCGATCGCGAACACCTCTACGCGATCACGAAGAACAAAAAGCCTACAACAGAATACCAGAAACCTGCTATCTCCTGAAGTCCAAAAATGCCCCGTTGAGCAGCCGAAACACACCCGAGGCCCTCGGGACCTCAACCAAATATGCCAACACATTCCATAACATCATTCAAACTTGTTACAACCTTCAGAACACTCAAAACATCAAATCATCATCGGATTCAAGCCTAAGGATTTCCAAACTTCCGAATTCCGCAAACGATCAAAAAGTCTATCAAATCTCACCCGAATGACCTGAAATTTTGCACACACATCACAAATGGAACAAAAAACCTACTCCAATTTCCGGAATTTCATTCCGACACCGATATCAAAATTTCCACTACCAATCGAAAATCGCCAAAATTTCAATTTCGCCAATTCAAGCCTAAATCTACCACAGACCTCCAAAATACATTCCGATCACGCTCCTAAGTCCCAAATAACCTAATGAAGCTCTCCGAACCATAAAAACCAAATTTGAGATCGTTTTCTAACAAGTCAACTTTCGGTTGACTTTTATAACCAAATGGCCAACTTGAGAGACTAAGTGTCTCTATCACTCCAAAGCTACTCCGAACCCAAACCAACCAACGCAACACGATGAAATAAAGTTGAACAACACATAAAGAAGCAGAAATAGGGGAAATAGAGCGGTAACTCGTGAAATGACCGGCCGGGTCATTACATCCTCCCGCTCTTAAACAAACGTTCGTCCTCGAACGGGTCAAGAAACATAACTGAAGCCTCAAATAGGTGAGTATATCTGCTCCACATCTCCTGCTCGGTCTCCCAGGTAGCCTCCTCCACAGGCCAACCTCTCCACTGCACTTTTACTGAAGCTATATCCTTTGATCTCAACTTTCGAACCTGCCACTCCAAAATAGCCTCTGGCTCCATATCATAGGTCAAATCACTATCTAAATGAACCGTGCTAAAATCCAAAATATGAGATGGATCGCCAATATACTTTTGGAGCATAGAAACATGAAATACCGAATGCACACTCGACAAGCTAGGTGGCAAAACATGCTCATACGTCACCTCCCCAATCCTCCGAAGCACCTCAAAAGGTCCAATGAACCGAGGGCTCAATTTACCCTTCTTCCCAAATCTCATAACACTCTTCATGGGTGAAACCTTCAATAGAACCTTCTCCCCAACCATGTAGGACACATCACGAACCTTTCTGTCAGCATAACTCTTCTGTCTCGACTGCACTATACGAAGCCGCTCCTGAATCACCTTTACCTTTTCCAAAACATATGCACCAAGTCTGTACCCAAAAGCCTAGCCTCACCCGGCTCAAACCAACTAACTAGGGATCTACACCGTCTCCCATATAAAGCCTCATATGGAGCCATCTGAATACTCGACTGATAACTTTTGTTATAAGCAAACTCTGCGAGCGGTAGAAACTGATCCCATGACCTTCTAAAATCAATGACACAAGCGCGCAACATGTCCTCCAATATCTGAATAGCGCGCTCGAACTGTCCGTCTGTATGAGGGTGACAAGCTGTGCTCAACTCAACCTGAGTACCCAATTCTCGTTGCACGACCCTCCAAAACTATGAAATAAACTGAGTGCCTCTATCTGAAATGATAGAAACTAGGACACCATGCAAGCGAAAAATCTCTCGGATATAAATCTCTACTAACCGCTCTGAAGAATAGGTAGTACATACAGGAATGAAGTGCGCGGACTTGGTCAGCCGATCCACAATCACCCAAATAGCATCGAACTTCTTCAAAGTCCATGAGAGTCCAACTACAAAGTCCATGGTGATCCGCTCCCACTTCCACTATGGAATATCTATTTGCTGAAGCAAGCAACCCGGTCTCTGATTCTCACATTTCACATGCTGACAATTGAGACACCAAGCTACAAATCCCACAATATCCTTCTTCATTCTTCTCCACCAATAATGCTGCCTCAAATCCTGATACATCTTCGCGACACCCAGATGGATGGAATACCGCGAGCTATGGGCCTTATCTAGAATCAACTCCTGAAGCCCATCTATATTAGGCACACATATCCGGCCCTGCATCCTCAATACTCCATTATCACCAATAGTCACATCTCTGGCATCGCCATGCTGAACTCTATCCTTAAGGACATGCAAATGAGGATCATCATACTGGCACTCTCTGATGAGATCAAAAAAGGAAAACCGAGAAACCACACAAGCTAAGACTTGACTGGGCTCCGAAATATCCAACATCACGAACCGATTGGCCAAGGCCTGAACAACAAATGCAAGAGATCTCTCCCCAACATGAATATATGCCAAACTGCCCATACTTACCACCTTCCTACTCAAGGCATCGACCACTACATTGGCCTTTCTCGGATGGTACAAGATAGTGATATCATAGTCCTTTAGCAGCTCCAACCATCTCCGCTGCCTCAAATTGAGATCCTTCTGCTTGAACAAGTGCTGGAGGCTATGATGATCACTAAACACCTTACAAGACACACCATAGAGATAATGCCTCCAAATCTTCAATGCATGAACAATGGCAGCCAACTCTAGGTCATGAACGAGGTAGTTCTTCTCATAGAGCTTTAACTGGCGAGAAGCATAAGTAATCACTCTACCCTCCTGCATCAACACACACCCAATCCCAACTCTCGAAGCATCACAATACACTGTATATGAACCTGAAGCTGATGGCAAAACTAACACTAGAGTTGTGGTCAAGCAGTCTTGAGCTTCTAAAAGCTCGCCTCACACTCATCCGACCACCTGAATGGAGCACCCTTTTGAGTCAATTTGGTCAAGGGTGATGCAACAAATGAAAATCCTTGAACGAACCGATGGTAATAGCCTGCCAAACTAAGGAAAGTGCGAATCTCTGTGGCTGAGGACAGTCTGGGCCAACTCCGAACTGCCACTATCTTCTTCGGATCAACCTGAATACCTCACTAGACACCACATGCCCCAAGAAAGCCATTGAACTGAGCCAAAACTCACACTTGGAGAACTTTGCATAAAGCTTCTCCTCCCTCAATCTCTGCAACACAACTCTCAAATTCTTGCATGCTCTTCTTGACTACGTGAGTATACCAGAATATTATCAATGAATACAATAACGAACGAGTCGAGGGAGAGGTCGATCAGATGGTGGTTAGGCCTGTTTCTATGCACTCCCAGCCAAGCCAGATGATATTGCTTCAGATACTGTGATTACGGGTATTGTCTCAGTTTGCCACAGAGATGCAACTGTGTTATTTGATCCTGGTTCTACTTTTTCATATGTGTCATCATATTTTGCTCATTATTTAGATACGCCCCGAGAGTCTCTTGTTTCATTTGTTCATGTATCTACTCCGGTGGGCAATACTATTATTGTGGACCATGTATACCGGTCGTGTGTGGTGACTATTGGGGTCTAGAGACCCGAGTGGACCTTTTATTGCTTTGTATGGTAGACTTTGATGTGATATTAGGCATGGATTGGCTATCTACATGTCGTCTCATGCTAAGACAATAACGTTGGCTATGCTGGGTGTGCCACAGATTGAGTGGTGAGGTTTGACTGATTTTGTTCTTAGTAAGGTGGGGCGACCCCTACCTAACTGACCCCCACCCCTAGCTACCTGAGCGGGTGGTGAAGTAACTGGAGCTAAAGTCGAGGGCTGACTCCTATACTAAGATGGATCCTCAATAAGACGAGGACACTTCCTCCTCATATGTCCAAACTCTCCACACTTATAACAACTCCCTGGTGCGGGGAACGAGGACTGAAGGGAACCCTTAGCACCAGAATGACCAGTAGGAGGACCTCATATGGAGGAGCCTTGAACCGATGGAGCATGGGACAAATTCTGGGCTGGTAGGGCACTGAGTGATGAATGGCCCTAATGAGAGATATGAGAACCATGGCCCGATTGTCACGACCCAAACCGATGGGCCGCGACGGGTGCCTAAGTCCTACCTATCAAATACTCCTAAGCATGCGTCTAAGATATAAACCTGAATAACATCAGCTGCATTACGAAAATTACATACATGAAGAAAATATGCCATCAAGGCATATGTACGTATACATGCAGAATATAGTGGGCGAGCCGGCAAGGCTACTATAGACAACTATACATCAAAAACTAAAAGCCGACAAGGCCACATACAACCCAACTAGACACACTGTCTACATACCTCTAATGGAAACATAACTGTACAAAGATGGGACTGAGCCATGTCATACCCATATACATGTATATATACAAACATATCATACCAAAATCAAAGTAGCTTCGGATCAAGTGGAGCACACTAACTCTCGCTAATCAGGGATCCTAAGAAAGGGGACCTGCACCTGCACCTGCCTACCTGCACCTGCGGGCATGAAACGCACGCCCCGTGAAATAGGGAGTCAGTACTAAAAATGTACTAAGTATGTAAGGCATGAAAATTAGTACGTAAAAGACATAGATGAAACATGGAATACAGAAGCACATCTTTAAATCTGAAAAACTTTGTAAATTCTAAAACGTTTATAATGTCATGCACGTGCATATAAATGTCGTGTCATACATGGGTATAGGTGTACATAATATCATCAGGTCACTGAGTGCATCCCATCATATCATTTCGTCCACTGTGGGCAACATCATCAATATATACCAACTGATCAGGTGGTGGTGCGTATATAATGCCGTAACCTTTTCCCATATCCCATATACATATATTTACATATATACGCGTATATAACGCTATCTGGTCATGGGTAAATGCATATGTATAAATATATATACACACACACACACACACACACACACACACATATATATATATATATACGCGTATATAACGCCATATGGTCATGGATCAATGCACATGAGTGAAATACATGAAAAATACATAATAATCTCAATATTTCTTCCGGATAAACTTTTCCAACTGCGTATTATTCTAAGACCCATGAACAGAAGATAATAATATCTCACATAGGAAATCAAGAATACAGACACCCCTAGTATTTCTATAAATAGAGTAATTTATGGAAACCGTGCGTTTGCTCTTTTCTTCTGTATAATTTGAACTATGCCAAAAGAAAGAAGGGAGGACCTTAACATACATGTTCCTGGAATTATTTGAATGGAATGAAGCTTCTGCTTCTGAATCCTTGAACAAAATTGTGGTTCGAAATTTTAGCTAAGGATTTGGATTGTTTGGACGAAAGGGTCCTGTTCAACGTTCTTGGTTTCAAACCAAGTAAAAATTGTTGTTTAGATCCTTTTTATAAGGAAGTGAGATCTAGTCTATTTTTGACCAAAATGAAGGAACTTAAAATCTGATCTTCTCAAGTAGTTGAATTAGGAAAAAGCTTTAAATGATTCTTGCTTTTTTTTTAATTCCAATTAACTCTTAGTAGCCACCTACTCCAACATGACCATGAGTCATTGTTTGGAAAGTGGTTGGCTGCCACGTTTTTATTTTGGAGATAATTATTAATTTTTATCCACTTATTAATTAACTGGGTAATGTTCTGTTACCCGGTAATTAATCAATTACCCGCAAAATTTTAAAAATTGCCACAAATTACTTAAAATTCTACTTATTATTATTATTATTATTATTATTATTATTATATACTTTATACATTATACTATCGTTTTCATATGGTACCTTGCATGGTACTAGTTCATAATTATCGGGTATTCGCTTGACCCGTAATTTATCCCAAATCGGCCACTTTCAACGAAACTCATTTTCTTTAATTCGTTTACCCTTTATCCTTCATGACACTTATTTATTGCTTGTTACAAATAGCGTACGCTAACCTCAAGATAATCTCATCCCCGAGTCCACGTCGGTTAACTAAAAATAAAATTTTAACGTACGAAATGCGAGATGTAACATCCTTCCCCCCTTAGAAACATTCGTCCTCGAATGTTCAACTCCCCGTGATCTATATAACTTTGGCAAAGTCGCCAATGTAACAATACCACTACCAACTCTCCCAGTAGAAGCTTAATAACCCAATGACACACATGGCCATAATTATGAATAACGACAATGGCCTCACATGGGCAACGACAATAACCAACATAAGGATTTATACACGTACCTTATGGTTATGATGTCTCAGTCAGACCCTTCTATGGAGGAGGAAATAAGTAGGGATATCTCGACTACATGTCTTCTTCGGCCTTGCAAGTCATTTCTTCCACATTGTTGTTCCTCCAAAGTACTTTCACAAAGGCTACCTCCTTATTCCGTAGCTTGCGGATTTGTCAGTCTAGGATGGCAACCGGAACTTCTTCATACGATAAGTCTTCTGTAATCTGTATATCATTCGTGGGAGCCACTCGGGTAGGATAGCCAATGCACTTTTGTAACATAGATATGTGAAAAACTAGATGGACAGACTCTAATTCCGAGGGAAATTCTAACTCATAAGCTACTTGGCCCACTCTCCGAATGATCCTATAAGGCCCAATATACCGTGGGCTAAGTTTGCCTTTCTTTCCAAACATTATCACACCCTTCATAGGTGACACCTTTAAAAATAACCAGTCATCAACCTCAAACTCTAAATCTCGACGTCGTACGTCAGAATATGACTTTTGACGACTCTGAGCTGTCAATAGTCGATCCCGAATCAACTTTACTTTTTCTATGGCTTGCTCAACCAGGTCTGGCCCATATAATATAGATTCTCCAACATCAAACCACCCTATAGGCGACCTAAACTTCTGTCCATAAAGAGCTTCATATGGAGCCATCTGAATACTGGAATGGTAAATATTATTATATGCGAACTCAATAAGCGGTAGATGATCATCCCAGCTACCTTTGAAGTCTATTACACAAGCTCGTAGCATATCATCTAGCGTCTGAATAGTAAGCACAGCTTGTCCGTCTGTCTGGGGATAAAATGTTGTACTAAGACTTACTTGAGTCCCCAATCCTTTTTGGAAGGACCTCCAGAAGTTAACAGTAAATTGAGCTCCTCTATCCGAGATAATAGATACAGGGACACCATGTAGTCGTACTATTTCCTTAATATAAAGTCTTGCATAATCTTTTGAGGAATATGTAGTCCTAACAGGCAGAAAATGGGCTGACTTTGTAAGCCTATCAACAATTACCCATATCTAATCGAACTTACGCTGGGTACGAGGTAAGCCTACGATGAAGTCCATATTGATTACTTTCTATTTCCAAGTCGGAATCTCCATAGCTTGCAATAACCCACCAGGTTTTTGATGCTCTATTTTCACCTACTGACAGTTAAGACACTACGCAACAAACTCTGCTATATCCTTTTTCATTCCGTCCCACCAATACACTTCCCTGATATCATGATACATCTTTGTTACCCCCGGATAGATAGAATAACGAGAATAGTGAGTTTCTCCCATAACCTGCCGACGCAGCCCTGCAACATTAGGGACACATAATCATCTTTGATATCTGAGGACCCATCTTTTGTAATTTCAAACGGTGTCTTCTCCTTCTGAAGAGTGGTATCCCTATAATGAACTAGCACAGGATCCCCGTACTGGCATTCCTTTACTTTAGTTACTAATGAGGATGTTGCTGTATCCTGAAGAGTAATTCCAATATCACCTGAGTCCAGTAACCGTACTCTAAGACTAGCTAGCTGATGAACCTCATGGTCTATTCCCCTCTTTTCTGGCTATAAATACGACAGGCTACCCATAGATCTACGGCTGAAGGCGTCGGCTACTACGTTCGCCTTCCCCAGATGGTATAAAATATCAACGTCATAGTCTTTAAGTAGCTCCAACCATCTCCTTTGACGTAGATTCAATTCCTTTTGATTGAAGATATACTGGAGGCTCTTATGGTCCATATAGATATCAACATGAATGCCATACAAGTAGTGCCTCCACATCTTTAGTGCATGAATCACCGCAGCTAACTCTAAATCGTAGGTGGGGTAGTTCTTCTCGTGCTTTCTTTGTTGTCTAGAAGCATAAGACACAACCTTACCATGCTGCATCAGCACACAACCCAATAAAATGCCTGAAGCATCGCAATAGATAACATAACCATCGGTCCCTTCTAAGAGCGTTAGAACCGGTGCTGAAGTTAATCTGTCCTTTAAGGCCTAGAAACTCCATTCACAAGCGTCAGTCCATTGAAATTTTACTTCCTTCTGAGTCAACTTTGTTAAAGGTGCTGAAAGGGAAGAAAATCCTTCCACAAATCTCCTGTAATAACCTACCAAACCGAGAAAACTAAAAACCTTCGTCGGTGTTGTGGGTCTAGGCCAAGTCTTTACTGCCTCAATCTTTTGTGTATCCACCCGGATACCTTCACCCGAAATAACATGCCCAAGGAAAGCTATAGAGTTCAACCAGAATTCACATTTGGAAAATTTTGCATACAGTTTCCCTTCTTGTAGAACTTTGAGCACAATACGTAGATAATCTGCATGCTCAGCCTCTGAACGAGAATATACCAATATATCGTCAATAAATACAATTACAAACAGATCTAAAAAAGGCCTGAACACACGGTTCATTAAATCCATGAATACTGTTGGGGCATTGGTCAGACCGAACGACATAACCCAAAATTCAAAGTGCCCATATCTAGTCCTGAATGCTGTCTTTGGAATATCTTCATCCTCAACCCTTACTTGATGGTACCCGAACCTCAAGTGTATCTTTGAAAAATGCTTGGCACCCTGTAACTGATCAAATAAATAATCAATTCTCGGGAGCAGGTACTTATTCTTGATCGTCACCTTATTCAGTTGCCTATAATTAATATACATTCATAAGGAACCATCTTTCTTTCTCACAAACAACACAGGTGCTCCCCATGGTGACATACTAGGTCAGATAAACCCTTTTCAAGAAAGTCCCTTAGTTGTTCCTTTAACTCTTTCAGCTCTACGGGGGCCATTATATAGGGAGGAATAGATATTGGGTGAGTATCTGGTTGTAGGTCAATAGAAAACTCAATTTCTCGTTCTAGCGGGAGACCTGGAAGCTCATCGGAAAAGACATCAGGAAACTCATTAACCACAAGGATGGACTGAATGGTTGGTGACTCTACTTCCACATCCTAAACCCGAACTAAGTGATAAATACAACCCTTTCTGATCATCTTCCTTGCCTTGAGATAAGAAATGAATCTTCCCCTCGATGATGCCGTATTAACTTTCCACTCCAAAACAGGCTCTCCTGGAAATTGAAATCGGACTATCTTTGCTTTACAATCAACGTTGGCATGACAAGAAGCCAACCAATCCATACCCATAATAATATCAAATTCTACCATATCTAACTCGATTAGATATGCTACGGTAGATCGACCATAAACTACTATTTTACAACCCCTATATACCTTCTTAGCTATCACTGAGTCCCCAACAGGTTTAGACACCTCAAAAGGTTTAACCAATTCAGGTTTTATTTCAAATTTACTAGCAACCAACGGAGTAACATATGAGAAGGTGGAACCCGGGTCAATTAGTGCATATACATCATATGAGGAGACTGATAATATACTTGTAACAACATCAGGTGATGACTCCTGGTCCTATCGCCCTGCTAACGCATAAATGCGGCTCTGAGGATTGCTCGAACTAGATGCTCCACCTTTGCCTCTACCACGACTCATTGGTGCTTGGGGACCTTGCCCAAGGGGCGTACTGATGATGACAAACCAGCTACAGATCTCACTGGCCGAGCTATACTTGCATCACCTCTCATCGGACAATCCCTTATAACGTGGCCCAGATAACCACAAGTATAACAAACACCTAATCCTATACGACAATGCCCGGTATGCTGGTTACCATATTGAGCACATCATGGCAAGGGCGGCCTCATCTGATTTGACTTACCCCTATACTGATAACTTGGGCCCTGAATTTCTGACCAGACCCCGAATATGTAGAACGATCAAATCTTTTATCGCCAAACTAAGGGGGGAGCTAGCCGATGGATGGGCTGGATACCTCGGGCATTGCTGCCTATGACCACTTTGAAACTCACCAGAAGGACCCGAAGACCTCGCTCTCTTATTCTGGGCCCTATCATGCTCATGATCGGCCCTCTATTTCTGTTTACGCTCCTCTACACCTTTAGCATATGCCTGAATACGAGAAATATCCATGTCTGGCTAAAGTGAGACTGACATACAATCATTATGCAAGTGAGGCTCTAATCCCATCATGAACCAGTGAACCCGATCCTCTATCTTAGATACAATAGTGGGAGCATACCTAGCCAACAAATCAAACTGAAGACTGTACTCCCGAACACTCAGCTTACCCTGTCGAAGGGTCAAGAACCTATCAACTCTGGTCCACCTAAGCTCTGGTGGCAGATAATGACGAAGAAAAGCTTCTGTAAACTCCTTCCATACTGCTAGAGGGGCATTCTCACCTCTGGACAATTCCCAAGACTCGTACCAGTTAACTGCAATATCTCGGAGTCTATAAGAAGCTAGCTCAACTGACTCAGTCGCAGTGGACTTCATTACCCTTAACGTCCTCTACACCCTATCAATAAATACCTGAGGGTCCTCATTCGGATCTGCCCCACTGGAGGGTCTAAATTAGTGAAGTCACGAACCCTTGCACTGATGGACTATGACGACCCGACTAGTTGTCTCATGAGTTACAGCTCTGTTTCCCCCATTTTTTCTTCTTATTGCTTTGTTTATCAGTTCTATATGTGATCGGGTTGGTTGGCTTGGGTTCGGAAAGGTTTTGAGAAGGTTTGAGACACTTAGTCTCTTTTGAGGAAGCTTAAGTTGGAAAAGTCAACCGGATGTTGACTTATGTGTTAGAGAGCTCAGATGTGAGTTCTGATGGTTCAGATAGCTTTGGAAAGTGATTTGAGACTTAGGAGCGTGATCGGAATGTGTTTTGGAGGTCCGAAGTAGATTTAGGCTTGAATTGGCGAAATTAGACTTTTGGCATTTTCCGGTTGATGGGTGAGATTTTGATATAGGGGTAGGAATGGAATTCTGGGAGTTTTAGTAGTTTCGTTGTGTCATTTGGGTTGTATGTGCAAGATTTCAGATCATTCGGACGCGGTTTGGTTGGATTTTTGATCAAAAGCGTAATTTAGAAGATTTTGGAATTCTTAGGCTTGAATCCGATGCGAATTTGGTGTTTTGATGTTGTTTTGAGCGTTCCGAAAGTTGGAACAAGTTTTAATGATGTTATGGGATATGTTGACATGTTTGGTTGAGGTCCCAGGGGCCTCGGGTGAGTTTTGGGTAGTCAATCAGACCATTTCATGTTTGTGAAAAATGCAGAAAACTGCTGTTCAATGGTGCAGACAAATGACCTTCGCGTTAGCGAGTAGGCCCTCGCGTTCGGTAAGGGTTAGCAGATGAGGCTGAGGATGTAGCCTTGGCATTCGCGAGGGAGGATCCGCGTTTGCAAAGGGCTGGGATCTTGTGCATCGCGTTCACGAGGGAGGCTCCGCTTTCGTGTAGAGGAAGTTGAGCAGCTGGGGTTCAGGTGGAATTGTTCTTCGCGTTCACGGAAGGGGAGTCGCATTTGCGGTGAGTTAGGGAGCTAAGACTTCACGTTCGTGAGCTGGGGATCGTGATCGCGATGAAGAAATTTTGGTTAAAGTTAATTTGTGCTTCGCGAACGCGAGGCGTTGACTGCGTTCGCGAAGAAGGAATGGATGCTTGGGCAGAATGATTAAATAGCCATTTGGTCCGCGATTTTGGGGTTAACTTCCACCATTTTTGAGCGATTTTGGAGCTTTTTGAAGAGGATTGAAGAGGGATTCAAGGGGAATACTTGGAGGTATGATTTATGGACTTAATACTCGATTCTTATGTGAATTCTACCTAATTAATCATGAAATTTAAGCCTAATATTGAAGAACTAGGGCTTGTAATTAGAGACCTAGAATTTGGGATTTGAGGGGTCGTTTGTGGTTGGATTTTGATGCTTTTGGTATGAATGAACTCAGGGAGTGATAAGGAGTCTATTGATGTAAATTTTATCGAAATCTGACACATGGTCCCGGGGGTCGGGTTTGGCCAATTTTGGGATTTGTGTTGTAATTTAATTTCTTTCGAGTGGGCTTTGTTCCCTTAGCATATTTTGATAGTTTTGCAGTGATTTTGGTTAGATTTGGAACATTCAAAGGTCAATTCGAGGGGCAAAGGCATCGTGAGCTAGAGATTTGGACCAGTTAGAGTAAGTAATGATTGTAAATGTTGTCCTGAGGGTATGAAACCCCGGATTGCACATCGTTGCGCTATATTGAGGTGACACACACACTAGATAACAAGAGTGGGGTCGTGCACTGTTGGGGATTGTGACTTAGTCCATCCTGAATGATTGTTTTATCGCGTATTTGACTGAAAACTGTTTGCTATCATCATATTTTGGCTAAATGCCAACTATTTGAACCCTTAGGGGATTTTTACTGATATTTCCTCACTGTTTTGACTTTATACTTGAACTCAGTCATGCTGTATTCTACTGTTTTCATAACTCAGCCATGTTTACTCTAATTTAACACTCAAAATGATATTTTGGGTTGAGCATCATGTTTTACTGTTGCCCGAGTGGCTTGTAAGATTCTGACTGAGTAAGGCCGAGGGCCTATGTTGTGAGGAAACACCTGACTATGATTATAAGGCCGAGGGTCTGAGATTTGTACACCACGAGGTGTCTTGTTGATATAAGGCCGAGCCTATGTGATTATGCTAAAAGATGGCTTGATATTGCGCTTGGACCATAAGGGGCCCCTCCAGGAGTCTGCACACTCCTAGTGAGCACGGGTACCCATTGTGATGTGAGATATAGCCCGAGGGGCTGGTATTGTTCCATGTGTTGCCCGAAGGGCTGATTTTATTGGTATTGTGCCCGAGGGGCAGTTTTTTTTGTGTTTATCTTTCCTAATTGCCTGTCAATTACTTTCTTAACTGTTAAAAAGGAGTTTTTACTGAACTAAAGTGACTTTACCTATTTTTCACTATTTCATTGCTTTTACTGGCTTCTTTATAGCCTATTGATGTGACTTTATGTGGTTTCTTATTACTCAGTCTGCATTTATTATTATTACTCAGTGAGTTGGAGTACTCACTTTACTCCCTGCACCCCGTATGCAGATTCAGGCGCATCAGGTCCTGCTTGCGAGGGTTGAGAGCTGTCCAGCAGATTCTGGAGATTCACTAAGTAGCTGCCCGGCGATTCGCAGCCTAGTGCTTCTCCCTCTATCTTATTTCCTTCTGTTTTAGTTATGTAATAGTGGAGTAGACTCTTTCAGACTTGTAGTATTATTATAGATGCTCATGACTGGTGACACCCCGATGTCGGGCTATGTCTTTTTCCGCAAACTGTATTATTTACCTTATTTTGGGGATTTATTATTATGATTAAGGCTTAGTTCTATTATTTAATTGCTCAAAAATGAATTGGGAGTGTGTCGGCTGGCCTTGTCTTCACGAGAGGTGCCATCACGATCGGGTCCGGGTTTAGGGTTGTGACATGGACCTATCTATATGGCTAATACATATTTCCTAACGCCGAGCCTGCGTGGCTACTAATTGGGTTAATAGCTGAATAACATCTCTCATCTCCTGACCCGGTGCATCCAGCTGAGGTGCTGAATGTACAAGGGCGGGCGCTGGAGCTGGTGCCCCTCGGAACTCTTCTTGAAAGGGCAGGGTATGTGAAGTCTGAGATGGAACCTCACCATGAGAATTTCCCCGAGCCCTAGTAACTTGTGGCGCTCGACAAGTAGTCTCACCAGCCACGGACTTTCCCTTCTGGGCGGCCGTAGTCTTTGGAGGCATTGTTGAAATATAACATATCGTTAGGAACATGAATTCTTGTATCGCACAATCTGAGATAAAAAGAGAGGATAACATCCTATATGTCCTGTAGCCTCATATTTATAAGTGTGGTGCACAACACATCCATAAACAAGACTCTAATAGACACGGTCTGTAGACAACCCTAGGACAGAACTGCTCTGATACCACTTTTGTCACTATCCAAACCGATAGGCCGCGACGGGTGCCTGAGTCCTACCTATCAAACACCCTAAGCATGCGTCTGAGATATGAACCTGAATAACATCTACTGCATTACGAAAATAACATACATGAAGGAAACATGCCATCAAGGCATATGTACGTATACATGCAGAATACAGTGAGCAAGCCGGCAAGGCTGCTATAGATAACTATACATCCAAAACTGAAAGTCGACAAGGACACATACAACCCAACTAGACATACTGTCTACAGACCTCTAATGGAAATATAACTGTACAAAGACGGGATTAAGCCACGCCATACCCATATACATGTATATATACAAATATATTGAACCAAAATCAAAGCAACTCCAGATCAAGTGAAGCACGCCAACTCTCGCTGATTAGGGATTCTAAGAAAGGGGGCCGTTAGCTTGCCTACCTGCACCTGCAGGCATGAAACGCAGGTCCCGTGAAATAGGGCGTCAGTATGAAAAATGTACTGAGTATGTAAGGCATGAAAATTAGACATAAAAGACATAGATGAAACATGGAATACAGAAACATATCTTTAAATCTGAAAAACTTTGTAAATTCTGAAACGTTTATAATGTCATGCACGTGTGTATAAATGTCATGCCATGCATAGGTATGGGTGTACATAATATCATCAAGCCATTGAGGGCATCCTATCATATCGTCTCGGCCACTGTGGGCAACATCATCAACATATTCCAACTGATCAGGTGGTGGTGCGTATATAACGCCGTAACCTTTTCCCATATCCCATATACATATATTTACATATATACGCGTATATAACGCCATCTAGTCATGGGTCAATGCACATGAGTGAAATGTATGAAAAATACATAATAATCTCAATATTCCTTCCGGATAAACTTTTCCAACTGCGTATTATTCTGAGACCCATGAACAGAAGATAATAATAACTCACATGGGGAATCAAGAATATAAACACCCCTAGTATTTCTATGAATAGAGTAATTTATGGAAACCGTACGTTTGCTCGTTTCTTCTGTATAATTTGAACCATGCCAAAAAAAAGGGAGGGCCTTAATATAACTATTCTTGGTATTATTTGAACGGAATGAAGCTTCTTCTTCTGAATCCTTGAACAAAATTGTGGTTCAAAATTTTGGCTAAGGATTTGGATTGTTTGGACGAAAGGGTTCCTGTTCAACGTTCTTGGTTTCAAACCAAGAACAAATTGTTGTTTAGATCTTTTTTATAAGGAAGTGAGATCAAAGTCTCTTTTTGACCAAAATGAAGGAACTTAAAATCTGATCTTCTCAAGTAGTTGAATTAGGAAAAAACTTAAATTTTTCTTGCTTTTTTTAATTCCAATTAATGCTTAGGTAGCCACCTATTCCAACATGACCATGAGTCATTGTTTGGAAAGTGGTTGGCTGTCACGTTTTTATTTTGGAGATAATTATTAATTTTTATCCATTTATTAGTTAACTAGGTAATGTTCCGTTTTTCAAGTAATTAATTAATCATTTTTATCCATTTATCCATTTTTATCCATTTTTATCAAGTAATTAATTAATCAATTACCCGTAAAATTTTAAAAATTACCATAAATTACTTAAAATTCTACTTATGTTTTTTATATACTTTATACATTATACTACTGTGGTCATATGATACCTTGCATGATACTAGTTCATAATTATGAGGCATTATCGCTAGACCCATAATTTACCCCAAATCGGCCACTTTCAACGAAACTCGTTTTCTTTAATTCATGTACCCTTTATCCTTCATGACACTTATTTATCGCTTGTTACAAATAGTGTAAATACGTTAACCTCAAGATAATCTCATCCCCAAGTCCACGTCGATTAATTGATAATGAAATTTTAACGTACGAAACGCGAGATGTAACACCGATGATGCCCCGCGATGAACTGGACGAGCTGACTGAGCATGGATGAATGGACAGCCTCTGCCATGCTGAAACTGACCTCTCGAAGGAACACAACCAAAACTACCAGATCCCCGAGGCCTCTTGGCCTCCCTCTCATCTCGTTCTTGGCGGCGAACTGACTCAATCTCGCGAGCAATTCAATAACCTCCTCAAAAGTAGCACCTGACACCCTCTCCCTGGTCATAAGAATCCGATGCTGATATGTAAGGCCATCAACGAACCTCCTGATCCTCTCTCTATCTGTAGGAACCAACCAAACATCATGGTGAGCTATCTCCGAGAACCTCATCTCATATAGCGTCACAATCATATCACCCTGACACAACTGCTCGAACTGCCTGTGCAGCTTCTCCCTACGAGACTGTGGCACATACTTCTCCAAAAAGAGAACGGAGAACTGCTGCCAGGTAAGGGGCGCTGCATCAACAGGCCTACGCTTCTCATAAGCCTCCCACCAAGTAAATGCAGCTCCACAAAACTGAAAAGTAGTAAATACTACCCCACTAGTCTCCAAAATACCCGATGAATCCTCTGACACTTGCCTAAGAAACCTTGGGCATCCTCGCCCTCTGCACCACTGAAAGTCGGAGGCTGAAGTCTACCAAACCTCTCCAATCGACGCTGCTCGTCGTCAGGCATGACTGGTACCATATAATCCTGGACTAGGGCAACCGACTGGGCTGGAGGTGCCCCCGGTGTCTGAAGTCCCTGTACAACCTTCTCAGATGTGCGAGCAGCGTGAGTCTGAGTACCTCCCCCGTCCTGAGAAGTAGTTACGGTCGTAGTAACTGAGACCGCCTGAGCCAGGCCAGTGCACTAGAATCTGGGCTAGGGCCTCCTGAAGACTTGAAATCACAATAGGCACAACCGATGCCTGAGCTGGTGCTGCTGGAGCGTCCACAACTAGGACCTGATCATGAACTGGGGCGGCTGGTAGATCTGCAGGTGCTGCCCTAGCTGTTGTGCGGGCTACACCCCTTCCCCTACCACGGCCTTGACCGCATCCTCGGCCTCTAGTGGCCCCAACTGGTGGTACTGGTGGTCGTCTGTCCTGACCAGTAGCACGTGTCCTCACCATCTATGAGAGAATAAAATAACAAAAGTTTAGTACTAGAATCAATGGATGCGCACGATAGGAATTTCAAGAATGTGAAGTTTCCTAAAGGTTCTGCAGCCTCCCGAGGATAAGTACATACGTCTCTGTATCGATCCGCGAGACTCTACTAAACCGGCTCATGACTCGTGAGACCTATATAACCTGGGCTCTGATACCAACTTGTCATGACCCCAAATATCCCGATCGTGATGGCGTCTATCACAGTACTAGGCCAGCCGAAACAACATGAACCACAAGGAAGATCTTTTGTAAAATTTGCTCTTTTTCTAAACAGATTATGTCTCAATTTATTCATTTTAAAATATCAAGAGAAATACGCAAAAACAAGTACGAAAATACAATCAACACAGCCCGAATCTGGTATCACTAGTCATGAGCCACTAAATACACTCAACACTCTTTGCTCAATACAAAACAAGTTTGAAATATAAAGTACTAGAATAGGAAGGAGAAAGGCAGGGCTGCGAACGTCGTGCAGCTACCTTGTGATCTCCGGATACGACTCTAAGAGTGCTGGAAGCTCTCACTCTGATGCTCGGGCACCTGGATCTGCACACAAGGTGCAGGGAGTAACGTGAGTACGCCAACTCAGTAAGTAACTAAAGTAAATAAAATCTGAGTGCAGTGGCGAGCATTTAAAATCATATGCATACTTATCAAGAAATCGCAACAAAATATCAAGTCAAAATCTACATTTCAATATCCAATTATCTCGTAAAACTCCAGTTTCAATTAAAAATCCTTTAAAACATTTATTCAGCATTTTTCATTAGAGGCTCAGTATAAAAGAAGAGTGAAAGCAGAAAAATGTCATAAACAAGCCCCTCGGGCAAGGTATCACTCATAAGTATAGCCTTTCGGGCAAGCCACTCACTCACTCGTGACTCAGCTCTCGTCAAACAGTACTCACACTCAGCACTCCGACTCAATAGATATCTCATAATAATAATAATAACCACTACAGCGTGCAGCCCGATCCATAATATATAGTCGACTACGCTCACTGGGGGTGTACAGACTCCAGAGGGGCTCCTATAGTGCAAACGTCATATCGCTGCAGCTCGATCCAATATATATCGCTGCAACGTGCAGCTTGATCCATATATATATCTCTGCGGTGTGCAACCCAATCCATAAATATTTATATAATCCTCACCATCAGGTCCTTGACCTCTCTCTCTCAGCCATTAACCTCACGACCACTCGGGCATATCAGTGAAAAATCAGAGAAACTCAGCCCAAACAGTTTTCATATATTAAGAAGTAGAGTGATGAAATCGGATTAAACAATAAATAGGTAAAACATGACTAAGGATATGCTTTCAAATGAAAACAGGGTGATGAAAGTAGTAAAATACCCCTAAGGGTTTAAACAGCTCGGCACAAGGCCCTAAACATGACATTCAGCCCAAGTTAACAAATTCATTTCTCAAACACATGGATATCATATACATTATATCAAAATATGCAACTATACAGTCGCCACGGGACGGACCAAGTCACAATCCCTACGGGTGCCCGCCCACACGCCCGTCACCTAGCATGTGTGTCACCTCATTTATCAAAACAATGTGAAATTTTGGGGTTTCATACCCTCAGGACTAGATTTACAATCGTTACTTACCTCAAACCGGATGAAATACTACTCCGCGATGCCCTTGCTTCTAGACTCGGCATCAACTCACGTCGAATCTATCCAAACTTAGAAACATAACATCAATATATGTTAAGGAAACGAAGCCCATGCGAAAATAATCAAATTACATCAAGAATTCCGAAATTGGTCAAACCTGACCCCCAGGTCCACGTCTCGGAATCCGATAAAAATTACTTCAATAGAATTATTATCTTTCCACGAGTCCGTACATACCAAGAACGTCAAAATTGGATCTCAAATGGTCCCTCAAATTCCCAATTTACACTCTCCAATTTCAAGCCCTAATCTCCCAAATTTAGGCTTTAAATCCCACTAAGTTCATGTCTAATTAGTTAGAAATCACCATAGAATCGAGTATTGAGTTCAAAAATCTTACCTCCAAGTGTTTCCTTTCGAATCCCTTTTCAACCCCTCACAAAAAGCTTCAAAACCGCTCAACAATGGTGGAAAATGGCTAAAATTCACGAAGACCTCTATTTAAACATTCTGCTCAGGTAATTTTCCTTAATCGCGATCGAAAAAATACCCTTGCGATCGTGAAGCACATAAAATGACTGCCCTCATTTTAACTCTACGCGATCGCATAAAACTAAACGCGATTGTGAAGCACTGCCTTTTCTACCTTATGCGATCGTGGCCTCTCCCACGTGATCGCGTAGAACAAACCTTTCCACTGCTCACCCCTTCCTTCTCTTCTACGCGAACGCGACCCTGGCTACGTGTCCGCGAACCATAACATCACAGCCCATCGTGATCGCGAACACACCTCTGTGATCGCGTAGAACAAATTTCACCTCTGCCTAACCAAGCCTACGCGATCGCGAATAACAAAAAAGCCTGCAATAGAATACCAGAAACCTGCTATCTACTCAAGTCCAAAAATGCCCCTTTGAGCATCCGAAACACGCCCGAGGCCCTCGGGAGCTCAACCAAATATGCCAACACATCCCATAACATCATTCAAACTTTTTTCAATCTTAGGAACACTCAAAATAACGTCAAAACGTCAAATCACCATCGGATTCAAGCCTAAGGATTTCCAAACTTCCGAATTACGCAAACGATCAAAAAGTCTATCAAACCTCACCTGAATGACCTGAAATTTTGCACACATGTCACAAATGACACAACAGACCTACTCCAATTTTCAAAATTCCATTCCGACCCCGATATAAAAAATTTCACTACCAACTGGAAAACGCCAAAATTCTAATTTCGCCAATTCAAGCCTAAATCTACCACGGACCTCCAAAATATATTCCGATCATGCTCCTTAGTCCCAAATCACCTAATGAAGCTATCCGAACCATAAAAACCAACTTCCGAGATCGTTTTCTAACAAGTCAACTTCCGGTTGACTTTTCCAACCAAATGGTCAACTTGAGAGACTAAGTGTCTCATATCACTCCAAAGCTACTCCGAACCCAAACCAACCAACGCGACATGATGAAATGAAGCTGAACAACACATATAGAAGCAGAAATGGAGGAAACAGAGCGGTAACTCATGAAACAATCGGCCGGGTCATTACAACAATTGCAAAGCCTGATCTCGCAATTGCGAGATCAGAGCCCTACGCAAAAATACCAGATGCACAGCTGAGTTTCCTAAGTCCAAATCACCATGTGGCCTATCAAAAACTCACCCGAGCCCTCGGGGCTCCAAACCAAACATGCACGCAAGTCTAAAAATATCATACAGACTTGCTTGTGCGATCAAATCATCAAAATAACATCAACAACTATGAGTTTAACCTCAATTTCATGAAATTCATAAGATAATTCAAAATTTTCATTTTCTCAACCTAAGGTCCGATTTATATCAAATCAACTCCGATTCTTACCAAATTTTACAGGTTCGACTTAAATATTATTTTAAACCTGTACCGAGCTTTGGAATCAAAATACGGGCCCGATACCATCAAGAACACACACCATTTCATTTCCAAAAGTCTTTATATTTTTCAGCAAACAATTTTCTTTAAAAATTCGTTTCTCAGGCTAGGGACCTCGGAATTCGATTCCGGGCATACGCTCAAATCCCATATTTTACTACAGACCCTACGAGACCGTCAAATTATGAGTCCGAGTCTATTTACCAAAAATATTGACCGAAGTCAACTTTGATCAATTTTTAAAGCTAAATTCAATATTTCTCTTGAATTTCACATAAAAGCTTTCCTGAAACGTGCCCGGACTACGTGCACAAATCGAGAAGGGACAAAAGGAGGTTTTTAAGGCCTCGAAACACAGATTTGACTTCTAAAATAAGAGATGACCTTTTGGGTCATCACAGGTCTTTTACCAACAAAACAAGACATAATCTTTGTATAACCATGAACTCTTACGAACTTAAATGTCTTTTCATTTTTGTTTTGTTTTAGGGAGATCAAATTCATGCAATTATTGAACTGTCTATTATGCGTAGTTTCAAAATAAAATTACAGGAAATGGGATTGTATATTATGAAGGACTTTGTGGTTGGATCAGACAATATGAAAATTAGGACTAACAAGCATAAATTGAAACTGATGATTTCTCATAGGACGAGTATGGATGAAATTAATGACCCACAATTTAGTTTGAATATCTTCAATTTTAGACCTTAAGAGCATCTGATAAATCAACTTGATATTGATGAGAAGAACTATTCGGTAATTGTTTTATCTTTCATTATTTTCTGTTGAATGTTTTATTAACTTATTCGTAACTATTTATTTAATTGTGACAGATGTCATATGAGAAGTTATTAGTCATAGTAACGTACAATCGTACAATCAATATGGTAAAACAAGTACCTTTATGAATTTGGAGCTTGAGAATCATGTAGAAGGAACAATATTTCATCAACTTTTTTGGGAGAATTAGATTAAATCTTGCCATACTTAGATGGACCACCCAATCAATCTGCCATAGTGGTTATGCATTTGATAAAAGTCCACAAGTTTCAAGGTATTCAAATTGTAATATTTGAATTTTTACTTCTATTTGTGTATGTTTTTTTTTATAAATAAGGTTAATTTTGTATGTTGACAAATATTTTGTGCATAACACTTAGCATGCCTCAAAGCTTTGGATAATGCTGATCTTCCACAAGTTGCTGAATTTATATTTAGGTTTCTTATATACAATATTAAATTTATATAGGTACTACACAAAAATTTTGAGCATATTTAAAACTAATACAAATTTGGTTAAATGTAGATTAGGAAGTGAGCGTGAAGTTAACTCTGAGAGGATTAGTCAAACAACTTTTCAATGTAGTTATTCTATTTTTGAAGAACTGACTACTAAAATTGTGCAAGTTAAAAGCATTAGAGAATTAATTGATTGCATGCAGGTAAATAAACTGTTAAACTTCTTTATAAAAACCATGACTAACAATCTACTTCCGTTATCTTATAAACCTTACAGATATACAAATATAAAATATACACCTGGATCAGTTGGTAATAATTTTCACATGATAATTATAACTAGATATACTACCACATGAATGTATTAGTTATATGCATATACGTGCTGGATTCCTTTTTATAGCAATAGCAAATATTGATTGCTGCTACTGCGGTAAATTTAGAATTTGAATAGGGATGGTCATATGTAGAGTGCAAAAGATATCAGAAGAAAGTTGATAAAATTGGAAATAAATTTTACTGCAAGAAATGTGAACATCTTGATCATTCTTCTCTGAAAAGGTTTGACCACAATCTATGCTTAACTAAAGATTATTAGAACATAAATTTAAGTTAAAAAAGTTTTTAAGTTAAAGAAGCTTTCATATACAGGCTTCAAGTTCGAGTAATTGATTGCACCGACTTTATTTCTTTGTTGCTTTGGAATCGTGAGGCAAAAAAACTCATAGGAAAGTCTGATGATGATACCTTGAAAGAAGATTAGTAAAGATGTCACGGCCCTAAACCCGGACCCAGTCGTGGTGGCGCCTCTCGTGAAGACAAGGTCAACTGACACGTTCCCAATTCATTTTAAGCAATTAAGTAATAAAACTAAGTCTTTAGCATAATAATGAAAATCCCAAAATAAGGTAAATAATATAATTGCGGAATAGACATAGCCCGACATCGGGGTGTCAACAGTCATGAGCATCTATCATAAAAACTATGAGTCTGAAAAGAGTTTACACAACTATTACATAACTAAAATAGAAGAAAATAAGATAAAGGGAGAAACACTAGGCTGCAAATCGTCGGGCAACTACCTAGTGAATCTCCGAAATCTGCTGGACAGCTCTCAACCCTCGCAAGCAGGACCTGATGCGCCTGAATCTGCACACGGAGTGCAGGGAGTAAAGTGAGTACTCCAACTCATTGAGTAATAATAATAAATGCAGACTGAGTAATAAGAAACCACGTAAAGGCATATCAACAGACTATAAAGAAGCAGTAAAAGCCAGTAAAAACAGTGAAGTAGTAAAAATATGTAAAGTCACTTTAGTTCAGTTTAAACTTCTTGAAATGCCTTTTTTACAATTAAGCAAGTAAATGACAGGCAACTAGGATAGATAAACACATAAAGAACCGCTCCTCGGGAACAATGTCAACAAAATCCACCCCTTGGGCAATATCATAGAACAACACCAGCCTCTCGGGCTATATCTCACATCACAATGGGTACCCGCGCTCACTGGGGATGTGCAGACTCCTGGAGGGTCCCCTTACGGCCCAAGCGCAATATCAAGCCATCTCGTGGCATAATCACACAGGCTCTCGGCCTCATATCAACAAACCACCTCGTGGTGTACAAATCTCAAGCCCTCAGCCTCATAAACATAATCAGCGTTTTCTCACAACATAAGCCTTCGACCTTACTGATTCAGAATCTCACAAGCCACTCGGGCAACAGTAAAACATGATGTTCAGCCTAAAATATCATTTAAAATATCATTTTAAGTGTTGAAGCAGTGTAAACATGGCTGAGTTATGAAAACAACAGAATATAGCATGACTGAGTACAAGTATAAAGTTAAAATAGTAAGGAACTATCAATAAAAATTATCTAAGGGTTCAAATAGTTGGCACGAGGCCCAAATATGGCATTCAGCCCAAAATATGATGATAGCAAACACCTTTCAATCAAATACGTGGTAAAACAATCATTCGGGATGGAATTAGTCACAATATCCAATAGTGCACGACCCCACGCTCGTCATCTAGCATGTGTCACCTCAATATAGCACAACGATGTGCAAATCCAGGGTTTCATACCCTCAGGACAACATTTAAAATCATTACTCACCTCTACCCGGTCCAAATTTCTAGCTCGCGGTGCCTTTACCCCCTCGAATCGGTCTCCAGATGCTCCAAATCTAACCAAAATCATCAAAATATGCTAAGGGAACAAAGCCCACTCGAAAGAAATCAAATTACAACACAAATTCCGAAATTGGCCAAACCCGACCCCCGACCCCACATCTCGGATTCCGATAAAAATTATATCAATGGACTCCTTATCATTCTCCGAGTTCATTCATATCAAAAGCATCAAAATCCAACCACAAACGACCCCTCAAATCCCAAATTCTAGGTTTTCAATTACAAACCCTAGTTCTTCAATATTAGGCTTAAATTCCATGATTAATTAGGTAGAATTCACATAAGAATCGAGTATTAAGTCCATAAATCTTACCTCCAAGTGTTTCCCCTTGAATACCTCTTAATCCTCTTCAAAAAGCTCCAAAATCGCTCAAAAATGGTGGAAGTTAACCCCAAAATCGCGGACCAAATGACTATTTAAACATTTTGCCCAGACATTAAATCCTTCTTCGCGAACGCGGTCAAAGCCTCGCGTTCGTGAAGCACAATTTAACTTTGACCAAAATTCCTTATTCGTGATTGCGACGCCCAGCTCGCCAACGTGAAGGCATAGCTCCCTAACTCATTGCAATCGCGACTCTCCTTCTGCGAATGCGAAGCACAAACCAGCCTGAACCTCAGCTGGTCAACTCCCTTTATACGAACACGGCTCCACTTCGCGAACGCGATGCACAACAGCCCCAGCCCTTCGCAAACGTGGAGCCTCCCTCGCAAACACGAAGGCAAAAACCTCAGCCTCACCTGCTAACCCTCCATGAATGCGAGGGCCTACTCGCGAACGCGAAGGTCATTTCTCTTCAACACTGAACAACAGTTTTCTGCATTTTTCTAAAACATGAAATGGTCCGATTGACCACCCGAAACTCACTCGAGGCTCCCGAGACCTCAACCAAATATGCCAACATACCCCATAACATCATTCAAACTTGTTCCAATCTTCGGAACGCTCAAAATAACATCGAAACACCAAATTCGCATTAGATTCAAGCCTAAGAATTTCAAAATCTTCTAAATTAGGCTTTTGATAAAAAATCCAACCAAACCACATCTAAATGACCTGAAATTTTGCACACACATCCCAAATGACACAACGGAACTACTGCAACTCCTGGAATTTCATTCCGACCCCTATATCAAAATCTCACCTATCAACCGGAAAATGCTAAAAATCTAATTCTGCCAATTCAAGTCTAAATCTACTTCGGACCTCCAAAATACATTCCGATCACGCTCCTAAGTCCCAAATCACCTTCCGAAGCTATCCGAACCATCAGAACTCACATCCGAGCCCTCTAACATATAAGTCAATATTCAGTTGACTTTTCCAACTTAAGCTTCCTCAAAAGAGACCAAGTGTCTCAAACCTTACCAAATCTTTTCCGAACCCGAGCCAACCAACCCGATCATGCATAGAATTGATAAACAAAGCAATAAGAAGCAGAAATGGGGGAAACTGAGCGTAACTCATGAGACAACTGACCGAATTGTCACAAAAAGTATGTTATTTTATTTCCATTATTTCATGATTTTTAGCACTTCTAATACTAATAATGGTTTAGACTTCTGATGTTGCTTATGAGTGTTCACATCCATTGGAGATTGATGCTATTATGGATAGAAAATTCATGTTTCAAATGACTATTAAAATCTCCAACATTGAGTAAAATGATGAAGTTTATATTGTCATTAAGGTCAACAATGATGAGGTTCTTATACAAAAATATAGTTCGTCTTCAGAAGAAGATACCTTTACTGTATGTGATCTTTACTGTATGATGATGATGGACAAATAAGAAATAAAGCTAGAAATGTAGTGTATAATTTTTTCGTAATTTAATTTAATACATTATTAAATAAATTTATCATTTAATATTTATGTATTATTATTGTCTTCTAATCCTCTGGTCTTAACATATTTCAAAGTTTGCATTGAGAAAAGTTTTCATATCTTTAGTCTCTATGTAGATGCGAGAAATCATAAATAGATCTTAAAACTATTTAAGATCTTGAAAATTTGGTGACACAAGACACCAAAGTTCATAATGAGAAACGAAATTATTGATAACGTTTGGAAATGGAGGAATCGCCATGGAAAATTATTTTAGGGTTTAAAAGATTCGAGAGAGAAAGAGACCATGACTCAGATCTTTTACATTACTCAATATTAGTTCTGTTCAGCTGTACATAGAAAACAATATATATACAATGGGCCTAAATGTTAACAGACTAAAGTCCACTAAGGCAAAATAATGCTATACATTAAGTTACAACTATTGAGCTTATATCAAGTTTGGGCATGTTTCTATCGTGGGCCAGAAGCTGAAAATATTTCAAGTCCAACACCCCCCTCAAGTTGGAGGGGGAAACCACCTTCGACTTGGAAAGGAATTGATGATGACTCTGCCCAGGAAGAGGTTTGGTAAGGATGTCTGCCAACTGCTTAGAAGTAGATACATGACCCAATTAAATCAGGCATTCACCCAACGCGGAGCGAATGAAGTAGCAATCTACTTCAATATGTTTTGTACGTTCATGAATGATCAGATTCTTAGCAATATGTGTACCAGCTTGATTATCACAAAAAATGAAATTGGAAGAGAGACAAGAACATGTAGATCATAGAGACGAACCATCCAAGTTAATTCAGCCACAACCTTGCTAATGGCTCGATATTCTGCTTCAGCAGAAGAAAGAGATACAACAGGTTGTTTCTTGGACTTCTAACTAATCAAACTTTCACCCAAAAGAATACAAAAACCAGTAATAGATTGCCTTGTATCAATACAAGCAGCCCAATCACTATCGCTATAGGCACTCACAGTGAGATCAGAATCATTGGAGTAGAAAAGACCAACCTCTAAAGTACTTTTGAGATACCTTAGTATGTGTAATGAAACAGACATATGAGGAATGCGAGGACACTTTAAAAACTGACTAAGATGCTGTACAACAAAACATATATCGGGCCTAGTATGGGATAAGAAAAGCAACTTGCCAACCAAACTTCGAAAAGATTAAATTTATCCAAGACTTCGCCACTATCAGCGGATAACTTCCCATGAAGTTCCAAAGGGCAAGCGACAGGAGAAACATCTTCACATTTATATTCAGAAAGCAAATCAGATATAAATTTTTTCTGATTCAAGAGAAGACCTGAAGGAAAGTAGGATATTTCAATGCCCAAAAAGTAATGTAATGGACCCAAGTCTTTGATCTTGAATTGGGCATGGAGAAACTGTTTCAAGGCAGACATTTCAGCAGCATCATCCCCTATAACAATTATATCATCAACATACACAGTCAAGGCTGTGAAAGACCCAGGAGAACCCTTGACAAAAAGAGAATAATCATTGTAGGAATGTGAATAACCCCGAGACATAAAGCATGAGATAATTTTGCATACCATTGCCGAGAGGCTTGCCAGAGACCATATAAAGATTTTTGTAATTTACACACTAAAGGGGCAGAAGGGAAAGAACTAGCAGCAGAAACTGAAAGGCTAGGAGGTAACTTCATATGCACGGAGGTAGAAGTACCAGTACTTCCCATGATTACTTAATTCAGTCCAGTATAATACTCAAAAATACACATGCAGAGAATAATCAAAACCAGATACGGAGATGCATACCTCCACAACCATGGAACAAATATATGATATTCTATATAGAGAATTAGAGATAGAATGTCACGACCCAAAATCTGACCCGGACATGATGGCGCCTATCGTGGAACTAGGCCAACCACTTATTCCAATTTTCCATTTTACCCAAATTATTAACTTAGAAAAATATCAATTTTAAACAGAAATCCATTAATAAAAGATAGAAAAAATCAAAACAGCGGGAATAAATACAACCCTGACCTCGGGTGTCACTAGTTATGAGCAAACTAATACGACTGTTTGAAATACAAATCTAGTATAGTCTGAATACATCCAATAAGTAAAGCTAGAGGAAGATAGGGAAGAAGAAGGCGAACTGTGGTCGCCAAACAGCTACTTCGCAATCTCTAGTGGAAGTCCGCACAAGGAAGATCAACAACCGATACCGTGACCATATACACCTGGATCTGCACACAAGGTGCAGGGGGTAACGTGAGTACACTAACTCAGTAAGTAACAAGTCCAACCTGTAGACTGACAGGTAGTGACAGACCAAACCTCAACAGGCAATCAGCAATTAACAGAACAGAAATGTAGACAAGCTTACAATTCAAGTAAAACTCGACAGTAATAGATGCAACTGATCAGTAAAAAGAGTTCAAAACTCAGGGATTTCATATATGTACCAATGCACAACTAGTATGATCAATGTTCCACAACCTCCACTCATAAGTGCTCAGCCACTCGGTACTATATATGGCCATCCGGCCCAGGGAAGGTCCATCCCGGAATATATATCACTGACCGCAGTCATTCAGTACCGAGGACATAGCGGTATAGTACTTCGGACAAGATCCATGTCCAGGGAAGATCCATCCCTCAATATAATGCGCTCACTGGGGGTGTAAAGACTCCGGAGGGGCTTCTTTGAGCCCAAGTGCTATATCAATGCTAGCGAAGGCATGATCAATATCATTACTATGGCGTGCAGCCCGATCCCATACCGTCAATCAATATTTGGCTCTCAGCCTTACTCAGTCAATACTCTCCAGTCTCACACACATGGTCTAAGACATCATAATACAAGCCCGAACAATGATGTGATATGTCAAATAGCAATAATCGAGACTGAGGCATAATATACTATGCATGAAAAGGACTGAGTATAGAATATACATGAATCTAATGAGATGATAGCAAGAAACGACCTCTCGGGTCTCAACAGTGTTGACGTGAAGCCTTAACATGATAATTAACATGATTTGCAGCTTATCAACTAAGTCACATGATTACAATACAGATGTCAACATAGAAGAGTAGCTAAGCGGTGCCATGGAATGATCCAAGCCACATTTCTCACGGTGCACCCCCACACACCCGTCACTTGGCATAGTCACCTTCATAATAGTCATAGAACACATCGTTTGGGGTTTCGAACCCGCAGAACCAAGGTTGGAAGAGTTACTTACCTCAAGCCAAGCAAAAACTCTAGCCCGCAACGTCTTTTCCTCTCGAATCGGCATCTGGATGCCTCGAATCTAACCAAAATCAGTTCATAACCATCAATATACGCTAAAGGAGTGAAACCCACACGAAATTAACCAAATTACAAAACAAAATCCAAAATTGACTAAATCCGACCCCCGCATTTCTAACCAAAATCAGTTCATAACCATCATGAGTAAGTTTGAAAATATGAGTAAGTTTGAAAACTTACTCATTTTTTTCATGACTAAATATTTGACTAAATATTTCTAACCAAAATCAGTTCTAATCCAAAATTGACTAAATATTTGAATAAACAATATTTTCTTTTCATGTATAATAGTAAAACTCAATTTTGTTCACTGAAATCACCAAAATATGAGTAAGTTTGAAAACTATGATCTTTCCCATAAAACTTTCTTTCGAAATAGGATATTTCATTTTTTTCAAATGGCATGAGGAAAGTATATCTCTATGCCTATATTTCAATGTGCGTGCCAATATAATGCAAAATAGTGACAAAACCATATGCATACTCTTAGAGTGTCAATTCACTCAGTCCTCCCTGTCACTCAATTCTCTCAGTCACTTAGTCCTCCCGATCACTCAATCCTCACAGTTACTCATGCTTCACAATCACTCAATCCTCCCAAGTCACTCGGCACTCGCACTCAGTAGGTACCTGCGCTCACTGAGGGTGTGCAGACTCCGGAGGGGATCCTTCAGCCCAAGCGCTATAACAAGCCATCTCGTGGCATAAATCAATCAGGCCGTCGGCCTCACTCAATCATAAATCAGTAACAGCATGCTGCGGCGTGCAACCCGATCCCATAATCATCCTCACAATTAGGCCATCGGCCTCACTCAGCCATCAATCTCTCCAGTCTCTCGGGCTCAAAATGTCATGAAAATCAGCCCAAAAATGATGATATAATGTATCAATAATAACAACTGAGACTGAGATATTATATGAATAAATGAATATGACTGAGTATGAAATATAAATGAAATCAGTGAGATGACAACAATAAACGTCACTATGGGTCCCAACAATATCGGCATAAAGCCTAAACATGATATCTAGCATGATATACAACTCAATTTACTTATCACATGGTGAAAACACAGATATCAACAAAGTAGGACCACTGCACAATGTCCTGGAAACAACAGAGTCACCATTCACAGGGTGCACGCTAGCATGTGCGTCACCTAGCATGTGCGTCACCTCAATATCAATCACATAACACATAATTCGAGGTTTCATACCCTCAGTACTAAGTTTAAAAGAGTTACTTATCTCAAATCGTGAAGTTCTTTACTCCGCTATGCACTTGCCTCGTAAATTGGCCTCCGAACGCCTTGAATCTAGTCACAATTAATGTGATTCAGTCAATACAATTTGTAGAAATAAATTCCATGTGAAAATATTAATTTTTCACAAAAATCCGAAATTTAACTAAAAATCGCCCGTGGGGACCACATCTCGGAATCCGACGAAATTTACAAAATCCGATAACCCATTCAATTATGAGTCCAACCATACAAATTTTACTCAAATCCGACTCTGGATCGATGTTCAAATCTCAAAAATACATTTTATGGAATTTTAGAAAATTCCTCCATTTCTCTTGAAATATCAATAATCTAACTCCAAAAATGAAGATTAATTCATGGAATATAATCACAAGGGAGTCAAGAACACTTACCCCAAGTTTTATGGGAACTTTGCCTCTAAAAATTGCTTAAACCGAGCTTGGAAGTCCAAAAATGGAAGAAAACTCGGACTGCTTCGCTATACACTGTCCAGAATTTTTGTGGTACTGTTCATGTGTGTTATTGTTCACGAGTGTTACTGTTCACGACTGTACTATTCACAATACTGTTCATGCGTGTTACTATTCACAGTACTGTTCACGGTGCTGTGAAAAAATGCAGCAGCTTTTCCTCAAGTCTAAATCGATTCGTTAACCTTCCGAAATCCACCTGAGGTCCTCGAGACCTCAAAAAAATGCATCAACCAGTTCTAAAACATCATACGAACTTAGTCGATATCTCAAATTACATTGAACAATACTAAAACATGAATCACACCCCAATTCAAGCATATTCAAAACTAATAAATTTTAAATTCTACATTCGATGCCGAAACCTATCAAATCAATTCCGATTGACCTCAAATTTTGCACACAAGTCATAAATGATATAACGAAGCTGTTCCAATTTTTCAGAATCGTATTTCGATCCCGATATCAAAAAGTCAACTCCCCGGTCAAACTTCCAAACTCAAATTTTCCTATTTTCGCCATTCCAAGCCTATTTAACTATAGACTTCCAAAAAGAATTCCGAACATGCTCCTAAGTCCAAAATCACCATACAGAGCTATTGGAATCATCAAAAATCCATTCTAGAGTAATTTATACATATTTTACCATCCGGTCTATTTATTCAACTTAAGCTTCCAAAACATGGATTGTTCTTTCAATTAAATTTTGAATCATCTGAAAACAAAACTTGATCACTCTCGCAAGTCATACTACACAAAACGAAGCTACTTAAGACTTCAAATAGCTGAACGGGATAAAAATGCTAAAAACGACAGGTCGGATCGTTACACCTTGTCTAAACTTTATTTGTGGGATCACACTGGTAATTAGTTGTTGTTGTTGGAGGAGTAGCTTGTAATGTGTCGTGTTTGTTCTCATTGCTCAAAGAAATCGTCAACTTCCATACAATTGTTCCTTCGTAACTTAAGTTAATGTAAGCTCTCATTTGCTTCACATGCGATAAAAATCTAATATAGGAGTACTAATTAGAGCGTGTGCAAAGATAATAAACTCTAAATAGTAAGTTAATGAAATTTTTATTGAGTCATGCAACGGCAGGAAGCATGCATGTAGTAATTACTATCTCTAAAGTTGATCCCACGCTGAATGCAACAATTCGTAAGGAAGAGTTGCATTGACAAGTTTAAACCAATATCCAAGCTGCAATTCTTCATTTCCTCATTGCATAAAATTCCATTAGAGAATTCACTTTTTTCACATTTTTTTTTTGTGAAGTAGTCGGGATTCATTTTGCTGAATTCATGAGTGACAAGTTCGTGTAATATTTTTTTTTTGTTACTGGGAACCCAACGGCCGCTATCCTTCAGGTATACACAAGGCAAATCTCGCTCGTGTGTAATCGCTCGCAAACCACATAAGAGAATAAACCGTGCTAAGCAAATCACGGGCGACGGACTCAAGGTATGCAAGAGGGTTTCAAACCCTAGACCTACTATCGTGTACATTTTATTATAGTCAAAATTTCACATTTACTTTATTTTCTTCAATACAGAGATGCAGGAAACTGTTAAGCAGGTCATCATAATATAATATTAGTTTACTCCCTCAAGCAACTAAAATAACCACTTTGAAGAAAAGCTTACAGATTTCATTTAGAAGGAAAGCTAAGGATCGATGTTCAACATTTTTTTTTCATTTCTTTCTCTTTCCTAATGGACAAAAAAACTACTACTATACTATATATAGTAATTAATTAACTTAGCAATAAATTCATTCCATAAAGATTGGCTTCTCATGAGTCCATATCCATGTCTTGTTTCCTTTTCAGAATCCCAAAAGTACCTGAAGATGGTGTCTCAGGAAATAAAGGAAGAGGCAGAGGGACTGGACCCATTTCATCCTTAGGAAATAATGGTAATAGGGGTAACATAGGAGGAGTCATAACATACGGAACATTCTCTTGAACAGATACGGATTCAGGATTTGAAATTATAGTAACAGGCAAAGAAGCGGCCGAAACCGAGACTTGAGTACTTTCACCAGCAGTAGTCATAAAAGGATGAAAAATAGGCTGCATTCCATTTGGAATAACACAATGGTGAAAGAAGCAAAGTCGAATAGCTTGATGACGATGCAATGGCAGATTATTCATACGATGAAAACTCCTAATGCACCCACAATTTGCACAAATGTATGATCCTTTAGTTCCATCTTCACCACTTTTCACAAATTCACGACATCCATCAAACAAGTAGTAACCGTGCCTTTTAGAATGATTTTTTAGGCACTCACCATATCTAATTGGAGTTGAGCTTGAGTTGCTTGCCATTTGCACACACACACACACTAGAACGGAAGGAAAAAGAGTACTTAAAATGAGGAATTTTGTGTATGGCTTTTGCTTTGTGTTTCATCTCTTTAAATATTGAGTGTAACAAACATTTTTGCTTAGTTGTCAACAACTCTTCAAATTTTTGATGATATGAGCAGTAGAGTTTATTTCAACTCATCCAGGTGATTTTAAATCAGTCGTTGTTCGTGGTTCCAATCCGGTTAGTGGGTTTGAGTTTCACTTTTGTCCGTATTTTGTTTTTGATATTCTCGAATATAAAATCGGTAAATGTTTGATTAACTTTAAATCTCGGCTTTAAATATCGGTTCCGCAGTGGTTAATTTAATATATAATTTTCAACAGCTTTTTGAAGTATGATATGGTTAGTAACCTATAAATATAAGTCTCATCTGGTTTTTAAATTGAAATACATAACTTAATTTTAAGAAACGTTGATTAAAAAGTTGACTACTCGTTAACTAATTACAGTTAGTGCTTTGATGTAAATCCTGGGTTATTTGTTTTCTCTTATTTTTTGTGTTGGGTGAGTATTGAATAACTATATTGCATGCTTTTTTAGATTCTAGTGAGCTTGAAAACAAAACGGTTAGAGAATATATTTGACTCATTTTGTCACTATTTGTGAAAGTAACACCAGGCAAAACGTTTAAGAAAACTTGTGTTAGGACATACGACAAAAAAATTCAAATAGGTGGCCACCATATATCTCTTCAAAGTACAGAGGAAAAACTGAAATTTACTTCTATTTTCCACAAATAGATTTGGAAAAATAAATAATTTATGACTTAGCATCTGATTTTGTGAATTTGAGTGGGATTGTTGTATAGATTCTCTTCCAAGAATGGCAAAGAATGCTAATTGCTCAGTTATCTATAACATTACTGACTCATACCAATATTTATATCAAATTAATAAATGCATGACAAATATTTATATTTAAAAATTTAAGATTTAACCATATATTATCATGTTATTAATTCAATAATTTAATCATAATAAGTTGATATAAATATCCGATACGAGTAAATTTTAACCGCCAAGGTACCCAGGCAAACTAACAATGATCCATACATTAGTCTTGGTAAAAACTTCTTCTCAATATATATGTATTGGAGATAGGAAAATACAACAGTTTTGCTTTAACAATATTTTCGTCTAGGTCGCTCAATCTAGAGGCGGGCTGTTTTTCTCTCTCTCTCTCTCTCTTTTTTGGAATTTTTACACAAATAGTCGGCCCTATTCAGTATTTACTTTTTCTGGCCATATATATAGATAATATATTGATTATACACAATTATACATATATAATACATAAATTATGCATATATTATACCTCCACTAACTATTTTTAATTTAAGTGATTTGAGTGGATATATTTAATATATATATATAAATTATTCTTCTTTCAGATGATATCCAGACCAACAAAAAAAATATATTAATGAATGAGTATATATGTGTGTGTTACTAATCTACTGCTATATGATTGTAGTAGGCTCTGGCTTTTTTTAGTTTTCAAAAATAACTTTAGCAACACATTAGAAATATGAACATTTAATGTGCACTCTTTATTCAGTCTTTTTTTAAAGAGAAGAATAATAACATGTTTCTTTATTTGAAATAATTTAATTTGAAACTTCACATATATTATTTTAATGACAAGGTTTATAGTCACAAAAATACTATAACGCGCTTAAAATAAAAAAGTTAAAAAAATCTTTTTTTTTCCGTATTAACTTTGTGTTTACTCAAATATTATTATCACATAAAAATACAGCGAAAAAATATAATAAACATTAAGCTTATCAGATCTGAAAGATCTATAAGAGTTTGAATTTGCTACACGAGACTTGGTCTCTATTTGTTGTCATGTTTTTTATATATCATATTGCCTATCCTGTTAATTATTAGAGTTCTAGTTTTTCCGTTAATCTTATCAGTTAATGTACAATTAAATGATGGATTTACTCAATGGAAATTAAATTAGGATTAGACTTGAGACGTGCTTGTAACGCGAGTTTAATTAAGATAAAAGTATACTTCATGAATTACATGCTCACACATGCAACGTATGTTTGAAATAACTAAAATTAGTTTACGTGCGTTGCACGTGTATTATGCGTTATGCACAAAAGAACGCATTTTAGTAGGTAAAATAAGAAAGAACTAAGTATAACGATAACTAATGATGCAACAAACACTTAAATGGTAAACTGCCAAAAAAGTGTATATGAAATTGAATAAGAATGAATTAAGTTTAATTGCAATTGACGATGCAAAAAAGTTATTACATTAAAGAAATAGTTGTATTCAACGTGTAGACACTAAATTGAGTGTTACAACGAAACTTGGATGTGGTGATGTTGCTGGACCCATTAGCCGGACCGTTGCTTACCCTCTGTCATCTGTCGAAGAATGTTGATGTGTGCCAGGAAGAATGTTGCTTTAGTTGTTACCGGTAAAAGGAAGGCACCTCTAAAATATAACGGTATTGTTGATGCATTCAGCGAAACCGTTCAGAATCTGTAAAATAAATATAATATATAGTTATAATATATGTAAAATTCATATTATAATATGTATACTTAATTTGTGTATAGTTGAGCACTAATGCATAAAACAGCCTTACCGGCCCAGCTTTATTGTGACGACCCGACCAGTCATCTCATGAGTTACCGCTCTGTTTTCCCCTATTTATGCTTCTTATTGCTCTGTATAATGGTTCTACATGTGATCGGGTTGATTGGTTAGGGTTCGGAAAGGATTTGGTAAGGTTTGAGACACTTAGTCTCTTTTGAGGAAGGTTAAGTTGTAAAAGTCAACCGGATGTTGACTTATGTGTTAGAGGGTTCGGATGTGAGTTCTGATGGTTTAGTTAGCTTCAGGAGGTGATTTGGGACTTAGGAGCGTGATCGGAATGAGTTTTGGAGGTCCGGAGTAGATTTAGGCTTGAATTGGCGAAAGTGAATTTTTGGCGATTTCCGGTTGGTAGGTGAGATTTTGATATAGGGGTCAAAATAGAATTCCGAGAGTCGCAGTAGTTTTGTTGTGTCATTTGGTGTGTGTGCAAAATTTCAGGTCATTCGGACGTGATTTGGTTGGGTTTTTGATCAAAAGCGGAATTCAGAAGATTTTGGAAACTTAGGCTTGAATCCGATGTGTTTTGGCCGATTTGATATTGTTTGAGGGATTTTGAAGATTAATACAAGTTTGAATATGGTTTTGGGATATGTTAGTGCCTTTGGTTGAGGTCCTGGGGGCCTTGGGTGAATTTCGGGTAGTCAATCGGACCATCTCATGAAGTTTGGAATTGCAGAAATCTGCTGCTTAGTGTTGCAGACAAATGACCTTCGCGTTCGCGAGAGGGGAGCCGCGATCGCGAAGGGTTAGTCGGAGAAGGATGAGATTTTGGCCTTCGTGTTTGCGAGGAAGGCTCCGCTTTCGCGAAGGGCTGGGAAGTGATTTATCACGTTCGCGAGGTAAGCTCCGGGTTCGTATAGAGGAAATTGGCCAGCTGGGTTTGAGGTGTTTTGTTCATCGCGTTCGTGGGTGAGGGAGCGCGTTCGCGAAGAGTCAGGTTGTGGAACCATCGCGTTCGCGGGGGCATGACGCGATCACGAAAGAGGAATTTTGGTCAAAGGTGATTTGTGCTTCGTGAACGCGTGGCTTTGACCGCGTTCGCCAAGAAGGATTTCAGGCCTGGGCAGAATGTTTAAATACTTGTCTTGTCCGCAATTTTGGGGTCTATTTCTTCCATTGTTGATCGTTTTTGGAGCTTTTTGAAGGGGATTGAAGAGAGATTCAAGGGGAATCACTTGGAGGTAATAATTTTGGACTTAAAACGCGATTCTATAGTGAAATCTACCTAATAAATCATGGAATCTAAGCCAAAAATTAAGGAATTAGGGCTTGAGATTAAGAGACTTTAAAATGAGAATTTGAGGGGTCATTTGGACTCCGATTTCAGTGTTCTTAGTATGTGTGGACTCGTGGGAGGATAAGGATTCCATTGATGTAAAAATTATCGAATTCCGAGACGTGGGCTCAGGGGCCGAGTTTTGGTAATTTCGGGATTTATATTGTAATTGATTATTTTCGCTTGGGTTTCGTTCCCTTAGCATATTTTGACATCCTCGTTTTGATTTTGGATAGATTCGATGCGAGTGGAGGCCGACTCAATGGGCAAAGGCATCCCGAGCTAGAGATTTGACCGGATTAAGGTGAGTAATAATTGTAAATGATGTTCTGAGGGTATGAAACCCCGAATTGCACATCGTTGTGCTATATTGAAGTGACGCATACCCTAGATGACGAGCGTAGGGTCGTGCACTATTGGGGGATTGTGACTTAGTCCGTCCCGAATGACTATTTTATCGGGTTTTTCACTGAAATCTATTTGCTATCACCATTATTTGGGCTTCGTGCCAACTATTTGAACCCTTAGAGGACTTTTATTGATATTTCCTCACTATTTTGACTTTATACTTGAACTCAGTCATGTTATATTTTGCTGTTTTCGTACTCAGCCATGTTTACTTAAATGATCTTTTAAATGATATTTTGGGCTGAGAATCATGTTTTACTATTGCCCGAGTGGCTTGTGAGGATTTTGACTGAGTAAGACCGAGGGCCTATGTTGTGAGGAAACATTTGATATTGATTATGAGGCCGAGGGCCTAAGATATGTATGCTACGAGGTGGCTTGATTGATATGAGGCCGAGAGCCTAGTGATAATGCCACGAGATGGCTTGATATTGCGCTTGAGCCGTAAGGGGACCCTCTAGAAGTCTGCACACCCCTAGTGAGCGTGGGTACGCATTGTGATGTGAGATTGATCCCGAGGGACTAGTATTGTTCTGATATGTTGCCTGAGAGACATGACTATGACGCAGTATGAGATGAGGTTCTCCGAGTTATATCATCATGCTATTTGGTTGGTTCCGACTGATAGAGAGAGGATTAGGAGGTTTATTGATGACCTCACTTATCAGCTACATATTCTCATGACCAGGGAGAGGGTGATTGGTTCTACCTTTGAGGAGTTGTAGACATTGCTCGAGAGATTGAGTCTGTTTGCCGCTAGGAGCGCGAGAAGAGGGAGGCCAAGAGGCCTCGAGGATCTGGTAGTTATAGTGGTACTCCTTCGAGAGGTCAGTTTCAGCACGGCAGAGGTCGTCTATTCAAGCATGCTCAGCCAGCTCACCTAGGTTATCGTGGGGCATCATCGGGTCATGGTTCTCACAGTTCTCATCAGGGCCAGTCATCACTTAGTTCCCTTCCAACTCAAAGCTCATCCCGTGCTCCATCAGTTCACGTCTCTTCTATGCCAGGTACATCTGCTAGTCACTCCGGTGTGAGGGGTTCCCTTCAGTCCCCTTCTCCAGCACCTGGGAGTTGTTATGAGTGTTGTGAGATGGGTCATATATGGAGGCAGTGCCTTCGTCATCTTGCGAGTTCATCTCAGCAGAGGGGTCAGTCATCAGCTTCAGCGCCAGTTACTTCACCACCCGCCCAGCCAGCTAGGGGTGGAGGTTAGTCAGCTAGGGGTCACCCCAGAGGGGGAGGTCGATCAGGTAGCGGTCAGGCCTATTTCTATGCACTTCCAACAGACCCGATGTTGTTGCATCAGATGCTGTTATTACAAGTATTGTTTCAGTCTGCCACAGAGATGCCTCTGTATTATTTGATCCCAGTTCCACCTTTTCTTATGTGTCATCATACTTTGCTCATTATTTGGGTATGCCCCATGGGTTTCTTGCTTCACTTATTTATGTATCTACCCCGGTGGGCGATACTATTGTTGTAGACCGTGTGTACCGGTCGTGTGTGGTGACTATTGGGGGTCTAGAGACCCGTGTGGATCTTTTATTATTGTGTATGGTGGATTTTGATGTCATTTTGGGCATGGATTGGCTATCTCCGTGTCGTGCTATTCTAGACTATCATGCTAAGACAGTCACATTGGCTATACCGAGTGTGCCACAGATTTAGTGGCGAGGTGTGACTGATTATGTTCCCAGTAGAGTGATCTCATTCTTGAAAGCCTAGCGTGTGGTTGGGAAGGGTTGTCTTCGTATCTAGCCTTTGTGAGGGATGTCGGTGCTGAGACTCCCAGTATTAATTCTATTCTAGTTGTGACGGATTTTCCTGATGTATTTCTTGCAGACCTGTCGGGTATGCCACCGGACAGAGATATTGATTTTGGTATTGACCTGGTGTCGGGCACTCATCCCATTTCTATTCTATCATGTCGTATGGCACCAGCAGAGTTGAAGAAATTTAAGCAGCAACTTCAGGAACTCCTTGATAAAGGGTTCATTCGGCCTAGTGTGTCACCTTGCGGTGTACTGGTTCTATTTGTGAAGAAGAAGTATGGCACTATGAGGATGTGCATTGATTATAGGCAATTGAACAAGGTAACAATTAAGAACAAGTATCATTTGCCTCACATTGATGATTTATTCAACCAGCTTCAGGGAGCGAGAGTGTTCTCCAAGATTGATCTACGTTCAGGTTATCAACAGTTGAAGATTAGGGACTCAAACATTCTTAAGACAGCTTTCAGGACCCGATATGGTCATTATGAGTTCTTGGTGATGTCTTTTGGGCTGACCAATGCCCCAGCAGCGTTCATGCATTTGATGAACAATATGTCTTGGTCTTATCTCGACTCATTTGTCATAGTCTTCATTGATGATATTCTGGTGTATTCGCATAGTCAGGAGGAGCACGCAGAGCATTTGAGAGTTGTGTTGCAGAGATTGATGGAGGAGAAATTTTATGCAAAATTCTTCAACTGTGAGATTTGGCTTAGTTCAGTGGCTTTCTTGGGGCACGTGGTGTTCAACAAGGGTATTCAGGAGGATCTGAAGAAGATAGAGGCGGTTTAGAGTTGTCCCAAACCGTCCTCAACCACAGAGATTCACAACTTTCTTGGTTTGGCAGGCTATTATCGCCGGTTTGTTCAGGGATTCTCATCTATCGCATCGCTCTTGACCAAGTTGACGTAGAAGGATGTTTCATTTGTATGGTCGGACGAGTGTGAGGAGAGCTTTCAGAAGCTCAAGACAGCCTTTACCACAACTCTAGTGTTGGTTCTGCTATCAGCTTCAGGTTCATATACCATGTATTGTGATGCTTCGAGAGTTGGTATTGGTTGTGTTTTGATGCAGGAGGGTAGAGTTATTACTTATGCTTCCCGTCAGTTGAAGCCCCATGAGAAGAACTACCCCGTTCATAATTTGGAGTTGGCTGCCATAGTTCACACATTGAAGATTTGGAGGCATTACTTGTATAGTGTGTCTTGTGAGGTGTTTACTGATTATCGTAGCCTCCAGCACTTATTCAAACAGAAGGATCTCAATTTGAGGCAGCGGAGGTGGTTGGAGTTGCTTAAGGATTATGATATCACTATATTGTATCATCCAGGGAAGGCCAATGTGGTGGCCGACGCCTTGAGCCGAAATGCAATGAGTATGGGGAGTTTGACATATATTCCAGTTAGGGAGAGACCTCTTGTAGTTGATGTTCAGGCCTTGGCCAATCGGTTCGTGAGGTTAGATATTTCGGAGCCCAGTCGGGTATTGGCTTGTGTGGTTTTTCGGTCTTCCTTATATGATCGTATCAAAGAGCGACAGTATGATAATCCGCATTTGCTTGTCCTTAAGGATAGAGTTCAGCACGATGATGCTAGAGATGTGACCATTGGTGATGATGGTGTGTTGAGGATGCAGGGCCGCCGAATTTGTGTGCCCAATGTGGATGGGCTTCGGGAGTTGATTCTGGAGGAGGCCCATAGCTCGCGGTATTCCATTCATCTGGGTGCCGCGAAGATGTATCAGGATTTGAGGTAGAACTATTGGTAGAGGAGAATGAAGGAAGACATTGTGGGATTTGTAGCTCAGTGTCTCAATTGTCAGCACGTGAAATATGAGCATTAGAGACCGGTTGGCTTGCTTCAGCGGATGGATATTCCAGAGTGGAAGTGGGAGAGGATCACTATGGACTTTGTAGTTGGACTTTCACAGACTTTGAAGATGTTCGATGCTATTTGGGTGATTGTGGATCGGCTAACCAAGTCCGCACTTCATTCCTGTGTGTACTACCTATTCTTTAGAGCGATTGGTAGAGATCTATATCCGGGATATTTTTCGTTTGCATGGTGTCCCAGTTTCCATCATTTCAGATAAGGGCACTCAGTTTACTTCACAGTTTTGGAGGTCTGTGCAGTAAGAGTTGGGTACTCAAGTTGAGTTGAGCATAGATTTTTACCCTCTGACGGACGGGCAGTTCGATCGCACTATTCAGATATTGGAGGACATGTTGCGTGCTTGTGTCATTGATTTAGGAGGGTCATGGGATCAGTTTCTACCGCTTGCAAAGTTTGCTTATAACAATAGCTACCAGTTGAGTATTCAGATGGCTCCATATGAGGCCTTGTACGGGAGGCGGTATAGATCTCCAGTTGGTTGGTTCAAGCCGGGTGAGGCTAGGCTATTGGGGGCAGACTTGGTGCAGGATACCTTAGAAAAGGTGAAGGTGATTCAGGAGAGGCTTCGTACAACGCAGTCGAGGTAAAAGAGTTATGCTGACAGGAAGGTTCGAGATGTGTCCTACATTGTTAGCATGAAGGTTCTATTGAAGGTTTTGCCCATGAAGAGTGTTATGAGATTTGGGAAGAAAGGTAAATTGAGTCCTCGGTTCATTGGGCCTTTTGAGGTGCTTCGGAGGATTGGGGAGGTGGCTTATGAGCTTGCTTTGCCACCCAGCTTGTCGAGCGTGCATCCGGTATTTCATGTTTCTATGCCCCGGAAGTATATTGGGGATCCGTCTCATGTTCTGGATTTCAGCATGGTTCAGTTGGATGGTGATTTGACTTATGATGTGGAGCCATCAACTATTTTGGAGTGTCAGGTTTGAAGGTTGAGATCAAAGGATATAGCTTCAGTGAAAGTGCAGTAGAGAGGTCGGCCCGTGGAGGAGGCTACCTGGGAGACCCAGCGGGAGATGCGGAGTAAATAACCTCACCTGTTTGAGGCTTCAGGTACGTTTCTTGACTCGTTCGAGGACGAACGTTTGTTTAAGAGGGGAGGATGTGACGACCCGGCTAGTCGTCTCATGATTTACCGCTCCATTTCGCCCATTTCTGCTTCTTATTGCTTTGTATAATGGTTCTACATGTGAGCGGGTTGATTGGTTAGGGTTTGAAAATGATTTGGTAAGGTTTGAGACACTTAGTCTCTTTTGAGGAAGGTTAAGTTGGAAAAGTCAACCGAATGTTGACTTATGTGTTAGAGGGCTCGGATGTGAGTTCTGATGGTTCGGTTAGCTTCGGGAGGTGATTTGGGACTTAGGAGCGTGATTGGAATGAGTTTTGGAGGTCCAGAGTAGATTTAGGCTTGAATTGGCGAAAGTGAATTTTTGGCGATTTCCGGTTGGTAGGTGAGATTTTGATATAGGGATCGGAATGGAATTTTGAGAGTTGCAATAGTTCCGTTGTGTCATTTGGGATGTGTGTGCAAAATTTCAGGTCATTCGGACATGGTTTGGTTGCGTTTTTGATCAAAAGCGGAATTCGGAAGATTTTGGAAACTTAGGCTTGAATCCGATGTGTTTTGGTTGATTTGATGTTGTTTGAGGGATTTTAAAGATTGGTACAAGTTTGAATAAGGTTTTGGGATATGTTAGTACCTTTGGTTGAGGTCCCGGGGGCCTCGGGTGAGTTTCGGGTGGTCTATCAGACCATCTCATGAAGTTTGGAATTGTAGAAATCTGCTGCTCAGTGTTGTAGACAAATGACCTTCGCGTTTACGAGAGGGGAGCCGCGATCACGTAGGGTTAGCTGGAGAAGGCCGAGATTTTGGCCTTCGCGTTCGCGAGGAAGGCTCCGCGTTCGCGAAGGGCTGGGAAGTGATTCATCGCGCTCGCGAGGTAAGCTCCGGGTTCATATATAGAAAATTGGCCAGCTGGGTTTGAGGTGCTTTGTTCATCGCGTTCGCGGGTGAGGGAGCGCGTTCGCGAAGAGTCAGGTTCTGGAACCATTGCGTTCGCGAGTGGCATGACGCAATCGCAAAAGAGGAATTTTGGTCAAAGGTGATTTGTGCTTCGCGAACGCGTGGCTTTGACCACGTTCGCGAAGAAGGATTTCAGGCCCGGGCAGAATGTTTAAATACTCGTCTTGTCCGCGATTTTGGGGTTTATTTCTTCCATTGTTGATCGTTTTTGGAGCTTTTTGAAGGGGATTGAAGAGGGATTCAAGGGGAATCACTTGGAGGTAAGGATTTTGGACTTAAAATTCGATTTTATTGTGAAATCTACCTAATAAATCATGGAATCTAAGCCAAAAATTGAGGAGTTAGGGCTTGAGATTAAGAGACTTTAAAATGAGAATTTGAGGGGTCATTTGGACTCCGATTTCAATGTCCTTTGTATATATGGACTTGTGGGAGGATAAGGATTCCGTTGATGTAAAAATTATCGAATTATGAGACGTGGGCTCGGGGGCCGGGTTTTGGTAATTTCGGAATTTATGTTGTAATTGATTATTTTTGCTTGGGCTTCGTTCCCTTAGCATATTTTGATGTCTTCGTTTTGATTTTGGATAGATTCGACGCCAGTGGAGGCCGACTCGAGGGGCAAAGGCGTCGCGAGCTAGAGATTTTAAATGATGTTCTGAGGGTATGAAACCCCGGATTGCACATCGTTGTGCTATATTGAAGTGATGCACACGCTAGATGACGAGCGTGGGGTCATGCACTGTTGGGAGATTGTGACTTAGTCCATCCCGAATGACTATTTTACCGTGTATTTGACTGAAATCTATTTGCTATCACTATTATTTGGGCTGAATGCCATATTTAGGCTTCGTGCCAACTAGTTGAACCCTTAGGGGACTTTTATTGATATTTCTTCACTATTTTGACTTTATACTTGAACTCAGTCATGTTATATTTCACTATTTTTGTACTCAGCCATATTTACTCTGTTTTAATACTTAAATGATATTTTAAATGATATTTTGGGCTGAGAATCATGTTTTACTATTGCCCGAGTGGCTTGTGAGGATTTTGACTGAGTAAGGCCGAGAGCCTATGTTGTGAGGAAATATTTGATATTGATTATGAGGCCGAGGACCTGAGATATGTACGCCACAAGGTGGCTTGATTAATATGAGGCTGAGAGCCTAGCGATGATGCCACGAGATGGCTTGATATTGTGCTTGGGCCGTAAGGGGACCCTCTAGAAGTCTGCACACCCCTAGTGAGCGTGGGTACGCATTGTGATGTGAGATTGATCCCGAGGGACTAGTATTGTTCTGATATGTTGCCTGAGAGGCAAATTTGTTGATACTGTGCCCGAGGGGCGAACCTTTATGTGTTTATTTTCCTTAATTACCTGTCAATTACCTGCTTAATTTGTTGAAAAAGGCTCTTTCATGAAGTTTAATTTGAGTTAAAGGATTTTTACCTATCTTTCACTGATTTACTATTTTTACTGGTTTTACTGCTTCATTCTAGCTTGCTTTGTGCTTTACGTGATTTCTTGCTTTCAGTCTTTATTTATGATTATTACTCACTAAGTTGGAGTATGCATTTTACTCCCTGCATCCCGTGTGCAGATTCAGGGGCATCTGGTCCCGCTCCCGAGTTCTGATCATTTCCAGCTCAGGCGGATACGAGGAGTCTCTTGGTAGCTTTCGGTGTTCGCAGCCCGGATCTCTTCCCTATATTTATTTCTTCATGTTCTAAGTTTCTGTATTAAACTCTGTAGTTTTTCTCTGAGTATTCTGGATTGTTTAGATACGCATGACTAGTGACACCCCGGTATCGGGCTGTGTTGGGTTGTATTTCGCAAATCATGCTATTAACTACTTAAACTTTGGTTTATTTTATCATACTTTAGACTGTTTCTTACTGTTTAACTGTTAAAAATTGAAATGAGAAGTGTCGGCTGGTCTTGTCTTCATGAGAGGCGCTATCACGACCGGGTCCGGGTTTAGGGTCGTGACAGTTTTAGTCTTTCTATCAACTCTGAAATTTATAATTAAACATATTAATTACAAAGAAACATTTAACATTTTAAACTAAAACTTCCAACTTACATCTCGTTGATAAGCACTATCTCCCTTCGTTTCTTTGCATCTTCTCCCATTGAAGGTTTAACACCCACTAAAATTTCAACTATATCTAGAAAGAATATTAAAACAAATATATGTATATTAATAAAAGATTAATAAGGCGAATAGAAGTAAAATATTATTTATATATTTAGTGAAAGATTACTGGATGAAATATAAAGAACTTAATAAAAATAATTCCATTGGTGCAGTTTGGTGCCTCATAGAATGAAATAAAATTATTTGAAAAATCAATAGTCGAAAAAACGATTGTTGTTTTCTTCAACAAAAGTATTTTCCTTAAATCCAATCTCAAACTCCTTGTGCACTGATTGAAAACTAGGATTAGCACTATTAATGCCTCTGTTTATGATGTAACAGATCTTGTTTTGTGTAAATGTTCTTTCCACTTCTCAATATAACCATTGAAAAGTGTAGCGTGAATTTTTATTCCCCATAAAAAATTCCACTTTAAGTTTAATCTGATGGTTAAAACTAATATCAAAAGACATGAAATAAATTATTGATATAAAATAATATTTACCTCTTCATCAACTAATGTCACAATTTTTTCGGGTGCCTTGATTTGTCTTATTGTTGAACTCTTTTACTATTCCACTCCCGAACACTAAGACTCGTATTATCCAACATGAATCAGATACTCTTACACTATTAATTGGGACACATTGGTCTGACAATTCTTTTTCACTGGCCATTGCAGGTGTACCTAAAATAAAGCATGCGTAAAATTTTTATAAGTTATCAAAGTGAGTAAATCAATAATTGATTTTTTCAATGATATAAGGAAGATTGTTTACCTGAACAGATGTAATTGATGAAACCTGAGTGAATCAATCATGGCAATTGCAAATAACACAATTATAAATCATGTAGTATTAATATTACACAAAATTAAATGAGATAGTCTAATTTTTATTTTTTTTTAAAACAAGCAACTTGAGTTGGCATAACAATAAGTATTATTAATTATACAACAAAGGAAAAAAATTACTAAGTAATAAAAAAACTTAGATCGAATGTCTAACCAATTTCTACGATGAATTGCAATTGTTCAATAACCAGTATTAAATTTGTAAATTACGTGAGAGGTGAAATTAGCCACGTCTAAAACATGAAACAAAAAATTATATAGTAAAAATTTCTTCATGCAACACTAAAGATAAATTCTCGATGCAACATTAACAATTGGTGCATGTAAATGTGCTTGCAAAATACGAAGTAGCAAAATATGATATTAGGAAAAGAAACAATACCTGCAATCACGATGTTGGAATAGAGAGAAGTTTTACGATGCAACATTAACAATTGGTGCATGTAAATGTGCTTGCAAAATACGAAGTAGCAAAAGATGTTGATTTGTAGAAGAAACAAAACCTGCAATTGCGATGTTAGAATAGGGCGAAGTTTGACAATTAATTATGATATTATAGCTTCTTTTATAGAAGTATTTTGGTATACAATTTGACACATGAAAGAAATAATATGCTCGTGGAGAATCTAATACTACAAAATTTCCTAGTTTAGATAATTTAACAAAGAATGTCATTTATTGAGAGTTGAAAGAAGCACTAATAGTTTAGGAAAAAAAGTTATTAATTTTTCTAGTGTACAAGGAAATTACCAAATATTTGCTACTCCAAAGAGTAAAGGGAATTTAACCAACTCCAATAGACATACGGTCATTTAATGAAAGTGAACCAAGTGTATCTTTTCTTTTCCAAAAAAACAAAAACCAAGTAGCGAAAGTGTAGGATATTTTTTATTAACTTTCCTTGTTTAAGAAACTTGAAGAAAAATTGATTTATTAACTTTCCTTTTGTGAGAAACGTGAAGAAAAATTATACCAAATAATTAAGGCAAAATTTACTAACAAATAATTCTAGCAAAATATACCAAAATAATACAAAATTAAGTAAATGAATATTTTTAAATATTAAAATACTTAAATTACTATATTGTCCAATGTGAAGTGTATATTTTAAAGGGTAAAAAAGACGAACAATATTTCGTTAAGGACCTTCGTGCTTTTAATATAACTAATCTCTATGTACGTGCTTTGCACGTATATCTCTCGCTTTAATTAAAAGATATGTTGAAACGATATTTCTTTCTATAACTTCATATAACAAACATTTTTCGCTTTATTATGTCACATTACCCACCCGACTATTAAGTTATTATCTTATCACAAGGAGCTTTTTTGGTGAAGGGTCATTTGTTGCTAAGTATTTAAGTATCTTCCTAGTAATACTATGATAGTTGTTGGTATCATCTTAAGCGAAGTCAAAATTAAAAAATATTGTACTTCTATCAGGGAGTTTGACAATCAATATCTCATTTAATTGATCGACATATTGTGCTAGTTAAGATTAATTTTTTCATCATGTATTTTGGACAACTCGCATTTTTATTTGATGATACACATATTTTATTTATTAAGCAACTTTTATTACCATCATCATCGGGTATGATAGCCAATTGTTCTTAGTGAGGGCTAAAATCTCTTATTGTATGCTTTTCTCAGTTTTCGAAATGAAGAAAAAATCGCCAAATGTTAGGATTTATTTTTATTTTCATATTTTCTATTAGCTGAATGATTTTCATTTGATGTCATAAATATAATTCTATCAGATATGTATTTATAGTCTATATTCTCGTTAAATTTGGAACTATTGGTAGTAATTGATGGTTCACCTCTAAAGCCATTACTTTCTCTTCCATATAATATTTCTAATCTAAATATTAAATGCCTTACTGGTAGCGATTTAATTAATTGGGATCCAATTATAACACCTTTTTCAGTTTTACTGCAACCCAAGAAAAAGAGGGAATTAAAAAAACGCATATTAAAACCTAACATTTTTAACCGAACAAGGAATACTTCTAAACTTAAAAGGAGTTGAAAGTTCTCGAAGGATTTAAAATTAAATTTACTAACCTTATTCATTACTTCCTCTGGTCCACAATAAGTAATTTTTGGATGTTTTTACATAAATTAATAAATCCACATTTTTAACATTAATTAGCAATAAATTGACCATATTAACCTTTACTATCTCTTTACATAAATACTCCTAATACATACTCCAACACTATTTACTCCAAGGGCAATGTAGGGAAAAATTAATTAGTTCATTCTTGAAATCTGGAAAAATCAAATATTTTGGACCTCAAAAAAGCCAAAAAAATCACTTATTATGGACAGGAAAGAGTACTTTTTTTTAAAAAACAAATCTATAGTTTAAATAAGAAAGAATTTAATATGCAAAATTTGGCTGATTTTGAAATCGTTCATATTAAGAAAATTAAATAACTATTCAATAGTATTAGTAAAATAATTAAATAACAATTTTGTTAAGTATCAAATTTATTTTTGTAGCAGCTCTATCCAGATTTTCGATGATGAACACCGTAGAATAATACCTTCTTTTATAAATGTGTTCGCCTATATAATTCGGGGAAAAAAATTATGTAAGGTAAAATTGTATAATTGAAATAGACAACCAAAAAAAAAGAAAGTAAGGACTCCTAACTAAAAGAATAAAAAAGAATTCTAAACTAAAGAAATAAGAAAATGCTCGAAATAAGAGATTCTCCAAAACGTAAAAGGAGTTGTAAATTTGTAATAAGTTAAACTTGATAAAGGAACTCCTAAAACCGAGAAGAATTGCAACTTTTTCGGTGGCCTCATGCGTAGTTTAAGCTTTAAATGGGAAAAGAATTCTAGCCATAGGCGATTTACAATTATATCCTCAAATTATATAAATATTTAAGGTTATACAAGTCTATCAATGTTTTGATAATAGTTTAGTCGTTCAACATTTAGCATAAATTATTCGTGCTTTACAATTATATCCTCAAATTATGTAAATATTTAAGGTTATAAAAGTCGATCAATGTTTCGAGGATATTTTAGTCGTTCAACATTTAGCATAAATTATTCATGCTTTTATAATAATACTAGTTTTTATATACGTACTTTGCACGTAGATGTTTAGTCAATTATTTATATGAGAAATGATTATATCGCAATTAAAGTGAAAAAATACGATAATCATTTAAATGGTGAAAATTAATGTTATTACATGACATAATACTTGAAAACAAAATGTAAATAAAATTGATTTAGTTGAGTTAGTTAAATAGTATAACAAGTGAGTCACTTTATCATGGCCAAAATTCTAGTTATCGATATTGATATCCCTTTTATAAGCAAAATATCTTGTGTCGATATTGATAACCCTCTTAAAAGTAAAATATATAATAGTCTGTGTCCGAAATATATTGCAGAAAATACAGTCCAATTTTAAGATTGTATTATAGTTCGCTTTATTTATTATCATTGGAAAACACAAACATATTAAAAATTACTATTACAAAAACTATTACTAAGTTTTTTCGATTCAATGTGTAAGACGTGATCATCTCTTTGAAAATCTGCTATTTGTTACTGTATGGTAAATGCATTTTGACCTTTTGTAGAAGCGAAAAGTTAGTTTTCCCTTTTTAGTTCTGTTTTTTTTTTCCTTTTAAATTTAGTTATTACAATTCTTTTCTGGTTATAGAGTGAATACTTTTCATGCTATTTATTTTGATTCTTGTTTGAATTGCAAGTTTCCAATAGAATAACAATATTTGTCCTCCTGAATTTCTGTTAGATTTTCATCACAAACATGTCTCCCAATAATAAATAAAATATTACTTTATTATATCTAATAAGGTTGATTCACTTAAGTAAAAATAAAAACATAATTGCATAAAAAACTATAGAATGCAGAAACCAACACTAACTTAGGTTTGTAGATTGTTTAATAAAGAAAATAGGAATCACATGAATTTCTCCTTTCTAGAAGTAAAATATCAATACATTTATCATAAAATAGTAAAAATATGAAAAGTGTAGAAGTCAATGTAAGTCCAAATAAATATAAGAATTACCAAGCCACGACATCGATGTAGTACAGCGAAACAAAAGAGCAAAATCCAACAATATGGATAGTTGAGAAAATACAAGTAACATAGAATCAATTCAAAAGTATTCATAATCTTATAATAATAATAATAATAATGCAAAATCGAAAATAATTACCTTAAATTATTCAACGTTTAATCCTTATATGCGGCCAACCCTATACATAGAACCAGACGATGTTAACTTTATTTCCCCTTTAATCTTCAGTGCTGGATCACCGTAGAAGAGAACAAAAGTATTAAACCTATATCAACAGAAAAACAATATAACAAACAGTGCGAATGTAATTCAAGAGTCATTATGCAAAAACAATTCAGATATTAAATCTTAGAGAACTCTTTAGAAGATATGTTTCTGTTCTCAACAAAAGTCTGATCCTTGCGACCATGTATGGTAATGGAAACTCATCCGATCCTTTGGATACTCGGATATCTTATTGTTATCTAATAGTATGAAATAGTTACCTTCTTAGAGTAACTAATTTTATTTTCCTTCTTCGTTCTGTGTTCTAGTAAAAGTTTACTTTGTGGATATGAAAATTACAATTTGATCCAACTTAGAATTTTATCTCTTTGAAGAGTGATTTACATTTTTGAGGGGTATAAAAGTCGATCAATATTTGAGGGATATTTTAGTCGTTCAATATTTAGCGTAAAATATTCGTGCTTTTATAATAATATAGATAGATAGATATAGATATAGATATAGATATAGATATATAGATAATAAGTACATGCTGATCACATGAATTACATGTTTATCATTAGATTAAGTTATCTGCAATTAGAAGTAACTACGATATAAATGTTCAAAGTTTAAAGCTAGATTTTACAACGAATTTTCACAAATAATTGGAAAAGCTTTAATTTTAAATCACCAAATTAAATAATCTCGGTCCGAATGAGGTCGATCCAGCCAGTAGGATTAGACAGGTCTACCTGTATACTAATATGCTAAAAAATGTGATTATATATAAGAAAAAGTCGTAGAACTTATTATACTATATATATGCAAAAAATGGATGCCATTCTTTTAAAATATAACGTCTTTGCATAATTGGGATTCTTCGTGTATTCTTAGACTTCCAAGTATCAAAATTTGAAGGATACGCATTGCATTTTCTTCAGGTTTAATTAAAAAGATCTCTTGTAATCATTGGGAGGTCCTTATATCATATTGTTTACCTCAAAAATATGAGTAATAATTAAATTTGATTTGTGAATTTAAAGATACGTGATTTATTTCAATATCAATTAATAATCAAGAAATATGAAGTATAGATGAAGGAAAATAAACAAGACCAAACCAGTAGATAAGTTAGTAGACAGTAACGACCTCGAGCTTAGTGACCTCGAGGTGGACCAAGAACAGTAAAGTAAGAGCGATAAAGATAAAAGGACAATTATGATGAGCTATGAGCAAAAAGTAAAGAGTATATTCTTTTGTCAATGATTAGATGATCTTTACAAATGATTGGGGTCCCCTTTATATAAGAGGGGAGCCCTAAAATAAGGTACATTTCCATTTACAGTGAAGAATTTTATTGGCACAGTTGTCTAACTGCCTAGTACGAAATCGTACAATCCTATTTCGGGATTTGCGCCATGATTTTGGGAACGTGGCAAGAATCTTGCTCAGTCTGTTAGAAATCCACAACGACATTATTTTGGGGTCGAGCATACTCGGCTTCGATATTCCTCGTACTCCCATCTCCGGGCATTGCATCCTGTCTTCGAGATCGAGTCTGGTCATCGGGATCGAACTCGACCTCGCCTGAGCTTGGGGCTTAAGACGGACCCTCAAGCCTATAAATTGGAGGCATATAACTTTGACCGCATACAGATAGTCCCCGCGTTTCTTAGAATAAGAAACGACTTGAATCTCGATCTCCCGGAGTCCCTGATATGATGTCATTCCCATGACGTAGGCGTTTGAAGTGACTGAAACGTCCCGTCGGTTCGCTTCCCCAGGACATTAAATGCTTGCCAGTAGTGGTCGGCCACTACGCCGCCAAACCATCGTTGCTCATCTATAAATATGAGGCTACTTCTTTGAATTGAAAAGTTTACACCTTCATTCACATCTACTCTGATTATCTCTCTGCTACATCTCTTCCTCTCATCGTCTGTTTCCACCACCCCTTCAACGCCGGAAAATGCCAAGTTCTTACAAAACACTCTGCTTTGTAATCCTAAGCTTAAAGTTATGGCTAAAACTTCCAAAATAGTTCCCAAAAAGGAGAAAGCATCGTCTTCTTCTACTTCCCGGTCGACCAAACCGGTGGTGCCGCCGGCTCTTCATGAAATCACTCCCGGCCATTGCGTGATTAAAAAGGATTTCAATATTGAAAATCCTCCCGATATCCCAGGCCGATGCGAACACGTATCTCGATACATCAGTTCGATATAGGAGAAATACCTCAAAGCCATAAAGAAGGACTGCGGCTGGGGAGACGAGGTCGTAGTACAGATCCCAGACCCCGAGGAGAGCATCACTGCCCACGTGGAGGGGTTTTTAAGTGTTTACACTTATCCCTTCATACTGGATCCCCTCGATCTGGTAGTGATCGACTTTTGCAAAACATACGAGGTCACCCTCGGCCAGATTCATCCCTTCTTTTGGCGCATCGTGATCATGCTACGTTATTTTTCCGGAAAGGCCGAGAGGTTGGAATTCACCCTCAACTATCTTATTCGGCTATATCGGCCCCAGCTGTTTCGAGGGCTCATCAAGTTGCAACATCGAACAAAGAAGGCCTTCTTTTCTAGTAACACCGAAGACAAAGATCGAGGCTGGATGAGCCGGTTCATCAGAGTAAGGACTTCGGACGTCATCTCTGAGGACAAATGTCGTTCCCGGAGAGATGGAATTTTAATCGTAAGTGGGGTTCCTTAACAAATACTTCTTCATATTCTGCTTCCGCGTTCCATTATATTTTCATCTTTTCTGCAGCTGTTGCTTGGACACCTCACGTTGTCCCGTACCTCGAGGATTAGGTCCCAAAGTTGGCTGTGATATCCTCGTATGATGAGCGTAAATGGCGTGATTTATCGAGGGGCAAAGGGGAGGCCAAACATCATGGTAAATTCTCTTCTCAGATTTTTGATATTCTTCTTTTATTTGTGGTGTCATCTCGTTCATATTTACTTGTGCAGGCATCGGAGATGTCTCCGAAATGAGGCCAGACCCACCAGGGGAAGGGACCGAGTCCTCGATTCCGAAATCGGGGAAAGACCACAAAAGAAAGAGGGCTTCGAAGCCCGAAGATACTCAGGATGAGGCGGCCCCTACTCGGAGGCCGATGAGAAAACTCATCCACGTGGAATTGGATTCAGCCATTCAATACGTGGAAGATGAAGAGAACAAAGGTGAGGAATGGACACTGGTACCCCGACCTAGGAAAGTAGTCGAGGTTGCCAAGTCCTCCGAACCTGATACCTTGCCTCTCGATGGAGGAACTTTGACGAAAGACTCAGGAAAAGCCCTCGAGTCCCCCGAGATCGAGATCGTACCTCCTCCTTCAACAAATATGCTAGAGGGACAGTTTCTGAGAGGGCCAAAGCTAATCAGAGCGCTCCAAGTTAAGAGCTCGGTGCCATGACAATGGGCCACTCACCTCCTCTACCAGGTTACTCCGAAGAGACAATAAAGGCTGCTCGGGCTCTGCGAACACCCGACCCGAGCAAGGTCCTCGAAGAAGACCCTTTCCAGGACTATTTCACCGGGGTTGACAATGACGTTGACCTTAACAATGCATCCACCCTCTTCAAAAAGGCTCAACGTCTCCTCTCTCAGGTAAATACTTACTTTCATTGTTGTAAATTTTTCTTTTCTTCCGTTCCTTTGACTGACACATCTTCATTTCAGGTATAGGCCATTGTCGAGTTTAGAGCTTAGCTGAGCCAATATGAGGCCAAGCTCAGGAAGGTTTCCGGTGAAGAACAGGCCCTGAAACTCCTTTGCGGCCAAAAGGAAGAGGAGCTTAAGGACCTTCGGGCTGAATTGGCCAAATCTCGGAAAAATGAGATCGAGCTAGATGAGCAGGTAACTGTGATTTTAACAGAGTATGGTCTCCTTGGATTTACTTTGGAGGCTAATACTTCGATGTCTCAACTGCAGCAGAAGTTGGAGATGATTGGGCAGCTTCGAGGCGAGGTTGATCAAGTTAAGGCTGACTGCGATCGATGGAAAGAGAACATGGATCAGCTCGCTGCCGACAAGGAAGCTGTTACAGCCCAACTATCCTCGGCTGAAACTCAACTCTGAGGCACTAAAGTGAAGGGTTTGGCTCATGCCAAGAAAATTAAGGAGTCAGAGGCAGAGCTTGCTAGAGCCCGGGCCGAAGCTGCACAGGCCAAGGCTGAAGTTGAGAAGACGAAGTCTACGACTAATAAGACCATTGCCGTATACTTAAGGGATGCCGAGGTTGTTCAAGCGGAGTTGAGGGAGGCCTCCGACCTGGAATAATAGAGTAATGATTTGGTCAAGTGCCAAGCTCAGAGGGAGACTCTCGAAGAAATCCACGCCCGGGGATTTGACCTTACCGAAGAAATAGCCGAAGCAAAAGCATGGGAAATCGATGCTAGGTTCCTTGTTTCTTTTGATGACGAGGATGCTGTGAGTGGCTTCGGGGACGGGGAAGGTGAAGAAGGTGTCCCCGAGGAAGAAGGGGTTTTCAAAGATAAAGCTGTCGAGGGTGCAACTCCTGAGGATGTCACTTCCGGGGATGTGACCCCGAAATAGATTAGGTTCTCTTTTTCTTTTTTCTGTAAGGGCCCCTCGTGGGCATTGTAAATATACTTTGTAAATCATCTTTTGTGGACATAAAGAATGCGATAACCCAAAAGGTCATCACTTGTTTTAGAAACAAATCCTGTATTTCGAGACCTTAAAACCTCCTTTTACCTCATCTCGATTTGCGTGCATGATCCAGACCTATATTCGAAAAGCCTTTTATGTGAAAATATGAGAAATAGAAATTTCTAGAGTTAAAAATTTGATTATGGATGACTTTGGTCAACATTTTGAGCAAACAGACCAGGATCCGTGTTCCGACAATCCAGGAGGTCCGCAATAAAATATGGGACTTGGGTGTATGCTCGGAAATGAATTCCAAGGTCCCAAGCCTTAGAAATCAATTTTTGAAAGAAATTGTTTTGCTGAATTATCTATGAAATAAAGAAAAGAATTAATGTTTGAAACTATTGGTATTGGGTCGTATTTTGGCTTCGGAGCCCAGTACAAACTTGTTAAAGTATTTAGATGATAACTGTGGAAATTTGGTGAAAATGGAGTTTATTTGACGTGATTTGGACCTCCGGTCAAAGAGTTATGAACTTTAAAGTGTTCTTGATGAAAATGATGAGTTTTGAAGTTTAATTCATAGTTTTACATGTTATTTTTCTGATTTGGTTGCACGAGCAAGTTCGTATGATATTTTTAGGTTGGTGTGCATGTTTGGTTTGGAGCCCCGAGAGCTCAGGTGAGTTTTGGATAGGCCACGGAGTGGAATTTAACTTAAGGAGTTGCAGGTTTTTAGGTGGTGTGTTGCAGGTCTGCATGATTCACAATTGCGAAGCCTGGCTCGCAAATGCGAGCAATGGGTCGTAAATGCAAATAGTGGCCTGGGCTGCCTTGGTCGCAAATGCGACATCGCAAATGCGAAGGCAGTATCGCAAATGCGAAGAGGACTGGATTCCTCAAGGTTCGCAAATGCGAACCCCTATTCACAAATGCGAGGTTAGCAGTCTGAGAGGTTCGCAATTGCGAACCCTGGTCGCAATTGCGACACCTGCAACCTGTAAAATCATAACTTAGACGCATTTCAACCATTTTTCAAACCCTTTCAAAACCAAAACACTCTTGGGAGATTTTTCAAAGACAAGTACTCTTCCAAATCGATTGTAAGTCATTCTAACTTGGTTTCATCAATCTTTAACATCTTTTCTCATGATTTCAACTCAAAATCAAAGGTTTTCATGGGGGAAATTGGGTGTTTTGGGTAGAACCTAGGTTTTTCAAATTTTAGGGATTTAGACCTCGATTTGAGGTCTGATTTCAAAATAAATTATAAATTTGGGTTCATGGGGGAATGGGTAATCGGGTTTTGGTTCGAACCTCGGGTTTTGACCATGTGGGCCCGTGGGAGATTTTTGACTTTTTGAGAAAACCTATTTTCATGCATTGGAATTGATTCATTTAGCATTTATTGATATAGTTAAGTAACTTGTGGCTAGATACAAGCGAATTAGTGGTGGAATCAAGAGGTAAAGTGATAGTTGAGACTTGAATTGTATTCATGGCATCGAAGTAAGTGTTTGGTCTAACCTTAGCTTGAGGGATTAGGAGTTGTGTCCTATTTGCTACGTGTTATTTATTGAGTACGACGTATAGGTGACGAGTATCTATACCTTGGTGTCAAGCATGCTCGTGAGTCTTATTCTATGACTAATGTGACTTCGTTTGTATTGTTCATGCCTTAAGTGATAATTTCTATTGTTGAGCAGATCTTGTGGAAGTAATAGTGATATTTGAACATTGAGGCGCGTTGGTTCAAGTTGTATAATGAATTGTGAAAGTATAATTGACAATTGAATCTTATAGAGCATTGGCTCAAGTTGTGAAGTGAGTTGTGAAGTAAAAGTGAAAAAGAGAAGAAAATTTTTATATTGTTTCCCTTGCCGGGATGTTGTTGCTTTAGATGTTATCTCCCTTTCCGGGATGTTGATGCTTTTGATATTGTTCACTTGTCGGGATTTGATTGTTGAACTATTGTCCCTTGCCGGAATTTTATTGTAATTTTATTTATTTCCTTGCCCTATTGCTTGTGATTGTTGTTGGGTGAGGAAGAGTATTAAAGCACGAAGGGTGATGCCGTGCATTGTTTTGGTGAGAGAGTGTTAAAGCACGAAGGGTGATGCCATGTATGATTTGTGAGGAAGGGTATAAAAGCATGAAGGGTGATGCCGTACCGCACGATTTACAATTTCGTGCCGATTATATTGATTTTATGGTGAGGACGAGAGTAAAAGCACGAAGGGTGATGTCGTGCACTTGTTTGATTTCTAATCCTTGTTGATACTTGAGTTATGGTGTTCCTTGTATTTACCTGCTGTCTTTCTATTATCATTTAATGTTTCCCCACAACATGTTTTCCCCCTCCCATTCTAAACTGTATATTCCTGCTTTTATTTTTCGATGTATATGATTTAACTGCACAGGTTTGTTTGGTAGTCTGGTCCTAGCCTCATCACTACTTCGTCGAGGTTAGGCTAGACACTTACCAGCACATGGGGTTAGCTGTGCTGATACTACACTCTGCACTATGTGCAGATCCTGGCACAACAACTTTTGGACCTTAGCTTGAGTGGTTGCCTTCAGTCCATACGGAGATCCAAGGTAGTCCTGTAGGCGTCCACAGGACCTGGCGTCTCTATCCTTTCTTCCTGTTTCATTTATGTAATTCAGAAACAGTGTTGCATTTATTTTTTGGACCTTGTTTGTAGTATTCCTAGACCATCTGTGAAGTTGTGACACCAGTTCTGGGTAGCTTTTGTTTAAGAAATCGTACTGGAATTATTTAAATGGTTTAATTATTTCTTCTGCTTGTTTAAATTCCATTGTTTATAAATTGTTGATTCACATTGTTAAAGGATTAAAATGGGAAAAAGGTAATTTGCTCAAATGGTTGGCTTTCCTAGATTTCACTAGTAGGCGTCATCACGACTCCAAAGGGCGGGAAAATTCGGGTCGTGACAAAGAACCTCTTTGCTTTATCTTCAGTTTGTGTTGAATTCCGTTTCGTCTTCATCTGTGAATTTTTTTTATTATATAACTCTAATGATCTGTGCGAATACTGGACTCAGAACATAATAAACCCTTAGGTTTTTTATTAATCAACATAATACCTCATAGGGATTTAGTTAATCCTCGAGCTAAGCTCAAATCAATTTGATGTGAGATCGGGGTATCTAGACCTTTGAGTCTGAGTTGAGTAAGAGTAAGGTCTCGAAACCTTTATATTTTGGCCCTTAGGCTCTTTGGGGCTGGCCCTTAGGCCTTTAGGCTCCTTAACATGTGTTTTTTGTACCCGTTGGGTTTTTTCGAAGGTTCGATCGATTGGAACCTCATTTATAACTTGTTTGTGTAAACATAATCGAATACCTCTTGAGGTTTTTTTGAAGGCTGATGTTATCAAAGCCTTTAAGTTGTTCGAGGGCTGATTTTATCGAAGCCCTTTATCATTTGCTTTTGCCGAGGGTAGCCTGATTTAACCGGTTTTTTTAAAGTGTTTGAAGGCCTGTAATTTATGGCGGAAGTCGGACGTCTCTGATCCACATTATTTCGGCCGTAGCCTTTTTAATATGACCGTAGTCTTTAATATGGCCGTAGCCTTTAATATGGTCGTAGCCTTCGGGGATGTCTCTTAGACTTGTTCCCCGATAACCTTTCAAACTTGTTCGGAAAGTTAGTCCCCGAGGATGTTGGCCTTGGCCTTTATATCGAGGGGGAGCCTTTTTGAGGTCTTATGAGCCCGAGTTTTTGATGACTCAGATGTGTTGACTGTCAATGACAGTCCCCTAGTATTCGGGGATGTATTTGCGTTCTGGCTCTTGAGTCATTTCCCGTAGGATTATGAGTGTAGAACTCGTATAATAATAGACTTTTTCGAGACACAAAGTGTTTTTTTTATATAAACAGAATGCTTCTTCAGATAATGCATACATGTTTTGCTGTCGGGGCTCGACTATTCTATATGAACACGGTTCATCTGATCGTTTGGTCCATTACAAAGTTCTCCTATCGAGGCCCTCTTAGGCGTGAAATATTTTCCTCGAAAATATAACCTCCGAGGGTGATTCCCCCCCAGTATTCGAGGTTGATTGAAAAGAAACCTTGGATACTATTGAGTTTTCCTTAGGTAGCACGTAGTTATTGCGTCGTTAAAAACCTTGCCGGAAAAATACATTTGGGACAAAATCTGATCTAAGGAAAAAAGAGTGCAACACATGATTTAAAACCTAAGGCCTTCGTGTAAAAAGGTGCCTTCGATAGCTTCGATCGAACACCTGCAGTGGGTTAGTTTGAAATTCAAATGGACAAAAAAGAAAAAATCATACCTTAGCAATAGTATCGTTAAAGTAGTGATACGTTCCAATTGTTTGACAATTGCTCGCCTTCCATCGTGCCAAGTTTGTAAGACCCTTTGCCGATAACTCCGAGGACTCGGTACGGTCCTTCCCAATTCGGGCCTAGTTTCCCTTCATTCGGGTCTCGAGTATTGAGGGTGACTTTTCGTAGAACTAAATCCTCGACTTCGAAGTGTCGAAGGTTAGTCCTTCTATTGTAGTATCTCTCGATTCTTTGCTTTTGTGCGGCCATCCAAACAAGTGTTGCCTCTTGTTTTTCATCCAATAGCTTGAGGCTAGTATTCATAGACTCGTGATTTGACTCCTCTAATGCATGTCGAAACCTGGTGCTGGGTTCTCCGACCTCGACAGGGATAAGGGCCTCGAAGCCATAGACTAAAGAGCACAGAGTAGCCCCTGTGCTAGACTTAGATGTTGTTTGATATGCCCAAATGACCTCGGGTAGAACTTCTCTCTATTTTCCCTTTGCATCGTCCAACCTTTTCTTCAGGTTTTGAATGATAGTTTTGTTTGTTGATTTGGCCAGTCCATTTCTAGTTGGGTGGTATGGTGTTGATAAGATCCTTTTTATCTTGTGTGCTTCGAGGAACTCTATCACCTTGCTGCCGATGAATTGTTTTCCATTGTCACATACAATCTCGACAGGTATCCCGAACCGATATATGATGTGGTCCCAAATAAAGTCAATAACTTCCTTTTCTCTGACCTTCTCGAAGGCCTGTTCTTCCACCCATTTAGAGAAGTAATCAGTCATAAATAAAATAAATTTAGCTTTACCTAGGGCCGTTGGTAGGGGGCCAACTATGTCTATCCCCCATTTCATGAAAGGCCACGAGAATAGGACCGAGTGGAGCTGTTCTCCGGGCTGATGGATCATTGGTGCAAACCATTGGAATTTATCACATTTTTTGACAAACTCCTTAGCATCTTTTTCCATGATGTCCCAGTAATACCCTGCTCTAATAATTTTGTGAATCAAAGACTCGGCGCCGGAATGGTTCCCACAAGTACCTTCGTGGATTTATCGTAGAACATAATCGGTATCCCCCGGCCCTAAACATACCACTAATGGCCCATCAAACGTTCTTCTGTATAATGTTCCATCCCCATCTAGTGTGAACTTAGCAGCCTAGGTTCGTAGAGCCCTCGATTCTTTGTGATCCGATGGGAGCTTTCCATTTTTCAAATAATCGATATACTTATTTCTCCAAACCCAAGTCAAGCCCGTGGAATTTATTTCGGCATGACCTTCCTCGACCACGGATCTCAATAACTGAACGACAGTCCACGGGACAATGTCGTCCTCTTTGACCAATGATCCCAGATTTGCAAGCGCATCGGCCTCACTATTTTGCTCTCGAGGCACATGATCCAGGGTCCATTCTTTGAAGAGGTACAATGTCACCTGTAGTTTGTCTAAGTACCTCTGTATTCTATTTTCTCGAACCTTGAAACTTTTGTTTACTTGGTTCACCACCAATAGGGAGTCGCATTTGTCCTTGATGACTTCTGCCCCAAGCTCTTAGCTAGCTCGAGACCTGCAATTATGGCCTCGTACTCGGACTCATTGTTAGTCAATCTTGAAGCTTTGATAGATTGCCTAATAGTGCTACCTGTTGGTGGCTTCAAAACAATGTCGAGTTCGGACCCTTTCACATCCGAGGCACCGTTCGTGAAAAGGGTCCATACCCCCAATGATGTACCCGATCCCAGCATAAGTTCTTTTTCTATTTTGGGTACAAGGGTCGGTGTCAAATCAGCCACGAAGTCACCTAAGATTTGGTACTTCATATCCGTTCGGGGTTGATATTTGATATCGTACCCGCTTAGTTCGACTGCCCACTTGGCCAGTCGACCCGACAATTCGGGCTTATGCAAGATGTTTTGGAGGGGATAGGTGGTTAATACACATATGTGATGACATTGAAAATATGGCTTTAACTTTCTAGATGCGCTGATTAATGCAAGTGCTAATTTTTCTAAGTAAGGGTATCTAATTTCAGCATCTCCCAAAGTTCGACTTACGTAATAAACATGGAATTGCGTACCTTGCTCTTCTTGAAGTAGTACTCCACTTACTAATATCTCGGACACTGCCAGATATAGGTAAAGCTTTTCATCTACCTTCGAGGTGTGAAGCAACGATGGGCTCGATATGTATCGCTTCAATTCTTCTAAGGCTTGCTAGCATTCCGGGGTACATGCAAAGTCCATATCTTTTTTAGCAAGGAAAAGAATCTATAACTTCGATCCGATGCCCTCAAAATAAATCGACCCAATGCGGCTATTCGTTGTGATGACACTTGTTTTAGAACTAAATTCTATGTTCTGAGGCCTTAAAACCTCCTTTTTATCTCACCTCGATGTGCTTTTAAAATAAATTTAGGTTGACTTCAGTCAACATTTTGGGTAAACGGACCCGGACCCATGATTTGACGGTCTCGGTGGGTCCGTAGGAAAATATGGGACTTGGGCATATGCCCGGAATCGAATTCCGAGGTCCCAAGCCTGAGAAATGAATTTTCTAAAGAAAATTATTTTTTGGAATATAAATGAGTTTTTTGGAAATGAAATATGTTTGAAATTGATGGTATCGAGCCCGTATTTTGGTTCCGGAGCCCGGTATAGGTCTTATATGTGATTTAAGTTGAGCCTGTAAAATTTGGTAAGAAACGGAGGTCATATGACGTGATTCAGAACCTTAGTTGTAAAATTTGAAAGTTCTTGAGATTTTCTTTGATTTTGATGCTAAATTCATAGTTATTGATGTTGTTTTGATGATTTGATCGCACGAGCAAGTCCGTATGATGTTTTTGGACTTGCTTGCATGTTTGGTTTGGAGCCCCGAGGGCTCGGGTGAGTTTTGGATAGGCCACAGAGTGATATTTGGACTTAGAAAATTGCTGGTATGTTGCAGGTCTGCAGGCTTCGCATTTGCGAAGCCTGGCTCGCAAATGCGAAAGTCGACCTGGGCTGCCTTGGTCGCAAATGCGACATTTGTATCGCAAATGCGATATCGCATTTTTGAAGGGTCCCTCGCAAATGCGAAGGTGACCGGAATTGCTCTTGGTTGCAAATGCGACAAAATCTTCGCATTTGCGAAGTCAACAGGTTTTGAAGGGGTTCGCAATTGCGACATCTGCGACCTACAAATTCATAACTTAGCCGAAAATCTTTCATTTTTTAAAACCTAAACACCTTTGGGCAATTTTTCAAAGACAAGTACTCTTCCAAATCGATTGTAAGTCATTTATAACTCTTTTTCATTAATCTTTAACATATTTTCACATGATTTCAACTCAAAATCAAGGGTTTTCATGGGGGGAATTGGGTGTTTTGGGTAGAGCTTAGGTTTTTCAAATTTTGGGGATTTAGACCTCGATTTGAGGTCCGATTTCAAAACAAATTATATATTTGGGTTCGTGGGTGAATGAGTAATCGTGTTTTGGTCCGAACCTCAGATTTTGACCATGTGGGCCCGGGGTCGATTTTTGAATTTTTGGGAAAAACTTAGAAAACCTATTTTCATGTATTAGAATTGATTCATTTAACATTTATTGACATAGTTAAGTAACTTGTGGTTAGATACAAGCAAATTGGTGGTGGAATCAAGAGGTAAAGCGGTAGTTGAGGCTTGAATTGTGTTCGTGGCATCGAGGTAAGTGTTTGGTCTAACTTTAGCTTGAGGGATTAGGAGTTGTGTCCTATTTTCTATGTGGTAGTTGTTGAATACGACGTATAGGCATGGTGTCAAGTATTTATACGTTGGTGTCAAGCATGCCCATGGGTCTTATACTACGATTAATGTGACTCCGTTTGTATTGTTCATGCTTTGTGTGATGATTTCTATTGTTGAGCAAGGCTTGTGGAAGTAATATTGGTATTTGAACATTGAAAAGCATTGGCTCAAGTTGTAAAATGATTTGGGGAAGTATAATTGGCAATTGAATATTATAGACCATTGGCTCAAATTGTGAATTGAGTTGTGAAGTAAATGTGAAAAAGAAAAGAGGATTATGATATTGTCTCATTTGCCGGGATGTTGTTGTTTTAAGGTTATCTCCCTTGCCGGGATGTTATAGTTTTGATATTGTTTCCTTTGCTGGGATATGATTGTTGTACTATTGTTCCCTTGTTGGGGTTTTATTGTGAATTTGTTGATTTTCTTGCTCTTATTGCTTTGTTATTGTTGTTTGGGTGAGGATGAGTGTTAAAGTACGAAAAATGATGGCGTGTATGATTTTTTTTGTTAGGACGAGAGTAAAAGCACGAAGGGTGATATCGTGTCGCACGATGTACAATTCTGTGGCATGATATGAGTGTTAATGCATGAAGGATCATTCCGTGCCATGATTATGTGAGGTAAAAGCACGAACGGTGATGTCGTGCCGATTTTATTGATTTTATGGTGAGGATGAGAGTAAAATCACGAAGGGTGATGACGTGCACTTGTCTTTGATTTTCCTTACTTCTACTGATAATTGAGTTATGGTGTTCTTTACATTTAATTATTGGTTTTTGTTGCTACTTGTTGTTCCCCGAAGCATGTTTCCCCCTCCTATCCTTAACTGTACATTTCTGCCTTTATTTTCCGTTATATATGATTTAACTGCACAGGTTTATTTGGTAGTCTGGTCCTAGCCTCGTCACTACTTCGCCGAGGTTAGGCTAGGCACTTACTAGCACATGGGGTCGGTTGTGCTGATACTACATTCTGCATTGTGTGCAGATCCCAGTACTGGAGCTTACAGACCTTAGCTTTGGGTTGCTGCCTTCAGTCCATTCGGAGATCCGAGGTAGTCCTGCAGGCGTCCACAGGCCTTGGCTTCTCTTCCTATCCTTTCATCCTATTTCATTTATGTATTTTCGAGATAGTATTGTATTTATTTTTGGACTCTTATTTGTAGTATTCCTAGACCGTCTGTGAAATTGTGACACCAGTTCTGGGTAGTCTTTGTTTAAGGAATTGTATTTGTAATATTTAAATGGTTATGTTTTGTTCTTCCGCTTATTAAATTTCATTGTTTATATAATGTTAGTTCATAATTGTTAAGGGATTAAAATAGGAAAAAGGTAAATAATTCAAATGGTTGGCTTACATAGCTTTCACTAGTAGGCGCCATCACGACTCTCGAGGGTGGAAAATCTGGGTCGTGAAAAGTTGGTATCAGAGCTCTAGGTTACTTAGGTATCACAATTCACGGACAAGCTTAGTAGAGTCTGAGTGATCGGTACGGAGACGTCTGTATTTATCCCCAGAGGCTACAGAGTTAGAAAAAACTTCACATCTATTCTTTCCTGTCGTGTGATCTGATTTCTTAATGCTAATTGAATTTCTACTTTGTTCTTTCGCAGATGGCGATAACATGGGCTTCCTTATCCACTGATCAGTAGCCCGAGCCCCCAGCAGCAGCTCCCACGATGGACAAAGAGCAAAGCCGAGGTCGTACTAGAGGCCGAGGCAGGGGCAGAGCTCAGCCTAAAGCAGCAACACCAGTGGTGGAGCCTCAAGTTGAGTTTGATGATGAGGTTCCGGCCCAGACAGTTCCGATGGGCCCACCTCAGGTCCCAGAGGGGTTCATTGCTACCCTAGTACTCCAGAATGCTCTGGTCTGTCTAGTGGGCCTTATAGAGAGTGTCACCCGGGCAGGCTTACTTCTGGTAGCACCAGCTGTCTCTCAGGCTAGGGGAGGAGCACAAACTCTCGCTACCCGCACTTCGGAGCAAATGGCTCCCCAATTTCATACTCCAACAACTTAGCCAGTTGGCGCAGTTCAGTCGGGTATGGTAGCTCAGACCGATGATGGAACAGCTATGTCTGTTGATGCTTTGTGGAGATTGGATAGGTTTACCTAACTCTTCACTACCACTTTCAGTGGTGCATCTTTTGAGGATCCCCAGGATTATTTAGACAGCTATCATGAGGTTCTCAGGAACAAGGGTATAGTGTAGACCAATAGGGTAGACTTTGCTACTTTTTGCTTATCTGGATCCGCCAAGACTTGGTGGAGAGATTATTGTTTGGCTAGATCAGTTGGGTCACCAGCTTTGACTTGAGATCAGTTCTCTCAGCTATTTCTTGAGAAGTTTCTTCCTATCACTCAGAGGGAGAACTAAAAGAGGTAGTTTGAGCATCTCCAGCAGGGTTCTATGACTGTTACTCAGTACGAGACCAGATTCATTGACTTGGCTCGTCATGCTCTTATCATACTCCCCATCGAGAGAGAGAGGGTGAGGAGGTTCATTGAGGGACTCATTCAGATTATTCGACTTCAGATGGCTAAGGAGACGGGGAGCGAGATTTCTTTTCAGGATGCGGCCAATGTGGCCAGGAGATTTGAGATGGTGCTATCATAGAGGGGTGGTTAGGGGTCTGACAAGAGGCCTCGTCATTCAGGTAGGTTCAGTGGTGCCTCATCTAGAGGTAGAGATTCTTTTGGTAGGGGCCATCCTCTCAGGCCGTTTCATTCAGCACTTTAGGCTTCTCACGACGCTCCATGTGGCCTTGGTTCTCGTATGCAGTATTCTGATCAGTTGGCCTACAGTGCACCGCCAGCTCCTATTAGTGTACCTTCGCTCCAGAATTTTCAAAGTGGTTATTCAGGCCGTCAGGGTCAATAGTCTCAATAGTTGAGGGCTTGTTATACTTGTGGCGATACGGGGCATATTGCTAGATTTTGCCCTCGAGCACCGAGTAGCTCTCAACATCAAGGTTCCCGTGCCATGGTTCAGGCACCGAGTGTTCCATAGCCTGCTCAGCCAGCTAGAGGTGGAGGTAGAGGTTCTAGAGGTGGAGGTAGAAGTATTAGAGGTGGAGCTCAAGCCGCTAGAGGTGGAGGCCAGCCAGAAGCAGGCCGTCCCAGAGATGTAGTTCAGGGTGGTGGGGCCCAACCCCGATGTTATGCTCTTCCAGCCAGGCCTGAGGTTGAGGCTTCTCGATGCAGTTATCATAGGTACTATTCTGGTTTGTAGTAGAGATGCTTCAGTTTTATTTCATCCGGGATCTACATACTCCTATGTGTCATCTTATTTTGCACCGTATCTGGTCATACCTAGTGATTCTTTGAGTGCTCATGTATATGTTTCTACACCAGTGGGTGATTCTATTATAGTAGATCGTGTCCATCGTTCATGTATAGTTGTGATTGGGGGTCTGGAGACTCGTGTAGATTTGTTACTTTTGGACATGGTTGATTTTAATGTCATATTGGGGATGGACCGGTTATCACCTCACCACGCTATCTTGGACTATCATGCCAATACCATGACCTTAGCTTTTCTGGGGTTGCCTCGTTTGGAGTGGAGAGGGACTCCTGGTCATTCTACCCGTAGTGTTATCTCATATATGAAGGCTCGGTGTATGGTCGAGAAGGGGTGTTTGGCCTATTTGGCATATGTTCGTGATTCTAGTGTTGAGGTTCCTTCTATGGATTCTGTGCCTGTTGTTTGTTAGTTTCCTGAGGTTTTTCCTTCAGACCTGCCGGGTATGCCACTCGATAGGGATATTAACTTCTGCATTAATTTGGCTCCGGGCACTCAGCCCATTTTTATCCCGTCGTATCGTATGGCCCTACCTGAGTTGAAAGAGTTGAAGGAGCAGTTGCAAGACTTGCTTGATAAAGGCTTCATTAGTCCTAGTGTCTCGCCATGGGTTGCGCAGGTGTTGTTTGTCTATTTTAGTGTTTTAATTTATTTTTTACCTCCATATTTCTAGCTAATTTGGAAGAATAAGTATCCATTGCCGAGGATTGATGATTTGTTTGATCAGCTTCAGGGTGCCAAGGTATTTTCGAAGATTGGCTTGAGATCTGGCTACCATCAGTTGAGGATTAGGGCATCCAATGTCCCTAAGATAGCTTTCCGCACTCGATATGGGCATTATGAGTTCTTGATGATGTCATTCGGGTTGACAAATGCCCTAGAAACTTTTATGAATTTGATGAACCGAGTGTTCAAGCCTTACTTGGATTCATTCGTGATAGTCTTCATTGATGATATTTTGATCTATTCCTGCAGCCGGCAAGAGCATGAGCAACATCTGAGAGTGGTTCTTTAGACTTTGAGAGATAGTCAGTTCTATGCTAAGTTTTTGAAGTGTAAGTTCTGGTTGAGTTCTGTTGCATTCTTGGGTCATGTTGTGTCAGCAGAGGGTATTCAGGTAGATCCGAGAAAGATAGAGGCAGTCAAGAACTGGCCTAGACCCGAATCAGCTATAGAGATTCGGAGTTTCTTGGGTTTGATAGGCTATTATCGTCGGTTTGTGGAGGGGTTTTCATCTATTGCAGCCCCGATGACTAGGTTGACCCAGAAGGGTGCCCAGTTCAGGTGGTCAGACGAGTATGAGACGAGCTTTCAAAAGCTCAAGACAACTTTAACTATGGCGCTGGTGTTGGTTTTGCCCATAGGTTCAGGGCCATATACAGTTTATTGTGATGCATCTCGTATTGGACTTGGTGCGGTGTTGATGCAGGATGTCAAGGTCATTGTTTATGCTTCGCGTTAGTTGAAGATTCATGAGAAGAACTATTCGGTTCATGATTTGGAGTTAGCAGCCATTATTCACGAGTTGAAGATCTGGAGGCACTATCTATATGGGGTGTCATGTGAGGTGTTCACGGACACAAGAGTTTGCAATACTTGTTCATGCAGAAGGAGCTAAATTTGAGGTAGAGAAGGTGGTTGGAGCTATTGAAAGACTATGATATCACCATCTTATATCATCCGGGTAAGGCCAATGTGGTGGCCGATGCTTTGAGTAGGAAGTCAGCCAGTATGGGCAGTCTTGCTTATATTCCGGTCGATGAGAGACCGATTGTTTTGGATGTTCAGGCTTTGACCAATTAGTTCGTAAAGTTGGATGTTTCTGAGCCCAGCCGTGTGTTAGCTTGCACAGTCGCTTGTTCTTCTTTATTGGAGCGTATCCGATATCGGTAGTATGATGATCCTCATTTGTGTGTCCTTAGGGACACGGTGCAGTACGGTGGTGCCAAGCAGGTTAAATTAGGAGATGATGGAGTTTTGAGGATGCAGGGTCGAGTTTGTATGCCTAATATGGATAAGCTTCGAGAGTTGATTTTAGAGGAGGCTCATAGTTCCCGGTACTCTATTCATCCGGGTGCGCCGCTAAGATGTATCAGGATTTGTGGCAGCATTATTGGTGGAGGAGGATGGAGAAGGATAATGTTGCATATGTGGCTCGGTGTTTGAGTTGTCAGCAGGTAAAGTACGCACATTAGAGACCTGGTGGTTTGTTCTAGAAGATTGAGATTCCTGAGTGGAAGTGGGAGCGTATCACTATGAACTTCATTGTTGGACTCCCACGGACTCAGAGGAAGTTCAATGCAGTGTGGGTTATTGTTGATAGGCTGACCAAATCAGCACATTTCATTCTTGTGGCAGTCTCCTATTCTTCCGAGATTAGCTAAGATCTATATTCGGGAGATTGTGTGCCTTTATGATGTGCTCGTGTCTATCATTTCGGACAGAGGTACGTAGTTTACCTTACATTTCTGGAGAGCAGTTCAGCAGGAGTTGGGCACAGGGGTGGAGTAGAGCATAGCATTTTATCCTTAGACGAATGGGCAGTCCGAGCGTACTATTCAGATTTTGGAGAATATGCTCCGAGCTTGTGTCATTGACTTTGGAGGCTCGTGGGATCAGTTTTTGTCTTTAGCGGAGTTTGCCTACAACAACAGCTACCAGTCGAGCATCTAGATGGCCCCTTATGAGGCTTTATATTGTAGGCGGTGTCGGTCGCCGGTTGGATGGTTTGAGCAGGGAGAGGCTCAGTTGTTGGGTACGGATCTAGTACAAGATGCCTTGGACAAGGTCAGGATTATTCAGGTTAGGCTTCGTACAGCTCAGTCCAGGAAAAAGAGTTATACCGACCATAAGGTTCGTGATTTGGCATTCATGGTTGATGAGCGGGTATTGCTTCGGGTGTCCCCTATGAAGGGCATGATGAGATTTGGGAAGAGGGGCAAGCTTAGCCCTAAATATATTAGCCCGTTTGAAATTCTTAATCGAGTGGGAGAGGTGGCTTACAGACTTGCGTTGCCGCCGAGTTTATCAGCGTGCATCCAGTGTTTCATGTGTCCATGCTTCGAAAGAATCATGGCGATCCATCCCATGTGCTAGATTTCAGCATTGTCCAGTTGGACAAGGACTTGTCCTATGAGGAGGAGCCGGTAGCAATTCTAGACCGGCAGGTTCGTCAGTTGAGATCGAAGAGTTTCCCTTTTGTTCGTGTTCAGTGGAGAGGTCAGCCTGTTAAGGCAGCGACCCAGGAGTCCGAGTCCGATATGCGGAGCCGTTATCCCTATCTTTTCTCCGACTCATGTACTTCTTTCTTGTGTCCGTTCGAGGACGAACGATTGTTTTAGAGGTGGAGAATGTGATGACCCAAAAGGTCATCCCTTGTTTTAGAACTAAATTCTATGTTCTGAAGCCTTAAGACCTCTCTTTTGTCTCACCTCGATGTGCGTGTGCAGTCCGGACGTGTATCCGGAAAGCCATTATGTGAAAATATGTGAAAAATGGTAAATTTTGCTTTTAAAATGAATTTAGGTTGACTTCGGTCAACATTTTAGGTAAACGGACCCGGACTCATGATTTGACGATCCCGGCGGGTCCGTAGGAAAATATGGGACTTGGGCGTATGCCCGAAATTGAATTCCGAGGTCCCTAGCCCGAGAATTGAATTTTTAAAGAAAATTATTTTCTAGAATATAAATGAGTTTTTGGAAATGAAATATGTTTGAAATTGTTGGTATCAGGCCCGTATTTTGGTTTCGGAGCCCGATACAGGTCTTATATGTGATTTAAGTTGAGCCTGTAAAATTTGGTAAGAAAATGAGGTCATATGACGTGATTCAGAACCTTAGTTGTATAATTTGAAACTTTGAAAGTTCTTGAGATTTTCTTTGATTTTGATGCTAAATTCATAGTTATTGATGTTGTTTTGATGATTTGATCGCACTAGCAAGTCCGTATAATATTTTTGGACTTGCGTGCATGTTTGGTTTAGAGCCCCGAGGGCTCGGGTGAGTTTTGGATAGGCCACATAGTGAACTTTGGACTTAGGAAATTGCTGGTATGTTGTGCGAGCTTGCAAATGCGAAAGTCGACCTGGGCTACCTTGGTCGCAAATGCGACATTTGTATCACAAATGCGATATCGCATTTGCGAAGGGTTCCTCGCAAATGCGACAAAATCTTCACATTTGCGAAGTCAATAGGTTTTGAAGGGGGTCGCAATGTGAACACCTAATTTTTGACCACTCAAATTTTATACTAATTTAGTGTAAATATTTCTTTTAGGTCTAATCTTAATATTTTAAAACTTTTATCTTACTTTTAATATGTTTTACTTTAGAAAAAAAGGGGTTCCAAGAAAAATAAATAAAGTAAATAATAAACTAACGGAAGAACAAGAATCAGTAAATTAAGAAAGATACAAAATAATATCCCTTTTACCCATGATCTCCTCAACCGCCCCACGATTTCTCCTCCTAACTCCCATTTTTCCACTTCTTCATATTAGTGACTTTCCCACTTCCTCATATTAGTGACTTCCCCACTTCCTTATGTTAGTGGTCATGTCCCAATCCCCACTTCCTCATGTTAGTGCTCACTCCCTCATGTCTCACATCATGCGCGCACACACACAATCACTGGCACACACACACGATCAAATATATTTTGTTAACCATCTGCACATCTTAATCCTTAACTCCTACATATGCAAAGATACAGAGCAAAAAGCCATAAGCCGTATTACAAAGAGATACACGGATAGAGGGTTGAAAAATACACGCTAGATAGAGAGAGCAGCCACAATTCTCAACAGACGAGACCCATACGCTGCTTCTTACATTCTTCTTCTTCATGAAGGACTGAACAAAAAGAAAACCCTAGAAAAAAGCTAGGACATCAGCCGCAACAGTGTTGAAGAAAACACACACCCCCACCGGCGGAGCTCGATCTTCAGAGAAGAAGAGCCATTTCAATGGCTTCTTCTTGACACACCCTCACGCCAACCTGAAACAAAACACCTTTTCCCCCGTCGTTGTCTCACACCCAACTGCGACATCATTATAGCAACCAGCTCATTTGGAGAGCTGCGTTGAAGTGAGATGTCGGAAACTATTTGAGGTCGTCGTCCAATTGCCGATTCGAGTTTCGCTGTTGGTTCGCGGTACCGATTCGATTCTTTGCTGCTGTATTTCATCTTTCCTTCCGATTTCAAAGCAGTGAGACAAGCTATATTGAGGTCTGTCTCCATGTCGTTTCTACTGTTTTTTATAGCTTTAAATTTATGTATTTGTTATCATGTTGCCTTAGTAATTATGTTTGGTTATATGTTAAAACTGATTTCGACCGATTTTCATACCCTTTTATTAAGTTTATTTCAAATGGATCTGTGTTCTATTTAATAACCTTCACAGTCTCACGTTTCAGTTCTACCGTTACTTGTGTTTATGAAGATTTGGAATAATTTTGATGACAGAAGAAACGAAATGAGAAAGGTTTTTAGTTGTTCGTTCATGGTTGTTGCGCCACTTATATGCCCATGTGTAATTTTGCTTGTTTCATATTAATTTAAAACCATGATATCCATGTGGATTCCTTTCCGTTAATGTTGACTTCATTTTATTTTATATTTTTAGTTTTTGTTTTCCTTATAGTTAGCCTGTGGATATGAATATCCTTAATTTGATTTAAATATCAATATTCGTAGTTTATTTTAGTTGAGTAAAGACTTTCTTTTTATTTAAATAAATTGAGGTGCGTCGTGTCAAACAAACATGACAATTGCATGGCCCTCATTTAATTAGTTTTGTTTTTAACCCTTAGAAATCGAGGTGTGCCATTTAGTTGAATTTTCCATGGCCCTCGCAAAGTTGAAGACGCGTAGTTGCTTTAGGCGCGTTATTTTAATAACTTACCTTCCTAAATTCGGGTGCGCATTTATGTGACCCAAATTCAAATCTCAACGTTAGATAAAATGTGTCGTGGACAGCGGGTATATTTATGTAGCGTGACTTACGATGTGTTTTAAATAACTTTGAATTTTTTTCGAAATATTAAAAGCGGTTAAAATAATAGCACCCTTTTTGCTTTTTTGCTTTTGCTTTTGCTTTTGGCTATAGTATCTTGAAATATCATATTGAAGTATTTGTGCACTCAAGTGATGGAGTAAAGATTCTCTTTCATCATTACACATTACGTATAACACAAATTAGAGTAAATGTACGCAATTGTGAAGTTTCTTTCTCTGCTGTTTGTTTGGCATGATTGATCCATCTTTCTTTTTTTTGCATTCAATTAGTAGATGGTTTATTTCCATACTTAAGCCTTTTGTTTAAAAATTGTTTAGCAACCAAACCTCATATTTTGGTTTGAAGCAATGAATATTTTTGGCCGTTTGGATTTAGATAATTCAAGTCTGATTGGCCAAGAGCTAATAAAAATTCACAAGCTAGTTTCATCTTTCTGTAAATAATCTCTCTCTTTTTCTATATTAATTTCCATAACATGGCCTTCACAATAATCTTAAATTAGCTTTAGAAAAATAATTAATAAATCTCGTAGTTTGCTTTAGGCTCGATTTAGATTAGTATTGTGATTATGTATACGTTCGCGTAACATAATTGCGAATTTAACTCTAAAAAAAACTCGAGGGATGCGTTCGCGCAACCTCAATCAAATTTTCTTAAATAAATAAACAAAACGTTATTAATTGTGGACACGTTCGCGTGACATGATTTTTGACGCGCCAAAGGAAAAGAGTATACGTACGCGTAACTCAATTCTTTAATTACGAATAAATCAAGTGATTTAAAAGCGGTTTAATTGTTGAAAATGCACATAGGTTTGAATTGTTTTAAAATCATACAATTAGGCCAATAATAATAGTTGAGCGACCGTGCTAGAACCACGAAACTCGGGAATACCTAACACCTTCTCCCGGGTTAACAAAATTCCTTACCCGGATTTCTGATCCGCGGACTGCAAAACAGAGTCAACCTTTTCCTCGATTCGGGATTTGAACCGGTGACTTGGGACACCTTAAATATCCTAAGTGGCGACTCTGAATTTCTTAATATAAATAATCTCGTTTTGATTGTCCTTTAATTGAAAAAACTCCCTTATGCCCTTCAGGTGTAGGAAAAAGGAGGTGTGACAGCTCTGGCGACTCTGCTGGGGACAAGAACACAAAACTTCTGGTTCAGGGTTCAAGAATTCGAGCTTAGAATAATTGTTGTATTTGGCTTTGTTTATTATCTGATTTTATTACATGTTTGGGCCTAATGTGCTAAATGTTACTTTTTACTGCTTTGATATTATCTGAACTGTATATATAAACTGTTACGAAACCCCTCTCTTCTATCTTCTGAGGAGTGCACGCTGGCGTGACTTCTTTCTGTTAGTGTCCTATCCCAATTTAGAACGAAGTTCGGACAAGTTGCAAAGCCGGATGATCTTTTGGTTACCGGTACGCTGCCCCCCCTCGGCCCAAGCTGTCCGCTCGGGTAAGCCAGGTCTAGAACAAATAAACCTAGGTTTTTAAACATAGTATAACATAGCCTCATGCCGAATCCCTAGTAGGAACGCTTGTTTGCATCACGTGCATTTGACTTTTGGGGACTCAACACAGGGGTTGGGTCCGTCTAGGACAGGTGTACCCAAAATAACAGACCATCTTGATGCATCCTATGTGCTACATGTTGCATTTCTTCAAGGGTAAAAGGGTCATTTGGCGGACCAATAATAGTTGAGGGCGAATGAAAAAAGAAAAAAAAGAAAAAGAGGGGATGAAGTGTGAGGATAAAGCGAGTAGGGCCCAATTATGTTTTCTGTCACATTTTGTTAAGAAAAAAGGAGCTTGAAAATTCAAAAAAAAAAAAGATTTTGCACTTTTTCATCATTTTTCAAAAATTAGAAAATCAAAAAAGGAAAAAAGAAAAAAAATCCAAAATGAGTTTACATGTTTCATCATTTTTCAAAAAAGACAAAAAGATATTTTTTTCTAAATTAGTTTTTTTTTATATTCTCGTCCGTATCCAATCTGCCCGAACTACGCAAACCTGATTCTCGTCTTTCGGGGCGTGATACGTAGGCAACCCACATAGGGTCCGGTCTTCCTAGTGAATCTTAGGTTCTTGGCTTTGCGGGATCTTAGCCAAATCTTGCTTTTTTAGTCATTTTTAGCCATATAGGTTAATTTTTAGAAAAATAGCCACACTCATGTCTTGCATGTATCAAACTAGAAGGGTTATTGTCTCACATAGCATTATAGGTCTTTAACTTTATTTGGTCTTAATTTTCTCATCAAGGTGTGGGTTTACTTATCGGAGTTTGAACATGACATACTCCCCGGGACCATCCATTCAGGAGTTGCTTAAGGAGATTTTTTTTTTCTTTTTGATGTTTCGAGTCTGTTTTTCTTTTTATGTTGTCTTTTACCTTCTAGTTTTGTACAGTAATGTCGAGTCTTTGGTTATTGTATTTTCTATTTTTGTATTGAAAAAAAAGTGTATCATAAATCAAAAATCCAAAAAGAGATTTTGCTTTTTTATTTCTTTGGAAGTTTTCTTTAGAATACCAATTCTAGAATTAAAAAAATCTTTTGAGGTGTTTCTCCTTAGGAAGTTAATATCTAGAACTCCAAATAGAATATTTTTGCTTTCATATTTCCTTTAGTATATTAGGACTAAAAATTCAAAAAAAAATAAAAAGAGAAAATTTTCTTTAGTACTTCTTTAGAGAGTTTTCTTTAAGGTATTAATTTCAAAAATCCAAAATGATTTTCTTTTGAGGTGCTTTGGGAAATTGGTGAAAAATGAATTTTTTATTTTATTTTCACTAGAACTTTAGGGTTTATTTTTTATATTTCCTTCCTAAAAAAAAGGGGTCAAAAAATATTTTTCTCTTCTAGGATTTTTTCTTAATAGAGTATTTGCTTCAAAAAAAAAACAAAAAAAAACATGCTCGTTAAGCTTGAGTTTAGAATAAGTTATAGAGCATTCAGTCTAGAAAATTCAAAAAGAAAAAAAAGGATTTGCTTCTTTTATTTCTCTTTTTTCATCAGAGTAGTCACTAAGGTAAGAAAAAAAGAAGAAGAAAAAAATGAAAAAGAGAACGTTAGTTTGTTTGCTTTACTCTCGATCTTCCAGAACTACGCAAAGATCTGATTCATGCGACGTCATGATACGTAGGCAACCTACATAGGGTTCGATTGAATTATTTTTTTAATTTATTAAAAAAAAGAAAAAATAAGGGAAAAGAAAAAAAAATGGTGAAATTATGGGACATGAGAAATGAGAGAAGAAAAAGAGCGATAATCAGAAAGAAAAAGGGGAAGGAAAATGAGCGAGCTAAGAAGTGCGAGGAAAGGAAAGAAAAGAGAAGATTCAAATGGACAAATTGGGATGATGCCAACTGAAAGTGAGATTATCTTATGTTAAATTCCCTAACACTAACGTGATGGCTTCATTTTGTTATATTTATAGCAGAAGGGTGGTTGGTTTGTGGTTTTTAAAGTGGTAACTCTTCTCTACAACACAAAGTCAAAAGGCAATGACAGACAACAACAGAACTGAGTTGGTTGATACCGGTGCCCGAAAGCAGTTGGTTGAACAGGATAATGGGATGGCTGAAGAGGTAAAGATGTTGAGACAACACATGGCGGACATGTATCAGGCTTGGATGACTGGGAAGGCACCACCCCCGCCACCACCTAGCTTCCTAGATGCTGCCCTTACCCAAACTCCGGACACAATGCCAGATGATCCTCCATATTCTCCAGATCCACCCGCTTATCACAACTTTCTCAACCACCCTAGTAGCTCCATCACTCGTCCTCCAATTATCTTTTCCCAAAAATTCCCTCCTATCACATCCATTATCCCCGACAATGAATATCCACTCCAAGCTCATGATGCCTAATATTACCCCTCATAGGTTGCCCACAAGGTTCCCAACTCATACAAGCAGGGCCATGGGATGAGCTTCATGCTGAAAATGAAAAGGTTATAGGAAGAGAAGAGCGAGATAGGATACCCAGGAGGCTGAAAGGCATGGAACAATCCTTGAAGAACAAGCAAGGAAAGGAAGACCAGGGTAGCATGGCTTACAAAGAACTATCTATGTTCCCTGACGTTCGCCTGCCAAAATTTAACTTGTATGATGGGTGTGGAGATCCGGTAGCCCACCTGAGGGTCTATTACAGTGAAATGAGAAACGTTGGAGAGAAAGATGACCTGTTGATGGCATATTTCGGTAAGAGCCTGACTGGGGCAGCTTTGGACTGGCATACTTGTCAAGATGTTGGTAAGTGGACTACATTGGGTGACATGGCTCAAGATTTTGTTCGATACTTTCAATACAAATCAGGCGTTACCCCAGACTGCTCCTCCCTATCTAGAATGGAAAAGAAGCCGGAGGAAAGCTTTAGAGAATTTGGGCTCAGATGGAGGGAACAGGCTGCTTGAGTCAATACCTCGATTGGTGAAGAAGAAATAGTTGAGCTTTTACTAAAAGCCCAGGGGCCCACCTACTTCAGTCATTTGATCCCGGCCTTGGAAAAGCCTTTCAATGATGTGTTAAAAATGGGGGAGCTAGTAGATGAGGGAATCAAGTCAGGAAAAATCATGAGTTATTCGAAAGACATTCAGAACATCCCAGTAAGCTTGGGTGGAAGAAAGAGAAATAGAAGAGATTTTCCGATGGGCTTTCCCGATCAACATTTCCAGCCTCGACATCGTCCCCGAGGATATCCTTGTGCACCAGATGACCCTCCCCAATGCTACTTCTCTCCACAGAACTCCCAAATTCGTACATTATTTTCCCAGTACCCAGCTCCACAAAGTGCCTATCCACCCCCACGAGCCTACCGAAATCCCCCTGGATCAGGTTCCGGCCCAATCAGGCATTTAAGAACGAGAGGCTGCGAAAGAAGAAAACCTTCACTCCATTGGAAGAGTCATATGCCAGTGTGTTCCAAAGGTTGAGGCAATTGGACATGTTGAAGCCGATGCAGATAAAAATGTTGAATCCTCTGCCAAAGAGGTTTGATTTTTCTCAAAAGTGTGCCTATTGCTCCGATGCCCTGGGTCACAATACAGAAAAGTGTTGGTGCCTGAAAAAAGCAATTCAAGAGCTTATTGATGCAGGTAACATTGTCGTGCAAAATCCAGATGCAGCAGACACTAGCCAAAGTCCATCGCATGTCCATAATGAGACGTATATGGTGGGTATGATTTATTTTGAAAAGGAATATGAGAATTCTTCTGAGATCCTCGGAGGTCCACATGTTATGAAGCTTTCAGCGCTATCAGAGGTTGATCCTAAGAACGAGCAGGCACAGGGAACCCAAAAGCAATTTGTTAAGAACAATGTGATGGAGACTTTATGAAGGTCCTAGTATTGTTGATGTAGAAGTCAGTGGCTAAGATGTTGAGTTTGATGATTGGAAAGACGCTCTTTTCTTGGGCAGCCGGAGGGGAGCTTTGGTGGCTTCATTTGTTGTCATTTCTGTTTTTCGGGTTATTTCAGAGTTGTAATCCGGATATTGTCTTGTAATTCAAACCCTTCTATCCTTTTATTTTTTCTAGTTCCTTTAGTCGTAGTATCTCATTTAGTGTTATCTAGGTTTGTTTTAGGGTTGTACCCCAATTCATTTTGCTTGTTTTGTTGTTCAAACCCTTTTACCGTCTGTCTAATGCAATTCTCTGTTTTCTGCTATTTTTAGTCATTCTTTTAGTCCTCTTCTCCTTTTACAGTTCTTTTCATGGTGGTTCTTGTGACATGACATGCACAACATAATTCTCAGCCTGATTTTTGAAAGTCAGTTTAGTCAGGAAGCAATGAGACAATTTTGAAGATGATGGGGACATTTTAGGGAAATACGTAAAGGCATTATGAGATCACTTCAAGCCCGAATTGTGTGAAACTGGGGCAGATAGAGCATAAAGAAACCCTATTGAAACGCATCATGCCGCATTAGGTTGAAGCCAACGGCAAGTTTGCCCAAATTGACAAGGGTCGTTCGTGGTAATGAGAGTGAGGGTGTTGTCCAATGGGGCTTTGTAGTTAACAGATGTAGAAGGCGAATGTGTGGATATGATTATCAAGTCTGGTACAATCAACAGATATTACAAATGTTTTCCTTGGTTTGCTTAATTGTGTAGTTTATATTTGGCATATTTTGGAGATTGGAATGACGAAGGCATTTTGTTCTTCTATCTAAATACTTTATCCTTCGTTACTCTTTTGAGACTTATTTATTTTCTTTCATACCCCTCTTTCAGAATCAGTAGCAAAGATCAGAAATGCAAGTGTGAAAGATAAGTAAAGGAAAAAGAAGAAGAAAAAGAGAAAAAAACAACAACAAAAAGAGAAAAAGAAGAAAGAAAAGAAAAGAAGAAAAAGAGGAAGAAAAAGGAAAGAAAAATCACAACAACAAAGTAATTTCTATGACACGAACTACGTTCGACCTGATTCCTTTTAAGGATACGTAGGCAGCCTCACGGTTTGGTTCCATCAAAATAAAAATCCAAAAGTCCCCAAGCAAACAAACTGGGAGAAGTTGTGTTTGCTATAAAAAATCTGATTCCAAAAGTTGTAATTTTAAACCCATGTCGAACTGTTTTGAGCCTTTGATACCCTTTCTTTCTAACCCCATCCAAAAGCCCACATTACGGTCCAAAGAAAGACCTTCTGATCAGTCTTCGAGAGATGCCAAGTCGAGCAAATAGAGGTGATTCATATCAGGGTAACACTCTGGTCCAAGCAGGAAAAGTAATGAAAATGAGAGAGTCTTATTGGTGAAAACCTTCATGGGCACCTTGAGGCGACGGAAGTTGAGAGAAAGAATAAAATGAGAGAGGCTTGATGGTGAAAACCCTTTGGGCACTACAAGTCGAATAAGGATTGTAAATCAGATTGGATAATCGAAGCATTGAAGCCCAGTTTCACGGCTTAGAGGGTACAATAATAGTTGAACATCAGACTTGCTTAACAGAATAGGCCACAGGTGCATGTCATGGTCGTTAGAGTTGGTATCCAATCTGATAGGTTTCTCATTTGTAGTTTTCTTGTTAGGAATCATCTCTTTCCCTTGTCCTTTACTCTGTTTCTTTTGTCATGTTTACTTCCTTTTTCTGAGTCTGTTTGGTCAAAACAAGTGAGAAATGACTTCAAAATTTGCCACCAGCTTTCCAAGTGCACAGAATGAGATCTGGCTAGCACATCAAAACATCATAAGTCAGGAAAGAACAACAAGCGCACGGAACTGGTAACAATCAACATGCTTTGGGATCCTTGTGAAATACAAAGCTTTGGTACATATCAATCCCCGGACAATGCAACAAATGGAGGGTGTTAGGTGAACGAATCAAAGGTATCTTCTGTGGTAAGATTGACAAAAGTGGTTAACCAGTGGCAAGCAAGGTCTTCCAAGCAGAAATCAAAGTTATCATGGCAAGCGAGGGAGCAGTAGACCTCAAGGCCAGGGCCAGTGGTTTAAGTCAAGGAAGAACATCATATACACTGAGTTGGTAACAATCAACATGCGTTGGGATCCATGTGAAATACAAGGGACAAAAAAAGGTGGTAAACCAGTGACAAACAAGATCTTCCATGCAGAAATAAAAGCTATCATGGCAAGCGATGGAGCAATAGACCTCAAGACCAAGGCCAGTGATTTAAATCAGGAAAGAACAACGTGTGCATTGAAGTTGGTAATAATCAATATACCGTGGGGATCATGTGAAACTCAAAGGTTTGGTAGATGTCGGTTCATGAGCAATGCAACAGATAGAAGGTATCGAGTCTGAACGAATTAGAGGTATTTTCTGTGATAAGGGTGACAGAGAAAGTGGTCAATCAATAAACAGGCAAGGTCTTTCAAGTTGAAACCAAAGTTATCATGGGAAAGTGAAGGAGCAATCGCCTTCAAAGTCAATGCCACAAACTAACCACCATATTTATAAACTCACAAGTTTTCTTTGTTTGAAACAGGGACAAAACTTGTGTCCAAATCAAAGCTTGGAAGTTTGAATTTTTTTCAAATGTCATGCCCAAATTTTGTCAGCACAAAGGCAGTTTGAGAAGGGGAAAGGAAAATTTGTTCGATCTGTAGGAACCCACCATGAGGAAAAGCATGGTTCAGAGGCAAGGAATTTTGTTCGTTCTGCAGAGATCCTCTAGAAAGAAAGCATGGCTCAGGTAAGTTCATTCTCGGCTCTTCAGGACCCTCCTGGATAATGAGATTTAGTTTTAAGTGTTCAGGACCCTCCTGGACAATGGGATTTAGTTCTAAGACCTTCATAAAAAATAAGATTTAGCGTAAGTTTTACCTTTAGGAAATAGGATTTAGCTTTGAAGTTGTCACTCTTAAGGTGAGATTTAATTTGAAATTTTCAGGACCCTCCTGGAAAATAGGACTTAGTTTCAAATTCAAAATAATCATGAGTAGTAAGATCTAGCATAAATGTACCCCAAAAGAATATAAGTTGGTTTCAAAATTTTTGTTCTAGAGATAGAATTCAGTTAGGAGTTGTCACGACCCTCCTAGAAAATAAGACCTAGTTTAAAAATCGAAACAATCATAAATAGAAAAATCTAGCATAAATGTACCCCAAAGGAATATAAGTTGGTTTCAAAGATTGCACATTTAAGATAGGATTCAATTAGGAGTTTTCAGGACCCTCCTGAATAATGGGACCTAGCTTTAAGATTTCTATTAGATAACAAGATTTAGCATAAGTTCTGTTGTAGGGTAATATAATTTAGCCGTAAAATTGTCACTCTTAAGATAAGACTTGATTTTTGATTGTCATACCCTCCTAGATAATAAAACGTAGTTTAAAACTGGCTTGGATAACAAGATTTAGCATAAGACATACCTTCAGTAGATATAATTCAACTTTAAAATTGTCGTTTAATTAAGAGTTTAAGACCCTTTTAGATAACAAGATTTAGCGGAAGTAACACCTTTAGAAGATATAACTTAGATTTAAAATTGTCGTTTAGTTAAGAGTTGTCAGGACCCTCCTGGATAATGGGGAGTAGTTTAAGACCCTCTTAGATAACAAGATTTAGCGGAAGTCATACCTTTAAAAGATATAGCTTAGATTTAAAATTGTCGTTTAGTTAAGAGTTGTCCGGACCCCCTGGATAATGGGACATAGCTTTCAAATTCTTAGTAATATTTGGTAATATGATTCAGTTTAACACTCACATATGCGCCCAGCTACCAAACTGGGGCAGAAAATTTTCTTTGTTTTGTCTATTTTTGTTGAAATCAGGGACCCGCTTGGAGAACAGGGAGAAGCAAGTCAATTTTCAGCAATCAGGCGCCCACCTGGAGAGCAAGGGAATACAATTCAAGTTTCAGCAATCAGGCGCCCACCTGGAGAGCAAGGGAATACAATTCAAGTTTTGGCAATCAGGCGCCTACCTGGAGAGCAAGGGAATACAATTCAAGTTTTAGCAGTCAGGCGCCTACCTGGAGAGCAAGGGAATACAATTCAAGTTTCAGCAATCAGGCGCCCACCTGGAGAGCAAGGGAGTACAGTTCAAGTTTCAGCTTTCAAGTTCTTATTGATATTTGGTAACATGATTCAGTTTACACTCACATATGTGCCCAACTACTAAATTGGGGCAGAAATTTTTCTTTGTTTTTGTCTATTTTGTTGAAATCAGGCGCCCACCTGGAGAGCAAGGGAATACATTCAAGTTCAGCAATCAGGCGCCCACTTGGAGAGCAAAGGAATACAATTCAAGTTCGGAAATCAGGAGCCCGCCTAGAGAGCAGAGGGAAGACGACTCAAGTTTCAAGATAAAACAGTGTCAAGCAACAAGAGAATATGGTTCAAGTTCACGAGTAATCAGGCGCCCACCTGAAAAAAAGGGAATTCAATTCAGAATGCAATTCAGGTCAACAACAAAAGAAGCTCGCGTCAATAATGCAAGTCAGCAGTCTGAGATGATCAACAGAAGTTAGCCACAATCCAGAATAAAAAGAAAAGAAAAAAACAAAACAAAAAGAAAGGCAATAAGTGAATCCAAATGCAGAAGTTAATGAAAGATGTGAGCTGCTCAAGACAGGGCTGAATTCACAAGCTCTGCATGTCCCGTCTTGGTTTGAGAAGCTGAAGAAGATTGAACCAATATCTGTGGCTAACAAGCATCAAGATTCAGATCAGGGTCCGCATGAAAAACCAACCAAGACTCAAGATCAAGCTTCAGAAGACTCATAGATAAGAATCTTGTAACTCGTAGCTGATAGGCTTAGTTAGTCTTTTTTATTTTTTATTTTTATGTAATAACGGGACCACGGATCGGGGCCTCGGACGGAACCTCACTCGACTCTCGAACATCACTCCATTACCTCATCCACTTCTGAACTACACGCGATCTAATTCCCTTATAACCCGGGATAAGTAGGTTGTCCAAAACCAGGACTCGGTAGCATGTTTTCTTTTTATTTTTTTTCCTCTTTTGAATAATGATATGGTCAAAAATTAGTCACATGGTTCACTTTATCTTTGCCCGAAAACTCTTCGTGTTTCCGAGCAAAGAGGGGCAGCTGTGAACACCTAATTTTTGACCACACTCAAATTTTATACTAGTTTAGTGTAAATATTTCTTTTAGGTCTAATCTTAATATTTTAAAACTTTTATATTACTTTTAATATGTTTTACTTTAGAAAAAAAGGGGTGCCAAGAAAAGTTAAAATAAAGTAAATAATAAATTAATGGAAGAACAAGAATCAGTAAATTAAGAAAGATACAAAATAATATCTCTTTTACCCATGATCTCCTCAACCGCCCCACGATTTCTCCTCCTAACTCCCATTTTTCCACTTCTTCATGTTAGTGACTTTCCCACTTCCTCATATTAGTGACTTCCCCACTTCCTTATGTTAGTGGTCATGTCCCAATCCCCACTTCCTCATGTTAGTGCTCACTCCCTCATGTCTCACATCATGCGCGCACACACACAATCACTGGCACACACACACGATCACATATATTTTGTTAACCATCTGCACATCTTAATCCTTAACTCCTACATATGCAAAGATACAGAGCAAAAAGCCATAAACCGGATTACAAGGAGATACACGGATAGAGGGCTGAAAAATACACGCTAGATAGAGAGAGCATCCACAATTCTCAAAAGATGAGACCCATACACTGCTTTTTATCTTCTTCTTCTTCTTCATGAAGGCCTGAACAAAAAGAAAACCCTAGAAAAAAGCTAGGACATCAGCCGCAACAGTGCTGAAGAAAACACAAACCCCCACCGGCGGAGCTCAATCTTCAGAGAAGAAGAGCCATTTCAATGGCTTCTTCTTGACACACCCTCACGCCAACCTGAACCAAAACACCCTTTCCCCCGTCGTTGTCACACACCCAGCTGCGACATCGTTATAGCAACCAGCTCATTTGGAGAGCTGCGTTGAAGTGAGATGTCGAAAACGATTTGAGGCCATCGTCCAATTGCTGATTCGAGTTTCGTTGTTGTTTCGCGGTACCGGTTCGATTCTTTGCTGCTGTATTTCATCTTTCCTTTCGATTTCAAAGCAGTGAGACAAGCTATATTGAGGTCTATCTCCATGTCGTTTTTACTATTTTTTATAGCTTGAAATTTATGTATTTGTTATCATGTTGCCTTAGTAATTGTGTTTGGTTATATGTTGAAACTGATTTCGACTGATTTCATACCCTTTTATTAAGTTTATTTCAAATGGATTTGTATTCTATTTAATCACCTTCACAGTCTCACATTTCAGTTCTACCATTACTTGTGTTTATGAAGATTTGGAATAATTTTGATGACAGAAGAAACGAAATGAGAAAGGTTTTTAGTTGTTCGTTCATGGTTGTTGCGCCAGTTATATGCCTATGTGTAATTTTGCTTGTTTCATATTAATTTAAAACCATGATATCCCTGTGGATTCCTTTCCGTTAATGTTGACTTCATTTTATTTTATATTTTTAGTTTTTGTTTTCCTTATAGTTAGCCTATGGATATGAATATCCTTAATTTGATTTAAATATGAATATACGAAGTTTATTTTAGTTGTGTAAAGACTTTCTTTTTTTTTTGAAATAAATTGAGGTGCGCCGTGTCAAACAAACATGACAATTGCATGGCCCTCATTTAATTAGTTTTGTTTTTAACCCTTAGAAATCGAGGTGTGCCATTTAGTTGAATTTTCCATGGCCCTCGCAAAGTTGAAGACGCATAGTTGCTTTAGGCGCGTTATTTTAATAACTTACCTTCCTAAATTCGGGTGCACATTTATGTGACCCAAATCCAAATCTCAACGTTAGATAAAATGCGATGTTGACCGCGAGTACATTTATGTAGCGTGACTTACGATGTGTTTTAAATAACTTTGAATTTTTTCCGAAATATTAAAAGCCGTTAAAATAATAGCACCCTTTTTTCCTTTTGCTTTTACTTTTGGATATAGTATCTTGAAATATCATATTGAAGTGTTTGTGCACTCAAGTGATGGAGTAAAGATTCTCTTTCAGTATTACACATTACGTATAACACAAATTAGAGTAAATGTAAGCAATTGTGAAGTTTCTTTCTCTGTTGTTTGTTTGGCATGATTGATCCATCTTTTTTTTTTTTTTGCATTCAATTAGTAGATGATTTATTTCCATACTTGAGCCTTTTTGTTTAAAAATTATTTAGCAACTGAACCTCATATTTTGGTTTGAAGCAATGAAGATTTTTGACCGTTTGGATTTAGATAATTCAAGTCTGATTGCCAAGAGCTAATAAAAATTCACAAGCTAGTTTCATCTTTCTGTAAATAATCTCTCTCTTTTTCTATATTAATTTTCATAACATGGCCTTCACAATAATCTTAAATTAGCTTTAGAAAAATAATTAATAAATCTCGTAGTTTGCTTTAGGCTCGATTTAGATTAGTATTGTGATTATGTATACGTTCGCGTAACATAATTACGAATTTAACTCTAAAAAGACTCGAGGGATGCGTTCGCGCAACCTCAATCAAATTTTCTTTAATAAATAAACAAAGCGTTATTAATTGTGGACACATTCGCGTGACATGATTTTTGACGCTCCAAAGGAAAAGAGTATACGTACGCGTAACTCAATTCTTTAATTACGAATAAATCAAGTGATTTAAAAGTGGTTTAATAGTTGAAAATGCACATAGGTTTGAAATTGTTTTAAAATCAGATAATTAGTCCAATAATAATAGTTGAGCGACCGTGCTAGAACCACAAAACTCGGGAATACCTAACACCTTCTCCCGGGTTAACAGAATTCCTTACCCGGATTTCTGATCCACGGACTGTAAAACAGAGTCAACCTTTTCCTAGATTCGGGATTTGAACCAGTGACTTGGGACACCTTAAATATCCTAAGTGGCGACTCTGAATTTTTTAATATAAATAATCCCGTTTTGATTGTCCTTTAATTGGAATAAAAGCTCCCTTATGCCCTTTGGGTGTAGGAAAAAGTAGGTGTGACACGCAATTGCGAACCCTGGTCGCAATTGCGACATCTGCGACCTGCAAATTCATAACTTAGCCGAAAATCTTTCATTTTTCAAACCTTTTCAAAACTTAAACACTTTTGGGCAATTTTTCAAAGATAAGTACTCTTCCAAATCAATTGTAAGTAATTTCTAACTCGATTTCATTAATCTTTAACATCTTTTCACATGATTTCAACTCAAAATCAAGGGGTTTCATGGGGGGGGGGATTGAGTGTTTTAGGTAGAGCTTAGGTTTTTCAAATTTTTGGGATTTGGACCTCGATTTGAGGTCTGATTTCAAAATAAATTATATATTTGGGTTTGTGGGTGAATGGGTAATCGGGTTTTGGTCTGAACCTCAGGTTTTGACCATGTGGGTTGGGGGTCGATTTTTGACTTTTTGGGAAAAACTTTAGAAAACCTATTTTCATGCATTAGAATTGATTCATTTAGCATTTACTGATATAGTTAAGTAACTTGTGGCTAGATACGACCGAATTGGTGGTGGAATCAAGAGGTAAAGCGGTAGTTGAGGCTTGAATTGTGTTCGTGGCATTGAGGTAAGTGTTTGGTCTAACCTTAACTTGAGGGATTAGAAGTTGTGTCCTATTTGCTATGTGCTAGTTGTTGAGTACGACGTATAGGCATGGTGACGAGTATCTATACGTCCGTGGGTCTTATATTATGATTAATGTGACTCCGTTTATATTGTTCATGCTTTATGTGATGATTTCTATTGTTGAGCAAGACTTGTGGAAGTAATATTGGTATTTGAACATTGACTAGCATTGGCTCAAGTTGTAAAATGATTTGGGGAAGTATAATTGGCAATCGAACATTATAGAGAATTGGCTCAAATTGTGAATTGAGTTGTGAAGTAAATGTGAAAAAGAAAAGAGGATTATGATATTATCTTCCTTGCCGGGATGTTGTTGTTTTAAGGTTATCTCCCTTGTCGGGATGTTATAGTTTTGATATTGTTTCCCTTATCGGGATATGATTGTTGTACTATTGTTCCATTGCCGGGTTTTTATTGTGAATTTGTTGATTTTCTTGCCCTTATTTCTTTGTGACTGTTGTTTGGGTGAGGAAGAGTGTTAAAGCACGAATGGTGATGTCGTGTATGATTTTTTTTGTGAGGACGAGAGTAAAAGCACTAAGGGTAATGCCGTGCCGCACAATATACAATTCCGTGCCATAATATAACTGTTAATGCACGAAGGATCATTTCGTGCCATGATTATGTGAGGTAAAAGCACGAACGGTGATGTCGTGCCGATTTTATTGATTTTATGGTGAGGACGAGAGTAAAAACATAAAGGGTGATGTCGTGCACTTGTCTTTGATTTTCCTGACTTCTACTGATAATTGAGTGTTCTTTACATTTAACTGTTGGTTTCTGTTGCTACTTGTTTTTCCCTGCAGCATGTTTCCCCTCTTATCCTTAACTGTACATTTCTACCTTTATTTTTCGTTGTATATGATTTAACTGCACAGGTTTATTTGGTATTCTGGTCCTAGCCTCGTCACTACTTCGTCGAGGTTAGGATAGGCACTTACTAGCACATGGGGTTGGTTGTGCTGATACTACACTTTGCACTGTGTGCAGATCCTGGTACTGGAGCTTACGGACCTTAGCTTTGGGTTGCTTCCTTCAATCAATTCGGAGATCCGAGGTAGTCCTGCAGGCATCCACAGGCCTTGGCGTCTCCTCCTATCCTTTCATCCTATTTTATTTATGTATTTCTGAGACAATATTGTATTTATTTTTGGACCCTTATTTGTAGTATTCCTAGACCGTCTGTGAAATTGTGACACCAATTATGGGTAGTCTTTGTTTAAGGAATTGTATTGGTAATATTTAAATGGTTATGTTTTTTTCTTCTGCTTATTAAATTCCGTTGTTTATATAATGTTAGTTCATAATTGTCAAGGGATTAAAATGGAAAAAAGGTAAATAATTCAAATGGTTGGCTTTCCTAGCTTTCACTAGTAGGCGCCATCACGGCTCTCGAGGGTGAGAAATCCGGGTCGTGACATTCGTCCTGTTAGCCTCTGCATGGCTTTCACACTATCCACAATGGTGATATCTTCGACAGCCTTGATGTTATCGGGGTTGATCTTGATTCCTCGATTAGATACCATGAAGCCGAGAAACTTGCCTGAGCCAACTCTGAAGGCACATTTTTCCGAGTTAAGCTTCATGTTGTACTTCCTCAAGATTTTGAATGTTTCCTGCAAGTGAGTTAAATGGTCCTCTACGCGCAGGGACTTAACTAACATATCGTCAATGTAAACTTCCATCGTTTTACCTATCTGTTCTTCGAACATCTTGTTAACTAGGCGTTGATATGTGGCTCCAGCATTCTTTAGCTGAAGGGCATTACATTGTAACACTAAGTTCCAAACTTAGTGATAAACGAGGTCTTTTTCTAATCCTCTGGGTTCATCTAAATTTGATTGTACCCGGAGTAGGCGTCGAGAAAAGTTAAAATCTCATGGCCAGTCATGGCATCAATCATAGATCGATGTTAGGTAGTGGAAAAGAATCTTTAGGGTATGCTTTGTTCAAATCCTTATTATCTACACACATTCTAAGCTTCTTTCCCTTTTTAGGAACTACAACTATGTTAGCTAACCATTCGGGATATTTTACCTCCCGAATAGAACTTATTTTAAGAAGTTTGGTTACCTCGTCCTTTATGAACACGTGCTTCACCTAGGGCTGGGGCCTCTTTTTTTGCTTGACCGATTTGAACCTCGGGTCGAGGCTTAGCCGATGTGTTGTTATTTCCGGTGGAATTCCTGTCATATCTAAATGGACCAAGCAAAGCAATCCATATTATCAATAAGAAATTGAATGACTTTTTTCCTGAGTTCGGGGGTTAATCCTGTTCCCAGGTATACCTTTCTTTCGAGCATGTATTCGATCAGTATGACCTGCTCCATTCCTCGATTATTGACTAGGTTGCATCAGACTTTTCTGGAACGACGAAACTTCGAGGAGTAAGGAAATCATCATCTTCATCTTCAATTACTTGTTGTTCTGATTCTGTCGAGGCTGGAGGCGGTGATTGCTATTTGGCTGCTTGCTTATCTTTGGTATTCGACTTTCCCGAGGTCGAAGGCTCTGGTATCGGTGTCACTTCATCGACTGCAAACATCTCCTTTGCAGTGTGTTGTTCTCCATAGACTATTTTTACCCCATCCTCTACTGGGAATTTCATCATCTCGTGAAGGGTCGAAGGTACTGTCCTCATGTTATGGATCCATGGCCTCCCGAGAAGTGCATTGTACCTCATGTCACCTTCGATGACATGAAATTTTGTATCTTGTATGGTCCCGGATACGTTTATTTGTAGGATTATCTCCCCCTTTGTTGTTTCGTTTGCCATATTGAAGCCATTTAAGACCCGGGATGCAGGTATAATCTGATCCTTTAAGCCGAGCTGCTCTACGACCCTCGATCTGATTATGTTTGCCGAGCTACCTGGATCTACTAGAACACGTTTAACTTGAATTTTATTTAAAAGGATAGAAATTACCAAGGCATCATTGTGCGGCTAAGATATGCCTTCTGCTTCCTCATCATAGAATGATAAGGCACCCTCGGGCGCATAGCTCCGAGTCTATTTTCTCTGGTGATCGACACCTTGGTGCGTTTGAATATGGGTCTTTGTGGGTCATCGACACCACAAACGATCATGTGGATCACATGTTGTGGTTTTTCCTGCTCGTTTTTTCAGCTTGCATCTCTCTCCCTGAAGTGATTCTTAGCTCGATCATTGAGAAATTCTCGAAGGTGACCCTCGTTGAACAACCGAGCTACCTCCTCCCTTAGCTACCTGCAATATTCGGTTCTATGGCCATGTGTGCCATGATACTTACACATTAAGTTTGGATTCCTTTGAAAGGGGTCGGTTCGTATAGGCCTGGGCACTTGGTATCTTTGATTCTTCCAATAGCTGACACAATCCCTGACGCATCTACCCTGAAATTATACTCTGACAATCGAGGAGACTCTGCGGGGTCGGTATGTTTATCGAACCCATTCTTACTCATGAGTCCCCAAGAACTTTGACCTAGATCGCTTCTCCGATCATTCTGAGGAGTGTTACGACCCAAGCCGTTGCTTTTTCGATCGACATATGGCCAATACCGTTCTTTGTTGAATCTTGATTCCTTGTTTGTATCCCTCGGAGGCCTAGCCGCCAACCTATTAAGATGAACTGAGGCCGATGGGGCTCCCAACTGGTCGTCCGCGACCCTAGTTTTGGACTGGTAACGGTTATGCACATCTGACCATGTCACAACAGGATACTCAATCAAGTTCTGCTTTAATTGTCGAGATACTATCGAACCCCGTTCGTTCAAACCCTGCATAAAGGCATGTACTTCCCAGTCATCGGAGACTGGTGGTAGTTCCATTCTTTCCATCTGAAACCTGGACACGAACTCCCTCAACATCTCATCGTTTCTTTGTTTTATCTTGAAGGCATCCGATTTCCTCGTTGCCACCTTTATGGCCCCAGCGTGTGCTTTCATGAAGGCGTCTGCTAAAATAGCAAACGAATCAATAGAGTCAGGAGGTAAGTTGTGATACCAGATCATAGCTCCTTTTGATAGTGTTTCTCTAAACTTTTTCAACAAAACTAATTCGATCTCATTGTCATTCAAGTCATTTCCTTTGATCCCACAAGTGTATGAAGTAATATTCTCATTAGGGTAAGTTGTCCATTGTATTTAGGTATATCGGGCATGCAAAACTTCTTGGGAATGGGCATCGGAGCTGCACTCGAAGGGAATGGTTTTTGTACGAACTTTTTGGCATCCAAACCTTTCAAGACCGGATGTGCCTCAGGTATTTGATCAACACGGGAGTTATAAATCTCCACCTTTTTGTCATTGTCTTTAATCTCCTTTTCCCTGGACTCGATCCTCTTGGTGAGCTCTTTAAGCATTTTCATAATGTTGGGGTCAGTCCCCAAATCATTTTCCTTCGACCTCTCTTGTGCCGGTTCAATACGCCGAGTGTTTTCTGGTTCAGCTATACTCGGGGTCTTATTCTAACTTTGAAGTTGAGCGATGGCGATTTATTGAGCTTGCAACATCTTGAATATCACTTGGAGGTTGATTCCCCCATCTCTCATTCCTTGTGCTCCTTGTCCACCAGATCGAGCTTTCCTACGTACACTCCCTTCGGGGTCTGTGCCTAAATCCGTGTTTAGAGCAATATGTGAACTAATATCAACTGGTTCCGTATTTGGCACTTCCTCAGGGTTTATTGGTGGTACACCGACCCCTATATTGTTGTTTTCTCCAAGACCTTCGTTGTCATGAACATGTGTGTTTTGTGAGCTAAACATATTTCAGCCTGAGAATCAAAAATTCTTGACAAGAAAAAATGTAAAAATAACCTGTGTTATGAGAATCAGTAATGAAATAATCACTATTATCTTTAGCCCCACGGTGGGCGCCAAACTGTTTACCTCGAAAATATGAGTAACAATTAAATTTGATTTGTGATTTTAAAGATGCGTGATTTAGTTCAATACCAATTAATAATCAAGAAATGTGAAGTATAGATGAAGGAAAATAAGCAAGACCAAAGAAGTAGATAAGTTAGTAGGAAGTAATGACCTCGAGTTTAGTGACCTCGAGGTGGACCAAGAACAGTAAAGTAAGAGCGATAAAGATAAAAGGACAATTCTGATGAGCTATGAGCAAAAAGTAGAGAGTATATTCTTTTGTCAATAATTAGATGATCTTTAAAAATGATTGGGGTCCCCTTTATATAGGAGGGGAGCCCTAAAATAAGGTACATTTCAATTTACAATAAAGAATCTTATTGGTACAGCTGTCTAACCGCCTAGTACGGAACATACAATCCTATTTCAGGATTTGCGCCATGATTTTGGGGACATGACGGAAATCTCGCTCAGTCTGTTAGAAATCCACAATTGCACTATTTCGGGGTCGAGCATACTCGGCTTCGGTATTCCTCGTACTCATATCTCCGGGCATTGCATCATGCCTTCGAGCACCAGTCTGGTCGTCAGGATCGAACTCAACCTCGCCTGAACTCGGGCTTAAGATGGACTCTCGAGCCTATAAATCAGAAGCATATGATTTTGACTGTTTACACATATATCGAATACACATTAGTTTTCAAATTAGATGAGGTCGACTAGATAAGATGGTATTTGAATAAGCTTATAAGCTAGTCAAATTAACTTAATTATATATACTTTTTAGCTTATTTAATGTAAAGCATAATCATATAGACCAACTAGAATTTTGGTTAAAGTTATCTATTTGTTGTAGGTTTAGGTTTCCTGTAGTATACAGACTTGTATTATATTGCTCTCTGTATGTCTATAGACTTAGGAATCTTATACATCATGGAACTCCTTATATATATTCTTGTTGTAATCACACATGACGATTAGCAATAAAAGAACTCTTTATGGTATCGGAGCCTTAAGTGGTTTAATCAACCAAAGGAATTTTTTTTTCACGAAGATGTTATTGATATGAGGGATGACATCAACTCCTCATCGACCTCTAATACACCAACCACACACGCTCAATTTCCCATATCTCCTTTTATGCCCTTACCAAATCTTGCGCATCAACTATCGGTAAAACTCATATCATCAAACTTCCTGTTGTGGAAGGCACAGTTATACCAATTGTGTGTGGTTGTAGTCTCAACCATCATATTGATGGTAGCGAGCCAATTCTGACACATTTTCTTGATCAGAATATGCTAAATTCGGCTTACAAAGTATGGGTACGAGACGACCAACTTGTTCTAAGTTGGATTGTTGCATCAGTTTCTGAAAATATTCTGCCTCAATTAGTTGGAGCAGAGACTATTCGTGCGGGTTGGGATAAACTTGTTGCTGCATATGCTTCAGGATCGAAGCCACTAATTCGTTAACTCAAGATGCAGTTGCATACCTTGCGTCGTGGCAACGCAAGTATTGAGCCCTATGTACAAAAGGCCAAAGGAATCGCGGATAGATTAACTGCATTACAACATCCGATTCCCAATGATGATTTAGTTGAATTTGTTAATTCTTGCTGGACTAGGCCCTGCCCATCGGCCCTTCAACAGGTCGCTAGAATCACGTCAAGAAGGTATTATGTTTGATGCATACCTTCTCCTTAATGAAGAAAAATAGTTAAAAAGAGATGAGACCATTAATATTATTGCACCCACCGCTCAGTTCACTCAGAGTTCTATTTCTACCACTCGAGGGTGTGGTAGAGGACGAGAAGGGAGTGGTCGCGGACGCTCCTCCATCCAAGGGTTCACACAGAATAATCAAAATCGTAACTTTCAAGCATCTAACCAATTGACTAAAGCAAATCAATAGTCTTCTGACTTCTCTGAATTTATCTGCCATAATTGTGAAAGAAAAGGTCATATTTCACGTGTATATCCTTTACCACGAGCCAACAATAGCAGCATGGTGTCTGGCTGACCCACTTCTAATCTTGTTGGTTCTCCCAATCCACCTACACAAATTCGGTTAATGGATAGTGGCACCACGCATCATCTCACAACAGACCTTGATAATCTAGGCATTCACTCTAAGTATCAAGACCCAGAAGAAGTGACATTAGGTAATGGTTCCAAATTGTCTATATCTCATATTGGTAAAAGTTATATTCTTGTTTCCAATCAAAAGTTCAATCTTGATAATATTTTATATGTTACTCTTGCTACTCACAATTTATTATCAATTATCTCCTTTGCTAAGTCTAATCAAGTGTCTGTTGAGTTGTTTCCTAACTATTTTTTGATTAAGGATTTGGCAACGAGAAAAATCTGATACAAGGGGTCGAGTTGTGGCGACTTATATTCTCTTCCGGTGCTGCATTCTTCATCACCTGCTTCTTATGCAACTTCTCTTGGCGTTTGGCATGATCGTCTAGCTCATCCATCTTACCCTACAGTTCACCATGCTTTACCATCTAATGTGCTTGCATCATCATCAAATAAATATCCTAGTTTATGTTCTACATGTGCTGTTAGTAAGAGTCATAAACTTCCTTTTAAAGAATCTTGCTTCAAGGCCACATGGCCTTTAGATTTAGTTTGTTCAGATGTTTGGGGCCTAGCTCCAGTAGCTTCGAAGGATGTTTATCGCTATTATGTCATCTTTTTTAATCATTTCAGCAAATATACATGAATTTATTTTCTTATATTTAAATCTGAAGTATTTTCAGTTTTTATTCAATTTCATACTATTGTTGAAAAATATTTTGGTCACCCTATTAAATGCTTTCAAGCAGACTAGGGAGGAGAGTTTTGAGCCTTAACAAATTATTTGAGAGACAATGGAATTGTGCAACGTTTTTCATACCCCTATACCCCTGAACAAAATGGTTGTGCCGAGAGAAAAGACAAACACATTGTTGAAATTAGGCGTGCCCTTCTACATCATTCCAATGTTCCTCATTAATTTTGGACAAATGCATTAAGATGACTATATATACTATTAATATATTACTCACTCCCTAGTTGAACAATAAATCCCCATTTCGTGTATTGTTTAATAGGAATCCTGATTATTTTTTGTTACGCATCTTTGATTTCTTATGCTTTCCTTGGCTTTGCCCTTACACAAAGGACAAACTTTCACTTAGATCCCGTCCATGTATATTTTTGGGATACAGTAAATTACATAAAGGATATAAATGCTTTGACATGGCTTCTTCCAAATTCTATGTTTCTCGTCCATCATTTTTAATGAGTCTATTTTTCCTTTTGTTTCACAGGATGTTGTGGCGCCCAACTCCTCCACTAAAACCACTATTGATCCATTGATTATTGATCTACCTTACCAACAGACCACATCAAGCACTACCTCACCACCAGAGAAGCAGAGTTATCCCAACTCCTCACCTTCGACTTCTTCCACAAGGCCAACATCACTGGCATCTACAAGTGTGGCTCATGGACATAACGGTAATGATAATTCCTCTTCTCCATCAAGCATACCGATTTGTGCTGACTTATCTACAAACAATATGGTTGAAACATCATTTTTACCATCTAGACCTGGGAACTCCACTAATCAATCTACTCACAGAATGGTCACACGAGCGCATACGGGCTCATTGAAACCAAAGAGACCTTTCTCTTTGTAAGCAACTAGCTCAATCTAACCTGAGCCCTCTTGTTATTCACAGGCTGCTAAGTATGCCAATTGGCGTCGAGCTATGACTGAAGAATATAATGCTCTTATTCAGAACGGTACTTGGCAACTAGTACCTCCTTCACCATCCCGAAATGTAATTGGTTACAAGTGGGTTTACAAAATAAAATTAAAATCAGATGGATCTTTGGATCGCTATAAAGCAAGGCTTGTGGATAAGGGATACCACCAACATCCGGGAATAGATTTTGTTGATATATTTAGCCCAGTTATCAAACCGACGACTATTCGATTATTGCTTTCATTAGCTATGTCTCATCAATGACATATCACCTACCTAGATGTCTCAAATGCATTTCTTCATGGTCGTCTCGATGAGGTAGTATATATGTCTCAGCCCCCGGGTTTTGTTGATCCCACTCGACCAGACCATGTATGTCTTCTCAAACGCTCTCTTTATGGCCTGAAACAAGCTCCCCGAATGTGGAATAAATGCCTCACTGATGCCTTACTTTCACTAGGATTTTTGTGATCCAAAACTGATGGTTCATTGTTTTTTAAGTGTGATGGTGAAAGAAAACTCTTTTGTCTAATCTATGTCGATGATATCTTAGTAATGGGCTCTGACTCTGCTCTTGTACAGTCTCTCGTTACTCAACTACAGAATAAGTTTGCGGTTCGTGACTTGGGGAAACTCTCATACTTTTTGGGCATCGAGGCGCATTGGACGAGTGCTGGATTGCATTTGCAACAAGGGAAATAGGTGGGTGATCTCTTGAAACGTGTTCAGATGGATTCCTGTAGCAACATTTCCGCTCCAACTTCTCCTTCAACCAAACTTTCTTCCACTGAAGGTAGTCAATTCCAAAATGATTCCGCCTTGTATCGGAGTGTTGTAGGTGCATTGCAATACTTGACCTTTACCCGGCCTGATATAACATTCGCAATTAACAAGGTTTCTCAGTTCATGCATTGCCCTATGGATATTCACTGGAATGCTGTCAAACGTATTCTATGTTACATTAAGGCAACTCCATCTCATGGCTTGTTTTTTTCTTAAGGCATATCCACCTTGCTGCATGGGTACACTAATTCAGACCGGGGAGGTGATGTAAATGATCGAAAATCTACTACTGGGTTTGCTATCTTTTTGGGATCTAATCTCATTTCATAGGCATCACGTAAGCAACCAGCAGTGTCACGCTCTAGTACTGAGGCAGAGTATAAAGCTCTTGCGACTGCCACTTCAGAAATTATTTGGATTGAGCATCTTCTTCGTGAGATTGGCTATTTTTCTTCTACTATTCCTACTCTATGGTGTTATAATTTAAGTGCTACGTATTTGACAGCTAATCCCATCTTTCATACTCGGACAAAGCATATGGAAATTGATTCTCATTTTGTTCGCGAGCGAGTTCGAGCAAAGTCCTTATATGTTCGATATGTAAGCTCCCATGATCAGGTTGCTGATGCATTGACAAAGTCTTTATCAAAGAGCAGGTTCTTGCAGTTGAAGACCAAGTTAGCAGTGGTTCCTACCCCTGCTCAATTTGCGGGGGAGTGTAAAGGATAATCCTAGACCAACTAGAATCTTGGTTAAAGTTATCTATTTGTTGTGGGTTTAGGTTCCCTGTAGTATACATACTTCTATTATATTGCTCTCTATATGTCTATAGACTTAAGAGTCTTATACATCATGAAACTCCTTATATATATTCTTGTTGTAATCACACATGACGATTAGTGAATGAAAGAACTCTTTATTCATAAGCATCAAAAGTACTTATAAATGAAAATCAACATTGACGGTATTTACATAAAGGACAGTGGTAAAGCAGGAATAGGAGACATTGTAAGGGACAACAATAGTGACTTAATTATGGCCTTTTCAGTGTCAATTACTTGTGACAGCAACAATCTGGTAGAAGCAATGATTGCAGAGTTTAGAGGGAGATGGTGCAATTAACTAACATACACTAATTTTTCTCTCGAACTGGACTCCATGGTCATCATCAACATGCTTTCAAACAGAGCCACTAATAACTTGAAGATCAAGATGGTGATAGACTAGATCATTGGTATTATACAACTTGACAATGTGATTGTGCAATATTGCTTTAGAGAGGGGATCAAGTAATTGATTTTTTGGCTAAACTTGCCGCTACTACTAATCAGAGCTTAATCTGTCAAACGTATCAACAATTGCCTACGAATGCTAAATAGCCTTTCTTATTTGATAACTGGCAAATGCTTAGTATAAGGACAAAGTATGATAAGTTTAATTTTCTTTTTCTTTTTTTGTCAGTTGAAGTCTGTACAGTTGGTTTTGATCCGAAAGGAGGACATAGATTTCATACCTCCCTTCTGAATTTTCAATCCAGACTACTGTCCGGGTAACTTTATTTAAAAGTAATTAAATGAAAACCAATCAAAAGCCATAAATTGGTCAAATACTTATGATTTTCAGTATATATGTAAACATTTTTGACTTGACCAGACCTATTTACTATTTTATCTTTTGATATATTTTGTAATTATGCAGTGTTGTGACCAAGCCATTTGTTCTTGCAATATAGGAGTATGTGTTTTCTCTCTAATTAGTATGGAGATATGTTTCTTTTGTTCTTAATGACTTCACAAGGAGAAATGAGTCCATTTCTACTAACAGTTCTAACGCACCTTCCCATATTGAATTGCTCTTACTTTAGCTTTCTAAACTAGACTAGAATTAAAGTTCTGTACATTATTGTTGGCGTACAATTTTTTTATACCATAAGATACTCGAACCCTTTAAACTATATCATGTCGTGGGGGACAAATAGGAATTTTGATCAATTTTCCATCTATTATTTCCCAGAACCTTGTACGTACATATATACGTAAGGATTAGTTTAAAGGAAGTTGTATATTGTATTTAACCACTCTAAATCTAAAGGATGGATATATAGAACATTCGATTACGTTAAGCAATCCATTGGGGGTACTGTTGGTATATGTTGCTAAATTTTCAAAAATATGAGGGGAACGTTAATCTCTAGTCTCAAGAGCATAGCTAGCCAAAATAATATGCACCTTTATTAGTTTCCCTAAAACAATGTCTTATCAAATCTACTTGCGTACCTCAACACCATCCAATATTTATTAAATTAAAATGGGTGTTATATATATTACTCTCTGTGAAAAGATTGTGGATAATTTCCCGTTTTAGGTCTCTATATTGAAACAACTCCCACATGAAGAAAGTAGAGCAAGGTTTCTGGATGGCAAATTTTCTTTATGTTCGATCTAGTTGTGCCTTTATTTCAATTTATTTGCTGCCATTGATCATGCTTTTTAATTAGACAAATCAAGATACCAGAGGCTGTAAGCTTCCAAGTTACGTTGCTCTATCTTGGCCAATTTGATTTGGGTTTCGCTCTAACATATTATATGTTAAGATCTTCTGTATTATAGTCTGTGTCAATTAAAACCTTTGTAAATCGATATATATATATATATATATATGCGCTTACAAAAGCATTGTATTACTCGAATACTAGTATACATGAAATTAACGTTGATTAAAATATACTACTACATCATTTTCAACTCTGATTTTTGCTTGCGAGAAATAGTTTGTATCCTTTTGCTATGTAAAATAATACTTATCGAAAGTGGAACAAAGTGAAATTTCACCATGCCACTTCTATTTGATTTCCTTCTAGCACCGCCGACAATTTTCATACTATATGAAAAAGGCAAAACATTTTTTTACAAGTGTTTTAGCCTAGGACTTAGGAAACAAACAAATTAAATTTTAAGAACTTAAATGTCATGGTTGCATCTGTAGTATAAATTCGTAGGAGTAGTTATATGATATATATGGGAGTTTCATATGTCTAAGAAAGGCATGCAGGAACATATCTTCGTTATTTCAATTGTATTTGAAGGTTGCACGGCACATGACCGGATTGCTCAACCAGTATCCCTATCGATATTTAATTTTAAGGGTTCCAATCAAAATATATCACAATTTGTCATTATATAGTATATATATATATGTCTAGAATTTTATCGAAATTAACGGATCTGGTGATGATTAGTTTATATGTGAACTCACATACTGTACTAAGTCAACAATTGAAGAAACCATTTTGTGGAGAGAGAGCATAAAAATAACCAAAACAACAAACACATACTAGCTTTCAATTCAGAACACAAACGATCGATACCATTCTTCAGGAAAAGGAAAAGAAAATAAAAGGTGGGCAGTTAGCTAGCCTATACTTGTATTACTGTCGAACCCTAGCTAGCTTAACACTTAAAACTCCCCCCCCCCCCCCCCCCAAAAAAAAAAAAAAAAACAAAGCCCACAAAACAACAACAATAACAACATAGACGTTCTTCTCCATGGGAGAAATAATTAAGAGTCGGAGTCAGAGTCAGAAGATGATTCATCGTTCTCCGACTCAGTACTGTTGCTAGTACCAGAACATGGTGATTGATCTCCCAGCTCACGTCTTGCAGTTAATGTTGTTGCTATTACCAGAAATTGATGATTCATCGTTTTGAGAACTTCTGCCCTATTACTCATCAAACGATCAATGGTATGATCTACTATTGGTTTTCGTCTGGCCTCGTTACTATTGGTCTCTTCCAGCTGTTTATTATTATTCTTCTTATCTTCTTCCTCTTTATTCTTCATATTTAACCATTCTAGCTCTTCTGTTAGAAGCCAAACCTTATCCTTCATTATTTCTGAAACTACATCCGAAGAAGAGACAGTACTTTTCCTCTTGCCACTCACAGCAGGAGACTTACTTCTCTGCTGCCGTGGTGGTAGTGGTGGTAGTTTTGCAAATGTCTTCGCTATTTCAGCATCCATTACTTCCTTACCTTTGACACTACCCCTTGTAGCCGATACAGGTGAGTGCACACACTGTAGATTGACTGAACCTGTAGAAATATTTTCAACTGCAGTAACCCTAAAGGATTCGGCTAGAGAGTTTGCATTGGCATTTGAAAATTCCATGTTCACGTCGGCTGCAGGAGCATCGGGTTGGGTGCGCGGTGGCGGTGGTGGTGGAGGGATGATTGTTGATGAAGGTGCGGTGAAAACAGGAGGAGAGTAGACAAGGCGAGTGTCATCATAAATCTGTATATGAGCAAAAGAACACAAATAATTAATTAGGCTTGAAACATGTTAGATAAGCTTAGAGTCCCTCTCTTTTGTGTAATTGATATAAAATTATAGGGCAAAGAAATTTAGTGCATATGACAAGCCTTTTGAAATTGTAATTAGGAAAACAAGAACTATTTTATAATCTTAAGTGTAAAATCCGAAGAAGAAAGTGAGTGTTTCTAGAGAAAAGTAATCCACCAAAATAGATGTAGAATTAGAAGGTAATTTTTTTTTTCCAAAGTGAACGACTATTCATAAGGGAGAAAAAACCAACTTACTCAAAAGGAAAAGATCAAAGAAAATCAAAAATGAAAGGAAGCATCATTTCATTTGAATGCAACTTAGCTAGTTTTAGTAGATACACCAAATCTTTTAATTTTCTACGCTAAACAAATAATGAAATTATTTTGGTGATAGATGCAAAATTTCTTCATAGTGAATAACAATTTATAGGAACAAAAAAAATACATCATTCATTTTAAAACAAAACCTGGTGTGATGCAACTGGTAGGAGGTTGCTGGTATCCAACCTACGATGGAAACTTCTAGAACAACCGCAAGTTTGACAGCACAAAGCTTCTGTGCTACCGGGAGGACCCCCGGGAGCAAAAGCTAGGCAGCCATCAGTGTCATAGGTCATGGCACCAGTTAAGCGACTGCGAATGCACTCACCATAAACCGCTGGACTAATCATAGGCCTATTGTTATTAGCCCTAGCAGCTTGATTAGCTCGGAGCATGTTGTTATTAGCCATTGATTAATACTAGCTAGTTTCTTTTAATGAAGAAGAAGAGAACTTGATTTTATTGAGAGATGTGATGAAACTTGAAGAAATGGGTACTCTTATATAGAAAGGATTTGTTGAGAGTCAAGGTGTTTATTGTCTTTTCCTTTTTACGGCTGGGGTGGGGCCAGGGGTAAAGATTATTAGGGATGAGATTATATTAGGGAATCTCTTATCACCATTTTCAAATTAATTGGTCATATTATTAAGGACATTGCATTGGGAAAAAAATTAACCTCTTATAAGACCGTTTGGTTCAGATATGAGATATCATATTATTTGGTTAGAACTTAATTAATTATTATTAGATCTAGTATACATTGAATATTGTCCTAAAATGGAGTATTTGAAGAGCAGATTTATATTAATTAGATTGTATTACTGTAATATCAAAAATTTGGAAGTTTCTTTGTGTTTATTAAATGTAAAAACACCTCATATTAGAACTGGTATTTCATACTTATCTCCAAAATCTAGCTGACTGACTTACACTTAAGCAGTGAAAAAAATGCCGTTGGTTAGGAATATTTATGATGAAATATAGTAAATTGAAACTCCATTATATTAAATCAATGGAGTAAACTTGAAAAAGAAAATAAAAAGAGAGAAAAAACTAATAACAAGTGATTAAGAAAGTTGTGTTGCGATACTATGAGTAACTAAAAATTAAATCATAAATAGTGTTGTTCTTTTTATTTTTCTATGGTATATATTTTGCAAATCCTGTGCCTATCCACATCCCTAGCTAATTCAAAATCAAATCAAGGTATATAGGAGTTAGGACTCAATCTTTCTTTCTCGTTTTTATTTTTCAACTATATAAATCTCCAAATACTTTTACTTACAGACGATATATATAACACTTTAGAATGTCTATAATATTTTTCTTTTTCTGTTTGGATCATTTGACTATTCAGACTAGTTAGGGATGTATTTTAGCAGTTATAATAACTCCTTTTAGATACTCAGTCATAGAAACATTATTTGTTTTTTAATGAAGATGCGGCAAACATTATTGTCGACCCCTCTCTAAGAGCATGAAAGGAAAAATAAAGTAAAGCATGTGTCGCTAAAAAAAGGAACTACCGTATAGCTCAATTCTGAATTTTTTTCCTATTTATTAAACCAAGTAATTAGGCATTTAAAGAATGGAACAACACAAAAAGTGATTTGAACAGGCAAACTAAGTAGTATTACAGTATTATGAGAAAAAAAGAAACAAAAGCTAATTAAACAAGTAGAACACATATGGTTTTCTCAAGAAAGAATCGGACTTGAGAGAATGAGAGTGATCAGATCGAAGTTTAATTTTAAGCAACTGATCCTTCTTTCTCTAGCTAGATGGTTTTTTTAGGACCAAATCTGCGTCTGTTGTTGTCAATCCAATTCTTCAAGAAATAGGGAGTGATTCCAATCTCTGCACAAAAGGTTTTCACTTCTTTATTGTACTTTGTCCACCTCCTCCACCCTATCTTCTCTGCAAAAGCCTTCACTCTTTCCTTTTGCTCTGAGTTAATCCTCTTTCTTTTGATGCTCATCTGCTCAACTACTTCTATCTCTCCTCCGCCCATCTCCGTCGTCTCCGCTCCCTGTGGTGGGGACGTGGCAGCAACGTTGTTGTTCTCGTCGTACTTTTGATGAGGATGAATTCTTGACCGTTGTTGAGATGTTGGGGTTGGTGGAACAACAATAACAAGGGAAGTACCTGATTGAAGAAATAATTAAATTAATAAACAAAAGCATATAGGTGCTCGTTTAAATAATTAGACAAGATAGTCACACAGTTTTAATATAGTGCTAGAGCAACTATCTCTACATTTAATTGGGTTTGAGTGTCGCCACCACCCATTTTTAAGAAGAATTTTCATGTACCTACGCTTGACTCATGACAAGGGAAGTACCTGCTGAAAAAAATTTAATTAAATCTAAAGAGTAGGGAAGTACCTTAGAAAAGATTATACGATGCGATAAATCATTTCTAACATTTTTTTAATATATGCGAATCTGATTTTCTTTTATGAGCCAAATATATGTTTTAATGGTGATACTGGAATCCAGTTAGATCTCTAACTAGCTATTCTGATACTCAAGCAAAATTATATGCCTATATCTCATCTAAAAATTTAAATGAAAATACGTTTATTTATTAATTTTTCACCTGTTGGTTTAGTGAGCTAAATCTGTCTACCCAAAAAAATTATACAGCTAGTACCTTTTAAATGCAAAATTTAGTCTTTAATATGGGGGGAACATAATTTAAAGAGTAGCCTCAAGAAAAGGCATCTTGTTCAGTCAAATAAATAAAAACATGTTGTCTCGAAATATTTGGATTATTAGATGTGATGACCATACCATGCCTATGGTGAGTATTAGAGAGGATAGGAAGCTCCACCTCCATTTTTCTGTGGAAGCTTCGATGGCAAAGGCAAGGCGCGCAGATCAAAGACTCTGGAGCACCATTTGGACAAAACTCACGACAACCATCAAGTGCATAGCCCATGGTACTTGCTGCATAATTATGCTTGCACTCATAGTACTTCTGCTTCACAAGAAAGTGTTTGCTGTTGGAAGCCATCAACAAGGAGGAAACTACAGTGAGAGAAGTGAAGATATATTGGATATATATAGCGGTGAGCGTTGAAGAGGGGAAAGTGAGTGTCGATAATATAAAGAGTGAAACAAGGAGAGAGGTGTCTGCTTATTGTGGCTGCATGGCTATTTGGGGTTTACTAGAACATTGCCATATGGAGTTTATTTATAAATATAATGACAATTAACTTGGATTTTATATATATAATATATGGATTTGGATTTTGGACTTGTTGAAGCCAAACGTGTGATGTAATTTATTGAAGCCCGAAATTTCCGTTTACGTGGTCTTTCTGTATTATTATCAACTAGTTTTATAGCTTTCCTTGCCAGATACGGAAGAAGGGAAAAAGAATTAAAGGAGGAAACAGAAGGAAAAAACATTGAATATTAGGGCAGTGATAGTATTGCCACATGAGAAGTTCAATCGTCGGAAAGTTATAATTGCATATAGGGAAACAAGTTTTGAATATCATTGACACTAAAAAAGTACGTCGTACTTTTGCTAAAAAAAACTCTCTCGCTAAGACAAAAAACTCTCTCCGTACGCTTAGCCGTTATTTACAATAAACGGTAACTTTTAGACGATCTCCACCAACGCATGGCACCATTGTAAGATAGTTTGTTATTGGCAAGTTGAAAGTTGGATTCTTCCCACATCGGAAGAAAGAAGTTTCGTGCCTGTCATGTGAAACACTCCCGGGACCGACCTTACTCGTACCGTGTCTGTTAGCCTCGGAACTGATAATTATGAAATAGCACATAACAGGCACGAGACTGACTCAACAGGCACGAGACTGACTCAACAGGCACGAAATTGACTCAACAGGCACGAGTCTGACTCAACAGGCACGAGATTGTCTCAACAGGCACGAGACTGACTCAACAGGCACGAGATCCTAGAGTTAACTATTTATTTGAATTTTAAATTCAAAATTCGAATAAATAGTCGTGTCTGTTTGTGAAACAAGACATCCTATCAGAAAGGGTCTGTTGGTTGCCTATAAATACACAAGAATTCCAACGAAGTGGATATAGAAAATCACAAGTGTTATTGCAGGCTTTGTTGTATCCTGAAGAGAATCGTTTTGTATTTTCCCTAAATTAGTATACAGGCGATAACTATTTAAGGACAGTCGGTTTTCACGCCTCAAAGCTAATTTGATTATTTTATTTCTAACAATCTTAAAGAGTTATTCTGCTATGGAGAAATTGATGTCTGTTGTTGAGAATCCGAAGGAGTTCATCAAACTTGATCGCTTTGATGGAACGAACTTTACCCGTTGGAGAGACAAGATGATACTCTTGTTGTCCGCTCTTAATATCTACTATGTTCTTGATTCTGCCTTGCCTCTGATGCCTGAGCCCACAGCAGAAGATTCTGACGTAGTCAAGGAAGAAAGGAAGAAACGAGAACATGATGAACTGTTGTGTCGCGGCCATATTCTGAATATTTTGACAGATCGACTCTATGATCTTTACTGCAATCTGAAGTCGCCAAGAGAGATTTGGACTGCTCTACAAACTGCAGACCAGAATGAAAAACGAGGTATTGACAAATTCCTGGCTCTGCAGTACTTTGAATTTAAAATATTTGATACTAGGCCTAATAATGGATCAGATTCATGAACTGCAAATCTTAGTATCAAAACTAAGTGATCTTGAAGTTAAAATTCCTGATGCACTTCAAATAGGTGCTATTCTTTCGAAATTGCCTTCCTCTTGGAATGACTATAGAAAGAAAATCCTACATTCTATGGATAAAATGACTGTGGAACAATTTCGTACTCACATTCAAATTGAAAGTGAGACTCGTGCTCGTGATGTTATTAGTCAGCCTTCGAGTTCCGCAGTCAATTTTGTCAGTCAGAATGGTTCAGGAAGTGGGAACAAACATCTGAAAGTTTCCAAAAAGTCTTCTTTTAAAAAGAGAAAGAACTTTAGTTGTCATCATTGTGGAAAGAAAGGCCATTGTCACACCTCCTTTTTGCACGCCTACCCCGAAGTGTAAATGCGCGAGGGAGTTTTTTTTTAATTTAAGTGACAATATTCGAAATGGGATTATTTATTTAATTTAGAGTCGCCACTTGGGAAAGGTTTGGCTTTTGGCGTCCCAAGTCACTGGTTTATCTTGAATCCCAAATCGAGGAAAATATTCGACTTTCCAAATGAAGTTTGCGAACAAGAAATTCTAAGTAAGGAATTCTGTTGACCCGAGGGAAGGTGTTAGGCACCCTCGAATACCGTGGTTCTAGCACGGTCGCTTAAATTGTTATAATGGCTAGATATCTGATTTAATACATGTTATTACTTATGTGCTTTCATTAAGTTTAAACCGCTTTTATTATTATCATTTTTATAGAATTGCAACGTCGTGAAAATGCGTCTCGAACCACGTCACAGTCAATGCACCCATGGTTGTTAATACATTCCGACTCCGTTGAGATTTGAATTTGGGTCACATAAATGCGCACCCGAGTTTAAGAATGTAATTTAATTAAGTCACGCCTAAAGAGTCTAACGCGTTTATTGTCTTTGGGGAAGGCAGTGAAATTCACTAAATAGTCCATCCCAAATTCTAAGTATTTTATTGTGACCAATTATTGAGGGCCCCACAATTTGCATTTTTTTATTTGGTGAGGCTCGTCTCATTTTATGAAAGGATAAACCTACAATGACTACATTTTTCTATTATGTCTCTATAAAATGAAAGAGAAAAGATCTTAATTTATTTACATGCTTGAGTTGTTATAGTTGGGTTTCGAATATGATTCATAAATTCTGAAAATGATGCAAGCAGGGCAGTCCGTTGCCAATGCAGGCCCAGGCCCAACATGTATGACATAAAACTAGACCTGGGCCGTCTTATTCACATGTTACTACCTAGTTACATTATACTAGGCATGTTCTCAGTTTGTCAAATTAAAAAAAAAAACTTAGCAATCTAATTTTAATCCTAAACCATTTACATGCTGAAATTAACCAATATTATTTAACTAAACAATATTCCTACAAGTTCCGAAATGGCCTATTCGTTTGATTTTTAACTAGACGGAGTTGCTACACCATTCATTTATTTTTTAGGCAATATATAGATAGTTCAACCGTTAAGCTATCGTCAGATGTTCCACTATATATATTAAATAGCTACATGATTCTGATTTTGTAAGCTAAATAATTTATATATACAAATAAAATTCAGAATATAATAAAAATAAATTTAGAACTTCAACTCTTCATTTTTTCGTATTCATGCTTCCTGTTTCAGTTTACAATAATCAGCGTGTCAGTTGTGTACCTGATATTGGAAGCAAAAGAAAAGGGAGATCAGCAGAAATTCAGTAGCATACAACAACAGCAACCCCAGCAACTAGTAACAACCAGCAACGAGAAACTTAGTGACAGATTTTAAAATCAAGACAAAAATCCAGAAACAACAACAACAGTCAACGGACAGAAGCAAAGGGAATCTTTTCAGATTTTGAAAGTCTAGTTAGTGTTTAACCCTTAATTTCTGAATCCGTATATCAGAATATTTGGATTATATATCAGGTGTATACTCTTCTTCTTTTGAATTTCCAGAATGTTTTTCTTTTTATTTTTTCTAAATTCTTAGTATTTTTTCGAAATTTTCTCTCTTAAAATTTTCTTCTGTCTTCTCCCCTCTCAAAATCTGATCCAGTTCCTCATTTATATCTCATCCCAAACCCTTTAATCCATTAATAAAACCATCACTTTCTCCTACCAAACTCACTATCTTCCCACTCATCCCCCACTACATTAAACAAATATATCAACTTCACTCCATTACATCTGGTCCCCCATGCCTAACATAAACAATTACCATATTCCCCTCCACTACAATTTGTCTTGTCCCCCATTTATATTAAACAATTATATCACCCACACCCCATTACATTTTGTCTCTCATGCTTAACATAAAGAATTATTCAAAATATTCAATTCCCAAATTACCCCTCCGACCCTATTGCGATTACCATTTTACCCCTGAACGTACTGCAAATTACCAAACTACCCCCATCAGCTATAACCAATTCACCTAATCAATCTTAACCAAAATATAGCAAATATGATTAATTTCTAACAATGTTCAACAACAAATTCAAACTAAATGATGAACAACAAAGAAACAACTAAAATTATCTTGATTGAACAAAATCTCTAACAAAAAACAAACCTACTTTCAGATTCAACAACAATAACAACAAACAAATATATTCAGATTTCTAAATTCAATAATCATTTGAACTTAAAATCTAACAACTTTACAACCAACAATTCCTATATTAAAACTAAACAAAATCATGAAGCAAACTGAAGAAATAATCAAAAATGATAATCAACAAACAAGAAGATCAAACTATACTAATTTCGGATTCAATATCAATCAAACAAAGTATGAACATAAATGAAAAGATTCAACAATAATAACAAACAAGCTTTATTCAACTTTGAATTAAACTTAAACAAAACAAATAAACATATTCAAATCACTAATCTTCAAATAATCAATTAATCTTTTTAAATTAAATCCAACAAAATTATAACAAAGATATATGATCCAAAAATTAAAAACCAAAATATAACTTCACATTAAATCACTGAATTAAAAACGAACTTCAAAAAAAAAATGAATACGAATTAAATCTATATTAACAACAAACAACGGATTCAAACGATTTAAGCTAACATTTTTCTATATTAAAACTAAATCCTCTTAAAATTAATAAAACAAACTGAAAAATAATTTAATTGAATCTTCAACTTAAATCTATCAACAATATAATTAATCAAACTAACAATTTCTACAAAAACAAACAAGAAAAACAAAACAACTAAATAAAAATCAAGAACAAGAATCAAACATTTAATGATTTCATATCCGAAAAATATCAAACAAATTACGGATGTGAACGAAACTTAAACCAACTAACCGGATCGGAACGATGATGAACTCGAACGAAAACAAATCTGCCCGGAAACAAATATCGCACCAAAACCATTTGACGCCGAAGACGATCACGAACGGACCAACGAAGAACTTGAAGGAGAAGTAACGGACAGCAACAGCGCGGGCAGCAGTGAGCAGCAGTGGCGCAGGCAGCAGCGCAGGCAGCAGCGTACGAAGAGAAAAAGACGCAGCAACAGTGGTGCTGTTCATCGAGGGAGGCAGCCATGGGAGCTCGAGCTCGACGAAGACGAAGAAGATGAAGCAGAAAATGCAGCAACAGTGGTGTTGGACGAAGCAGTCACGCAGCAGCAATGGCGGGACGCGAGGAGGAGGAAGGAGGAGTCGTTCATGGATGGTCGTTCATGTTGGTGAAGCCGCGGGTATGTGTGTGTTACGTCGCCGTGGTTGTGTATGTGTGTGTTGTCGAGTGGTTGTGTGTGTGGCGTGGGGATGAAGGGAATGGGAGAGGGCAGCCATGGGAGGGGCTTTGAGCTCTTTTGGAGAAGAAGGAGAATAGAGAAAGAGAGGGGGGGCGGATGAGTCTAGTCTAGGGTTTTCTCTCTTTTTTTTTGTTTTGTAAAAAATGAAAAAATGAAAATGAAGAGGGGGAGTTGGGTTGTTGGTACTGGACTGGGTCGACCCGGTTTGGAATGGACCGGGTCATAGGGAAGGTTGGGCCATTTTTTGGGCCTGTGGCTTGAAATTGAAGAAGAGGCCCAATTCCGACTTTCTTTATATTTTTGCTCTCTTTTCTTCTTTTATTTTTCTAAAACTAAATTCTAAAACTCCTTAAATTATTATTAAGACTAAATTAAGTTATAAAAGTGAAAATTAACTCCCAATAACAATTAACGCATAATTAAGTAATAATTAAGCATAAAATTGTATATTTGGACATTAAATGCTAAAAATGCACAAGATGCCTATTTTTGTAATTTTTAATTTTTGTAAAACAAACTTAATTACTAACAATTGTAGGATTAAATCCTAAATGCAAAAATGCGACATATTTTTTTGTATTTTTTATTAATTTAACAAATAAACATGCACAAACAAATACAAATAATTATCCAAAAATGTCACAGAATTCTCAAAATTGCACACCAAGAAAAAATCATTTTATTTTGAATTTTTTTGGAGTAATTCTTTCATAGGGCAAAAATCACGTGTTTACAGCTGCCCCTCTTTGCCCGAAGACACGAAGGGTTTTCGTGCAAAGATAAAGTGAGCGATTTTTGCCCATCCGAGTACTCCGTGTGAAGCATTTTTTTTGAAAAAGATTTGACCGAACCTTTGCTTCAGAGGTTTCCTACATATCCTGGGCTAAACAGGAATCAGGTCAATGTAGTTCGGGAAACTTTGGTAGCTGGGACTACCCTGGGATTGCGATGCTTGCTGTTACTGCTGTTGTTGTTGCCACTGTTGATTTACTGATCGCCTTATTACAACCAAAGGAAAATTGAAATTGAACTAACTACTTATGCGTGTCAATTGCTAGTTACAAGATCCCTATCTATAATTCCTTTGCAACTTGATCTTGGGTCTTAGCTGATTCTGCTTGTAGACTTCGATCCGAATCTTGATGCTCGCAAGTTGTAGGCGCCTGTTTATTTCTGCGGTATTGAGTGAGACGGGATTGGCGGAACTCGGGACTTTGATCAAATTTTGGAGCGACCCGCCGTTTGTTTGTTCCAGTATTTGGGGACATCTTCTCCTTTTGTCCTTTTCTTCTTTTCTTTATTCAAGATTGAGACCCATTCCGTAGGTCATCTTGATCAATGCGCCTCGAGGTCAAACCTGCTGAGACAAACAAAACAAACGAACGAAAATTTTCTGCAAGAGTTTCACTAGGAAAATTTCGTGAGTTAATTGCCATAATAATCTACAGCACTGATGCGGGGATTGGAAAAAACCCTAGTCTACGAAGCGCAACTCAGGGATTGGAGCCCTAATGTCGGCTTAACAGAAAAACGCTCAATTCAGGGATTGGAGCCCTAAGGCTGGCTAAACAGAAGAATGCTCAGTTCAGGGAGTGGAGCTCTAATGCTGGCTAAATGGAAACTTGCTCAACTTAGGGATCGGAGCCCTAAATTGGGAGGATTACTCAGTTCAGGGAGTGGAGCTCTAATGCTGGCTAAATGGAAACTTGCTCAACTTAGGGATCAGAGCCCTAAATTGGGAGGATTACCAGGTTATGCTGGAAAGGGTCCACGGGTTATGCCGGGGAAGTCATCGGGTTATGCCAGAAAATTCACCGGGTTATGCCGGAGAAGTCATCTGGTTATGCCGGAAAAGGGAAAGAGGTCCCTGGGTTATGCCAGGAAGGTCCATGGGTTATGCCGGGAAAGGGAAAGAGGTCCCCGGGTTATGCCAGAGAGGTCCACGGGTTATGCCGGGAAAGGGAAAGAGTCCTCGGGTTATGCCGGGGAAGTCATCGGGTTTTGCCGGAAAAGGGAGAGAGTCCTCGGGTTATGCCGGGGAAGGGAAAGAGGTCCCCGGGTTATGCCAGGGAGGTCCACGGGTTATGCCGGGAAAGGGAAAGAGTCCTCGAGTTATGCCGGGGAAGTCATCAGGTTATGCCGGAAAAGGGAGAGAGCCCTCGGGTTATGCCGGGGAAATCATCGAGTTATACCAGAAAAGTCCACGGGTTATGCTGGGAAGATTCATCGGGTTATGCCGGGGAAGTCGTCGGGTTATGCCGGAGAAGTCATCGGGTTATGCCGGAAAAGGGAAAAAGTCCTCGAGTTATGCCGGGGAAGTCATCGGGTTATGCCGGAAAATGGAAAGAGGTCCCTGGGTTATGCCAGGGAGGTCCATGGGTTATGTCGGGAAAGGGAAAAAGTCCTCGGGTTATGCCGGGGAAGTCATCGGGTTATGCCGGAAAAGGGAAAGAGGTCCCTGGGTTATGCCAGGGAGGTCCACGGGTTATGCCGGGAAAGGGAAAAAGTCCTCGGGTTATGCCGGGGAAGTCATCGGGTTATGCCGGAAAAGGGAGAGAGTCCTCGGGTTATGCCGGGGAAATCATCGGGTTATGCCGGAAAAGGGAAAAAGTCCTTGGGTTATGCCGGGGAAGTCATCGGGTTATGCCGGAAAAGGGAAAGAGGTCCCTGGGTTATTCCAGGGAGGTCTACGGGTTATGCCGGGAAATCATCGGGTTATGCCGAAAAAGGAAAAAAGTCCTCGGGTTATGCCGTGGAAATCATCGGGTTATGCCGGAAAAGGGAAAGAGGTCCCTGGGTTATGCCAGGGAGGTCCACGGGTTATGCCGGGAAAGGGAAAGAGTCCTCAGGTTATGCCGAGGAAGTCATCGAGTTATGCTGGAAAAGGGAGAGAGTCCTCGGGTTATGCCGGGGAAATCATCGGGTTATGCCGGAAAATGGAGAGAGTCCTCGTGTTATGCCGGGGAAATCATTGGGTTAGGAAAAAAAATGTAGGAAAGTATCGGGAGGAGACTTCCCTTTTGGGTTGATTATTGCAACATGGCCATTTCTAATCCTTGCACATTTCCTTTTGGCTGCACCTACCTCTCGCAGGGTTGTACCTGCTTCCTGCTTAGTTCGTTTTGTATTGCAACTGCTTCAACTTCAAACAAAGGAAAATTGTTAGTTTGAAATTGTGGTCGGTTTTGTGGCCTTCATTGTTTTTCTTGGTCCCAAGCCTCATTTCTGTTGAGAAAATTCGCCATTGATTGGCTTCCAATGAGACATCCTTTCAAACTGATAAGACTCAATATTTCAGGATTTCATGATGATTTGTGCGTGTACGGCTCTGTTTCTTCCGTCTCGCTCTGCTTGGGGATTTTGAGGTAATAAAATGCCTCGATCAGTCGGGATTGGACTGACGCATCACTGAGGCCGGGTATGTTCTCCACCTCTTGCTAGATAGAGCCCTGTGAAACCGGTCCTGCCACCTTTTCTTTCTAGCATGTTTTGGGGCTTAGGGTTAAACCGAAAAGGAATCCAAAGAAAAGTAAACAAAGAGCGAGGAAATGAATTTAAAAAGAGAAGCGTCCTTTTCGGGGAAAAGAAAGACTTATCTGAGGTGCATGCTGGCTTTAAATTGACATAACCTGCTTTTTGGATTGGATGCCCGACTCTCACGAACCTACATTTTCTCACGAACCAAACGGATCTATGTTTCCAAACCAGGGAACCTTGCCAGAACCTTCTGTGGTGAAATCCTTTTTCGGTCGACAGCGCCCTTTGCGAATTTTCGCTAGCCGACCTCTCTCATTTCTCTTCTTACCATCGCCTTATAGTGCTCGTCATGAGTTTTCACTAACAAGACTCTCTCATTTTGATTTCTCTGCTCGCCATCGCCTTATGGTTCCTGTAGGTTTTCACCAATAAGACTCTCTCATTTTATTTCTCTCATCCTTACTGCGTCGAATCCGAGCAACTGCGTCCTTTGATTTTGAAGAAACTTTTGCCGATTGATCGGAAGGACTTGCAACAGGTTTGGGGTCAAAAGAACTTGGATCGAATTACAACTTTGGAACCGTCCAGGCAGGATTATCGCCGAATTATTATAATGTCTGCCCCAGTTTAACTTTTGGGGAAAAGTGGATTTTTTTTTGGTGTGACTGAACCCCATAGAGAGACTGCCTACGTATCCTTTCGGAATCAAGTCAAACGTAGTTCAGGGCAGTTTTTTTTTTTAAAAAAAAAAAACTAGCACTTCCGGGTTCCAAAGAGGGTAATGAAAGAAAGGTAAATGGCTCAAAGGGTTAGCAAAGGATTTGAGTGTTTGGGTAGCAGGAATGAAAGCCTTCGTCCTCTGAAATGTGCAAAAACATCGTCAGAGCAAGTTTAGACATAGTATCTTTTTACTGCATCTGCATTCACGGTTGTGTCGGGATCTTTTCCTTCAATATCACCTAGATATAATGCTCCCCTGGGCAATATCTTCCTGATGATGTATGGACCTTTCCAATTAGGAGCAAATTTTCCTTTCGCTTCCTGGTGATGTGGAAGAATGCGCCTTAACACCAGTTGACCTACTTCAAAATTCCTGGGTCGCACTTTCTTGTTGTAAGCACGGGCCATTCTTTGTTGGTACAACTGCCCGTGACAGACCGCAGCCATTCGCTTTTCATCGATCAGCGTTAACTGTTCCAAACGGGTTTTAACCCACTCACTGTCTTCAATTTCAGCTTCAACAATGATCCGGAGAGAAGGGATTTCTACCTCTGCCGGTATTACAGCCTCGGTCCCGTAAACCAACAAGTATGGGGTTGCCCCTACTGATGTGCGTACTGTAGTGCGATATCCCAGCAGGGCGAAAGGTAACTGCTCATGCCATTGTCTGGAACTCTGGGTTGTCTTCCTCAAAATTTTCTTGATGTTTTTGTTCGCCGCTTGAACAGCGCCATTGGTCTTGGGCCTATAAGGAGTGGAATTCATATGCATTATTTTGAACTGTTCGCACACATCCTCCATCAAATGACTATTCAGGTTTGCTGCATTATCTGTGATTATAGTTGCAGGAATACCGAAACGACAGATAAGATTTGAATGTATGAAATCCACCATGGCTTTCTTAGTGACTGATTTGAGAGTGATAGCCTCGACCCATTTTTGTGAAGTAGTTGATAGCGACCAATATGAATCTGTGCCCATTTGAAGCTTTGGGCTCAATCGGACCAATGACATCCATACCCCAGGCAACAAATGGCCAAGGTGCAGACATGGGATGCAGTTCTGTGGGAGGTGCGTGAATTAGATCTCCATGCACCTGACACTGATGACACTTTCGAACGAAGCTGAAACAGTCCTTTTCCATGGTCATCCAGTAATACCCGGCCCGAAGGATTTTCTTTGCCAAAACATACCCGTTCATATGAGGTCCACACACTCCTGCGTGTACTTCATGCATGATTCTGCCTGCTTCTTCGGCGTCAACACATCTTAATAAGTTGAGATCAGGGGATCTTTTATACAATATCTCACCGCTCAAAAAGAATCCACTTGCCTGCCGCCTAATAGTTCTCTTCTGATCTCCAGTAGTATGTTTGGGGTATTCTTGTGTTTTCAAGAACCTCTTAACATCCTGGTACCATGGCTGGATACTTGGTCATGCCTCGATAGCATTGCAGTAACCATGCCTTTCCCTGATTTGGATTTCCAAGGGATCGATGTGGGCATTGCCTGGATAAGGTAACATTCAAGCTAAAGTGGCAAGTGCATCGGCTAATTCATTGTGACATCGCGGGATATACCTGAACTCTACTGATCTGAACCACTTGCTGAGATCCTCCACGTGCTGCCGGTAAGGAATAAGCTTGACATCTCGAGTTTCCCATTCACCCTGGGCTTGCCGGATAATCAAATCAGAATCCCCCATAATCAACAAATCCCCAACATCTTGATCGATAGCCATATTCATGCCCATAATGCAGGCTTCATATTCAGCTATATTGTTCGTGCAAAAGAAACGAAGCCTAGCTGTAGCCGGATAATGTTGACCAGCAGGTGAGATCAAGATTGCCCCTATTCCTACACCTTTCGCGTTTACGGCCCCATCAAAGAACATTTTCCAAACGTGAGTGTTTTCCGAGACCACTTCTATGGTATTTATTCCTTCATCTGGAAAATAAGTACTCAATGGCTGGTATTCCTCATCAACCGGATTTTCGGCCAAATGATCTGCTAATGCCTGGGCTTTCATTGCCGTACGGGTGACATAGACTATGTCAAATTCAGTAAGCAAGATTTGCCACTTGGCCAGTCTTCCAGTAGGCATTGGTTTCTGAAATATATACTTCAAAGGATCCAGCCTGCTTATGAGGTAAGTAGTGTGAGCTTGGAGATAATGTCTCAATTTTTGAGCAACCCACGTCAAAGCACAACACGTTCTTTCCAGCAGAGTGTACTTGGCCTCGTAGCCGGTGAATTTCTTGCTCAAGTAGTAGATCGCCTGCTCCTTCTTTCCGGTTATGTCATGTTGCCCGAGGACGCAACCGAAAGAATTTTCCAAGACTGTCAGATACAAGAACAGGGGTCTCTCTGGCTCTGGCGGGACCAAAACTGGGGGATTTAAAAGATATTCTTTGATCTTGTCAAAGGCTTCTTGACACTCAGTCGTCCATTTGATCGATGCATCCTTTCTTAATAGCTTAAATATGGGCTCACACGTGCTAGTCAGCTGGGCAATGAATCGACTGATATAGTTTAACCTGCCCAATAGACTCATCACGTCTTTCTTCGTTCTTGGGGGAGGTAGATCTCTGATAGATTTTATCTTTGTTGGATTTAACTCTATACCTCTCCTGCTTACTATGAAACCCAAAAGCTTGCCTGATGGGACTCCGAAGGCGCATTTGGCCGGGTTCAGCTTCAAGTCGTACTTTCTCAGTCTCTCGAAGAATTTCCTCAAGTCTTGGATATGATTGTCCCGAGTCCTGGACTTGACTATCACGTCGTCCACATACACCTCTATTTCTTGATGCATCATGTCATGAAAAATGGCAGTCATGGCTCTCATGTAAGTTGCCCCAGCATTCTTCAGACCGAATGGCATAACCCGGTAACAGTAAGTGCCCCATGGTGTAGTGAAGGCAGTCTTCTCGGCGTCTTCTTCATCCATCAACACCTGATGATATCCAGCGTAACAATCTACGAAAGACTGGATCTCATGTTTGGCGCAATTATCAACAAGGATGTGGATGTTGGGCAATGGGAAATTGTCTTTGGGACTTGCTCTGTTCAAATCTCGATAATCCACACATACCCGAGTCTTCCCATCTTTTTTCGGCACTGGAACTACATTCGCCAACCACGTGGTGTACTGGATTACCCGAATTACTCTCGTTTTCAGCTGCTTGGTGATTTCTTCTTTAATCTTGTCACTGACATCAGTTTTGAACTTTCTTTGCTTTTGTTGAACTGGAGGACAATCAGGGTGAATTGGCAATTTATGCACCACTAGATCAACGCTTAATCCTGGCATGTCATCGTATTACCAAGCAAACACATCTTTAAATTCAAAAAGGAGTTGAACTATCGCGTCTCGCGTTCTCTCGTCCGTGTTAATGCTTATTTTGGTCTCTCGGATTTCCTCAGGAGTTCCCAAATTAACCGGTTCGGTGTCATTCAGATTCGGCTTAGGTTTGTTCTCAAAGTGTTCCAATTCTCGATTTATTTCCTTAAAAGCCTCTTCTTCATCGTATTCCATTTCTTGGTTCATTATTTCGCAGCTAGACTGCATGTTTGGATCCGGGCATGAAGTCCGCAAGCATGTCATGTTATTTAAAACCGCATTATTAGAATTGAAAGAAATAAAACAAAAAAAAAATAAAAAAAATCAGAGAGAATAAATAAGATGAAAGATGAAATATTAATTTCATTTCATTGAATTTTGAAGATAATAGGGTTTACATCAGAATTTAAGGATAGGAAACTAAAAGGAAATCATTCGAGTTACACCCCAAAATAACTCGTGATGCAGAAAAGGTGGCAAGACTGGTCTACCAGGATTCCCGCTTGATCGGAAACGGAGTAGCCTTCCAGTTTTGCAATTTGGCACCAGGCCCCATGTAAAGCACCTCAGCAGTGCTCGAACCTTCTCCCGGCTGAACCATATGGGTTTCATACAGCATTTGCCTCATAACCCCACAGATTTCTTCAATTTCCTCGATCGTGAAGGTCTCATCTTCTCTTTCTTCAATGTACTTGGGTCTGACGAATGTTCTGTAAAGATGCGGAATTGGCTGAGATAAAACCCAACCATTGCTCTTCCGTTGGTTTGCCCATATTACGTCAGCTTCTTCGGCGTAAAAACCAACACCGAAGAACTTTTCGGCGGCAGGTACGGTGATACCTTGCAATGATGCCCCGAGTCCCTTCTCTGGTTTATAACCATGCCTGATCATTTCCTTGGCAACCATAATTGATGCTTTTGAGAGAAAAGGTTGAGGGTAAGGGCTTCCTTCTTCGCATTGGTCTGCGACCACAACCTCGAAAACTTGATAGACTATATGTTCACTACCCTCCTTAGCTTCGAGGCATGGAACCGACGGGTCTCGATAAATTGAATGCTCATCCTCTCCGTGGACTATAATCTCTTGATTTTCATATACAAATTTTACCATCTGGTGGAGAGTAGAAGGTATGGCTTCCGTCGCATGAATCCAAGGCCTTCCTAGAAGGAAATTGTAAGAAGTATCCATATCTAGGACCTGAAAGGTCACCTCAAAATCCACAGGTCCAATAGTCAAAATCAAATCGATCTCGCCTAGGGTGTCCCTTTTGATGCCGTCAAAGGCACGAACACATACGCTGTTGGACCTGATTCTCCCTGTCTCGATCTCCATTCTTTGCAGAGTCGAAAGGGGACAGATATCTACTCCGGACCCGCCATCCAGCATGACCCTCTTCACATAGTACCCTTCACATTTAACTGTTAGGTGGAGGGCCTTGTTGTGAGCGGCCCCTTCCGGGGGCAGATCATTTTTGCTGAAGGAAATCTGATTGATCATGAAGAATCTTTCTGCCATCCTCTCTAGCTGTTCCACGGTAGTTTCAATTGGGACGTAAGCTTCGTTGAGGGTCTTGATCAACACTTTCTGATGCTCAGTTGAATTCATTAATAGAGACAACAACGAGACCTGAGCGGGAGACTTTCGGAGTTGGTCAATTATCTCGTAGTCCGCAGTTTTCATTTTCCTGAAAAAGTCTTCCGCTTCCTCGGCACTAACTGGTTTCTTGAGTGGGAAATGCTTCTTTGTAGAATCATTCAACTCCTCCAGGTTGAGGTATTTCTCAGTTTGGTTAGTTTCATTTACTTCTCCCGGGATTTCTTTTCCTTTGTAGGTTACTACCGCCTTGTTATAATTCCACGGGACGGTAGTAGGATCTGTCATGGGCCTCTGTGGCGCGCGTCCAATAATCACGGGCTCATTCAGCCTTGGTGAAATTATTGGCCCCCTTTCCGCATAGGTCCCTTTGGGCACATACATTTTAGATCTTTTGTTCAGCTCAAACCTTCTTGGAGGGCTCAATGTCACTTGTCCTTTCTTCGAACCTCGGGGGACATAAAGGACGACATCTTTCGAGGGTACTACCTCAATTTTGGTTCCCACTGCTTTTTCTGTGTTTTGAGGGGGGGATTTACTCTTCTTGTCCCCCTTTTCTTGCTTTGCATACGTCTTGGGATTTTTCTCAATGTCGGCGATTGCAATGATGGCTTTCAAGACAGGATCAAACTCTTTATCTTCGTAGATCATCCCAATAATCGGTCCATTGTTGTGAGCCGGTAAAGGGTTGTTGATCACATTAGGAATGTCTTCTTCCTTTAACACTATCCACTTTTGTTCTATGAGGTTTTCAACAACCCTCTTCAAAGTCCAACAGCTCTCAGTGTCATGCCCTTCCACTCCAGAATGATAGGCACATCGGGCACCAGGTTGGTAAGAGGGTGACTCTGGGTTTTGCTTATTTGGGGGTACAGGTTGTAACAAACCCATTTGGACCAATTTAGGGAAAAGTTGGAATATGACTCACCAATAGGTGTGAAGTCCATTTTCCTAGGCGGCTCTCGAGTGCGGGCATTGTAGGGGAGATTATTTTGTGGAGGTCGGGGATTATACTGAGCTTGGTGGGGAGGTTGATTTCTTGGAAATTGAGCTCGCTTTTGGTGAAATTGTTGTTGTGGCCTAATATATGGTTGTGCATTCATTACTGTGTAGGGCTGAAGGTTCATAGCATATGCCACATCTTGATGGGGGTAGTAGTGTTGCGGGGCTCTTTCAGAGAAATGAAATCTGGATGGATGGGGTTTTCTTACACTCGAAGTTGCCATTGTTGCTTCTTCCTTCTTCTTTCGGTTTGCTCCTCCTCCAGACCCGCCTTGGATTGCTTGGGAGGTGGCTCTTTTAGTAGACTAACTCAAGATTCGCCCTATTTTTAACCCATTCTCCACCATTTCACCAATTTTGATGGCTTCAGCAAACGACTTTCCCAATGCAGACATCATGTTTTGATAATAATCAGCCTCTTGGGCTTGAAGGAAAACACTGACCATTTCTGTTTCATCCATCGGAGGTTTGACTCTGGCCGCTTGTTCGCGCCATTTGACAGCATATTCTCGGAAGCTCTCCGAAGGCTTCTTCTTTAGATTCGACAATGAATTCCTGTCGGGGCAATGTCGATGTTATATTGAAACTGCCTGACAAAATCCCTAGCCAAGTCGTCCCAAATGTGCCAACGAGATACTTCCTGATCCGTATACCATTCAGAAGTAATGCCGATCAAAGTTTCTCCAAAGTAAGCCATAAGAAGCTCTTCTTTTCCGCCCGCTCCTCGCAACAGGTTGCAGTACCTTTTGAGGTGGGCTATGGGGTCCCCATGCCCGTCATATTTCTCAAACTTTGGGGTTTTGAAACCCAAGGGCAGATTTACGTGCGGGAACATGCACAGGTCATCGTAAGATACGCTCTTTTGCCCGCTCAGACCCTGTATATTTTTGAGAGTTTGCTCCATGCTTCTCATTTTTCTGGTCATTTCCTCTTGTTCAGGTGTTTTCTCGGCTTTCTCCTGCCCTGCGATAAATTCGTACCGAGACGGCTGAGGGTAAGCGTTGGTAGTGAACTGGCTAGGTTCCAATGGAAGAGGTGGTGCTTGAAATCTGAAGGATGATGAATCGAAGTTAGGCCTGGGTAAAACAGGTTATGCCGTAGCTGAACAAGGTGGAGCAGTGAATATGTTTGAAGCCGCACCGGAAGCTAACACCTGGGGGCGAGACTCAGAAGGTGTTCCAGTAAAGTAGGCTGAGATGGTAGGAAATCCCAGTGGGGTATTTGGATAACTTATGGGGATGTTGGAGGTCCCACTTGCCTTAGGAAAAAGCTCAGGGAATCCAGGGATCGCACTTGGTGGCTCTTTTCCATTGGCCCAGGCATCCCACATTTCTATCATGCGGAGACGTAGAATTCTATTTTCCTCGACCGTTGCTGATTCAGAAGTTGGGATGGCTGAGATTGAACTTTCCTCCGAAATAGGAATTGTTGGCAGAGGAACTTCTAAAGACATTTCGACACTTCCTTTCGACCTTGTGAAGTATGTATGAACACTTCCTTTTGATTTAGCGACGGGTGGCTGAACGTTTCCTTTTGATCTCGTGAAGTACGTATGTGAGGCCAGATTACCACAAAACCAAACGACTTTTCTAGGAACCTGACATGTAATCTCACATTGGGGTGTGATGCACCTATACAGTTAGGTGAGTTTCTACATGCTTGCAACAAAGACATGCGTCATTCTGGCTTCTATTTAGGCTTTTCTTTTATTTATAACCATTTTTCTTTGTTTGTTTTTTTTTATATTATTATTGTTTTCATTATTTGCAGTTAAAAATGTGACCGGATCCGATGAGGATTGCCTACGTATCACGATGCCGCGTGAATCAGATCTTGCGTAGTTCGGGATAGATGAGTGTAAAAGAAGCACACATTTTATTACTGAAGCAATCCATTATAACCAACATTTGAACAAGGGAAAATAAACAAACCTTGAAAATAAGTACAGACTCGAACAGACTAATGCACCCTGATGCGAAAAGATGGACATAAAATGCTAAGATACAGACTCGACCTATGAATACATTAAGGTTTCGAGAATTGGCGCCCGCGGGGCATCGTTCGGCCTCGCCGTGGTCTTAGGTGTGAGATCCCTTTCAAGTTGTTCCAGCTCATGCATGGTCTGCTTGACATAAACCATTACTGCCGAGAGAACGGTAATGCTGGTCATGTTTTCACACCGTAGACACCTTCTGATGATGGCATGGGCAATGGTCCTAATCTTATCTCTGGTTTGCCTCTTTTCTATAAGCAAGCGTTTTATCTGATCACTGCATGTTTTTAACGCCTGAGAATCCTGCATATGCTGATTCTTCAGTTGTCGCACTTCTACCTCCATTTGGGCCAACAAGTCGTAACAGTGTCCGCTTTCAATTTGGAAATCCTGCCTGCTTAACTGCTTTAACCTCAAGTGTAGCCATCTTTCTCTTCATGTTGGCAACAGTTTTCTCGTGGTTGCATTTCAATTGATTCAAGTATCGGCGATGCTTATCTGCTCTTGTACCCCACTGTACCTTGAGCTCTGCCATGATGTTTTCAGACTCTTCTAAACCATCTCGCCATTCCCTGACTTTATTTTTCAGCCCTTTTATCAACTGCTCGTCTGATCGACTCCTTGGTTGTTTATCAAGAGCCATTCTCAATTTCTGGATTTGGGCCCCAAGTTCTTCATTTTCTTGGGCCAATCTATTCTTTTCGCCTCGATCTGCAGCGACCTGCATACTGTTATTGAATTTCAGACTTTCAACCTGTTGTTTCAACTCACCGATCTTTGCCCGATAACCTTTCTCCTTTGCTAACCAGTTCCATTGCTCCTGGGATGACTCAGCGAAATCTCTGAGATGAGGTCTTTTAGCTGGTCTCTCGCAGGACATGTCACCTCTAAACCAGGCGTGATACCCCGGGGAGACTTCTCCTTTAGTTGTATCCAACACACAAGTGTTTGCCGTCAGATGTTGACACTCACTCCAGATCTGGCGAACTTCTTCTTCGGGGAACCGACCGTCCGGACTGATTTCAACCACTTGGGTACTCAAGTCTTCATCTTTTGGCACTACTTGATACCTCCCAAGTTGCCTCAAAACCCGATACGGTGCATAGGGTTGGATGCTTTTAAGTCCCATCAACAGAAAGTGGGGCCTGGTTGCCGGCATGTATATGATTTCCTCAATAGGCAGCCATCCGAGCGTCCACTGAATTTGGTCGGCAGTGAGAGTTCGGAAGAATGATGTCCAAGCTGTGACTCCCTCGGGCAGACTAACCCTTTCGATTCTTGTGTAGAATTCTCTAATACAAGTCTTCTTGGGCGAACCGTAACCCATGAGCGGGGAGCGGTGGCACAAATGATCGGTCACCCACATTTGCAACAATAGGTTACATCCTTCGAAAAAGTCGCCCCCGGCTCGGCAAATAGTGAGAGCCCGGAAGATGTCAGCCATAATCATAGGCGCCAGAGTACTCTTATCATGGGTGAGCAAGGTACTGACGACCCCAACTACTTTTAGATCGATGTTTCCGTCTTTCCTTGGGAACACTATAAGGCCCAAAAAAGCTATCATAAAAGCTACCAGCCTGTGTTCATCCCACTTTTGTCGGTTACCTCTACTGCATAGTTTGAAGTCTGGCTTATTGAACCCGCCCACGTGGCCGTATCTAGCATATATGAGGCGGAGACTGCAGAAACCTTTGGCGAGATCTGGATGGTGAAATGTTCGGGGTATTTTAGGAAATCCAGAAACCGGTGTACCGTGACGGCCCTAGGTGCAATCAAGTACTTGAACCTTAACGGAGCTTCATAACTTCCGATGTATCCCTCTATTTCTTCCAATGTCGGGGTGAGCTCAAAGTCCGAGAAATGAAATACATTGTGTGCTGAATCCCAGCAAGTGACCAATGATCTGATAACATCACCCCAAGGCTGGATGTCTAGTAAATCCGGGAGATCTTTCAGATACCTTTTTACTTTGTCTTGCCCTTCCTTGCCTAAGTCATTCCACCATAATCGCAACTCAAAAGGGATCTTGGTCATTATTGAAAAGGGTTTGTTTTGTATCGTGCTCATCCTGCACATTTATTAAGGTGATTATGTCAACGAAAAACTTTTATTAGACTCAAAAATAAAACTATGTTTTTTTTTTCAAGATTTTGTTTTCAAAAATGATGGACTCGGTTTTCAAACACGGCTTTTTAGCACTTCGGGAACGAAGATTTTAAGGCTGTGAGGATCAACCGGTCAAAAAATCAAAAACGATGACCGTTTATGCAATGCCAACCTTCCGTCGTCCTTTTCGGGAACATTCGGCTGTTTTTGACAACAAAAGCATCACTTGATTTATTTTTATTTTTTTTAGAACGGTGACCCGATATTGGGAACATGGCCTCACAAATCCTCGGGGACGAGGATCCTAAGGCCACTGGGCAACCTGGTCAAAATTTAAAAAAAATGACCAAAATGGCTGTTTATGCAAAGTCAGCCTTCCGGCGTCCTTTTCGGGAACATTTGGCTATTCTTGACAAAACGGCATCACCCGACTCATAAATTAAAATTCTGACAGTTTGACTATTTTTGAAAAAGGGAAAGTTGGACCCGATGAGGGTTGCCTACGTATCTCACACCCTGTGAGAATCAAACCGGCATAGTTCGGGCTTGATCAAGCGTAGAGTAAATAAACTAAACCCCTTCTGAATACAATCTTTTAAAGAAAAGAAAAAAAATATTTTTCTGGATTTTTATATTTTTTTTTATTTTCTTGAAAAGAGATAAAGACCAAAGAAAATCTTTTTTAAGGAAGTATTTGGATTATTAGTTTTAATTTATAAAAGAGACCTTACAAAAGAAACAACATTTTTTTTTGAATTTTGAATTTTTCCCCTTTTACTTTTAAAATATTTTTTTTTATTTTTCACCAATATATTTTTTATATGTTTTTTTTAATAATAAATCAAATTAAAAGACAATTTTGTTTTCAATTTTTTTCTTTTTTTTTTAGAAAATTCCGGCGAGGTTTCGTCACTACTTGGACATTAGTTTTATTTTTCCAAAAGTAGGTAATTATCTCCCTACGCTGCTATTTTTTTTATTTTATTTTTTGATTTTTTTTTAAATTGGTCAGCATGCAGATCTGAAGCAAATAAATGCGTCAAACAAATGGGATGCAACAGGATGGTCTTTTCATTTCAGGTTGTCTGCACTAGACGGACCCAACCCCTGTGTTGAGTCCCCTATGTCAAATGCCACATGATGCAAATAAGCATTCCTACTAGGGATCCGACATGAGGTTTCGTTATACTAGGTTTATAACCTGGGTATATGTTCTAGACTGTGTACCCGAGCAGACAACTCGAGTCGAGGAGGGGGCAACTTACCGGGAACCAAAAGGCCATCCGGCTTCGTAACTTGTCCGAGCCTCTTTTTTTATTTCAAGGTATTGACACTAATAGAATAGGGAGTCTCAACCAGTAAGCACATCCCCGGAGGTGAAGAGAGAAGGGTTTCGGCACAGTTTATATACAGTTCAGATAATATCAAGGCGATAAAAGACAACATTTAGCACGTTATGCCAACATGTAATACAGATTAGATAATAAAGCCAAATATAACAATTATTCTAAGCTCGAATTCTTGAACCCTGAACCAGTGGTTCTGGGTTAAATAGTCCCCAGCGGAGTCGCCAGAGCTGTCACACCTCCTTTTTGCACGCCTACCCCGAAGGGTAAATGCGCGAGGGAGTTTTTTTCAATTTAAGTGACAATATTCGAAATGGGATTATTTATTTAATTCAGAGTCGCCACTTGGGAAAGGTTTGGCTTTTGGCGTCCCAAGTCACCGGTTTGTCTTGAATCCCAAATCGAGGAAAATATTCGACTTTCCAAATGAAGTCTGCAAACCAGAAATTCTAAGTAAGGAATTCTGTTGACCCGAGGGAAGGTGTTAGGCACCCTCGAATCCCGTGGTTCTAGCACGGTCGCTTAAATTGTTATAATGGCTAGATAACTGATTTAATACATGTTATTACTTATGTGCTTTCATTAAGGTTAAATCACTTTTATTATTATCATTTTTATAGAATTGCAACATCGTGAAAATGCGTCTTGAACCACGTCACAGTCAATGCACCCATGGTTGTTAATACATTCCGACTCCGTTGAGATTTGAATTTGGGTCACATAAATGCGCACCCGAGTTTAAGAATGTAATTTAATTAAGTCGCGCCTAAAGAGTCTAACGCGTTTATTGTCTTTGGGGAAGCCAGTGAAATTCACTAAACAGTCCATCCCAAATTCTAAGTATTTTATTGTGACCAGTTATTGAGGGCCCTGCAATTTGCATTGTTTTATTTAGTGAGGCTCGTCTCATTTTATGAAAGGATAAACCTACAATGACTACATTTTTCTATTATGTCTCTATAAAATGAAAGAGAAAAGATCTTAATTTATTTACATGCTTGAGTTGTTATAGTTGGGTTTCGAATATGATTCATAAATTCTGAAAATGATACAACCAGGGCAGTCCGTTGCCAATGCGGGCCCAGGCCCAACGTGTATGACATAAAACTAGACCTGGGCCGTCTTATTCACATGTTACTACCTAGTTACATTATACTAGGCATGTTCTCAGTTTGTCAAATTAAAAAAAAACTTAGCAACCTAATTTTAATCCTAAACCATTTACATGCTGAAATTAACCAATATAATTTAACTAAACAATATTCCTACAAGTTCTGAAATGGCCTATTCGTTTGATTTTTAACTAGACGGAGTTGCTACACCATTCATTTATTTTTTAGGCAATATATAGATAGTTCAACCGTTAAGCTATCGTCAGATGTTCCACTATATATATTAAATAGCTACATGATTATGATTTTGTAAGCTAAATAATTTATATATACAAATAAAATTCAGAATATAATTAAAATAATTTTAGAATTTCAACTCTTCATTTATTCGTATTCATGCTTCCTGTTTCAGTTTACAATAATCAGCGTGTCAGTTGTGTACCTGATATTGGAAGCAAAAGAAAAGGGAGATCAGCAGAAATTCAGTAGCATACAACAACAGCAATCCCAGCAACCAGTAACAACCAGCAATGAGAAACTTAGTGACAGATTTTAAAATCAAGACAAAAATCCAGAAACAACAACAACAGTCAACGGACAGAAGCAAAGGGAATCTTTTCAGATTTTAAAAGACTAGTTAGTGTTTAACCCTTAATTTCTGAATCCGTATATCAGAATATTTGGATTATATATCAGGTGTATACTCTTCTTCTTTTGAATTTCCAGAATGTTTTTCTTTTTATTTTTTCTAAATTCTTAGTATTTTTTCGAAATTTTCTCTCTTAAAATTTTCTTCTGTCTTCTCCCCTCTCAAAATCTGATCCAGTTCCTCATTTATATCTCATCCCAAACCCTTTAATCCATTAATAAAACCATCACTTTCTCCTACCAAACCTCACTATCTTCCCACTCATCCCCCACTACATTAAACAAATATATCAACTTCACTCCATTACATCTTGTCCCCCATGCCTAACATAAACAATTACCATATTCCCCTCCACTACAATTTGTCTTGTCCCCCATTTATATTAAACAATTATATCACCCACACCCCATTACATTTTGTCCCCCATGCTTAACATAAAGAATTATTCAAAATGTTCAATTCCCAAATTACCCCTCCGACCCTATTGCAATTACCATTTTACCCCTGAATGTACTGCAAATTACCAAACTACCCCCATCAGCTATAACCAATTCACCTAATCAATCTTAACCAAAATATAGCAAATATGATTAATTTCTAACAATGTTCAACAACAAATTCAAACTAAATGATGAACAACAAAGAAACAACTAAAATTATCTTGATTGAACAAAATCTCTAACAAAAAACAAACATACTTTCAGATTCAACAACAATAACAACAAACAAATATATTCAGATTTCTAAATTCAATAATCATTTGAACTTAAAATCTAACAACTTTACAACCAACAATTCCTATATTAAAACTAAACAAAATCATGAAGCAAACTGAAGAAATAATCAAAAATGATAATCAACAAACAAGAAGATCAAACTATACTAATTTCGGATTCAATATCAATCAAACAAAGTATGAACATAAATGAAAAGATTCAACAACAATAACAAACAAGCTTTATTCAACTTTGAATTAAACTTAAACAAAACAAATAAACATATTCAAATCACTAATCTTCAAATAATCAATTAATCTTTTTAAATTAAATCCAACAAAATTATAACAAAGATATATGATCCAAAAATTAAAAACCAAAACATAACTTCACATTAAATCACTGAATTAAAAACGAACTTCAAAAAAAATGAATACGAATTAAATCTATATTAACAACAAACAACGGATTCAAACGATTTAAGCTAACACTTTTCTATATTAAAACTAAATCCTCTTAAAATTAATAAAACAAACTGAAAAATAATTTAATTGAATCTTCAACTTAAATCTATCAACAATATAATTAATGAAACTAACAATTTCTACAAAAACAAACAAGAAAAACAAAACAATTAAATAAAAATCAAGAACAAGAATCAAACATTTAATGATTTCATATCCGAAAAATATCAAACAAATTACGGATGGGAACGAAACTTAAACCAACTAACCGGATCGGAACGATGATTAACTCGAACGAAAACAAATCTGCCCGGAAACAAATATCGCACCAAAACCATTTGACGTCGAAGACGATCACGAATGGACAAATGAAGAACTTGAAGGAGAAGTAGCGGACAGCAGCAGCGCGGGCAGCAGCGAGCAGCAGCGAGCAGCAGTGGCGCAGGCAGCAGCGGCAGGCAGCAGCGTACGAAGAGAAAAAGACGTAGCAACAGTGGTGCTGTTCATCGAGGGAGGCAGCCATGGGAGCTCGAGCTCGAGCTCGACGAAGACGAAGAAGATGAAGCAGAAAACGCAGCAACAGTGGTGATGGACGAAGCAGTCACGCAGCAGCAATGGCGGGACGCGAGGAGGAGGAAGGAGGAGTCGTTCATGGATGGTCGTTCATGTTGGTGAAGCCGCGGGTGTATGTGTGTTACGTCGCCGTGGTTGTGTGTGTGTGTGTTGTCGACGTGGTTGTGTGTGTGGCGTGGGGATGAAGGGAACGGGAGAGGGGCAACCATGGGAGGGGCTTTGAGCTCTTTTGGAGAAGAAGGAGAAGAGAGAAAGAAAGGGGGGGGGGGCGGATGAGTTTAGTCTAGGGTTTTCTCTTCTTTTTTTTGTTTTTGTTTTGTAAAAAATGAAAAAATATAAATGAAGAGGAGGAGTTGGGTTGTTGGTACTGGACTGGGTCGACCCGGTTTGGAATGGACCGGGTCATAGGGAAGGTTGGACCATTTTTTGGGCCTGTGGCTTGAAATTGAAGAAGAGGCCCAATTCCGACTTTCTTTATATTTTTGCTCTCTTTTCTTCTTTTATTTTTCTAAAACTAAATTCTAAAACTCCTTATATTATTATTAAGACTAAATTAAGTTATAAAAGCGCAAATTAACTCCCAATAACAATTAACGCATAATTAAGTAATAATTAAGCATAAAATTGTATATTTGGACATTAAATGCTAAAAATGCACAAGATGCCTATTTTTGTAATTTTTAATTTTTGTAAAACAAACTTAATTACTAACAATTGTAGGATTAAATCCTAAATGCAAAAATGTGACATATTTCTTTGTATTTTTTATTAATTTAACAAATAAACATGCACAAACAAATACAAATAATTATCCAAAAATGTCACAGAATTCTCAAAATTGCACACCAAGAAAAAATCATTTTATTTTGAATTTTTTGGGAGTAATTCTTTCATAGGGAAAAAATCACGTGCTTACAGCCATATGATTCGGGACTGCAGATATAGAAAGGCAGGAATAAATTTCAATGCAGGCAATACCGAAAAGTCTAGAAAGATTGAAAAATCTGGAAATTCTAAAAAGGCAAACGTAGTGGAAAATTCTGCCCAAGGACTGGTTGCCATGGTTTCCGCAATGCAAATTGGTATGGTCACAGAGTTGAATGTGGCTACCGCTGCTACAAATACTCAAGACTAGTGGCTAGATTCGGGTGCTACTATTCATGTCTGTTATGACAAGAAGATGTTCAAGACATATGCAGAAGTGCAGGATTCTGAACAAGTCTTGATGGGAAACCATGTTGCGGCAGATGTTGCTGGAAAAGGAAGTATTGAGATTAACTTCACATCTGGCCAGAAGTTGACATTACTGAATGTGTATCATGTTCCTGATATGAAGAAAAACTTAATGTCCGCTGCTTTGTTGTCAAAGAAAGGCTTCAAGATAGTTATTGAGTCTGATCATGTAATAGTGTCTAAGAATGGTGTTTTTGTTGGAAAAGGCTATAACTGTAACGGCATGTTCAAATTGAGTATTAATGAAATAAATTATGTTTCTGCTTACATCGTTGAGTCTAATTCTTGTTTATGGCATGCTAGACTAGGACATTTAAATTTTGGCTCCTTGAATTATATGTCCAAAAATGGTTATATCTCATGTAAAACTCAACATATAAAATGTGAAATTTGCATACAAGCAAATATGACAAAGAAACCATTTCGTAAAGTTGTAAGATCCACAGAACTATTAGATTTAATACATTCAGACTTGTGTGAATTAAATGGAGAATTAACTAGAGGAGGCAAAAGATATTTTATTACTTTTATAGACGACTTCTCTAGATTTACATATGTTTACCTACTTAGAACTAAGGACGAAGCTTTTCAAAAGTTTAAAGAATACAAGTCTGTTGTGGAAAATCAAAGGAGTAGGAAAATTAAAATTATTCGAAGTGATAGAGGCGGAGAATATTTTCCTAACGAATTTAATAAGTTCTGTGAAGAGCATGGCCTAATACATCAAATGAGTGCCCCTTATACTCCTCAACAAAATGGGTTAGCGGAAAGGAAAAATAGAACTTTGGTGGATATGGTTAATGCTATGTTACTTAATTCACATTTGCCACATAACTTATGGGCTGAAGCACTACTAACTGCATGTTATATTTTAAATAGAGTGCCTTCAAAAAGTATGCATATTTCGCCTTATGAACTTTGGAATGGTAGAAAATCAAATTTAAATTATTTTAAAGTGTGGGGATGTATATCCTATTATAGAGTACTTGACCATCAAAGAACAAAATTGGGTCCTAGAGGAATTAAAAGTATTTTTGTAGGATATGCACAACACTCCAAAGCTTATAGACTGCTAGATCTAGAACTAATGTCATTATAGAATCTATACATGTTGAATTTATTGAAAATAGATTTATAAATAACAATGTTGATGAAATGACTGAAATAAATGTAAAACGTATCGATGCTAATAAATTGTCGCTTTCTGAAATTATTAAAACTAAGGAAAGAAGTGATGATATGCAAATAGAACCAAGGAAAAGTCAAAGAATAAGAAAAGAAAAACATCTTGGTTCTGATTTTATTTCTTCACAATCTATAGTATTTCTTGTTGAAGGAGATAGGACAAACGTTTGTAATCAAATTCCTATTGTATTAAATGTTGAAGAAGACCCAAAGGTGTTTCAAAAAGCAATGCCTTCTAGAGACGCTGCCTTTTGGAAAGAGGCCATTAATGATGAAATGGACTCAATTATATCCAACAACACTTGGGTTTTGGTTGATCTTCCTCTTGGATCAAAACCTATAGGTTGTAAGTTACAATACAGATGGTTCTGTCCAAACCTTCAAAGCAAGATTAGTTGCAAAAGGTTTCACTCAAAAGGAAGGCATACACTATTTTGATACATATGCTCTTGTTGCAAGAATAACATCCATTTGAGTCCTTTTATCCTTGGCCTCTATCTATGATCTTTACGTACATCAAATGGATGTTAAAACAGCCTTTTTAAATGGGAACCTTAGTGAAGAAATATATATGCAACAACCTGAAGGATTTGTTCTTCCGGGAAACGAGAAGAAAGTTTGTAAATTGATAAAGTCTCTTTATGGTCTTAAACAAGCGCCTAAACAGTGGTATGAAAGATTTGATAGTGTAATACTATCAACCGGATTCGTACATAATAATGCAGACAAGTGCATTTACTCTAAATTTATAAAAGAATATGGAGTAATAATTTGTTTATATGTCGATGATATGCTGATTTTTGGTACGAATCTACAAGGAATTACTGAGACCAAGAAGTATCTAACCTCAGTTTTAAAAATGAAGGATTTAAATGAAGTTGATACTATTTTGGGAATCAAGGTCAAAAGAGATAACAAGTAAGTGACTTTGTCACAAGCACATTATATAGATAAAATCCTTACTAAATTCAGTCATTTAGGAATAAAGGGGTATAATACTCCTTATGATTCTAGTGTAAAGCTAACTGCAAATACTGGAAGAGCAGTAGCACAGTTGGAGTATGCAAGTGCGATAGGTAGTATGATGTATGCAATGCATTGCACTAGATCCGACATTGCATTTGCTGTTTGTAAACTTTCAAGGTTTACCAGTAATCCAGGTAATGATCATTGGAAAGCAATAAGTAGAGTACTTGGATATTTAAAATATACAAAGCACTTAGGCATTTGCTATAATGGTTTTCCTAATATATTAGAAGGATATTCTGATGCAAGTTGGATTACAAGTGTTAATGATAATAAATCCACATCAGGATGGATATTTACTCTAGGCGGTGGAGCCATTAGTTGGGCATCCAAGAAACAAACATGTATTTCCCATTCTACTATGGAATCTGAATTTATTGCATTAGCAGCTGCTGGAAAAGAAGCAGAATGGCTGAGGAATATGTTACTTGATATAAAGTTGTGGCCATAACTTATTCCAGCCATTTCCATATTCTGTGATAGTGAGACTACAATGTGTGTTGCTCACAATAAAATTTACAATGGGAAATCGAGACATATAAGCTTGAGACATGCTTATATAAGAGAATTAATTACAAATGGAGCTATAACTATAATATATGTGAAATCAAATAAGAATTTGGCTGATCCACTTACGAAGCCATTAGGTAGAGATGTAGTACAACAAACTTGCGGAGGGATGGGGCTGAGACCCTTAAATTAAATACAAGGAATGGGAACCCCACTTTGAGTTAGTATACACTCTAACAATATAAGTTCAATGGGTAATAACAAGTTACTTGTATTGTTTAAGCACTGATCTCCTCTTTAGGAGCCCTAATTCTATTGTACTACTTACTGTTATATGAGGAGTTAAGGAGTTGTTAAATGTTTGTTATAACAGGGGCATAAAGACAAACTCCAAAGTGCATACTGTTACATGAAGAGGTTGATTTATCTTAATGGAATTATTAATGTCTGGAGTAACAGGGACATATTAACTAATTCCACCTATATGAATATTAAAGTGGTGCCGCTTCTAGCAAGATTTAAAGGGTTGATCTTGTAAATATTCATGAATTCAGGATGAGCACATGGCCGTAAACGTGCTAAAGCGAATACTGGATTTTCTAAGCTACTAGATAACGCTGTGTGTATGGTATTTTCGGTTTTGGCACAAGGATTTGTGGTTCAAATCTTAAGATACCATCAACTTCGTCAAAACTTTAATATACTTACACTAAAGGAAAGTTCAAATCTGTAAAATATACTTTCAATTATTCACAAGTGTTATGAAGTGAAATAACAAACTAGTGGGGGATTGTAAGATAGTTTGTTATTGGCAAGTTGGAAGTTGGATTCTTCCCACATCGGAAGAAAGAAGTTCCGTGCCTGTCATGTGAAACACTCCCGGGACCGACCTTACTCGTACCGTGCCTATTAGCCTCGGAACTGATCATTATGAAGTAGCACATAACAGGCACGAGATTGTCTCAACAGGCACGAGATTGTCTCAACAGGCACGAGACTGACTCAACAAGCACGAGACTGACTCAATAAGCATGAGATTGTCTCAACAGGCACGAGACTGACTCAACATGCACGAGATTAACTCAACAGGCACGAGATCCCAGATTTAACTATTTATTTGAATTTTAAATTCAAAATTCGAATAAATAGTCGTGTCTGTTTGTGAAACAAGACATCCTATTAGAAAGGGTCTGTTGGTTGCCTATAAATACACAAGAATTCCAACGAAGTGGATATAGAAAATCCCAAGTGTTATTGCAGGCTTTGTTGTATCCTGAAGAGAATCGTTTGTATTTTTTCTAAATTAGTATACAGGCGATAACTCTTTAAGGACAGTCGATTTTCACGCCTCAAAGCTAATTTGATTATTTTATTTCTAACAACCATAAGACGAGTCGACTCGGCGCGTACGAGTGGCAATCAGGAAGCAAACATCAAGGAGAATCAAGCTGGGGATCTCAATCAAAGAAAAAACTCCTATGCTATGACTATTGCAACAGCAACTCCAACGCTTGCCCCCAATATGAGGCACCCTAGAGAATCAGTAATCGCCAGGCATACCACCTACAATGGAATGCCAGCAGTGATTTTAAAAGCCAAAGACTACTATGGAATCATGGCGGATAAATGCAAATTGACAATTGTAGATTCTTGAAACCACGACCCCAAATTAAAAAATTAGGGCTACCTTCAGAGAAAGATTCCCAGTTAAAGGTAGAGCCAAAATTGGTGTCTATAATAATTATAATGTCTTTCTGGACTTCACAAATGAGGATGATTTCAATTCAATATGGTATAGAAGAGTGGCAGAAATCGATGGCCTTCAAATGTGGCTGCAAAAGTGGACTCTGGACTTCAAGCCGGGTGAAGACATCCCAGAAGTGCTGGTGTGGATTTTACTGCATGGGCTACCTTTTACATGCATAATTAGCATTATGCTAATCAAATTTGTAGTGAAATTGAAACCCCTTTAGCACTGGATGTTGCGACTGGTGGTAAAACGAGGCCGAGTATGGAAAAAGTTAGAGTGGAGATAGATCTCCTTAAACCTCTTGTTGAAAGTGTGTTTGTAGGATCTGAAGATGAGAATGATCCTCTTAAAGGATTCACTTAAAAATTTGAATATGAAAGTATTCCTAAGTATGGTAAGCAATGCAAGAAATTGGGGCATAACTTGATGAACTTTAGGGTCCTTGAAAGAAAGAGAGATACTGAAACAGGGGAAACAGAGAAGAAAGAAAAATTGACAAACGAGAATGGGGATAACAGTGGAGTCCAAAAAGAGTAAAAAGAAGGGCAAAGAAAGGAAAAACAAGAGAAACATCTAGGCTCTAGCTTTAGAAGAAAACAAGAAGGCTACTGGTACTCAAATTCAGAATAAAGGCAAGGAAAAAAGAGGCAATTGTGAAGATATTAATGAGAAAAAACAAGTGACGACACAACATAGATTGGAAACTAATCAAGGACACCACATTCCGGATAACAAAGAGGGAAATTAAACATCCATTAAGGACAAAACAAACAAGAGAAAGAAGAAGAATAAGAGTAAGCAAAACCTGCTCAATTTCCAAGGAAAACCAAAACAAGATACTAGTTCCAGAAACTCTACGAATCAGGAGCAGACAATAGAAGGAGGGAACAAGGAGACTAATAACAGCTACAATAAAGAAAGACAAGGGACCAATGATCACAACAATCGAACCATCTCTATGGTTAAGGAAAGCTCTATAAATGAAAATGCCCAAGAAGATCAGTGTCACAAGGCTGTTATCGACAGTGAAGAGTCCAGTAATGTGAAAGAACATTCGGGCATAGTGGTTAACCAACAAGATAAACACAACATACAAATAAGAGGGAAAAACAGAAATGAAGAAGTGGCACAGATTGATAGCACATGCTCGATATGTTTGCCAACCAATATCATTATAAACAACCTGGTATTCAACTAATGGTGGAACTTTACGCAAATCAGGAACATGGCTTACACAACAATTTGGAGGAAGTTATTAAACATTCAGAGCAAGAGCCAATTTTAAATCACAATATGAGAGATACTGAGCAATAAGAAAAAGGCAATCAAGAAGACAAAAATTTTGAAGAGGAGGACTACATACCTACTAGAAGGGACAGAAGCAGGGCAAGACAACCTAATAAGAAAAAGAAAATCAGAAATACATCCTCGGCAAAGAGGAGATGACAGACAAATACCCCCCCCCCCCTAAAAGTATTCCATAATTAATACAATCATCTGGAATATTAGAGGGGTGAGTTCAAAGAAGGCCCTTCATAGGCTGAAAAAGCTTATAGACATAAACAATATTATCTTTACAGCAATCATGGAACCTATGGTAGACAAAAACAAGATTGAAGGCTACAGAAAATTCTTGGGATTTCAAAATTGTATCTCTAATGACAATGAAAAAATATGGTGTTTCTGGAATAACATTAGCAATGTCATAGTTACCTTCAATGATGAACAACAGGTCACTATTCAGGTTGAAGATGGTAATGAAAATCCTCCCATCAGTATCACATCCATTTATGCTAAATGCACTGCTGCGGAAAGAAGAGATCTTTGGTGTAGTCTTGAGGAAATAAGCCTAGATGCTAAGGGTCCTTGGTGCATTGGATGAGACTTCAATGTCATCTTAGATCCAGAAGAAAAGCTGGGTGGCAAACCTCACATAATGCATAGGAGCCTTGAATTCAATAATCGCATGGACAATTGTGGCACTCTACTAATTTAGGATACACTGGTCCTAAATTTACTTGGTGCAATAATAAATGTCCAAGGAAGAGAATTTGGAAAAGACTTGACAGAATATTCATCAACGACAAGTGAGTCAAAAATTCCATATTACTAATGTCAAACACTTGGTGAGGATTGGCTCAGATCACAAGCCCTTACTCATGAAAGCCTTTGATCAAGCAGGTAAGCATACTTCCTACTTTAAATTCCTTAATTTCTGGACTAAGCATGAAGACTTTTATAACATTGTCAAGGAAGTTTGGAGTACCAACATTGATGAAAACAACATGTGGAGACTTCAATCCAAGCTAAAGCTGTTGAGCAGAAGACTAAGTCAGTGGTCTAGAGAAGAAGTGGGGAACATTCATAAATAGGTTCTTAAATGGGAAGAAAGATTCAATGCCTTGAAGAGATTGAGTTAACCAATAACTCTGAATACGACAGAGAAGAAACAAATAAGGCTCATGCTGAGTACATGAGATGGCTTCATATGCAAGACTCCCTACTTCTCTAAAAAAACAATATAAAATGGTTTGAGGAGGGAGATACAAAATACAAGGTACTTCCATGGTATCCTTCGAGAAAGAAGAAGAAAGCTTCAGGTGAACAAGATCAAAAATCATAAGGATAAATGGATTCAGGCATAGGAGAAAATAGCAAAAGCAGTTATCAGTCACTTCAACAAAATTTTCAACCTCCCAACTTCAAGTATTGATCCTACTATTCTAAATTGCATCACCAAAAGAATCACTGATGAAGATAGAAACATGATGGATGAGATTCCTAGTGAGGAAGAGATAAAAAATGCAGTATTTGATCTATCGGCTACAAGTACTGCTGGTCCAGACTCTAGATGGATTCAATGGTACTTTTTTTCAAAACTGTTGGGACATCATCAAGGAAGAAATCAATGCTGTTGTGTGGGACTTCTTCAAAGGTATCCCTCTTACTAAATTCTATACTCATACTTGTTTGGTCCTAATTTCCAAAACAGATGCCCCTACCACTTTTAATGAATTTAGACCTATTAGTCTTTCTAATTTTACTAACAAGATTGTTTCTAAAATTCTCTCTCTTAGACTAAATCCTCTGTTAACAAGATTAATTTCTCCAAACCAGAATGGTTTTGTTTAAAAAAGGCTTATTTCTGAAAATTTGTTGTTAACTTAAGAGATAGTTCAATCTATTTCTCATGTCAATAATGGTGGAAATATTGTCATAAAATTAGATATGGCTAAAGCATATGATAGAATTTCTTGGAACTTTATCGCTGTTGTGCTTAGGAGATTTGGTTTCACAGAATACTGGATTAATTTGATTATGAACCTTCTCTCTGGTGTTTGGTACTCTCTGATAATTAATGGAAATAGAAAAGGTTTCTTCATATCTAGTCAAGAATTAAAACAAGGTGATCCATTATCACTATCACTTTTTATCCTTGCTGCAGAGGTTTTCACATGCTCTTTGAATAACCTATTTCTAAATAGCTCACATATCCCCTTCTCTATACCTCCCAATGGTACTTGTATTAATCATCTTGCATATGCAGATGACATTGTTATATTCACCAGTGGTAACAATAATTCTATTAACGTCATTACGGATGTCATTAGGAAGTATGAAGATAGCTCTGGGCAAAAAGTCAATGGTGATAAGAGTTTCTTTTTAACCGCTCCTAATACGTGTGCCAATAGAATTAATAGAATTAGAAATATCACGATCTACATGGATAAGAACTTCCCCTTTAACTACTTAGGTTGTCCAATTTATATAGGTAGGAAGAAGATTGCTTATTTTGATTGCTTGGTAAACAAAATTGTTATGAAATTGAATAGTTGCTGTCACACCTCCTTTTTACATCACCCCGAAGGATAATGTATAAGGGAGTTTTTCCATTTAAAGTGACATTATTCGGATCGAGATTATTTATTTAGAGTCGCCACTTGGGATAGGTTTGGCTTTTGATGTCCCAAGTCACCGGTTTATCTTGAATCCCGAACCGAGGAAAATTTTTGACTTCCCAATTGGAGTCTGCGAACCAGAAATTCTAAGTAAGAAATTCTGTTGATCCGAGGGAAGGTGTTAGGCACCCCCGGATCCCGTGGTTCTAACACGGTCGCTTAAACTATTATAAATGGCTAAAATCTGATTTTAATACATGTTGTAACTTATGTGCCTCTTTACTTTAAACCGCTTTTATCGTTATTTTAAAAAAGTCGTGAAAATGCATCTCGAACCACATCACATCAATGCGCCCGTGGTTGTTAACACATTTCGACTTCGTTGAGATTTGGATTCGGGTCACATAAATGTGCACCCGATTTTTAGGAAGATAACTTTATTAAAATCGCGCCTAAAGAGTTTAACGCATTATTATTTTGGGGAAAAACCGTGAAATTCGCTAAAAGGTCCGTCCCAGAATCTAAATATTTTAATACAATGTTATTGAGGGCCCCGCAGTTTGCATTTTTATTTGGCGAGGCTCATCTCATTTTACTATCTAAAAGTCAATCCTAAAGTAAACTATGATTTTTCCATTTTTATTTGTCCCTAATAATAAAAGAAGAAGACCTAATTAATCATCATTATAAAACTCGGGCTTTTAAAATATGACCAAACCAGTCGTCGTTTCACATTTGGGCCCAAAGAGTCCACACCATGTAATATGTATGCATCGGACAAAGTTCTTAATAAACATAGGAATTGGGTTTGAGATTAGCCCAAGCGAAAAATGCATCAGGCTGTATTGGGATGATCAGCAGATCGAACCCCAAGGTCCAGCAAGCAACTGATTTGCTCAAACCTCTGCCCACTAAAACTATTCTAAAACTTTCAGGAGTGGGCTCTGCATTCGTAAGAAATGGGGATCAATCACTATCTGTTTAAATTTCAGTTCATTCTCATATCATCTTAATCCTTCATCCATTGATGGATATCCTACTGAAGTTGAAAATCAAAATAGAAACATGGGTTTGACAATAGTATTCTTGCAGCAAACTAATCATTCTCAAACTAATGTAAATTAACAATATCAGGCGAACTGGATTATTGGATTTTACCATATGAATTGCAGAACCATTTCGTTCAATAGTGACTCACGATCTAATAATTGCACTACTGAACTAACCTGCTAAACACACCACTGGAAACAATTGCATGTTCGAACTCTTATGAATCATAGTCACACAGTTCAGTTATGTACCCATTGGAGCCCACTAAAATTCTACATTACATTAGCAACCAGCTGAATCCAAACTAAATTGCTAAGACATGGCGAATATATCTAATTAGTTTAACAATCTGTTATTTAACAGTCCAAATCAGTCTAGTACATGACATGAAATAACGAAGAGACTATTGTTTTATACATTAGAGTTGAGCAAATAGGGGAAATTCAGAGATTCACTTTAAATAACACTTCATTTCCATAGATTCGAGCTTTAGGACATGTAACTGTGACGTGAGATATAAGAAAAGCAGAAGTATCAGCAGATCAGCAGTAATTCGAAATAGCAACAGCAAACACCACAGCAACAACCAACCAATATAGGAATGATTCAAACCCAACCAACCAGAAAATTTCGACAGAAAACCAACAGCAATAGCAAATGAACCAAATAACTCGGATAGCAGCACAATGACTCGAAAATCACACAAATGCCTTCAAAACTAAACTTAAATGCTTTGGAAACTTCACCAAGGTAAACTTAACCAGAAAATCAACTCAAGCAGACCCAAATCTATTCATTTCGTTTTTTTGTTTTCTAATGTTTTTGTTTTGGACTTTGAATATCAAACTTAGATCTGGAAATTAGAAAGAAAGAGCTAATTAGAGGGAGTTTTGATGGCTGAAACTTCTGGAATCTTTTCAGGGAGTCTCCCTTCTAAATAAAGGCATTGGGGCTACCTTTTATAGGCCAGAAATGGGGCAGAATGTTCTGGAGTATTTTACTCAATTTCCCCCTTTTATATTTCAGAAGTTAGCATATTAATCCTGAAGTTTTGACTTGTTACCCAAGTTATTGCATTAAGAGTGCAGAAACTTACACTAAGGCCCCCTTCTAGAAGGCCCTAGGGTGTTCTTCTACCTATAGAATACCTATACTACCCTTATTTTGGTTTTGAAATTACTATTCTTAACAAAATAGCCCTTTCCCATGCCCAAACTACCCTTACTTGCCACTTGAAATTACTAACTTCAGTTAACTACACCAACCCCTTACCCTTAGTTAAAATCTAACTAGAATTAATTCAACTACACTACTCAGCTATATCCAAAACTTAAACCTAATTGAATTGCAAATGAAGACTAACGATCAATTAAACTAAGCTTAAACTAACAGAATCATTAATTCAAATAAACGAGAATCAAACAGTTTCAAAGCAAGCTAGAAACAGGATTAAACAGAAAATCTAAAAGGAATCGGATTCAAGGAGGACATTTGACCAAACTAATCAAATTGAACTAATCGAAACTAAGCTAATACTTAACAATTAACTAACAATTGAACATTTAAACTAAGTAGAATAGATTTTGACTTAGAAGTAGCTAACAATAATAGACAGAATTCTATTGAAATTAAACTAACAATTAAAATGATTAGGAAACTAAAACTACACCAAATTAAACAGCTAAAGCATGAATCAAACCAAAACGAAACTAAAAAGAAATGAGAAGAAAAACTTACTGAAATTTGGACTTCATAAGAAAACCAACCGAGATTGACTTCCGGTTAATATTATACATCTATTTTGTCAAAATGGACCTATAGTATTAACCAGAATTCAATCGACTTGAAAACTTCTTGAAAACGGCCCAGAATAGCATAAACCCTAGATTAGAAATTCGAGCCTTCCTACTTAGATTCGAGGGGATTTGGTTAGGGATTAGAGGTAAGGGAGGCCTTGGGATTGTATGGTGTAAATTTGGGGTCGTTTGGACAAAGTAGTGTTTTGGCCGGATTTTCAACTCAAGATTCGAACAAATAGGTGATAATTCGAGGGAAACCATCGGTAGGGTTGGAATGAGGAGATAGAGGAGAGTTAACGGTGTAAGTGTGGTGGTGGTTTGTGTCGGCGCCGCCATCGGCGGCTTAGGGATTTTAGGGCGGCGCAGCTAGGGTTCATGGAGAGGATGAGGCTGTTTGGAGAGATGAGAGATCGGGGGTGCCCGCTCGGACCGTTTTATATTAGTGAGAGGCGAGTTCCTGGCCGTTAGATCGAGTTACCTCGACGACCAGGATTAAGGTCATGAAACGGCGTCGTTTCAGTTCATTGGGTGGGCAGGCCGGGTAGGGTAACGTTTGGGCTTGGATTTGGTCTGATTTTTAGGGGTTTTGGCTTGGGCTAAATCAGTTTTTGGCCCAATTCGGGTTATTTAGACAGCCCTTTCCTTTTCTTTTACTATTTTATTGATTTTCTTCTTTTCTTATTTTTTGTGCTTTATTTATTTACATATTTTACTTACTATTATTATTATTATTATAGGTGATAATTCGAGGGAAACCATCGGTAGGGTTGGAATGAGGAGATAGAGGAGAGTTAACGGTGTAAGTATGGTGGTGGTTTGCGTCGGCGCCGCCACCGGCGACTTAGGGATTTTAGGGCGGCGCAGCTAGGGTTCATGGAGAGGATGAGGCTGTTTGGAGAGATGAGAGATCGGGGGGGTGCTCGTTCGGACCGTTTTATATTAGTGAGAGGCGAGTTCCTGGCCGTTAGATCGAGTTACCTCGACGGCCAGGATTGAGGTCATGAAACGACGTCGTTTCAGTTCATTGGGTGGGCAGGCCGGGTTGGGTAACGTTTGGGCTTGGATTTGGTCCGATTTTTAGGGGTTTTGGCTTGGGCTAAATCAGTTTTTGGCCCAATTCGGGTTATTTAGACATCCCTTTCCTTTTCTTTTACTCTTTTTAATGATTTTCTTCTTTTCTTATTTTTTGTGCTTTATTTATTTACATATTTTACTTATTATTATTATTATTATTTTGAATTTTCTGATTTTATTATGTAAAATCAAAACTAAAACAACTAAATCAAATCTAAAATTATACTAATTAATATTCCAAAGTTAACTAACTCCTAATTATAAGGAAAAGCTTAAGACAAATTTTAACAAAAAGTAGAAATGCCAGGAACCATTTTGGTATTTTCTTTATTCTTGTAACATTAAAAAGCACATTATTTTGTATTTTTATGGATTATGTCATCCGGAATGCACGCAAAATTCCAAACAATTAATTCCTAAAAATTCAAGTATTAAAGAAAAAAAATTCTAATTCTAAGGAATTTATAGGAGTAGTTGAAACGTGGCAAAAATCACGTGCCCACAGCTGCCCCTCTTTGCTCGGAGACACGAAGGGTTTTCGGGCAAAGATAACTGAGCAACTATGAGATTTTTGCCCGCTTGGCACTCCATAAGAAGCATTTTGAAAAATCATCCGACCGAACCCTGCTTCAAAGGTTGCCTACATATCCTTGGCTATAAAAAAATCAGGTCAGTGTAGTTCTAGAGTGTTGGTAGCTGGGACTACCAGGAGCTGTGATCTCACTGTTGTTGCTGCTGCTACTGCTTGCTGACCTCCTTACTACACCAAAAAGGAAAATAAAAGCTAAGCTGGCTATGCCCATCAACTATGAGTTACAAGATTCCTATCTATATAATTCTCTTGGAACTTGATCTTGAGTCTTAGCTGATTTGTTGTAGACTTCGACCTGAATCTTGATGCTCGCAAGTTGTGGGTGTTTGTTTCCTTCTGCAGCATTGAGTCAAAACAGGATTGGTAGTGTGACTTCAATCAGATTTTGAGCAGTCCGCACCTTTATTTGGTTCACAGTTGAATTCATTTCTTTTGTTCTTTTCCTTCTTTCCTTTACTCTGGATCGAGGCTCATTCCATAGGCCATCTCGATCCTTGTACCTCGGGGTCAAACCTGCTTAAGATATCGAAACAAAACAAACGAAATTTCTGCCTCAGTTTTCACTAGGAAAATTTCGTGAGTTAGTTGTGACACATGTCTAAACAGTCAAATTAAGATTATGCATCTTTGCGAATGGAATCCTCGGTTTTTGGCCGGGATTTGGATAGAAAAAGCTCCACAGTTTTTTGGCCGGGAGATCCTCGATTTTTAGACCGGGATTTGGATAGAAAAAGGCTCCGTTATTTTTGGCCGGGAGATCCTCAGTTTTTGGATGGGATTTGGGTAGAAAAAGGCTTCGCGGTTTTTGTCCGGGAAACCCTCGGTTTTTTGGCCGAGATTTGGATAGAAAAAGCTCCACGGTTTTTTTTTTGGCCGGGAGATCCTCGGTTTTGGCCGAGATTTGGGTAGAAAAAGCTCCACGGTTTTTTGGCTGGGAGATCCTTGGTTTTGGTCGGGATTTGGATAAAAAAAAAGTTTCGCGGTTTTTCGGCCGGGATATTTTAAAGAATAAGGATCCTTTACCACCATGATTTGTTTTCTTTTGGGATTTTTATTTTATTTCTTTTCTTCTTTATTTCTTGGTTTTTCTCTTTATATGTTTCCTTTTATTTATCAGATTGCCTGAAAGAATTTTGAGGAAACTTCCTTTTTGGTCGTTTACCTGCTGCAAAGTTGTTCCAGCGCTTGCGCCTTTCATTTCCTTTTGAGTTGCACCTGCTTCTTGCACGGTTGCTTTGAATAACACCTGTTTTCAACAAAGAATAATTTGTTAGTCGAAATTGGTTTTGTGGCCTTGATCATTCCCATCGCTTGATCCCGACCCCATTTCTGTCGCGAATTTTGCTGCTTGTTGGTCTTGAGGGTGAATCTCTTTTCAACTGACCGGGTTCAGCCTTTGGATTTCATGATGACTCGCCCGTGTGGGCTCTAGCCTTTCTACCTTATTCTGCTTTTAGGACCTTTGCCTTTGATTTTCTTTCTTTTCGATGTCTTTTACTTTGGAAGCAATCAACCACCATGGTCAGTAGGGATTGGACTGACGCACCACTGAGGCTGGGTATATTCCTCGACTCTTGCCAGGCAGAGTCCTGTGAAACCGGTCCTGCCACCTTTCTTTGTAACAGTTTCAGAATTCAGAGTTAAGCCGAAAGGGATTCAAGGAGAAGTAAACAGAGATCAGGACAATGGATTTTAAATAGAAGCGTCCCTTTCGGGGAAAAAGAAGGACTTATCTGGGGTGCATGCTGGCTTCAACTGACAGGACATGCTTCCTGGACTGGATGCCCGACCCGCACCAACATCCAGCTTCTCATGAACCCATTGATCCGTGTTTCCAAACCAAATAACCTTGCCAAGACTTTTAGTGATGAAATATCTTTTTTCGGCCGACAACGCCCTTTGCGGGTTTTCGCTAATCGACCTCTCTCATTTCTCTCCTCACCGTCGTTCGATAGTGCTCTTTACGAGTTTTCACTAAGCGAACTCTCTCATTTGCAATTTCTCTGCTCTCGTCGCCTTATGGTGCCCGAAGGTTTTCACCGATAAGACTCTCTCATTTTATTTCTCTCAATTTAGAATGCATCGGCTTTCAATGATGTTTCTCAGTTCCTATGCCTTTGGCAGTTGATTTAGAAGGACTTGTACCGGATTTTGGGGAAAAAGAATTTTGGAAAAGATTACAACTTTGGAACCATTTGGATGGGTTCATGGTCGAACCATTATAACATCTATCTGCCCCAGTTTGCATTTCGGGGAAATTTGGATTTTTGTTTTGGTATGACTGAACCCCAAGGAGAGGCTGCCTACGTATCCTTTCGAAATAAAGTCAAGATGTAGTTCAAGTAACATTTGTTTTTGTTTGTTTGTTTCTTTTTTTCACTTTGTTTCTTCTTTTCTTTTTCGATATCACTTCCGGGTTCCAAAGAGGGTGGTCAAATAAATGTAACCAGCTCAAAGGGTTTACAAATGAGTTGATAGTGTTTGGGGTAGCGGGAATAAAAGCCTTTGTCATTTCAAATGCGCAAAGACATCACCGAAGCAAATTTAGACATAGTACCTTTTTACTGCATCCGCATTCACCGCCGCTTCGGGATCATTTCCTTCAATATCACCCAAGTACAATTCTCCCCTTGGTAGTATTTTTCTAATGATATATGGACCCTTCCGGTTAGGAGCAAACTTTCCTTTTGCTTCCTGATGATGAGGAAGAATACGCCTTAACACCAATTGTCCAACCTCAAATTTTCTGGGCCGTACTTTCTTATTATAGGCGCGGGCCATTCTTTGCTGGTACAACTGCCCGTGACAAACTGCGGCCATCCGGTTTTCATCAATCAAAATCAATTGTTCCAATCGATTTTTAACCCATTCACTATCTTCGATCTCTGCTTCAACAATCGTCCGGAGCGAAAGAATTTTCACCTCTGCCGGTATCACAGCCTCGGTTCCATAAACCAGCAAATACGGGGTTGCTCTTACCGATGTGCGCACTGTAGAGCTATATCCCAGTAAGGCAAAAGGTAACTGTTCATGCCACTGTCTAGAGCTCTGGATTGTCTTTCTCAAAATCTTCTTGATGTTCTTATTCGCTGCTTCAACAGCGCCATTGACTTTGGGCCGATAAGGAGTGGAGTTTCTATGCGTTATTTTGAACTGTTCGCATACTTCCTCCATCAAACGACTGTTCAAGTTTGTAGCATTGTCTGTGATAATAGTTACAGGAATGCCGAAACGAAAAATAAGGTTCGAGTGTACAAAATCCACTACAGCTTTCTTAGTGACTATTTTGAGAGTGATGGCTTCGACCCACTTTGTGAAGTAATCAATAGAAACCAATATGAATCTGTGCCCATTTGAAGCTTTCGGCTCGATCGGACCAATGACATCCCTACCCCAGGCGACAAAAGGCCAAGGCACTGCCATAGGATGTAATTATGTTGGAGGTGCATGAATCAGATCTCCGTGTACTTGACATTGATGACATTTCCGGACAACGTTGAAGCAATCTTTTTCCATAGTTATCCAATAATACCCGGCTCGAAGTATTTTCTTTGCCAGGACATACTCGTTCATATGAGGTCCACACACTCCTGCATGCACTTCATGCATAATTCTTCTAGCTTCCTCAGCGTCAACACACCTCAGTAAGTTGAGATCCGGGGTTCTTTTATACAAGACCTCACCACTCAAAAAGAAACCATTTGCATGTCATCTAATGGTCCTCTTTTGATCTCCAGTAGCATGTTCGGGTTACTCTTGTGTCTTTAAAAACCTCTTAATATCATGGTACCATGGTTGGACGTTTGGCCCTGCTTCAATTACATTACAGTAACCATGCCTTTCCCTGATTTAGATTTCCAAGGATCGATATGGGCATTTCCTGGATAAGGCAACATCGAGGCTAAAGTAGCAAGTGCATCAGCTAGCTCATTGTGGCACCGGGGGATGTACCTGAATTCTATCGATTTGAATAGTTTGTCGAGATCTTCCACATGTTGCCGATAAGGAATAAGATTGACATCTCGAGTTTCCCACTCTCTTTGGGCTTGCCGGATAATCAAATCTGCATCCCCCATGATCAATAAATCTTCAACATCTTGGTCAATTGCCATATTCATGCCTATGATGCAGACTTCATATTCAGCAGTATTGTTCGTGCAGAAGAACCGGAGCCTAGCTGTAGCCGGATAATGTTGACCAGTAGGTGAGATCAAGATTGCCCCAATCCCTACCCCTTTGGCGTTCACTACCCCATCGAAGAACATTTTCCAAGCATGAGTGTCCTCAGGGACTACTTCTATTGTATTTACCTCTTCATCTGGAAAGTATGTGCTCAACGGTTGGTATTCTTCGTCAACCGGGTTTTCAGCCAAATGATTTGCCAACGCCTGGGCTTTCATCGTCGTGTGAGTAATGTAAACTATGTCAAATTCAGTGAGCAGGATTTGCCAATTTGCTAGTCTTCTAATGGGCATCGATTTCTGGAATATGTACTTCAAAGGATCCAACCTGGTTATGAGATAAGTAGTATGAGCTTGAAGATAATGTCTCAACTTTTGAGCAACCCACGTCAGGGCACAACACATTCTCTCCAACAAAGTATATTTGGCCTCGTAGCTAGTGAACTTCTTACTCATATAGTAAATCGCTCGCTCTTTCTTGTTGGTTATATCATGTTGTCCGAGGACACAACCAAAAGAATTCTCCGACACTGACAGATACAAGAAGAGAGGTCGCCCCGCCTCTGGTGGGACCAAACCTGGAGGGTTCGACAAATATTCCTTGACTTTGTCAAAAACCTCTGATATTCAGATGTCCATTTGATTGCTGCGTCTTTCTTCAATAGCTTGAATATGGGCTCACATGTGGTAGTCAGTCGAGCAATGAACCGACTAATATAATTTAACCTACCCAATAAACTCTTCACGTCTTTCTTAGTTCTCGGAGGAGGTAGATCTCGGATAGCCTTTATCTTTGTTGGATCTAACTCGATACCTCTCCTACTAACTATGAAGCCCAGAAGTTTGCCTGATGGGACTCCGAAGGCATATTTAGCCGGATTCAGCTTCAAATCATACTTGCGCAACCTTTCAAAAAAATTCCTCAAGTCTCGAACATGGTCATCCTGGGTTCTAGACTTGATAATCACATCATCCACATACACCTCTATCTCCCGATGCATCATATCATGAAAAATGGCAGTCATGGCCCTCATATAGGTTGCCCGGGCATTCTTCAAACCAAACGGCATAACTCGGTAATAGTAGGTACCCCAGGGTGTAGTGAAAGTTGTTTTCTCGGCATCTTCTTCGCCCATCAACACCTGGTGATATCCTGCATAACAATCCACGAATGACTGTATCTCATGTTTGGTGTAGTTATCCATAAGGATGTGGATGTTGGGTAGAGGGAAATTGTCTTTGGGGCTTGCCCTGTTCAAATCTCGGTAATCCACACACACCCGGGTTTTACCATCTTTCTTTGGCACGAGAACTACATTAGCCAGCCACGTAGTATACTGGGCCACCCGGATTACCCCTGCTTTCAGCTGTTTTGTAATTTCTTCTTTGATCTTATCGTTGATATAAATCTTAAACTTTCTTTGTTTCTGCTGAACCAGAGGACAATCAGGGTAAATTGGCAATTTATGCACCACTAGATCAACACTCAGTCTTGGCATATCATCATACGACCAAGAAAACACATCTTTAAACTCAAACAGAAGTTGAATCATTTCACCCCGCATTTTCTCATCAGCGTGAATGCTTATTTTTGTTTCCCGAATTTCTTCAGAGGTTCCCAAATTAACCGGTTCTGTATCATTCAAGTTCGGCTTAGGTTTATTCTCAAATTGTTCCAGTTCTCGATTTATCTCCCTAAAAGCTTCTTCTTCATCATATTCCGGTTCTTGGTTCATTGTTTCACAATTAGACAGCATGTTCGGATCTGGGTGTGAAGTCCGCAAGCATGTCATGTTATTTAAAGCCGCGTTATTATAACTGAAAAGAAGAAATAAAATAGCAAAAATCAGAAAGAATAAAGAGAATAAGTGATGAAATGTTGATTTCATTTCTTGGAATTAGAAAGATAAACAGGGTTTACATTTGGGAATTTAAAGGCAGGAAACTTAAAGAACAAACATCCGAGTTACACCCTGGGATAACTCGGGATGCAGAAAAAGTGGCAGGACAAGTCTACCTGGACTCCCGCCTGATCGGGAAAGGCGTAGCCTTCCAATTTTGGAGTTTAGCATCTGGTCCCATGTAGAGCACTTCAGCGGTGCTAGTACCTTCCCCTAGCTGAACCATGTTGGCTTCATAAAGCATTTGCCTCATAGTTCCACATACATCTTTGATTTCCTCGGCCACGAAGGCCTTATCGTCTTCATTCTCGCTGTATTTTGGCTTGACAAAGGTCTGATATAGATGTGTCAACGGTTGTGGCAAGACCCATCCTTCCCTTTTCCTCTCATCTGCCCAATCTTCATCTTCTGGGGTAGGGTGGAAACCTATCCCGAAAAACCTTTCTGTTGTGGGTAGGGTTATTGGCTCTGATATTCCTTGTACAGCTTTTCCCAATCCTTTTCCTGGCTTGAAACCATGTTTGATCATCTCTTTTGCCACCATGATCGAAGAATTAGATAGGAAAGGTTGGGGGCAAGGGCTCCCCTCTTCATACTGATCTGCCACTACAACTTCGAAAGCCTGATAAACAATGTGTTCACTTCCCTCCCTAGCCTCCAAACATAGGATAGATGGGTCCCGATAAATAGACTGCTCGTCTTCTCCATGAACCACAATTTCCTGATCTTCAAACTTGAACTTTACCATTTGGTGAAGGGTGGAGGGCACAGCTCCCGCGGCATGGATCCAAGGCCTTCCTAGAAGAAAATTGTAAGATGTATCCATGTCCAACACTTGGAAGGTTACCTCGAAATCCACTGGGCCTATGGTTAATACCATATCTATTTCTCCGATGGTATCCCTCTTAATGCCATCAAAGGCTCTTACACAGATGTTATTGGGACGAATCTTTCCAGTCCCGATTTCCATTCTCTGCAGTGTAGAGAGTGGACAAATGTCAACACCCGAACCCCATCCACCATTACTCGCTTGACATAAATACCTTCACACTTGACAGTCAGATGTAAAGTTTATTGTGAGTCGCTCCCTCTGGAGGCAAATCATTCTTACTAAAGGAAATTTGACTAACAGCAAAGAACCTTTTTGCCATTCTTTCGAGCTGTTCAACTGAAGTCTCAGCAGGCACATACGCCTCATTCAGAGTTTTCACTAGGGTCTTCTGATGCTCAGCAGATCTCTTTAACAAAGATAGCATAGACACTTGTTCAGGGTACTTGCGTAACTGATCCACCACTTCATAATCATGCATCTTCATTTTCTGGAAGAAAGCCTCTGCCTCCTCAGCACTTACAGGTTTCTTGGGTGGAAAGCGCTTCTGTGTGGCATTGTTCACTTCTTGTACATCTGAATATTTCCTAGCGAAGGTATTACCCGGAAGTTCTCCCGTGATTTCTTTACATTTGTATGTAACCAACATCTGTTGATAATTCCATGGCACCGTAGACGGGTCCGTTATTGGCTTCTGTGGCACGCATCCGATAACCACTGGCTCATTCAGCCGAGGTGGTTTAATCGTCCCCCGGACCACATAGGCTCCTTTCGGCACATACGTTGGTGTTCCATTCTTCACTTCAAATTTCTTTGGAATACCCACGACTAATGGCTTTTCTTAGGCGCCATCTCTGCCTTTGTTTCAACCTTCTTTTCAAGTTCAATCTTGACGGTTTTAGTCTTCTTTCCCCCTTTCTCCTGCTTCGGGGTTGCTTTAGGCTTTCTTTCTGCGTCAACAATAGCAATTATAACTTTCAAGGAAGGATCGAACTCTTTGTCTTCACAGATCATCCTGATTACTGGCCCATTGTTATAAGCGGCCAATGGATTATTGGTCACATTCGGGGCTTCTTCATCCCTCAACACTATTTTTCCTTGTTCAATCAAATTTTCACAACTTTCTTCAAGGTCCAGCAGTTATCAGTACTATGCCCCTCAGCTCCTGAATGATAAGCACAGTGGACACCTCGTTGGTAAGCTGGAGATTCTGGGTTCTGCCTGTTTTGGGGAATAGGCTGCAGCAGATCCATCTGGACAAGCTTAGGGAACAGGGTGGAGTAGGGTTCACCGATTGGTGTAAAGTTGGGTCTCCTGGGCGGTTCCCGGGGGCGAAAGTTATTTTGTGGTAGTCGGGGATTATATTGGTTCTGGTAAGGAGGTTGGTTTCTTTGGAATGGAGGTGGATTTCAGTTGGCTTGTGGTTGCGGTCGGCCTAAAGGTTGAGCATTCATGACCGCATAAGGTGAGGGGGCGTAGGCCATATCATCGTGAGGATAGTAGTGTTGAGGGGTTATTTCGGAGAACAACGGTCTATGATCCCGGTATCTCCTTCCTCCTGATGCTGCCATGACCGTTTCTTCTTTCTTTTTCCCTTTGGCCATTCCTCCAGACCCGACTTGGATGGCTTGGGAGGTCGCTCTTATGGCCGACTGGCTCAAGATTCTACCCGTTTTCAGATCATTTTCTACCATTTCCCCGATTTTAATTGCTTCTGCGAAAGGCTTTCCCATGGCCGACATCATATTCTGGAAGTAATCGGGCTCTTGGGCTTGCAGGAAGACGGTGACCATCTCTACCTCATCCATTTGAGGCTTCACTCTTGATGCTTGTTCGCGCCACTTAATGTCATATTCTCTGAAGCTTTCTGAGGGCTTTTTCCTTAGATTTGTCAAAGAATTCCTATCCGGTGCAATGTCTATGTTGTACTGAAACTATCGAACAATATCTCTGGCAAGATCGTCCCAAATGTGCCATCGAGATATGTCCTGATCCATATACCACTCTGAAACTATGCCGATTAAGCTTTCCCCGAAATATGCCATCAACAATTCTTCTTTGCCACCAGCCCCTCGTAACTGATTGTAATACTTCTTCAAATTAGCAATGGGGTCGCTGTGCCCGTCATACTTTTCAAATTTTGGTGTTTTGAACCCTGACGGCAAATGTACATGCGGAAACATACACAAATCTGTATAAGAGACACTCTTTGGCCCGCTCAAACCTTGCATGTTCTTTAAGCTCTATTCAAGGCTCCTCATTCTCCTGGCCATCTCATCTTGCTATGGGGGTTTAGGGGTTTGTCTTGCCCTGGTGTAAACTCATATGGTGGTGGCTGAGAGTAAGCATATGCGGAGTATGAAGGAAGTTCTAGCTGGTAAGTAGGAGTTTGATAAGTGAAGGCCGATAGATCAAACATAGGCCTTGGGACTGCGGGTTGTATTGTAGCAGAAGATGGTGGAGCAGTGAAGATGTTTGGAGTTGTCCCGGGTATGAATGCCTGGGGCCGGACCTCAGAAGTTGCTCCTACGAAATGAGCGGATATAGCAGGTTGTCCTAGCGGTACATTCGGGTGGCTGATGGGAATGTTAAAGGTACCCGTTGGTCTTGGGAACAACTCGGGAAATCCAGGGATGACACTCGGGGGTTCTTTTCCATTTGTCCATGCATCCCACATCTTCATTACCCTCAGACGTAAGATTCTGTTTTCTTCGGCCACTGCGGACTCTGAGGCAAAGCCAGTTTACCACAAAACCAACCACCTGTTTCTATAAACCTAATTGTGACGCAGCGACAAACGGTTAGTTTGAGATAAATAACAGATAGGTAATCGCACATTGGGGCGTGATGCACCTATACGGTTAAATAAACTTCTACATGTTTTGCTCGGTTGCATGCGTCATCCCGACTTTCTTTTGTTTTTCTTTTGTTTTCCCCATTTTTTGCTTTCCCTTTTCCTTTTGCCATGGTTTTTCCTGTGATTATTCTTCCACTCTTTTGTTTCTTTTGTTTTTCCTTTATTTTCTTCCCTCTTTTTTTTTGCTTTTCTCTTTACGGTTACGGTCGAATCTGATGAGGATTGCCTACGTATCGCGACCCCGCACGAATCAGACCAAAGCGTAGTTCGTGAAAATTAAATGCGAAAGAAACAATTTTTGGGAGTTTTCAATTTTCATTACTAAACATTCTTTTACAAACTAAACATTTTTGAAAAGGGAACTAACAGACTCAAAATAAAGCCAAATACAGACTCAAAAACTACTGATGCGAAAAGGAAGCCGACAAACAGACAACAGACTCTAAAACAGAACATACAGACTCGAACTATGAGTACATTAAAGCTTTAAAAATGGGTGCCCGTGGGGCGTCATTCGGCCTTACCGCGGGCTTAGGTGCGAGATCCCTTTCAAGTTGCTCCAGTTCATACATTGTCCGCTTGACATAAATTATTATGGCTAAAAAGAAAGTAGTGCGGGTCATGTCTTCACACAGTCGACATCTCTTAATGATGACATGGGTAATAGTCTCAATCTTGTCCCTGGTTCGACCTTTTTCTATGAGCAAACGCCTTATCTGATCATTACAGGCCTCCAAAACCTGCGAATCCTGAAGATGCCGCCTCTGCAGCAGTTGTATTTCTACTTCCATTCGGGCCAGTAAATCATAGCAGTGTCCACTTTCGATTTCAAAAGCTCGGGCCTGCTTAGCTGCCTTGTCCTCAAGAGTGATCATTTTTCTTTTCAGATTAGCAATGGTACTTTTATAATCCTTCCTCACCTGCTGTAGATACTGTGTGCGCTCTTTTGTTCTTTTTTCCCACTGTGACTGGAGTTCTACTATGGTACCCTCGGATTTCTTCAGCTCCCGGTACTCAGCGATTTCCATTTTCAACTCTTTTATCAACCGTTCATCCGACCGACTCCTTTGTTGTTTATCAGCATCTATCCTCATTTGTCGGATCTGGGCCCTGAGCATCTCATTTTCCTGGGCCAGTTTCTTTTTATCTCCCTCACCAGTTGCGGCCTGCATGCTGTTTTTAAACTCAAGGTCTCTAATCTTTTGTTTTAACTGGCCTATTTCTGCCGTGTATCTCTTTTCTTTTGCCAGCCAACCCCATTGTTCCTGTGATGATTCAACAAAATTCTGGAGATGAGGTTTTTTAGCCGACCTTTCGTGCTCAAGTTCCCTCATGTGCCAAGCAAGGTATCCTGGAGCCACTTCGCCTTTGGCCCGATCCTGCACGCAAGTATCTGCTTTTAAATATCGACATTCATTCCAGATCTAAGATCTTCATCCCAGGGCACTGTTTGGCATCTCCCGAGTTGTCTCAGAACCCGATATAACGCGTAGGGCTGAATGCTCTTGAGTCCCATCAATAGAAAGTGGGTCCCAGCTGCCGGCATATATATGACCTCATCACCGGGCAACCATCCTAGCGTCCACTGTATTTGGCTGGCAGTGAGGGTCCGAAAGGATGATGTCCACGCCGTAACTCCCTCAGGTAGACTTTCCATCTTGATTCTTGTGTAGAACTCTTCTATGCAAGTTTTATCAGACGAACCATAACTCAAGAGTTGGGAACGGCGGCATAGATGCTCGATCATCCACATTTGTAGCAACAAGTTACACCCCTCAAAAAAGTTGCTTCCGGCTTTGCAGGCAATAAGAGCTCGGAAAATGTCAGACACAATCATAGGCGCAAGAGTGCTTTTATCTTGAGCAAGCAAGGTGCTGACGATCCCGGCTACTTTTATATCAATATTCTCGTCTTTCCTTGGGAACACCAGGAGGTCCAAAAAGGTTATCATGAAAGCCACCCGTTTGTGCTCATCCCATTTTTGACGGTTACTTTTACTGCATAGCTTGATGTCCATCTTGTTAAACCCTCCCATGTGGCCGTACTTGTCGTATATGAAGCACAGAGTGCAGAAGCCTTTTGCCAAATCTGGATTATGGACTGTCCTGGGTATCTTTAATGAGTCTAAAAACCGATGCACCGTGATGGCTCTTGGAGCAACCAGATATTTTCCTCTTAACAGAACCTCAGCATTTCCGATGTACCTGGCTATTTCCTCCAAAGTCGGGGTGAGTTCAAAATCGGAGAAGTGGAAGACATTGTGTGTCGGGTCCCAACAAGTGACCAAAGCTCTTATAATATCCCCCCAAGGCTGGATTTCCAATAAACCCGTAAGACCTTTCAGATATTTCTTGACCTCATCTTGCCCTTTGCCACCTAAATCATCCCACCATAGCCGCAACTCGAAAGAGATTTTAGTCATTATTGAAAAAGGTTCATTTTGCATCGTGCTCATCCTGCACATTTATTAAGGTGATTAAATAAAATAAAATAAAATTTATTTGACTCAACAAATTGACTATTTTTCACATATTAAAAGAAAGATCCAGTTTTCCGAACACGGCCTTTCAACACTTCGGGAACGAAAATATTAAGGCTGTGTAAGTCAACTGGTCAAAAATCCAAAATAACCAATAGTGGCCGTTTATGCAAAGTCAGCCTTCTAGCGTCCCTTTCGGGAACATTCGGCTATTTTTGACAAAACGGCATTACTCGATTTATTTAAAACACGGTATTGAAAACACGGCCTTTCAGCGCTTCCAGGAGGAAGATTTTAAGGTTGTGCCCGCAAACCATTTTAAAATGACTCATGGTGGTTGTTCTTGCGAAAACATCCTTTCGGCGTCCTTTTGGGGACATTCGGCTTATTTTAAGCAAGAATGGCATCACCCGACTTATATATGACAAAAATTAAAATTTTGACTTTTTTTTGGCTATTTTTTGCAAAAGGGAGGTTGGACCCGATGAGAGTTGCCTACGTATCTCACATCCTGTGAGAATCAAACCGGCGTAGTTCGGCAAAATAAACTATTTTTGAAAACAAGACCCTTTTCCCTTTTCTCCTTTTTTTTTTTGCTTTTTTGAGTGAAACAAACTATAAAAATATATTTTTTTTAAATTTCGGCAGAGTTTCGACAGCATTCGGGCATTGGTTTTCTAAAAGTAGGCAGTCAACTCTCTACACTGTTATTTCTCTCTTTTTCCTTTTTTTTTCCAATTTTCCTGATATTCAGAAACCGGTCAGCATGTAGGCCCGAAACAAATAAACGCGCAGAAAACAAATAGGATGCATCAGGATGGTCTTTTTCATTTCAGGTTGCTAGTCCTAGACGGACCCAACCCCTGTGTTGAGTCTCCTAAGTCAAATGCAACATGATGCAAATAAGCGTTCCTACTAGGGATCTGGCATGAAGTCACGTCATTCTAGGTTCAAAGCCTAGGTATTTGTTATAGACTGTGTACCCGAGAGGACAACTCGAGTCAAGGAGGGGGCAACGTACCGGGGACCCGCGAGATCGTCCGGCTTTGTAACTTGTCCGGCCTCTTTCTTATTTCAGGGTATGACACTAACAGAATAGGGAGTCTCAACCAGTAAGCACATCCCCGGAGGTGAGAAGAGAAGGTTTTCGGCACAGTTTATATACAGTTCAGATAATATCAAAGCGGTAAAGCATTTAGCACATTTAGCATGAAATATGTAGAAAAATCAGATAAAGCCAAACATAACAATTATTCTAAGCTCGAATTCTTAAACCCTGAACCAGAGATTCTGGGTTCGTTCCCCAACATAATCTCCAGAGCTGTCACACCTCCTTTTTTACTACACCGGCGAGGGCATAAAGGAGTTTTTCCAATTAAAGGACAATCAGAACGGGATTTATTATTATTTGTGTCGCCACTTGGGATAGGTTTGGCTTTTGATGTCCCAAGTCACTGGTTTATCTTGAATCCCGAACCGAGGAAAATTTTCGACTTCCCAATTGGAGTCTGCGAACCAGAAATTCTAAGTAAGGAATTCTGTTGATCCGAGGGAAGGTGTTAGGCACCTCAAGATCCCGTGGTTCTAACACGGTCGCTTAAACTATTATAAATGGCTAAAATCTTATTTTAATACATGTTGTAAATTATGTGCCTCTTTACTTTAAACCTCTTTTATCGTTATTTTAAAAGAATTGCAACGTCGTGAAAATGCATCTCGAACCACGTCACATCAATGCGCCCGTGGTTGTTAACACATTTCGACTTCGTTAAGATTTGGATTCGGGTCACATAAATGTGCACCCGATATTTAGGAAGATAATTTTATTAAAATCGCGCCTAAAGAGTTTAACGCATTATTATTTTGGGGAAAAACCGTGAAATTCGCTAAAAGGCCCGTCACAGAATCTAAGTATTTTAATACAATGTTATTGAGGGCCCTGTAGTTTGCATTTTTATTTGGCGAGGCTCATCTCATTTTACTATCTAAAAGTCAATCCTAAAGTAAACTACGATTTTTCCATTTTTATTTGTCCCTAATAATAAAAGAAGAAGACCTAATTAATCATCATTATAAAACTCGGGCTTTTAAAATATGACCAAACCAGTCATCGTTTCACATTTGGGCCCAAAGAGTCCACACCATGTAATATGTATGCATCGGACAAAGTTCTTAATAAACATAGGAATTGGGTTTGAGATCAGCCCAAGCGAAAAATGCATCAGGCTGTATTGGGATGATCAGCAGATCGAACCCCAAGGGCCAGCAAGCCACTGATTTGCTCAAACCTCTACCCATTAAAACTATTCTAAAACTTTCAGGAGTGGGCTCTGCATTCGTAACAAATGGGGATCAATCAAACCCCTAATTAACTCGACACTATCTGTTTAAATTTCAGTTTATTCTCATATCATCTTAATCCTTCATCCATTGATGGATATCCTACTGAAGTTGAAAATCAAAATAGAAACATGGGTTTGACAATAGTATTCTTGCAGCAAACTAATCATTCTCAAACTAATGTAAATTAACAATATCAGGCGAACTGGATTATTGGAATTTACCATATGAATTGCAGAACCATTTCATTCAATAGTGACTCATGATCTAATAATTGCACTACTGAACTAACCTGCTAAACACACCACTGGAAACAATTGCATGTTCGAACTCTTATGAATCATAGTCACACAGTTCAGTTATGTACCCATTGGAGCCCACTAAAATTCTACATTACATTAGCAACCAGCTGAATCCAAACTAAATTGCTAAGACATGGCGAATATATCTAATTAGTTTAACAATCTGTTATTTAACAGTCCAAATCAGTCTAGTACATGACATGAAATAACGAAGAGACTATTGTTTTATACATTAGAGTTGAGCAAATAGGGGAAATTCAGAGATTCACTTCAAATAACACTTCATTTCCATAGATTCGAGCTTTAGGACATGTACCTGTGACGTGAGATATAAGAAAAGCAGAAGTATCAGCAGATCAGCAGTAATTCAAAATAGCAACAGCAAACACCACAACAACAACCAACCAATATAGGAATGATTCAAACCCAACCAACCAGAAAATTTCGACAGAAAACCAACAGCAATAGCAAATGAACCAAATAACTCGGATAGCAGCACAATGACTCGAAAATCACACAAATGCCTTCAAAACTAAACTTAAATGCTTTGGAAACTTCACCAAGGTAAACTTAACCAGAAAATCAACTCAAGCAGACCCAAATCTATTCATTTCGTTTTTTTGTTTTCTAATGTTTTTGTTTTGGACTTTGAATATCAAACTTAGATCTGGAAATTAGAAAGAAAGAGCTATTTAGAGGGAGTTTTGATGGCTGAAACTTCTGGAATCTTTTCAGGGAGTCTACCTTCTAAATGAAGGCATTGGGGCTACCTTTTATAGGCCAGAAATGGGGCAGAATGTTCTGGAGTGTTTTACTCAATTTCCCCCCTTTTATATTTCAGAAGTTAGCATATTAATCCTGAAGTTTTGACTTGTTACCCAAGTTATTGCATTAAGAGTGCAGAAACTTACACTAAGGCCCCCTTCTAGAAGGCCCTAGGGTGTTCTTCTACCAATAGAATACCTATACTACCCTTATTTTGGTTTTGAAATCACTATTCTTAATAAAATGGCCCTTTCCCATGCCCAAACTACGCTTACTTGCCACCTGAAATTACTAACTTCAGTTAACTACATCAACCCCTTACCCTTAGTTAAAATCTAAATAGAATTAATTCAACTACACTACTCAGCTATACCCAAAACTTAAACCTAATTGAATTGCAAATGAAGACTGACGATCAATTAAACTAAGCTTAAACTAACAGAATCATTTATTCAAATAAACGAGAATCAAACACTTTCAAAGCAAGCTGGAAATAGGATTAAATGGAAAATCTAAAAGGAATCAGATTCAAGGAGGACATTTGACCAAACTAATCAAATTGAACTAATCGAAACTAAGCTAATACTTAACAATTAACTAACAATTGAACATTTAAACTAAGTAGAATAGATTTTGACTCAGAAGTAGCTAACAATAATAGACAGAATTCTATTGAAATTAAACTACCAATTAAAATGATTAGGAAACTAAAACTACACCTAATTAGACAGCTAAAGCATGAATCAAACTAAAACGAAACTAAAAAGAAATGAGAAAAAAAACTTACTGAAATTTGGACTTTATAACAAAACCAACCGAGATTGACTTCCGGTTAATATTATACATCTATTTTGTCAAAATGGACCTATAGTATTAACCAGAATTCAATCAACTTGAAAACTTCTTGAAAACGGCCCAGAATAGCATAAACCCTAGATTCGAAATTCGAGCCTTCCTACTCAGATTCAAGGGGATTTGGTTAGGGATTAGAGGTAAGGGAGGCCTTGGGATTGTATGGTGTAAATTTGGGGCCGTTTGGACAAAGTAGCGTTTTGGCCGGATTTTTAACTCAAGATTCGAACAAATAGGTGATAATTCGAGGGAAACCATCGGTAGGGTTGGAATGAGGAGATAGAGGAGAGTTAACGGTGTAAGTTTGGTGGTGGTTTGCGTCGGCGCCGCCATCGGCGGCTTAGGGATTTTAGGGCGGCGCAGCTAGGATTCATGGAAAGGATGAGGCTGTTTGGAGAGATGAGAGATCGTGGGGTGCCTGTTCGGAGAGATGAGAGATCGTGGGGTGCCTGTTCGGACCGTTTTATATTAGTGAGAGGCGAGTTCCTGGCTGTTAGATCGAGTTACCTCGACGGCCAGGATTGAGGTCATGAAACGGCGTCGTTTCAGTTCATTGGGTGGGCAGGCCGGGTTGGGTAACGTTTGGGCTTGAATTTGGTCTGATTTTTAGATGTTTTGGCTTGGGTTAAATCAGTTTTTGGCCCAATTCGGGTTATTTAGACAGCCCTTTCCTTTTCTTTTACTCTTTTTAATGATTTTCTTCTTTTCTTATTTTTGTGCTTTATTTATTTACATATTTTACTTATTTGGTATTTTCTTTATTCTTGTAACATTAAAAAGCACATTATTTTGTATTTTTATGGATTATGTTGTCACGCCTCCTTTTTACCCGCGCCACTGCAAAAGGGCAAAGAGGGAGTTTTTCCAATTAAAGGACAATCGAAACGGAATTTTATTTAAAGATTCAGAGTCTCCACTTGGGAGATATATGGTGTCCCAAGTCACCGGTTTAATCCCGAATCGAGGAAAAGAATGACCCTGTTTAACAGTCTGCGAACCAGAAATCCGGATAAGGAATTCTGTTAACCAGGGAGAAGGTGTTAGGCATTCCCGAGTTCCGTGGTTCTAGCACGGTCGCTCAACTGTCATATTCGGCTTGATTATCTGATTTAATACAATTATGAACCTATGTACAAATTTTAACTGTTTACAACTTTTGTTATTATTTATTCAAAGAATTGCAACGTCGTGAGAATGCATCTCGAATTGCGCCACATAAATGTACCCGCAATTTTCGTTACGTCCCAATTTCGTTGAGATTTGGATTTGGATCACATAAATGTGCACCCGAGTTTAGGAAGATAACATTATTAAATACGTGCCTAAAGATACTAACGCGTTGTTATTTCGAGAAAAGCCGTAAAGTTCGTTATGCGGCCTGTCTCGAAATCTGAGCATTTGAAATAACTGTCCGTTGAGGTCCCCGCAATTTGTGTATTCTTGTTTGTCGAGGCTTGTCTCATTCATTATTTTTTTAAAGAAATTCCTAAAGTGTTTACATTTTATATTTAAGTTTGTCTCTAAAATAAAAGAGAAAAATCCTAGTTAATTATATGCTTGAAAAGGCCATCACTTATTTATCGGATTAAAGCAAACACAACCGGAAAATTGCAATCAAACTTGCGTAAAAGGAGATTATTTCATGCCTTATTCTATAGGCCAATACTACTGAAATTGAAATTATAAATAAATACGGAATTGACAAACAATATATATTCAAAGGAAACTAATTACCCCATAACTAATTTAAACCCACATTGTTAGATAAAATGAACCGTTGGAACTAATTGTTTTCAACTACTTGAAACTAAGCCAACCTTAATTACTAATGATTACGAAAGTTTGCTTAAGCTTGTTCATTAACTTAAATAACCTATTGGATTAGTGTTCTTAGCCTTACTACATTGAATCGCACTTCAAATATATCAAGCCTACGGATTATACGAAATTACTAACCAAATAACCTATGTGATTTTCCTTCTTTTAAAACCAAATTATGGTTTAATTAATTCCTAATTGTAAGAAATAAAAATCCTAAGTGCACATGCCACATATTTTTTATTATTTTAATTAATTATAACAGGATAAACATTCACAGACAAAAACACAAATAATTATCCAAAAATGCCACTCAAATCTTAAAAATTGTACACCAAGAAAATTTTGTTTTATTTTTTTGATTTCTTTTGGAGTAGTTTTGTGCAGCAAAAATCATGTGCTCACAGCTGCCCTCTTTGTCCGAAAACACAAAGAGTTTTCGTGCAAAGATAAAGTGAGCGGATACGAGTGATTTTTGCCCGTTGGAATACTCCGTGTGAAGCATTTTTTTTTTTGAAAAGGTTTAACCGAACCTTTGCTTCAAAGGTTTCCTACATATCCCTAGCTAAAAGGGAATCAGGTTAATATAGTTCGGGAAGTTTTGGTAGCTGGGACTACCATGGGACTGCAATTTTGTTGTTACTGCTGCTGCATGTTGTTACTACTATATACCGATCTCCTTGTTATACTGTGCTCAAAAGAAAACAAGAGGCTAGACTAAACTAGAAATTACAAAATCTTATCTATCTTCCACTCGCTTTGGTTGTCTTGCTTTCTTGTCGGCTTGTGTTTCCTCTGGTGCTTTTCTTCCGAAAACTACTGGAGATGACACTGGCCTTTTGCTTTTCTGAACACAAGTTTTATCATTTTGTTCTGTCTGCTGGGGACACTGCTTCCTACATTAAAGCTTGTTATGCAAGGGATTTTTGTTGTAACCCTCCGCATTACTGACTTCTGATTTGATCTTGAAATGTATTCCTCTGTTCTGCAGGCGGGCTCCTGACTTCAACGGTAATTCAAAAACATAACAACCTCCATTCTACAGGTGGGCTCCTGACTTCTTCAACAATTTAAAAATATAACAACCTTCATTCTACAGGCGGGCTCCTGCCTTCTTCAACTTAAAATTTTAACAACCTCCATTCTATAGGTGGGCTCCTGACTCCAACTTAAAATGTAACAACCTCCATTCTTCAAGCGGGCTCCTGACTCCAACTTAAAATTTAACAACCTCCATTCTCCAGGCAGGCTCCTGACTCCTTCAACTTTTAAAATAAACAACCTCCGTTCTACAGGCGGGCTCCTGACTCCAACTTAAAATTTAACAACCTCCATTCTCCAGGCGGGCTCCTGACTTCAACAACTCCTTAAAAATAATTCAGCCTCCAATCTCCAGGCGGGCTCCTGACTTCTTCAACTTTCTTAAATGTAACACCTCCGTTCTCCAGGCGGGCTCCTGACTTCAACAACTTCTTAAATTTTAACACCTCCATTCTCCAGGCGGGCTCCTGACTTTAACAACTTTTTAAAAATAATTCAGCCTCCATTCTCCAGGCGGGCTCCTGCCTTCTTCAACTTTCTTAAATGTAACACCTCCGTTCTCTAGGCGGGCTCCTGACTTCAACAACTTTTTAAATGTAACACCTCCATTCTCCAGGCGGGCTCCTGACTTCAACAACTTCTTAAATTTTAACACCTCCATTCTCCAGGCGGGCTCCTAACTTCAACAATTTCTTAAAATGTAACACCTTTGTTCTCCACGCGGGCTCCTGACTTCTTCAACAATTTAAAAATATAACAACCTCCGTTCTACAAGCGGGCTCCTGACTTTTTCAACTTAAAATTTTAACAACCTCCATTCTATAGGCGGGCTCCTGACTCCAACTTAAAATTTAACAACCTCCATTCTTCAGGCGGGCTCCTGTCTCCAACTTAAAATTTAACAACCTCCATTCTCCAGGCGGGCTCCTGACTCCTTCAACTTTTAAAATAAACAACCTCCGTTCTACAGGCGGGCTCCTGACTCCAACTTAAAATTTAACAACCTCCATTCTCTAGGCGGGCTCCTGACTTCAACAACTCCTTAAAAATAATTCAGCCTCCATTCTCCAGGCGGGCTCCTGACTTCAACAACTTTTTAAATGTAACACCTCCATTCTCCAAGCGGGCTCCTGACTTCAACAACTTCTTAAATTTTAACACCTCCATTCTCCAGGCGGGCTCCTGACTTCAACAACTTTTTAAAAATAATTCAGCCTCCATTATCCAGGGGGGCTCCTGCCTTCTTCAACTTTCTTAAATGTAACACCTCCGTTCTCCAGGCGGGCTCCTGACTTCAACAACTTTTTAAATGTAACACCTCCATTCTTCAGGCGGGCTCCTGACTTCAACAATTTCTTAAAATGTAACACCTCCATCTCCAGGCGGGCTCCTAACTTCAACAATTTCTTAAAATGTATCAGCCTCCATTCTCCACGCGGGCTCCTGACTTCAACAACTTTTTTTTAAACGTAACACCTCCATTCTCCAGGCGGGCTCCTAACTTCAACAACTTTCTTAAAATTTTAACACCTCCACTCTCCAGGCGGGCTCCTGACTTCAACAACAACTTTGAAAATAAATCAGCCTCCATTCTCCAGGCGGGCTCCTGACCTCAACAACTTCTTAAATGTAACACCTCCATTCTCCAGGCGGGCTCCTGACTTCAGTAACTTGAATCATCTTCTTTCAACTACTTCCCTCAAAACTGGTGGTTTATTCCTCTGAAAACTGCTGGGGATAACACCGATATTTTATTCACAAATATGTTATTTTCCTTCTTCAAAGACTACTTCCTTTAAAGCTGGTGCCTTCCTTCCACTTGGAACTACGTTCCTCAAGCTGGTGTTTTCACTTCTCTGAAACCTGCCGGGGATATCACTGCTGGGGAATTATCTTCCTTCTTTAAGACTAGTTACTTTCCTCCCTTTAACAATGGTGTGGATGATACTGATTCAAAGGCCACTACTTTTAAAACTTTGGGTTATCTTGCTTCTTTCAAGATTGCTTTTCTTTAAAACTTGTATTTTGTCTCCCGTAAACTGCGGGAGATTCCACTTCCTTCAAAACTTGTGTTATCTTCCATCCTCCCCAAGTGGGTAGCTGATTTCAAGAAAATTTTCGCAACGAGAAAAATTTTTCTGCCCCAGTTTGATAATCTTCTTTGTGGCATGTCTTCCCGCTGTCAATAACATTTCATTTACCTGTTTCAAATCAAAGAGAAATTTGTTAGTTTAAAACGTGGTGAGTGGTTGTGCCACTCCTACCGGGGATGGTTTTTCCCTTTTTCCTTTCCCTGCATTGCTACAAAACTTGTTGGGGATGATATTATTTGCTAAGGATGATACTCCTGCTGGGGATGATTTTTCTTTTCTCTTCCTTCCCCGCTCTGTGTTGTCCGACCATTGCGGAACTTGGTCGAGAACCTGTCGGAGTTGTTCCTGTATCTCGCAAATCAGCTGGGGATCCTCATAACCTTTTAACTGTTGCCTTTCTGTTTTCTCCAACTTCCCCTGGAAATTTGGTCCTCTTGGGATCTAGACCCATTCGTCATTTGGTCTTGCGATAAACTTCTTTTTGCTTTGTCGCCTTATCTTTGGCCTATCCTATTCGCATTTTGCTTTGTGCCCTTTTTGCCACTGGTAGTAAGCTCTGAAAATCTTTTTTCAAAAACAAATTGCTGGGGAGGCAAAGTCTTTAAACCAAGAAATGAAAAAGTGATGATTTCAAAAAATAGAAAAAGAAGAAGTCTTTCTGAACAAATGCTGGGGAAAAAGAAAGAAAAGAACTTATCTAAATGATACAACCGATCCCAACAATCATTTCGTGCATTCCGGATTAATCAACCCAGTCTATTTGTATCAATCAATCTTTCGGACGGCCTCATCTTGTTGGGGATAAACAAGCACTCAACTTTTTGCCAAATGCAGACCCTTTCCGCCAATCTTGCCTTGTCGCCTCATAGTGCCCTTCGAGGGGTTTTCATTACTAAGACTCTCTCATTTCTCTCAGCTCTCGTCGCCTTATGGTGCCTGTGAAGGTTTTCACCGATAAGAATCTCTCACTTTGTTTTATCTTTTCAGCTGGGGATTTGGAGTGTGGCCGATATGACTCTCTCTGCTGGGGATTCTTTCCGGCTATCAATTCATTTCCAGTCCATCATCCTCTTCTCTGCTGGGGATTAGAGTGTTATTCACGACTTCCATTTGCATTGACTTGGCACTTCTCAGATACTGATCGGGAGGTCATTTTTGGACATCAATATGGGTTTTTGTGTATGGTTAAAAAGGAAAAGGGGTATCAAAAGTTCAAAATAATTTTGATGGGTAAAACAGTACAACTCTTGGAATCAAACTTTCTTACCAAAATTACAAACGCAAACTTCTGCCCCAGTTTTTCTTGCTTGGGGATTTTTATTTTGTTACACTATGTTACATTATGCACACTATGTTACACTATGACCGAGCCGTGAGGCGCCTACGTATCTTTCTTTGAGGAATCAGCTCAAACGTAGTTCCCAATTCCTTTGTTTTTCTTGTTACCTTTCTTTTGTCTTTATTATCATTATTTTTCTCTTCTCTTTTCTTTCATTTTTATTAAAGATTCCAAAAGAGGGATATGAAAGAATAAATAAGGCTCAAAAGGGGAAGCAAAGGTTAAAGTGTTTGGATAGAAGAAAGAATTGTCTCCGTCATTTTATTCTCCGCTAAATGCCAAGTACAAACAAACAACAATTACAATTAAAAGAAGTCATACATAATATCTCTTAACTGCGTCAGAATTGATAGCCATGTCGATGCATTTCCCTTCTATGTCTGTTAAACATAAAGCGTCATTGGACAATACTCTGGTTACAATGAATGGCCCTTGCCAATTCGGGGCGAACTTGCCCTTTGCCTCAGCCTGATGTGGGAGGATGCATTTCAGCACTTGCTGGCCCACTTCAAACTTTCGGGGATGCACCCTTTTGTTGTATGCTCTTGCCATTCTCTTTTGATACAACTGGCCATGACACATAGCTGCCAATCTTTTTTCATCAATCAGGTTTAACTGCTCCAACCGGGCTTTGACCCACTCGTCATCATCAATCTCAGCCTCAGCGATAATCCGAAGGGATGGAATTTCCACTTTCGCCGGTATTACTGCTTCAGTTCCATATACCAACAAATAAGGAGTCGCCCCTACCGAAGTTCGGACAATTGTGCGATATCCCAATAATGCAAATGGTAATTTTTCATGCCATTGCCTCGAACCTTCTACCATTTTCCGAAGTATCTTCTTTATGTTTTTGTTGGCCGCTTCTACTGCTCCATTCGCCTTGGGATGATATGGGGTGGAATTGTGGTGTGTAATCTTGAACTGCTAACATACTTCTTTCATCAAATTGCTGTTAAGATTAGCACCATTATCCGTGATGATCACTTTTGGGACCCCAAATCTACAGATGATATGGGAGTGAACAAAATCCACCACTGCCTTCTTGGTTACCGACTTGAAAGTTTTAGCTTCAACCCACTTAGTGAAATAGTCGATGGTCACCAGAATGAACCTATGACCGTTGGTAGCTGCCGGCTCAATAGGTCCAATGACATCCATGCCCCAGGCAACAAATGGCCATGGTGCTGACATTGTATGCAATTCTGTCGACGGAGAATGAATCAAATCTCCGTGTATCTGACATTGATGGCATTTCCGCACGAAATTGATACAATCGCGCTCCATAGTGAGCCAATAGTACCCTGCTCGAATAATCTTCTTCGCCAACACATATCCGCTCATATGTGGCCCACAAACTCCTGTATGTACCTCTGTCATAACCGTCGTGGCTTGACTGGCATCTATGCATCTCAGCAATCCCAAGTCTGGGGTTCTTTTGTACAACACTCCTCCACTGAGGAAGAAACCATTTGCCAATCGCCAAATGGCTCTCTTTTGATCTCTGGTGGCCTGCTCCGGGTATATCCCCATCCTGAGGTACTCCTTGACATCATAAAACCATGGCTCTCCATCCATTTCTTCCTCTATAATGTTGCATTAAACATGCTGATCACGAACCTAGATATGCAACGGGTCAACATGAATTTTGTCTGGGTGGTGCAACATTGATGCTAAAGTGGCCAAAGCATCGGCAACCTCGTTGTGAACTCTTGGGATGTGTCTGAACTCCACTGATCGAAATCGCTTGCTCAGATCGTGTAAACATTGTCGATATGGTATGAGTTTCAAATTTCGTGTTTCCCATTCACCCTGAATCTGATGCACCAGGAGGTCCGAGTCTCCTAAGACCAAGACGTTCGGGACATCCATGTCTGCAGCTAGTCGTAGACCCAAAATGCATGCCTCATACTCAGCCATGTTGTCGGTACAATAGAAACGCAGCTGAGCCGTAACAGGATAGTGACGTCCTATTTCAGAAATAAGTACCGCTCCTATTCCAACTCCCTTCTCATTTGTGGCTCCATCAAAGAAAAGCTTCCAACCTGGTTTCTCAGGTAATTCCAACTCATCTATATGCATCACTTCTTCGTCAGGAAAATACGTCCTCAACGGCCCGTATTCTTCATCAACAGGATTCTCAGCCAAGTGATCGGCCAGTGATTGGGCTTTTATGGCCGTCCTCGTCACATAGACGATGTCGAACTCCGTGAGTAATATTTGCCATTTCGCTAACCTCCCTATGGGCATAGGCTTTTGGAAGATATACTTCAGTGGATCCAAGCGTGAAATGAGATAAGTAGTATATGATGACAGATAATGCTTCAATTTCTGGGCCACCCAAGTTAAGGCGCAACATGTCTTCTCGAGTTGAGTGCACTTAACCTCATATACTGTAAACTTTTTGCTGAGATAATAGATGGCTTGCTCCTTCCTTCCTGTAATGTCGTGTTGTCCTAATACGCAGCCAAACGAATTCTCCAGGACCGTTAGATAAAGAATTAACGGTCTCCCCGGCTTAGGGGGAACCAACACAGGTGGATTTGATAAATATCCTTTGATTTGATCAAATGCCTCCTGACATTCTGCCGTCTATTCTATCGCAACATCTTTCTTCAGTAGCCAAAAAATGGGTTCACAAGTTGCTGTGAGTTGAGCAATAAATTTGCTGATGTAATTCAACCTTCCCAACAGACTCATTGCTTCTGTCTTGTTCTTCGGCGGTGGCAAATCCTGGATAGATTTGATCTTTGACGGGTCCAGTTCAATACCTCGCCGACTGACGATGAATCCCAACAGCTTTCCAGATGGAACACCAAATGCACATTTGGCCGGATTGAGCTTAATATCATACTTTCGAAGTCTTTGGAAAAACTTCCTTAGGTCTGCTACGTGGTCTTCCTGATGCTTGGATTTTATGATCACATCGTCCACGTACACCTCAATCTCTTTGTGTATCATGTCATGAAACACAGTAGTCATTGCTCTCATGTACGTTGCCCCAGCATTCTTCAAACCAAATGGCATTACCCGGTAGCAATAAGTCCCCCACGGCGTAATGAATGTCGTCTTTTCCGCATCTTCTTCATCCATCAGAATCTGATGATACCCAGCATAGCAATCTACAAAAGACCTAATCTCACGTCCGGCACAATTATCGATTAAAATATGGATGCTGGGTAATGGAAACTTATCTTTTGGGCTTGCCCTGTTTAGATTGCGGTAATCGACGCACACCCTGATCTTCCCATCTTTCTTCGGCACTGGCACCACATTAGCCAACCAATCAGGATATCGAGTGACTCGAATAACCTTCGCTTGTAGCTGCTTGGTTACTTCTTCTTTAATCTTCACACTCATATCTGTCTTGAACTTCCTCAATTTCTGCTTGATGGGAGGGCATGTCGGGTCAGTGGGCAATTTGTGAACCACTAAATTCGTGCTCAACCCCGGCATGTCGTCATACGACCATGAAAAAATATCTTTGAACTCAATAAGTGCTTTGATTAGTTCTTCCCTGATATTTGGTGCAATGTGGATGCTTATTTTAGTTTCCCGGATATCATCTGCATCCCCTAAATTGATGACTTCTGTGTCATTTAAGTTGGGCTTGGATTTCTCTTCAAACTAGCTAAACTCTATGTTTATCTCTTCGAAGGCTTCATCCTCATCGTATTCAGATTCATCATCATAATCGACCTCTTGTAAAATTAGTTCGGAATTAGATTGATTTTTTAGACTGAGTTGAAGATCCGTTGTGCACGCCATGTCATTAGAACCAGTATGAAAAGAACTGTTCAGAAAGAGAAAAGAAGAAAACAGAATTAAAACAAAAAATAAAGAGAGAAAACTTTCACTTTATTAAACTGCGGGATAACAAAGTTTCACATTTTTGCTGAATACAAAAAAAATAAAACAAAAACTGGATTACAACTCTGGAATAATCCAGCAAACAAGAGAGAAAAATCCAGAGCATACTACCAAGATTCCCTCCGGGTAGGAAGAGGAGTAGCTGTCCAGTTGTTGACATTGGCCCTAGGCCCCACAAGCTGTATGTCTGCTTTACTGGAACCCTCTCCAACTTCTATCATGTTGACATTAGCGAACAACATTTCAAAGCCCTCATTCAAATCTCCATCTGACCCGATCAGTGGTCCAAGAACTTTCGGGACCGATAACGTTCTAAAACCTGCTCTGACAAATGATCTGGATAGGCGCGGGATTGGTTTAGGAAGGACCCAGACTCTTTTCTTCAACTTACGGGCCCGTTTTACATCCGCTGCGGTAGGCTTGAATCCTAGCCCAAAAGTATCCAGGTTCTTGGGCAAAGAAACTGGCTGGACAATACCCTGCAGATCAACTCCCAAACCCTTTCCTGGTACAAACCCGCTGTTTAACATTTCCGAGGCTATCGTGAAGGTTGCAGCTGCGATTCTGGGAAGTGGAAGGCCCCCACCCTCAGGAATTTTGTCTACTGCGACTGCGTCAAAAACCTGATAGACCCTTGGGCCTTTGTCATCGTCGTTTTCTATGAAGGGCACAATGGCATCACTAACGGCATGTGTACCGTCATCCCTGTGTACCACAATCTCTTGTCTATCTCATTCAAATTTGACCATCTGATGCAGTGTAGAAGGCACTGCTTTGGCTGCGTGGATCCAGGGTCGCCCCAACAGAAGATTATACGACACAGCCACATCTATCACTTGAAATTCCATGGTGAACTCGACCGGAATAATTGTCAATTCCAGTATGATATCACCCACTGTGTCAGTACCGCCCCCATCAAAACCTCGGACGCAGACGCTGTTCTTGTGAATCTTATCATCATCAACCTTTAGTTTATTCAGAGTGGCCAAAGGACAGATATTGGCACTAGACCCATTATCAATCAGTACTCGAGTGACCACCGAGTCTTTGCATTTCACAGTCAGGTAGAGTGCTCTGTTGTGTTCTGTACCGTCTATACCGTCCCAGGTATACCACCTGCTAGGATCCTGCCTCGTGTACCATTCCAGTGCGGACCCGCTTAAACTTTGATCAAAATAAGCTATCAGCAGCTCATCCTTCCCACCTGCCCCTCTCATCTTACTACAGAAACCTCGCAGATGTGCCATGGGATCACCATGTCCCTCATATAGATCGAACTTTGGCATCTTAAAACCTGCCGGCAATTGAACATCGGGGAATGGGCACAGATCTTTGTAGTCCACACTGACTTGGTTGCCTAAACCATGGATATTCCTGAAGGACTGCTCCAGGATTTTCACTTTACGAAGCACTTCATCCTACTCCGGATTCTTAGCCGGCCTCTCAGTTTCTACCGGTAGCTGAAGGTGAGGGGTGTAAGTGTATGACTCGGGTGCTTTGAAGGTGAGTTCAGGAGGGTAATACTGGTTATCGTGAGCCTGTAACAACGGCTCGCTGGATGATCTTTGCAGCGTGGCTGGTGGAGGTGCCACGAAAATAGGAACAGTTGGCGGAGGAACAGGGGGGTTTTGTTTTGATGGACCAGTGGGAGAGTGTTCCGGAGTCCGAGCCGGTGAGAGGGTAGGAGTAGGGGGAAGGGTTGGTGATGTTTGTCCCCTAGCCGAGGCTAGGTGCATCCCAGCTATCTCTTGTCTCAACCTGTCTACTTCCTCCTTCATCATTTGCATCTCTGTCTTTTCCTCCTCAACACTTTTGTCCGAACCAGACATACTTTTCAGAATAGGCCCTTTTGATCTTGTGTGGTAATGGTAATCTGCCAGAACGTTCTAACAAGCTAACTATTTCGAAATCTCTGGAATCAACAACAAACTTGTTAGCGTTAGAGTTTTACACATATTGCAATTTCACGTTAGGGATGCAATGTTCCTAAGCAGTATAACCATTTCATGTCTTTGCTTTGACAGCATGCGTCATTCAGACTTCTTTTAAATGGCTCCAAACTTTCCTTTTTTAGTGGTGGTCGAATCTTATATGGATTGCCTACGTATCATGTCCCCGCATGAATCAGACCGTGCGTGGTTCTACCACAAGTGCGGAAAATAAAGACACCATTTTTGGATTTTTCAACCTTTACTAGCAAAACGTTTTATTATAAGACAAAACATTTTTGAAAGGGAATTAACAGACAGACTACAGATTTGTATGCCAAAACGGGAAATACAAACTCCGACGGACAACAGACTCTGAAAACAAGGAAAATACATACTCAAACTATGAATGTTTTAGAGTTTTGAATTTTGGCGCTCGCGGGGCTTCGTTCGGCTTTGCCGCGGATTTTGGTGCAAGGACCCTTTGCAGATCTTTCAAATCTTCCATGATCTGGTGGACATAAATCATTATGGAAGCAAGGAAGGTGGTGCGGGACATATCCTCACAAACTAGGCACTTTATGGTGATGTAGTGCCTGATATCGTCGATTATTCCCTTGATTCTATCCCTTTCCATAAGCAATTGCTCTATTTGTTGATTTCGCGTCCCCAGCATTTGAGCGTTGTAAAGAAGTTGATCCTGAAATTCATTCATCTGTTTCTCCATTCGGGCCATTAGATCATAGTAGCGCTTCCTATCTGCTCTGGCATCTTGGGCTTGTCTGAAGATCCGCTCTTCAAGAGTGGATATTGTTTCTCTCAATAGAGCGATGCTCCTTTCGTAGTCCCTTTTATTTGTTGCATAGACCGTGCTCGCTGTTCTGCCTTCTTTATCCATTTCACCTGGATTCTCGCTAGGCCAGCTTTAGATTTTCCAGGTCTTCTTGATATTTGAGGACTTTCTTCTTCAGACCGTTTATGAGCTTTTCATCAGCCCGGCTTCTCTTCGGGTTTCTGGCAACTATTTTCATTTCCCGGATTTGAGCTTTGAGGATCTCACTTTCCCGAGCTAATTTGTTCTTCTCTCCTTCATCGGCAACAACTTGCACCTTGTTCTCAAATTTAAGATCCTTAATCTGTTATTTCAGCTTGCCTATTTCGGCCCGGTATTCGCTCTCTTTGGCCAACCAGTCCCACGGTTCTTGCGACGCCTCAAGGAACTCTTGAATGTGAGGTTTTTTGGATGGTCGTTCTGGCTCATCTCTTACAACATCTCTCTTCCTGTACCAGGCGATATAAGCCGGTGAGACTTCACCTCTGGATAGGTCGCGCACTCTAGTGTTTACCGTTAAATACTGGCATTCATTCCATATAGAATGAATGGCCTTTTCATGAAATTGGTCGTTGGTACCAACCTCGATTGCATAAATACAGAGATCTTCATCTGGGTGTACCACCTGACACCTCCCTAACTGCCTCATCACCCAGTAAGGCGCATAAGGCCGAATGCTTCAGAGTCCCATTAAGAGGAAGTAAGGACCCGTGACGGGCATGTACACAATTTCTTCAACCGGAAGCCAACTCAATGTCCACCCTATTTGTGCTGCAGTGATGGTGCGAAGGCAAGATACCCAGTCTTCAAACCTTTCTGGCAATTTGAGCCCTGAAACCCTCGTGTTATATCCTTCAATGCAACCTTCATTTGTAGATCTATAGCTCGTATACTGAGGATGATGACACAAGTGCTCGATCATCCACATCTGCAATAACAAATTGCATCATTCGAAAAAATCTGCCCCGGCTTTGCAGGCTGTGAGAGCTCGGTATATCTCGGACACTATCGTAGGGGCAAGCGTGCTTTTGTTGTTGGTAATTAGGACCTTGACGACTCTAGCCACCTTCAAATCAATATTTATGTCTTTCCGAGGAAACACCACAATGCCCAAAAATGCTACCATGAAGGCGAACCGCCTATGTTCATCCCATTTTGTCTGATTCCCTCTGCTGCAAACCCTGTTTTCCAGATCGTCGAACCCTCCTATAAGCCCATACCTCTGGTATATGAACTGCAAAGTAGAAAACCCCCTATCCAATTCAGAGTACGGGACTCCCTTGCTTATCTTCAGCAGATCCATGAACTTGTGCGAATTGACGGTTCTTGGAGCAATCAGAATTTTGTGCCTTAGCCCCTCAGTTATGTCCATATAACCTGCTACCTCCTCTAAGGTTGGGGTGAGTTCAAAATCCGAGAAGTGGAATACGTTGTGGGTCGGGTCTCAAAATGTAACCAAAGCTTTTATGATGTCACATCTGGTCTGACGTTCAACAAATTGGTGAGACCTCCCAGATGTAGTTTGATCTTTTCTCGCTCTGACTTTTCCAAATCCTCCCACCACAAACGCAACTCCAAAGGGATCTTGCTCCTAATTGTTATCGGCAAACTTGGACCCGGGCTCATTCTGTATGTTTGTTTGGGGTGATTAACACTCATTGGACTCAAAGAAAGAATAAACTAAAATTGACACACATTAAAATAAAATTCTGGTCTTGTCAATACGGCCTTTCTGCACTTCGAAGAAGATTTAAAGGCTGTGCTTTACCAACCGGACAAAATATTGAAAATGACCAAAAGTGGCTATTTTCGCAAAAACAGCCTTCCGGCGTCTTTTTAGAGACATTTGGCTATTTTTTACAAGAATGGAATCACCCGACTTATTTATGACGAAAGATTAAAAATTTTGACATTTTTTGTTTGGCTATTTTTGCAATAGGGGAGGTTGGACCCGATGAGGGTTGCCTACGTATCTCACATCCTGTGAGAATCAAACCGGCGTAGTTCGGACAACGACAATAAACTAATTCTGACAACAAGACTTGTTTAAATAAATTACACTAAAAAACATTTTTTCGAAATTTTGGCAATGTTCGCCGGTAACTCGGAATTATCTCTCTACACTGCTATTTTTTTTATTCCAGTATTTTTAGAAGCCGGTCAGCATGCAAGTCTGCGGCAAATAAATGCGTAAAACAAACAGGATGCAGCAGGATGGTCTTTTCATTTCAGGTTGCTTGTTCTAAACGGACCCAACCCCTGTGTTGAGTCCCCTAAGTTAAGTGCACATGATGCAAATAAGCGTTCCTACTAGGGATCCGGCATGAGGTTTTGTTATACTAGGTTTATCCTGGGTGTTTGTTCTAGACCTGGCTTACTCGAGCGGACAACTCGAGCCGAGGATGGGAACTGCGTACCGGTAACCAAAAGATCATCCGGTTTTGCAACTCCTCTGAATCCTCGTTCTATTTTGGGATATGACACTAACAGAAAGAAGTCACGACCAGCGTGCACTCCTCAAGAAAGAGAAGATAGGGATTTCGTAGCAGTTTATATATACAGTACAGATAATATCAAAGCGGTAAGAGCAACATTTTACACATTTAGGCTAAAACATGTAATAAAATCAGATAAATAAAGCCAAATAATAACAATTATTCTAAGCTCGAATTTTTTGAACCCTGAACCAGAGATTCTGGGTTCGGTCCCCAGCAGAGTCGCCAGAGCTGTCACACCTCTTTTTTACCCGCGTCACCGCAAAAGGGCTTACATGGAGTTTTTCCAATTAAAGGACAATCGAAACGAGATTTTATTTAAAGATTGAGAGTCGCCACTTGGGAGATTTATGGTGTCCCAAGTCACCGGTTTAATCCTGAATCGAGGAAAAGAATGACCCTGTTTAACAGTCTGCGAACCAGAAATCCGGATAAGGAATTCTGTTTACCCGGAAGAAGGTGTTAGGCATTCCCGAGTTCCGTGGTTCTAGCACGGTCACTCAACTGTCATATTCGGCTTGATTATCTGATTTAATACAATTATGAACCTATGTACAAATTTTAACTGTTTACCGCTTTTGTTATTATTTATTCAAGGAATTGCAACGTCGTGAGAATGCATCTCGAATTGCGCCACATAAATGTACCCGCAATTTTCGATACGTCCCAACTTCGTTGAGATTTGGATTTGGGTCACATAAATGTGCACCCGAGTTTAGGAAGATAACATTATTAAATACACGCCTAAAGATACTAACGCGTTGTTATTTTAAGAAAAGCCGTAAAGTTCGTTATGCGGCCTGTCTCGAAATCTGAGCATTTGAAATAACTATCCGTTGAGGGCCCCGCAATTTGTGTATTCTTGTTTGTCGAGGCTCGTCTCAATCATTATTTTTTTAAAGAAATTCCTAAAGTGTCTACATTTTATATTTAAGTTTGTCTCTAAAATAAAAGAGAAAAATCCTAGTTAATTACATGCTTGAAAAGGCCATCACTTATTTATCGGATTAAAGCAAACGCAACCGGAAAATTGCAATCAAACTTGCGTAAAAGGAGATTATTTCATGTCTTATTCTATAAGCCAATACTGCTGAAATTGAAATTATAAATAAATACGGAATTGACAAACAATATATATTCAAAGGAAACTAATTATCCCATAACTAATTTAAACCCACATTGTTAGATGAAATAAACTGTTGGAACTAATTGTTTTCAACTACTTGAAACTAAGCCAACCTTAATTACTAATGATTACGAAAGTTTGCTTAAGCTTGATCATTAACTTAAATAACCTATTGGATTAGTGTTCTTAGCCTTACTACATTGAATCGCACTTCAAATATATCAAGCCTACGGATTATACGAAATTACTAACCAATTATATTTGCCTAACACTTACGGATCTTTGTTACTAACAAGATTCAAAAAATCACAAACTTCAAGTTACTTCTATTCCAATATTCGCGAGTTCAAAGCTAGATTTTACCAACCAATTAAATCGATTCACCACATTAACTAATTACCAATTCGAGTTGGATGTGATTCCGAAGCTACATTATTTTAAATATATGAATTAGCAAAACTGAAACTGATGACTATGCAATTCCTACAGAAATACGTCCAATAGTTCAACAATCTAACAATTCTGCTCAAATTAAACATGCATACTGTATTGACTAATATTCACGTCATTGCAAGGATCTTAGGTCCGTAATCTAACGTTATGCCCTATGTAGCTGCTAATCAATGATCTTACAAAAATAGTCTTAATACTACATGCCTCTACCCTTCATATAACAGGAAACACACAACTAATATCTAACTAAAATACAATTATTCTATAGTTAAATACAGAAATCTTCTATCCATTTTTATTTCAACTTCAATAATCAAACATCGAGGTGATTCAAAGTAGTGTACCTGATAATAGAACAGAAGAAGAAGGTGAGGATTAGTAGATCAGTAGCAGACAACAGTAACAACAACAATAACCAACAGGAAACTTAAAACCAACGGAACAAAATCCGGCAACCAGCAGTCCCGAAAACCAATGGAGAAAAACACAGAAATAGCAATGAAACGGTAACAGATGTCCAATAGCACACTTCAGGAAATATTACTTGAAAACCAACAATGCCAAACAATTACTGGCAGAATAGCAAAGTGAATCAGGGGCGAAATGGCAATGGAACAGTTCTGGTATTTTAGAAGTAAAGAAAAGATCTCACTTTTAGTTTGAAAGTCGGCCTTTTTCAACTTAAAATTACTGAATTCTGATGATAAAATCCAGTAGGTTTCTAACTTGAACTATGAATGTTTTCCTTTTGTTCAAAGTTCAGCTTTCATTCACTCTTCAACTCTGGACCTCTTTCCTCAAAATCCAGTCCCTCCTCTTATACATACCTGCTTTACCTTTTCAACCTACTGCCCGACCCCTCTTTCCCACTAAAATCTGAATTTCCCACTTAAAATCCCACTAAGGAAAACTTTTCCTTATTTTCAGCCCCCCCATTCCCTTTTGTTCCCCATTAATACTAATCAATTCATTAGTTAAAAGGTATTTTAATACTTAGTGGACAGAACACTCAAACCACCCATCTCTCCCTGTTTTCAATTCCCAAATTACCCCCTAAGACCCCACTGTTATTACTTCATTACCCTAAGCTTTATAAGTCTGAAGTTACATCTATGTAAGTTCAAACCCGAAACTAATTTCTGGTTAAACACCTAAATAACTACAGCTATATCCAATTCATAATCCTATTCAGACACAATGATTTAAGGCAGAACAATAGAAGAAAATCGAAATGGCATTAATCAAGGCAATAAGATAAACTATGAAGAACTGAACGAGTAATCTGGTTAAAAATAAACAAGACTGAAAACAACAGGTTCAATTCATTACACATTTAACACAGAAGACAAAAAGAAATGGTAAACCTACTGGAAAACAACCAGGAACTACTATCATGTTTTCTCTAATTTTTCAAGAAAATTAATTGACGACACTTGATTAATCGATTATACATGCCATAATGTACAACAATTATTGATAATCAATCAGGAAAAAAAACCACATGTGATTCGAGTAGCATTTGACAGAAATAGTGAGTTGTAATACAACCAACTAATCGACGAAACTAATCATATTGATTATACAGTTTACAACATATACTTAAATCAATGAACAGAAGAATTCGACCAAATAAAAGGTCATTAAAGACGGATAGAATCAATCAACGAAAATTGAAAAATCAGTGAAACTTAAACTAAACAAATAAACAGATATAAACACAAAAATAGAACAAAAGAAAGGAAAAATACCTCAGTGACAAAGATCAGAAACAGACGACCTTGGGACCAACTTGGACTTGGATTTTTTGAGGTCAAACGGACCTTAATCGAGTGTTCTCAACTGAGAACACTGGACTAAGGTCAGTTAGAAAGCCCAAATCCCTCTTAATTTCGGACGAAGCCCGTGTTTTGGTTTTCTAGGTTCTTACGTTCGATTTGGGGCTCGAACGTTTCTAGGCAGATTCGAACGGGACCAAAGTTATTTATGGTATGAGGGAGGTCTGGGGGTTGCCTGGTATGAATTTGGGGTTGGTTGGTGTAGGTTTCCGTTTGGCTTGAATCTTCAAATGAAGATTCGAGAAGATGGGGGAAGATTCAAACCAAACGAGTAACATATTTGGAACGGGGGTGGTCAGATGGTCTTATGGTGTTAAGGTGGTGGCCGGCGACGTTGATGCCGCCGGGTTTCAGGCGACGGGGTAAGGTGGCGGCTAGGGTTAGCCCTAGTTCGTCTCTGAGTTGAGACGATGAACAGGGAAGAAAAGGGGGGGTGTTTGGTTTGGGGGGCTGGGGTAGGTATTAGGCTTATATAGTGGAGGGGGGATTGATCTTGGCCGTTGGATCAAGCACGATCAACGGCCTGGATCAACTCACTTAACTGAACGGTGTCGTTCGGTTTAAGTTGGGGAATGGGTTGGCTCGGGGGTGAAGTGGATCGGGTCGTGGTGAGGCCTTGAGGCCGTTGGATCAAAGAAAATGGATGGCTCGGATTAAACACTTGAAACAGTGTCGTTTCAAACCAAGCCAGGGCTGCACTGGACCGTTTGATCTGTTCGATCAGCGGCTCAGATTGAAGACGCCTAAACGGCGTCGTTTAGGCTATCTGAGAGATCAGGCATAATGGACTAGGTTATTGCATTGCATTTTGGGCCTGATTTTGGCCTGGCCCAGTCCGACTCAGCTAATTATTTTAACTCTTTTCTTTTTCTTCTTTTAATTAACAATTAACAACAACTCTAGAAATAAATTGTAAAACAAAATTCATCTACAAAAATATTAATTAACTCTTAACAACAAACAACGCACAAGTTAAAACATTTGATTAAAAATAAAATCACACAGTGGCACATTTAAATGACAAAATTACAACAATTACATATTTTTGTGATTTTCCTTCTTTTAAAACCAAATTATGGTTTAATTAATTCCTAATTGTAAGAAATAAAAATCCTAAGTGCACATGCCACATATATTTTATTATTTCAATTAATTATAACAGGATAAACATTCACAGACAAAAACACAAATAATTATCCAAAAATGCCACGCAAATCCTAAAAATTGTACACCAAGAAAATTTTGTTTTATTTTTTTGATTTCTTTTGGAGTAGTTTTCGTGAAGCAAAAATCACGTGCTCACATATGTCATCCGGAATGCACACAAAATTCCAAACAAAACATAAAAATCAAACAATTAATTCCTAAAAATTCAAGTATTAAAGAAAAAAATTCTAATTCTAAGGAATTTATAGGAGTCGTTGAAACGTGGCAAAAATCACGTGCTCACAGTTGGCGTAGAAAATACCTTTCTTATGGAAATAGAATTATCTTAATTAAGCATGTCCTGCAATCATTGCCTATCTATACTCTTTCTGCTATGTCCCCCAAAGGTACTTTTAATCTCATTGAAAAACATTTTACTAATTTCTTCTGAGGTCTATCTGGTGAGAAAAAGAATTTCCATTGGAGATCCTGGAAGAAACTATGCTATCCGTTAGATGAGGCAGGTATAGGTATTAAGAGAATAGAAACTTTTGATAACATGTTAGCGGCTAAAAGATGGTGGAGAATTAGAACAATTCCTTCTTTGTGGGCTGATTACATGAAGCATAAATACTGTCCGAGATCTCATTTGGTGAGTAAGAAAAAATCTGATAAGGACTGACATAAATGGCAATAATTGAGAAAAATCATAGACAACATAGAACCTCATATCATGTGGCTTATAATCTCAGGAAACTCCAGCATGTGGTGGGATAATTGGACAGGTAAGGGTCCTCTGGCAACTTTATATGAGGATATCAATACTAATCCTAAGGTACAGGTCAAAGAGTATATTCAAAATGGAGAATGGAACAGGAATAAACTAGGAAGCATCTTCTCTGAAGAGACCATGGAATATATCATGAAGATTAACATAGGAGACCAGAACATTCCAGATCAACCTATTTGGGACCTCACAGAAAATGGTAAGTACTCAAACAAAACCACTTACAATTTGCTCAGAAACAACAGAAACAAGGATTCATTCCTCCACAAGGTATGACACTCTAGCATCCCTTTTAAATATCATTTTTTGCCTAGAGATTATGGTTATCTAAACTTCCACTTGAAATCATTCTTAATTTTGGAAAGCATATTGTTTCTAAATGTTCATGTTGTACTAACCATTGCGATGAGTCTATACAACATGTCTTTATGGAAAGTGATGCAGCTAAAAATATTTGGAAAATAATTGGTGACTGGATGGGATAAAACTTGTGCAAATGCCTATCAGAGGATGGTTCAATCATTGGTGGAATCAAAAATACTGCAATGAAGTCCACAAACAGATTCTTCAAATTACTCCGACCATCGTTTGTTAGGAAACTTGGAAGGCTAGGTGTTCTTGCAGATATGGGGATCAAAAAAGATTCAACTATTACAACATGAAGCAACAGATTGTTTGGAATATTCAAGCAGGCGTACATAGAGCTTTCCCTAAATGCAAAATGATATTGACCTGGGTCAAATTTTGTGACGATATGACTAAACTACAGCATGTTCAAGAGGCCACCATTGTCACTTGGTTGAAGCCTCCTCAGGAAACTCTCAAGTTAAATACTGATGGCAGCTATATTCAAGGCAATGGTAAAACTGGTCTCGATGGCACTTTGAGAGATGATCAAGGTGACTTCTGTATGGCCTATGCTATCTCAACTAAATGTGATAGCCATAATGAAGCTGAAGCTCAAGCAGCACTGTTCGGGATCAAATAGTGCATACAAAATAGGGTCACTGATTTTACAATGGAACTTGACTCTCTTTTAGTGACAAACATGCTGAAGAACAACCATACTCAACACTATAAATTGCGAAGAACTATGGAGGAGATCTCACAGTACATGAACCATGCCAATATCACTCCTACTCATTGCTTTAGGGAGGGAATTTTTTTAGCAAAGTATGCAACTAATGCTATGGAGGATAATATCTACCTCTCCTTTAATCAAATGCCAAGGGGAGAAAAAGGATCCTTTCTTTCGGACAAATTTCAGGTTCCTAGTATTAGAACTAGGTATGACAAAGCGAAATTTTTTGTTAGTTAGATATTCTTTGTACCGTCACAGAGGTTGATACTTTTATCACCTGACTGTGTTTTTGCAACGTGTTGTAATCTATGGCGGTAAGGCAATCCCCCCTCCTTTATTATAGTTATAGATATATATAACACACCCGGATTCACTGGGGAAGTTAATAAAATAAAAACATTAGAAAAGTATATGTTCAAATTTGAAGTGTGGTAATGTATTTATATTTTTTAATTTTAATTCTTCTTGTCAGAATTTTTGTCCCTGCCATTGTGAATAAAGATAAACTAGGTAGGAAAAAAGAAAAGAATCCAAAAAGGCAAAAGCAATGAAGCCTCGCAATCACCCAAATTAAGCGATTATTGTTCAACCTGATAATCATGCCCCCCCCCCCCCCAACCCCCCAACCCCAATATTTTTGTTAAGTTTCTAATATGTCTATTTCAAAGTGAAATCAACACACAACATATTTTATTGTTATTGAATGACTAAAGAAGTATGCATCTTGCTTATATTTTCCAAATTTTGAAACTATGGTGTGAAAATCACACCGTGAATTTTCTATGGTTTCATAATATAATCATTGTTAAATTTTCTATAGGGTTTTATATTATAATAATTACTTAGGAGATTTTCTTCTATCAAAGTTTTGACTAATCAGCTATTTTCTACCAATGTGAACCCTTAAGATAATAATAATTGTCGATTATTAAAATTGTAAAATTATTGTCCTGTTTTCTTTTGTAAAGCGAACAAATCGATGAAGCTTCTTGAATAAGTAGATTGTCAAATCTCTAACTAACACAATTACTTAAATGTTTAGATTACGAAAATATAATCATATATAATAAAAGAGATAAATATGTTTATTAATTAATTTAACTTTAAAATGAAAGGGAGTTGATTTACGTAAGCTGACCAATATTCTTTCTAGTGATTAGGTCTGCTAAATTTCTTAAACTTGATTTACTTTTATACGATATTTCTTATCAAGTGGTAATATAATAGTTGAAATACTTGCAAAATATTACTCTCACAAGCTAATATATTAGTAAAAAGTGCATCAAAACATAGAGACGAATATAAACTCAAATTCTGATGTGATTTGAATTTACGATTTTCTTTGAACTATCAAATTCACTAATCCTAGTGCGACATTAATGAAAATTACCATTATAAACATCTTCGCCATATTATATTTTATTTTACATTTTGGAATTAAAAATGACATCCTCATTACGTGTTGGAATCAGCTTTAAAAAGTAAAGAGGCGTAGACTAGAAATGCAAAAGAATTGGGGTCAATTGGAAAATACGAAACTCTTCAGGAAAAACAATCGCATTACTACTACGGAGACTAATTTGAAAGGAGTACCTAGTGAGCCGTCGAGAAGTGAAAAACGAAATGGCAGCGGAATCATCCTCGGCGGCAGTTGCAGTCTCTCCGGTGACGGCGGAAGAGTTAACGCTGACGGTGAAATGGAGCGGCAAAGAGTACACCGTTAGAGTTTGCGGCGATGACACCGTCGGCGAGTTAAAACGACGCATATGTGAAGTGACAAAAGTGTTGCCTAAACGCCAGAAGCTTCTATACCCAAAAGTCGGTTCAAAACTCGCTGATGAGACTCTCCTTCTCTCTCAGATTCCTCTCAAATCCTCTTTCAAAATGACTATGATCGGGTTAGCTTCTCCTCTCTCTCTCCACAAAGCCCTGTCCAAGTAGAGTGGAAGTGATATAGAATGCTAATAGATGACTTAACTAGTTTGGAATTGAGACGTAGTTGATTGATTGATTATTGTATGTAGATGTCGGAAAAATGTTGTTTTTAAAAAAAAAAAAAAAAAAAAGGTTTTACAGAATGACAGTGTTATTTACTCCATCAATTCAAGTTAACTGGTAACAGCAGGTTACTATTTTAATTTCTAGGTTATATAGAGTTACTTCTTGTTGTCTGCCAAATTAATCCAAATTGTATATTTTTAAGTATGAGAAGATAACTTATAAGCATGTCCTCATTTTAATTGCTGTATACCATCTGGCTGAATTGGTTAAAGGTTACTTGTGTTATTACGATAGTAAGGTAATATGAATAAACTAATTAGTGTACATGTTAAATAGGTCTGGATATGAAAAATAAACAGTCAAAATATTCTTAACTATTTATACATTCTTGGGAGAGGATGGAGCAAGTAGAGAGAAAGACCTCTTTATTTTGTTTTTCTACTTTGACTGAGCAAATTATGCGATAGGTATCAGTTGCAGCATATGATTTAAGTTAATTTGGTTTTCCTAACGCAGGATTGTACCTAGGATTTTGCATCTGAATGAATCAATAGTGTTCGAATTTGGGATGCCATGTTTTACCATTATTTTTAAGTCTACATTAGAAAAGATAAATCTTTGGTAATTATTGACAAGTACTGGATAGCGAAGGTGGGGTTCCCATGCATCTAGCGAGAGTTGAATGCTCAAGAGGATACTAACAGTTATGTTTATCACAATGTTCAAGCTAAGAGTCTTAAGAGACCTATTTAAGAAAAGAAAAGATAAGAATAGATACTATACTTGATCTTAGCCAAAAGGTCGAGAAAGTTATATAGAAAAGAAAAGATAAAATCAAAAGAAAACATTCACGCTAATGATAAAAAACCAATCTGTACAATTTTTGACTAGATTCTAGAACACCCTTTTCAGGAAATACTGTACAGTTGCAGATTTCACAGGACACCAGAATAGGCTGTTATTTATCCTCTGCAGTTTTTATTTAATGCAAGTCTTCCGTAAATGTTATATTCCATGGTGACTTTTCCGTCCTCATACCGTGTTTGATTTACTATGATAAGGTGTTGATATTCTCAACATGGAAGGTGAAATATCTTATCTTGTGCATGTTTTGATGTAAGGTGTTAGGCTATAGTGCAAGAGAAGGTTTTTCCTTTGTTGTCCTATCTGATCTTTTTTCCCTCTTGGTCGTGAGAAGAATATTGCTTTAGTCTCTTTAGATGCAACTTTGTTTAGGTATTAGAGAGGGGGTAGTCTATCCTTAAAAAAGAATACCTTTTTCAATGCAGGATATTTAAGAGGTGGGCTGAGGTAGAAGGCTTTTCTTTTAAGTCTTCTTTTGTATGCGTATCTTGTCACAAAAGATTATGTGCAATCAAAGCTTTCTATATTATGTGGTTTGGCATGAGTGAATGCTTGTTGCATGTTATGCAGAAGTAAATTCACCCTAACTTTCCGTTCTGATCCATTTTTCAAAAAAAAATAAAAAAAATAAAATATATATATATATATATATATATATATATATATATATATATATATATTGAGTATCAAATGGCTGGTCATTTGAGGTAAGATCTGGCCATCTGGTGGCACCAATTTTGGCGACAAGGCTCGATTTGGCATTAACAGTTAAATAATATGGAGATTTTAATTCTAAAGGAGCATAATACGAAAGTAGAAAGTAGCACAGGTTCACAATATGAGACATTTGTGTTGTGCTTGGTGTTTGCATGGATGGGAACTAAATTTGAATTAATGCCCTAGCTCTTAATATATAAAATAACTTTTCTATAAATTCAATAGATTTATTACAACAAATATGGTAAACCCATCAGTAAGTATGGTTCATTATATTATAATATGTGAAAATAAGCACAAAAATATGTATATAAATTGAACCTAGAAATAAAACAAATATAATGGAAAAGAGGTTGAATTTGCATATGGTCTACTACTGGCTTAAATTGTCTTTCTAATATCAGCATGGATTATGATCTTTTGTGATGTACGAATGGATAATGTTTGTCATTAATATCATAATGTGGTTGGATTCTAATCCATTTATATTGTCCAAAAACCACCTCTACGTTGTATTGGATAATACAAAATTCTCTGTATTGCTAATATAGTGGATAGCCAAATAGAGGGAATTAGGGAAAAATACAACCAAATGGCCAATTTGAAATATGGTACCTAATGTGGGGTGTAATTGACATACAAAATATTGGCTAGCAATATGGTTGATATTATAATAGGTATCTGAACTGCATGTTGCATTCTTGTTTGTCAATTTCACCTATAACCAGTTGCTAGTATGTGAACCAAACAGCTGTTAGTGGGCTGATTTCTCATTCTTGTATGATGTGATATTGTGATTATAATGAAGGTAAAATAGATTTTAGCATTATGTTTCCAAGGAAAATAACATAGAGGTAGGAGTAAGACTGCGTACTCACTTTTTTCCCCAGATCCCACTTGTGGGACTACACTGGGTATGTTGTTGTTGTTTTGTTTCCAAGGAAAATAACAATTTTTGTTGTTTGAATTAGTGGGAATCTGAAACACATTTATGACCTATTTATGTTATCTTATGTTGTATGAATGGATCTATGTTAAATCTTTCTTTACTCTTAAAGTGCATTCACCTAGTGAATCGGTGCCATTGTGTCGTTTCCATCCACTCAGTTCTTATTTTCTCGATATTCTAGTAAATAACCATGGTGTTCCGGGCCAACTTCCACGTATCTCAACTAATTTCATGGGACACCTACTATCTTTCACCAGGTACCACCGTTCACCAAGGCTTAGACAGATGGGAAGAAATCACCTAGTGTTTTTGCCTCCGCTGAGGATTTGAATCTAAGACCTAATGGTTCTCAACCCATTTCATTGACCACTAGGCCACACCCTTGAGTTATGTTCTTGGTGATGCTTGAGAGATGATAATTATATACTTTCTTTTTCTTTCAGTTTATATTCCACTTCTTCTCTCTGTCTTTCTCTCCTCTTCCCTCCCTCTGAAGGAATACATAATTCGGTTCGTTGTAGGAGCGAGTTTGCTTGAGTTTGCATCACATGAATTTTGAGGATGTGAGTAAATAGTTCCCAATATTAGAGAGTTTTTTTTACTGCTAAAATTAAACTTCGTATCCTAGGTTGAGATTCGATCCTCTAACCTCCTTTAGACATAGAACGCGCTTGACCAGTGGACTGTGAAAGTGCTGGTCTCCCTTTACTAGAGATTTATTTTAATCTATTTCTATTTTTTTATATACAAGTCTTCTATGAAGTTTTTTTAAAGGTCTTGTAACAACGATATCTAGCAACTAAACTATTTTAAGAAAAGAGGTAGGCTGCATACATCTCACCCCTTGGGGTGCGGCCCTTCCTTGGACCCTGTGTGAACTTGGGATGTTTCGTACACCGGGCTGTCCTTTTTAGTACTATCTAAGTGTTGACGGCTAGTAGAGCCGGCCTATTGTCGAACGGGTTTCGAACCTTGCGCTACTCACCCTCGGAAATTTCTCGGTTATCAAAAAGAAAATCAGAGTTTAATTAGGGAATAATGAGCATTATTTTGATTTGCAGGACTGTGGAGGATGATATAATTGTTGATCAAGTGGAATCTCCAGATATCATTGATGATTTTGAGCTTGGGCAAGAGGAAGCTGTTGATATTAAGGATAAAGAAATCAACAAACAGAAGTTGAAAAGGCGCGTTGAGCAGCACAAGGTTTGTTCCGTTAACCCCTTTCCATTCTTATAATCAAAGTTCACAAGAAACTTGTGGACTTTTTAGGCCAAACCCTTCTATACTACTTCATTTGCTTTTACTTGTATGTATCATTGGCACCACTAATTGAACACATTTCTGGAGCCGCTCGTTCTTTCATATGCGCGGAAGGATTATAGTCAGATTAAGAAATAGAGTGAATTCTTTTCTATAATTCTGGAAGAAGAATGCATGACCAAAATTTTATAATAGACAAGAGTTATATAGGGATTTAGAATGCAATGCTTGTAATTCAGGATCTTTTTGCATTACATTTTCTATTCGTCCCAAAAGAAACAGTTGAGTGGTTGAGGCATAGGAGTAACAATGTGGAGATATCTAGTTCAAATCCATCTATAACACTCAGTATGAGCGCATCTCCTCCAGCCTTGGTGGGTAAGAATAAGATTACCTGGCATCCATGATTATGGGCTGTAGCAGGTTACTGGTGGACTAATCAAGGTGTGCTCAAGTTAGCCCAAATACCACCATCATAATTAAAGTTCATTTTACATTCATGGTGTTGGTGTTACATTCTCGTCATGAGAATCCTCTTGACCAAATATTCGATAAATCTACATCTTTACAAAAGATAATTACGTAACATTGAAAATTTACGTATGAAATCACACTTTAAGACAAATTGTTATTGCCCAGTGAGAATGTGGTTGTTGAGGAGGGAACAAGATACGAATTGAGGGGCAAATAGGTAATAGACTGCATTGTATTTGCGTTAAGCCCCAATATATAGAGGCTAATGTTGTGGAGGTGGTAAGTCTCAACAAAATGACTATGATATTAAGGCTATATTACCTTCCGTTGGCACTTCAAATTACTAATTGAAGTAAGAACACTACTTGAATGAAGTTATGTTACTGCCAATGGCGCAATAAGTGGCTAGTTCGGTAGAAAAAGATCCTAAATCCTAGAATTCAGCTGTCATTTGAAAGTCTTGGTAGAACTATTTAGGAACTTGATGAAGAGATTGCTTTAATTTGTTATTGATAATACTGTTACCACTTTCAAAAAAATTGTATTGGTAATTAATCGATATAAGGTACTCATTATAGTAATAGTCTTTACAAAACACTAGAATGTATCCTTTATGATGGTTTCGTTGTGTGCGTGGAACCCGTGATCCCAATTGACCCTATCATTCTGGTCTTTAAAGGTTTATTTCAACCTTTTGCACAAATTATTAACTATTTTTCTATTTATCTAAGTTTTATATGGGACTGTTGGTGCTGTATATTCAACTATATATAACAAAGTATAGTTGTATTGAAATTTTGTCCAGTATATACTTTCAATAGAACAGCTGATATTTTGCGTGGGTTAAGGTCATACTTTCTCACTTGCCTTTTTTTGTGATGATCATGTTTGCAATTATTTAGATTGAGCTCCGTAATCCTTGCCGTGAAGGAAAAAAGCTGCTTGTTCTGGATATTGATTATACCTTGTTTGATCACCGATCAACTGCGGAAAACCCACTTCAACTTATGAGGCCTTGTGAGTGTCTTACCTGTACATTTTCCAGTTATACTTAACTCGTTTAATGTTTAACCTTTTCAATTTTTGCCTGCAGATCTTCATGAGTTTCTCTCAGCTGCTTATGCCGAATATGACATCATGATATGGTCGGCAACCAGGTCAGAATTTGCTGTTAGAATTATTGATAACTATGATATCTTTGAAAATCAGAGTATGATTGGAAAAGAGCTTCGAACTATATGCATTGCCTTATTCAATTTCATTTTTGCAGCATGAAGTGGGTTGAGTTAAAAATGGGACAACTTGGTGTACTCGACAATCCGAATTATAAAATTACAGCTCTGCTGGATCATATGGCAATGATAACAGTACAATCAGATCGTTATGGAGTTTTTGATTGCAAGCCTTTAGGCCTAATTTGGGCTCATTTTCCAGAGGTTGCCTTTTTTATTTAATTGCTTCTTTCTTCAATGGATTTATGGCCTAGAGAGATGATTAAATGTTATGTTGGCATAGCTATCTAGAGTTAGATATATTCTTAATAAGTGTCCAAAATATGGTAACTTGATTGTAAATGGATTGGTGCCATAACCAGAACATTTATGCAGAACAGGCTTTGTCGATATTTGGCACACTAACATGTAATCTTGATATTGTGCAGTTTTACAGTCCCAAAAACACTATAATGTTTGATGACTTGCGAAGGAACTTTGTGATGAACCCACAAAATGGGTTGGTTATAAAGCCATTCAGGAAGGCACATGCGAACCGAAGCACTGATCAGGAGCTCATGAAGCTTACTCAATATTTGCTTGCTATTGCAGATCTTGATGACTTGAGCTTTCTTGATCATAAGAACTGGGAGTCCTTCAATGAGGATAATTTCAAGAGACGCCGACATGCCTAAGCGTCTGGCAATTTCTGAAATCAACGAAAACCTGTTTGTGTTGTTAGACAATACAAAAAGAAATGTATCCATTCTGTTCCATTACAAGGAGAAAACTGAACATTTCTGATGTATACTTTGAGTTATTAGGCAGAAGGGACTGTTTTCCTGAAGTCATTTTGTATTTGGATGATCATGGAATTTTCTTGGTATATTAAGTTGAATTATTGAGCCACTGGTGGTTTTTAACATTATTATTGTGCAATGCAGCTAAAGTCCAGACATTAGTTGTGTTCTGATGCACTTTATCTTTCATATCCCAGCTAAGAAAGTTAAAAAAGTATAGACATACTGTAAATTTGTAGTTTTGTGTACTATATAAAGAAATTAATTAGTACAAAATTGCTCTATGCGCATAAGTTTGACAATGATATTAGATGGATTCTGGAAATTTTGCTTGTTAAAGAGTTTGATAGAGACTGGCATTTGCATTGAGTATGAGATAATTTGTATATATGGGTTACAGTCTTTCTATAATACTAACCCAAAAGGTCTACTAAAACCTTTGCTTATGCATCGTTCCAGCTGGAATCAATGAAGCCAGAATTTCTATAAACTATAGAAAAATTTTGCTATAAAATTTAAAAGGTATCTATAGAATATAATTTTTTTAAATGGTATTTATTTAAAATAAATAAGGTATTAACATTTGCTACAGGAGATAAAAATTCCTTCATTTTATGTAACACTACTTTTGTTTGTGATCATCTCACTTATAACATTATTCTATATAATTTTACAATTTTCTAGCAAAGCTGTATAACGTGCACAATTTTCTAGCATTCAAATTCATCAAAATTATTCAGATATGTAATATTTTCTCTTTCAGTTGATTTTTTAACTACTGTTTTATTCCAATACCTTAATCTTCTTTCACTACTTAATCGCAAAACAAATTATCTAAAATATCGAACTTTCTGTTGCGTATGGTACACGCCACCCAGGCATAGCAAACCCTAACCTATCTAAAAGATTTGATAGACTAATTTTTCATGTAACTCTAGTCTAAACTCTAGATTATGTGATTTTTTCCATTCTACAAAAACGAAATATTCTACATTCCATATCAAAGATAAAATCTTTCAACTTCTGTAAATCCTACAACGATCCCAATTGTTATCTCTTGATGATCTAAACTAGTTATCAAAATACAGAAAAAGAAAATAATAATAAACGAATTACTGTTTCCAATCAATCAACAAATCATTCAATCCTTATTATTACTAACAAAACCAGCATTCTTATTCTCCAAGTAACGAATTCTGTTGTTCACAGCATCAAGTTTTGATTCCACTAACGTCAGAATATCAATCTCTTCTTCTGATAATTCCTCATTCGCCTTTTTGTTGGGGCTTAGGGTTTTAGTATACAAATTAAGAACTTGTTTAACAGCATCCAAATTTTCAGGCCAAGTCTGAAGTTCCCCTTGAGGGCTCGTAATAATAGTACAACACTTGATATCACAGAGAGTTGAAAGCTCCATTGTTTTCCGCTTTATGCATTCTTTTCTGACTTGATATGTTTTCTTCTTGTTTTGGTTTTCTTCTGCCATTGGTTTGCCCCGAAATAATTTGAGAAAGATGAAAGCTTGACAAGAATATATATATATATATATATATATATATATATATATATATATATTTTTTAAAAAATCTTAATGGAATCCTACTTTGGAAATTTATACTTTTGGTAATACAAGTTACCTAATTGAGTTGCAATTACTATTTCTAAATCCTAATTTGCATAGGAATACATTTAAGAGCCGTTTTCTAATAATTCGGCAGAAATCAATACGTAAGACAAATTCGTTAAAAATGGAAAGAAGTCCTTTTGTGATGTGGTTTCTTAATATAACTCGTCTTTAATATTAAAAAATATTAATTAAATTAAATTGTGATCGGACTTGTTTGAACAATTGTCATCTTATTTATCAATAAAATAAAAGATATATATATATATATATATATATATATTATTACTCTTGAAATATTTTTTTTATTTTAAAATTTATCCTATTGTTCTCAATAATATTATCTAAATTTAATGAATAAAATTTCTATTAAATTAATGGAATTTATATAGGCATTTAATTATTAATTAAATAACTAATTATTAACTATTTATGCCATGTGGCTTTTTTCTAGGCTGCCACTTGACTTAAGGAGAGGGCTTTTTCGTCTCCTTTTAATAATATATAGATACTATCCAAAATTTAGTATTATTGCATTGTTAATAAAAACTTTTATTAGCATTTTACTTTATTTAAATTTTTGTATGCTACTTTATTTTTATAGTATAATAGAAGATACATAATTTTTTTTATTTTACTCTATTATTTTCAACAATATTTTCTAAATAAATAAAAAAAATATCTTTAAAAAGAAAAAAATTATTTAATAAAACAACAAAACTTTAAAGTGGAATTTTTTTATTTTATGTAGTTTTAGGTTTTTATTTTAAAATAATTTAATTTAAAAACTCCAACTTGAAACTACTCTCCAATTTGAATGGACAGTTTTTTTAAAATTTTTGTTTTTTATTATAAAATATTTTATTTATTATTTTATTGATATTTAAATTCAAAAATAAGGTTTACCGGGCAAGTGTGTTGAGGTAAAATCTATATATATATTAAAGGAATAAAGTTACCATATATAATTGGCATTGTGGTTAAGCCAAGTGGCAAGCTAATAAATGCCAATATTATAAGGTAACTTTATTCTATATTTTACTATGTTAGTCAAATAAAAATATATATATATATATATATATATATATATATATATATATATATATATATATATATATATATATATAGAGAGAGAGAGAGAGAGAGAGAGAGAGAGAGAGAGAGAGAGAGAGAGAGAGAGAGAAAAAAGAAATTTATCTTTTGTTATCATGTTAACATACTTAATTCGGTTAATGATTATATACAATCATGTTAGGAACTTTTGTTATTTTTTCTAATTATTTAAATGCTACTTCGCCTATGAAGAAAAAAACAACAACTACTACATATAACTAGAAAATCCTTTTACATTAAAAACCCTATAATCATAATTCTTTAAAACACTATAGCTAGATTTGAATAAAGCAAATTTATTTTAATATAAATGTAATATATAGGGTACAAGTCTATGTTTATTCAGATAACAAAAAAGAGTTTAACATTCGAATAAAAGTTAACTTACATATATAATAAAGTAAACCTACGTGTTGAAGAAACATCACAAAAATCAGACAATATTCAAAAAAAGTTATTTTTTTTCTTTTTAAAGAATGTTTGTTTGAAGAGTAAATCTGTATAAATGGACATAAAACAAATTTTGGCTATATAATTGCTATCATTAATTTTAATTTAGCACCTTCAAGGAATTGAAGGATATAAGCTGAAACATCTTCATTTAGCTGCAGTCAAGCCAACATTGCAAGGGTATCATATTTTTTCGGTGAAGAATATTAGTTTTGAATCATCATATTATGTGAAATATTTTTTTTTCTAGAATTCAACAAGAGGGATATTGGTTTTCTTATTGATAGTTTCTATAACGATTTTCAAATGTAACAAAAAGTATATTTTAAAAACAAATTTGGTAAGACGTGAATTTTTTTTAATGTAAAAAAAAATTATTTCGAATGGGATTATTTTCTAAAATATAATGTAATTCTAAAAATAAAAAGATAAGATATTTTTAAATTTTAGTAGAGAGTTTTTAAAATTATTATAATAGAAGTCATATCATGGATAAAATCAAGAAACCAAAATCTTATGAAATATTTACATAAATATCCGGCTAGATTTATTGTTTACTTTTTATAGCTAATATAAATAGATGATATACCGACAACACATGATTATATATATATTCTATATAGATTATATATAAATTACACATCCTTCAATTTTTTTAATTTAAGTAGTTGTGCGAGCACCTATTTAGATTGATTAGATAAAGCCAAAAGAAAAATATGAAAGAATTTCAACCAAAGGCTAAAATATAAATAAAGTACTTATGTAGACAATTTCAATTAAAACTCATCCTTTTATAGCGAAATAGATTAATTTTTTGTAACAAAAAGAAAGAAAGACATAAAAACAAGATAAAAGAAAATAAATATAGAAAAAAAAATATATGAAAAATCTAAAAGCCATAAATAAGAGATGACAACGTATTTCTTCTTCTGTTCCATCTTTGTTGAGTATAAAAATTTTGGAAACTGGTCTCATTGATTTCAAATATTTTTTTCAACTCAAATACATAGATTATAAGATAAGGATATCCTAGACTTTTTTTTTTTTTTGAATTTACATTGTGTGTCATTTTAAAAAAATCACTTTTACTAACAAACTGCTATAATATTCGAATTTGAATTTAAATGAAATTTGAGTAGTTTGCATTGAGTTAGGCCAAGTATAGTGTCGAGAAAAAATTATTTTAAGATAATATATATATATATATATATATATATATATATATATATATATATATATATATATATAAAGTTTTAGAAATTGAAATTTCAAAAAAAAAAAAATAACAACACACCAAATAAAAGTTCAAGTCGTAGTAAAAGAGTCGCGTTTGTAACGATCCAGTCGGTCGTTTTGAGAGTAATAGCCCTGATCCCCTAATTACTGCTATTTCCGTATCTTTTTTTGCTAATGTGAGTTGTCGGGAGGCATTGGTGTGGTTTCAGAGTGAGTTGGGATACTTAATCCCTAAAAAGGAAGCTGAAGTTCTAGGATTTTGGCCATAGTCGGGACTGTGTGAAGACGACTCTGGAATGGAGTTTCGTTGGTTCAGTTAGCTTCGTTGGATGATTTTGTACTTAGGAGCGTGTCCGGAGTGTGAATTGGAAGTCTGTAGTTGATTTAGTCTTGAAATGGCGAAAGTTGAATTTTTGGAGATTTTGACCGGAAGTGGACTTTTTTATATTGGGGTAGGATTCTGATTCCGAAAGTTGGAGTAGGTTTGTAATGTCAATTGTGACTTGTGTGCAAAATTTGAGGTCAATCAGACGTGATTTGATAGGTTTCGACATCGGTTGTAGAAGTTTGAAGTTACAAAGTTCTTTAAGTTTGAATTGGAAGATACATATTGTCACACCTCCTTTTTCTACCCCGTGAAGGGGTATAAGGGAGTTTTTTCCAATTTAAGTGACAATCGAAACGGGATTAGTTTATCTATTGTTCAGAGTCGCCACTTGGGATAATTAATGGTGTCCCAAGTCACCGATTTTAAATCCCGAATCGAGGAAAAATTAACTCTATTTTACAGTCCGCGAACATAGAAATCCGGATAAGGAATTCTGTTAACCCGAGAGAAGGTGTTAGGCATTTTCGGGTTCTGTGATTTTAGCACGGTCGCTCAACTGTTATTATTGGCCTATTTATTTGATTTTTAAAACATCTTTGAAACCTATGTGCACTTTTTATCCTTTTAAACCGCTTTTAATGATCCAATTATTATACAACTAATTATTTAATTACACGTTACGAATCATGTCACGAGAACCGTACCCACGATCCACAACATATTTATTTTATTAAAAATATTAAATTGGGGTCGGGTCACATAAATGTAGCCTCGGATTTTAGAAATTAAGCATCACAACTACGTCACGGGTCGTACCCGTAGTCATGACAATTATTCAATTAACGCGCCTAAAGCAAACTACAAAAGTTCAAGGCATTTTCTATACTAATTTTGTATTTATGTGAAGGCCATATGTTATAGGATTTTATTTGTGTATGGTGCACCTCAAATTATTTTAAAAGAAAAGATTTGTATTTCGCTAAGGCAAACCAAGAATACTCCTACTTATTTCTAAAAAAAAAACTAAGTATCATAATCACGTCACGGGAACCATACCAGTAGTTATAATAATTTAATTACATGCCTAAAATAAACTACGAGATTCATTTTTTAGTATCTAAGTTATAAATATGAGGTCCATAGGTCATATGATTCAAATATGTGAATGGCACGCCTCAAAACTATTCAACTAAATGAACTATGGATATTCGTATTAAAACTAATTGAATTAGGTGTCACAACTACGTCACGGGAACTGTACCCGTAGCTATGACGATTAAGAAAATAGAAATAAAATTAACTAAAGTAAATAACACTCATTTCATGCTCATCTTCTTTTAACTTTTCATTTCATGTATTTGGCCGAGCCCAATTCCTAAACGCCAGAGCTGTCACACCTCCTTTTTACGCCCCCGCGAGGGTACAAGGAGTTTTTCCCAATTAAAGGACAATCGAAACGGGATTTACTTATTTATTTCAGAGTCGCCACTTGGAAGATTTAGGGTGTCCCTAGTCACCAATTTAATCCCGAATCGAGGAAAAGAATGACTCCATATTACAGTCTGCGCACCAGAAATCCGGATAAGGAATTCTGTTAACCCGGGAGAAGGTGTTAGGCATTCCCGAGTTCCATGGTTCTAGCACGGTCACTCAACTGTCATAGTTGGCTTGATTATCTGATTTAATACATGTTGAACCTATGTGCAAGATTTAACTTTTAACCGCTTTTATCATTTATTGTTATTTTTATCAAGAATTGCAACATCGTGGAAACACATCTCGAACCACGTCATAATCAATGTACCCGTGATTAGAGCTACATTTCAACTCTGTTGAGATTGGGACTTGGGTCACATAAATGTGCACCCGAGTTTAGGAAGATAACATTATTAAATACGCGCCTAAAGTGACTAGCGTATCATTTATTTTGGGTGGGGCCGTTGAATTTCACTAAACGGTCCATCCCGAAGTCTAAGCAATTTTAAAGCGAATATTTACTGAGGGCCCTGCAACATTGTATTTTTATTTGGCGAGGCTCATCTCATTCTTATTTTTTAGAAGGAATTTGCAACGTCATGGACACGCATCTCGAACCACGTCACAATCGATGTACCCGTATTAGAGACACATTTCGACTCCGTTGAGATTTGGATTTGGGTCACATAAATGTGCACCCGAGTTTAAGAAGGTAAGATTTATTAAGGCGCGTCCTAAAGAGACTAACGTATTGTTATTTTAGGAAGAGGCCGTGAAGGTTCATTAAACGGCCAAATCCAAAGTCTAGTCAATGGTTATGTAATTATTGAGGGCCCCAGCGATGTGTGATTTATTTGGTGAGGCTCGTCTCATTTTTGTTTTTAAGGACAAACTTACCGTAACTATATTTTCTATTAAGTTCGTCTCTAAAATAAATGAAGAAAGAGGTCCTACATTATTTATATACTTATGAGGTATTATAGTTAAATTTCGAACATGATTCGTTAAATCTAAAATGTCCGTAGCAAGAGTAGTCCGTTAGACATTTATAGGCCCAGGTCCAACGTATAAGGGGTAAGACCGGACCTGGGCCATCCTACTTCAAATTGGGCCTATTTAATAGTTTTTACACATATTCATGAGCTTGCAAAGCTGAAAAATAAACTGATACTATTTCATGTAACAGTTTGTAGTAAATTTTAAAGCAAGCGATCTGTTGGCATGAGAGAACTTAAAGATCTAGTTTTAATCCTAATTCAAACCATTTGAGCATTGAAATTGGGCTTTCATGGCAATTAGAAGTATATTGGCCTAATCCTAGTTTGACATGCATCTTTACAAACAAACTGAAATAAGCAGGGTGCTCTTTAGCATCCTATCTTTCTTTTAACTAAAGGCATACATAGGGAGCTCATAAACTAAATGACTGCGTATGTGAAAACTGTCCAGTTATACAGCTCCTTGGCAGGAGTCTACATATCAGTGATACATAAAATGGCTTTAGTACAATCAGTAAAGAAAACTAAATTCAGTTTATAACTTCAACTTCTTCATGTGTATATTCATGCTTCAAATGTCAACTTCAACATGGAATTACATCAGCTTAGTATGTGTACCTGGATTTAGACAACAAGAACCAGAAGAAAGAAAAAGAATATCAGCAGCAAGCAGCCAGGCAGTAATAACAACAGCAACAAACGAACGGACAGCAGTAACACAACAGCAGCACCAACCAATGAAGCCAATAAACAGTAGTAGACACCCCGTGGCAGAGTTAAAGAAAACCAGGAAATAAACCAAACAGTAACCCAATGGAACAATGCTCGACAGTAGGACACTAGGAAATATCCAGCTGAAATCCAACAACACCAAAAGAACACAAACAGGGGCAAAAGAAAAGAAAAACAGTGGCTTCTGATTTCTCAAATACTCAGGGAAAAACTGAAGTTCTTTTATGTAAAGCCTAGCACTGACTTAACAAAGTAATAGCCCAGCCTATGCACTCAAAAAAACTAAACTGCCCTTTTCGAATTGGAAGACCAGCCCCAACTTTTCTTTTAAGACTAACAGCCTTTTTTTTTCTTTTCTGAAGCCCCTAATAATTCTTCCAGCCTCTTTCTCGTTTTTAATGAGCCTATTTATAGGCAGAACTGGCAGGACCCCAGGCTGCCTTGATTCCTTCAGCCTTTCACTACCCATACCTCCTTAGTTTCCCATGCCTAGGTGTCTTTTATTAATCCCTACTATGTTGTCCCCCATGCCTGTTCTATTTGTTCTACCCCAAGAGTCATGGGAGGGGGTTATAGTATTCAAATAAACTCATGCCCTTGTGTCTTGTTCCCCATTGCCATTAGATTAATAGCATTTTAAATACCACTTGCCATGTTCTTAAGTTAATCCCTGATTAAATTCTGTCAAATGCCAAAATTGCCCTTAACCCTTGCAGATTATTGTACTACCCTAATCCTTAACAGTCAATATATAAGCCCTCCTGAATTTAGCTAATAATCACTAACTACTTAGCTAATCAGCTTAAACTCAATACTGATTTTAGGTTGGTCTGTCAGATTTTCTATAGCTATATTTAGTTCCTAAACTAAGTTCAACTCAAAAAATCAGATCACACACAGAAGTGCTGATCAAAATGGCCAGAGCTGGTCATATTGGGATCCAATCCTGACTAACTTACAGCCAAACCATACCAAAATCAACAGCCCACAGGCTAAGCTCGAAGCAGTGATGAACAATGAACAGACTTCTATGGAAATCATGAGGTTACTGCCTGAATGAGTAGTCTAATTCATAGACAATACTGAACATATTCCAAAGGTTCATTATGAGCTAGCATACAGATTTAGATGAGCTATTGTCCAGGCAAACCTATAAGGTTAACGAGCTACTGTCGTGTTTTCCTCTAATCTCAAACAAATTATTGACGACACTTATTTAAACGGCTATACAAACTATAATAGGTAGAAAACAATCAATAAAACACACAAAATGACTTAAACATTATCTCAGGGTTCACAGAATTGACAGAAAAAGTCAAAAACAAACTAAAACAAACATGAAAGACAGATAGAATCTATAGGAGAAACAAAAAAAAGGGAAAATTACCTCGGGGACTTGAAATTAAAACTGACTCAAACTCGAACTCGGATTCGACCATTTTGGGGTCGAATGGACCTTAATCGAAGTGTTCTCAACTGAGAACACCTCGGTTAAAGTTTATTAGACCCCGATCCTTTGTTGATTTGGACAGACACCCATAAATCTGAGTTCTAGGGTTCTTGGTGGTCTGATTTGGGATTCATTCAGTTCTGGTCAGATTCGAACAGAACCAAGGTCATTAAGGGGGTGAGGGAGGTCAGGAGGTATTGTGGTGTGAGTTTGGGGTTGGTGGCTGTAGATCTGCTTGTTGCTCGAATCTTCGATTGAAGATTCGAGAAGTTGCAGGGTGATTCGAGGTAAACGGTTGGTGGATTCGTGTTCAGGGTGGTTGGGTGTATCAGGGGTGTTGTTTTGGTGGCCATCGGAGTCCGGGTGGCCGGGTTTACGGTGGGGGAAACCTAAGGCTGCTAGGGTTCGAGAGGAGGGGGCTCTGGGGACGATGGTGAATAGTGGGTGAAAGGGGGGTCTAGTTTGGGGCGCGGGGTGTTAGGTTAGGTTTATATATGGGGTAAAGGACCAGATCCTGGCCGTTGGATCGAGTTGGATCTATGGCCAGGATTTTTCACTTAAGGTGGAACGACATCGTTTGGAGTAGTGGTAGGTGAGACCGGGTATGGGAATGGGTCGGGTCAGGCTTTTGGATATGGGTACTGATTGCATCCGTTGGATGAGGGCTAGATGGACGACTGGGATGACTGTCATCGAAGCGACGTAGTTCTGGTATCAGACTACGTCGTTTGATGGCGCGGGGAAACGGGTCTTCTGGGCTGACTGACTTGGGCCGATTTTTTGGTGCTATTTGGGCTTGATTTTCAGCTCAATTTTGGGCTCAAATCCGGGTATTCTTTACTATTTTCAACTCTTTTTCTTTTTTTCTACTTTAATTAGTAATCAACAAAATTCTAAAATAATTTTGTAAAACCAAAATTAGCCTACAACAATGTTACACCTTAACAACAATTAACACACAAGGTCATCTTACACCATGGCACACATAAATGACAAAACACAACAAAAATGCATATTTTTGTGATTTTCTTTCTTTTAAAATAAAACATGGTTTAATTGACTCCACAATGTGCAATTAGATCCTGAATGTGCAGGCAACATGTATTTATATGTGTATATATATATATATATATATATATATATATATATATATATATATATATATATATATATATATATATATATATATATATATATATATATATATATATATACCAATCACAACAACGACAAGCATTTACGGACCAAATAATTACCAAAATGTCACGTAAATTCTAAAAATCGTACACAGATGGATTTTGTTTTATTTTTTTATTTCTTTTGGAGTAATTTTCGTGAAGCAAAAATCATGTGCTCACAGTCATACTTTGTGCCCTAGGATATCCATAACCCAATTTCTTCACCAAATCACTGACCTTGTTCGGTCTGCGGTGCCCTGAAGGGTTTTCACTAACAAACCTCTCTCATTTGTTCATCTCTCAACTCACTATCGCCTTACGGTGCCCGTGAGGGTTTTCACCAATAAAACTCTCTCATTTTAATTTCTCTCTTCTTTCCATCGCCTTACGGTGTTCGTGTGGGTTTTCACCAATAAGACTCTCATTTTTTCATTTTTCCTGTTCAGAGCGGAGTGTTGCCCCTGATATAAATCACACCTCTGCTTGCTCGACTTGGAATCTCTTGAAGACTGATCGGAAGGTCTTTCGTGGGACCGTAATGTAGGCTTTTGGATAGGGTTAGAAATAAAGGATATCACAAAGGCTCAAAAATAACTTGAACGGGTTCAAAATTACAACTCTTGGAATCAGATCTCTTACAACAACCGCAACTTTTGCCCCAGTTTTTTGCTTAGGGACTTTTGAATTTTTATTTTGATGGGACCGAACCGTGAGGCTGCCTACATATCCTTTAAAGGAATCAGGTCGAAAGTAGTTCATGTCATAGAAATTACTTTGTTGTTGTGATTTTTCTCTTTCTCTCTTTTCTTTTTCTCTTCTTTTTTCTTTCTTTCTTTTCTTCTTTCTTTATCCTTTTTTTCTTTTCCTTTTTTTCTCTCTTTCCCATTCTTTTCTTTCTCTTTTCTCTTCTCCTTTTCTATTTTCTTCTTTACTTACTTTTTCCATTTGCGTTCCTGAGTTTGCTACTGATTCCAAAAGAGGGGTATGAAAGGAAATAAATAAGGCTCAAAGGGGTACAAAAGGATAAAGTGTTTGATAGCAGAATAAAATGTCTTCGTCATTCCAATCTTCAAAACATGCCAAGTACAAACAAACACAATTTAAACCAAAGAAATCATACATAATATCTTTTGACTGTATCAGAATTGGTAGCCATATCTACACATTTGCCTTCGATATCTGTTAAATACAAAGCACCATTGGACAACACTCTTGGTATGATGAACGACTCCTGCCAATTTGGGGCGAACTTGCCTTTTGCTTCAGCCTGATGTGGAAGGATGTGTTTCAATACTTGCTAACCCACTTCGAATTTTCGGGGACGCACCTTCTTGTTGTATGCTATTTCCATTATCTTTTGATACAACTGGCCATGACATACTGCTGTCATTCTCTTATCGTCAATCAAACTTAATTGCTCCAGACGGGCTTTGACCCACTCATCATCATCAATTTCGGCTTCAGCAACAATCCGAAGGGATGTAATTTCAACTTCCGCGGGTATCACTGCTTCAGTGTCATATACCAACAAATAAGGAGTTGCACCTATTGAAGTGCGAACGGTAGTGCGATAAACCAACAACACAAAGGGCAACTTCTCATGCCATTGCCTAGAACCTTGCACCATTTTCCGAAATATCTTCTTTATGTTCTTGTTGGCTGTCTTGACTGCTCCATTAGCCTTGGGGTGGTATGGGGTGGAATTTCGATACGTAATCTTAAACTGCTGATATACCTCTTTCATCAGATGACTGTTAAAATTAGCACCATTATTTGTGATGATCACCTTTGGGATTCCGAACCGACAAATGATATTTGAATGAACAAAATCGATCACTGCCTTCTTGGTCACACATTTGAAAGTTTTAGCTTCAACCCACTTAGTGAAATAGTCAATGGCCACCAGAATGAACCTATGTCCATTAGATGCTGCTGGCTCAATTGGTCCGATGACATCCATACCCCATGCAACAAAGGGCCATGGTGCAGACATTATGTGCAATTCAGATGGCGGAGAATGAATTAAATCTCCGTGTACTTGGCATTGATGACACTTGCACACAAAACTGATGCAATCTCGCTCCATAGTGAGCCAATAATAACCCGCTCAGACAAGGACGACGCGTGAACAGTGTTGGGTGCCGTTTTTGGGTCTCTTGGATTTAGGGTTTAATTGGGGAAAAATGTTATAAAGAATTTTTATAGTAGGGGAAACAGGGCGGGTTTGGGGCAGGCGGGTCAAGGGGTTGGGCTGACCGGCGGGTGAGTGATTTGGGCTGAGGGGGGAATTGGGTTTTGGGTATTTGGTCCAACACCAGCCCTTTTAACTCTATTTCTTTTTTCTCTTTTTCCAATTTTCTTTTCCTATTTTAATTAATTCAAACCTAAATTAAACTCCTAAAATGATTAATTTGAAAAATAAAACTGATCATCTACTAAAATATTTATGAAAATTAATTACTCCTAAATTAAAAGAGGAAATTACTGATTTAAAACTAAAAGGCCAAAAATGCAAGTAAAACAATTTTTGTGATTTTCAATTTTGATAAAGCAACTAATTCACTAATTAATCTTAAAATTGTAAAAATTAAACCTAAATGCAATGCATGATATTTTTTTTGCATTTTCATGATTTTAACAAAAATTAAACATGCACAGAAACGTAAACAATTAGCACAAATTTCCACAAAATCCTATAAAATTATAAAAAAACGAAAAATTTATTTTTCATGTATTTTATGGGAGTAATTTATATAGGGAAAAAATCACATGCTCACACATATTTTTTTTACTTTTTTATGTTATTCTATTATTCTCAATAATATTTTTTGAATAAATAAACTTTTTTATTTAAAAAAACAAAGAAATTTTAAATTTTGACAGTTTTTTTTTGGGTTTTGTTTTATCGGTATTTATATATTCCTTTCAACTCTTTTCACCCCTTTTTGCTCTCTTTCTACACGTTCACATATTTTTCTCTAAATATGTAAAAGAAAAGTTTTATGGTTTGGCTTGATATATATATTTTTCTCTCTACATTTTCATTCACTTTCTTTCTCTATATAGATAAAATAAAAGGCTTTTGTTTGATATAGTTAGTCTGTGTTTTTGTCTCTATAATATCATCTACTTTCTATCTCTATAAAACAAATGATGTTTCTATTTCGGTTTTGGTGTATATTTTATTTATCTATGCCTTCACAATTTTTTCTCTATAAGAAATAAATTGTTTATTTTAATATAATCGAAAAAAAAAATACTCTTTGAGTGTTTATTTCGTTAAAACTACTTATGACTCGCATTGAGAAATGTTAAGTAGCAATTTATGCATAAAGACCTCTTATTAAGAGAATACACTTATTAAGACCTCTTATTAAGAGAGACACTATCACTCTATAAATTATATTAATTACTAGTTAAACTTATTAAAATATGGTTAATATCAAGGAGAGGAAGAAAGCAATGATGGTAAATATTGAAGGAGACATAAATTGACTACTATTTGGAAGCCTTGGATAGTCATCAGGTGAAGGCAAAACACAGTCTTCTCCATTGAATGAAATCTTTCTTGGAAAAGCCCATCCTTCCCTAAATGTGAAAATCCCTGCATCTTTATGCATTAACAACTCACTTTGCACATTCCCAGTTTCACCTGCTTGTAGCAACATGTCATTGTAATACTCAATCCCATAAAACATTCCTGTGTCATCTGCATTAAAAAAGTTTAACCTAAAGTTATCACACGGATATAAAAGATTCATATACACGACTCCAACGAGTTTGGGGACGGGAGACACCCTTTAGTAAGGGGTGTCATCCGACATCGCTTCATATTAAATAAGGCAAAGTATAAATCAATTTGGTACAAGATGTAAAGCTTTAAAACTACCAAAAGGACATTTATAGGCGGATCTAGGATTTTAACGTGACAGGGGCAACACTATTTTGCTCAACTAATGCCCCCTAAAGGCTTTTAATGTTCAGGGTGCCAAGTTATTTATATAATCATTTTCAAGGCATACACACATATATATACACACACATCTGCCAAAGTTTACGGGGTCTGGTGACCTCTCAACATTGTACACAACCACGTTTACAAGCCGAATTATGCAATAGGCCGATACTGCTTGTGTAAAATTTTGTGCACACCATTGGTTGAGGCGTAGTTAATTGATATATCATAATATAAAGGAAATGTTAATCTTAGGCATTGGTAAAACTTACTGGTATCACCATACTGATTAAGTGGCTTGTAGTTGAAACTGAAAACCTGCGTTACGCTTCTCAAATTTGGATGCAAGACAACCAAGTTCCACTGGCTGTAGTTCTTAACATAGTTTAAGTTTCTGATAGTCATTTTCACCCTCCAATACTTTGTGTAACTCTGCTTTACATGCCAATGTATCTGAATTGGGCACATGTGTTGTGAACACTGTACTACTGGCTTTGGCGGTTCGTTATGATCTAGTTGCAAAACTGGTGGTAGCTCACCATACCTATAGTTCCAACCACAACAAAAGAAAGACATAATTAGATGAAGAAAATATAAAAAAATTGTTAAGTATGACTTGTTAATCAGGCATAAAATGAGAATTACTTCACACATTGATCTGCTCCTAGTTGTCCCTGACAACCACAACTGCATTTGGGGCATGGCACAATTGTATTGTTGTAGAAAGCAGACAAGGAAACACAACATGTTGGAGAAGATGATGCTCTAAACTGGGAATAAGAACAAATCACATTCCAAGTTGCTGCAATAATGTTTACAAACTGATTAAAGCTGGAGTCTTGAATAAATCCAAGATTTTACTATTAAGAAATAGGGCAGGCCGGTACATAAAGCATCCCGCATTAACACAGAGTCCGGGGAAGGGCCGCACCCAAGGAGTGTGATGTAAACACCCTACTCTAACGCAAGCATTAGTGGCTGCTTCCACGGCTCGAACCTGTAACCTATAGGTCACACGGAGATAACTTTACCGTTGCTCCAAGGCTCCCCTTCTAAAATCCAAGATTTTACTACAAGAAAAATAATCCTATAGGATAACTAGAAGTTACATTTACTTACCAACGGCTTGAGTCTTTCGTCGTCCTTGATCCACATTGAACGTACTTGGAGGGACTTTAAAAGGATCACCACAAGAATATCCAGGAATTCCAAGTGTGAAATTTTCAGGTAGACGAGGCTCGGATCCATTATAGGAAGCACTTCCAATATTCATCTGAAAAGCAGCACCATATTTTTCGGGGTCTTGAGTCAGAGATGTAAGCACTCCTCCTTTGCAGCAATTTGCAACCTGTTTATTATAAGGAGCTCCGGGCAGGAGGTCAACGATCACTGGCTCTTTTTCACAGCAATGGGGCGGTTGTGTTGCTTTGATCGCAGAACAATCCCCTTGCTCAGTAGCTTCAGCACCTGACATATCCCAAATTACTTCATTGCCAGGCCAACTCCAGCTTAACTTCCAACCAGGTTGATCTATGTGTCGGAAAAGTTGGTAGTTAAAGATTGAGACTTTAACCTGGTATGGACCAATAGTTCAAACAAACAGAGAAACGTTTGCTAATTAGTCTTCACTGTCTCTTGAATGAGATATAATGCATAACAAAATAGATAAAATACAGATTACTTTGAGGCGGACCTATGTTTAGAGTAGAGGGGTCACTAGACCCAGTTAACCTCGGCAAAAATTCTATACACAAACGTGTATATAAGTTAAAAACAGTCATATATTTTAACTTGGAACCCTTAAGATTAAAGGCTGATGGGGGTATTGATTGAGCAATCCGCTCATGCACCTCCGAAACCTTCAAATTCTGGGTCTGCGTTTTGACATATGATTGCTAATTTCATATATTCGGGTCCATGAAAACATGCATTTGGCTAAAAAATTACCAATTCTTTTAAAAATTACCCTTTCCTTGTACTACATATCCCATGTCATAAACAACATCTTTTTTTTATTTTGTTAACCGAGAAATCCCCATGTGCCCCAGAACCTTTAAATCCTGGGTCCGCGTATGATTGCTAATTTCAGATATTCGGGTCCATGAAAACCTGCATTTGCCTTTGTATTTCATTGTAGGAAAAACTTACGTCTTGGCTACCTTCATTGTTTAGCATGATATCCCATTTGATAGTGATATTCCCATTCGGGTCCAGTGGATCATAACCATCTGCATTACAACTGAAATCAACCATCACAAATTCCATATGTATAAATTTCTTTTCTTATGAAATACTAACAAAATCACAAATAAGCCACATAAAGACAATAAAAGAACATTAAAAAGGATAGAAATAAATAATATTATCACTACTCACTGATTGGATAAATGAAAAGGATGAGAGGTAACACATAAATTAGGCCACAACTCATTGATCTTTGATGAAAATATAAAATAAATTCAGTGCTAATTTATTCATAAAACTTAAACTTTAGTTTGAGTTCTGCAAATGTTTAACAGAAAGAATATGAAATGGCAGCCGAAAAGAAGGAACAAGAAAGAAGAAAAAGAGACAATACAGTGGATTTGGTAATAAATAAGGTAACAATGAATTAAGGTTAGACATTTTTGGTTTTCCCAAAAATAGTTAAGAGTATAGACTATGACTTAGTACTAAGAATGCGTATTTCTAGGGAGAAGTTTGAATGGTATGTTACGATTCATCTCCAATTGTCACTCACGCTTTTGGCTCTCCCTTTTTGCCGTTTTAGATTTTTCATTTCTTACTATATTATTGCTAATAATACTTTCCATTTTGCACCATCTAACCAATTTATCGTATTCATACTATGTTACAAATGAGAATTGGTTCCCACGTTTGAGTTTCAACAATCCAACCTCTCTAAAATACTTTAGAGGTCGTTTGGTCCACACTACTTATACAATATTATAATGTAAAAGCACGATAAATAATAATGTAGTGATTGTTTTGCGATGGATAATAATGTAGGGATTGTTTACGATATAACTTAATACGAGTATCATTTAAAACCTCCAAATGTTGCATTAGTTATGCGAACTTTTTTTCTTATATGACCAACAAAACGTTGCCCAGCTATTTCGGAATTACTATTTTTCTTAGTACATTCAGCAAAACTATTATTATAGGCAGGGTTTTAGGATGGAATTATTTCTTCTACCAACCAAACGGCCCTTATCAAATCAATTTTGGCTAATCGATTTCAGACAAGAAATTATTTTTTCTTAATTTATTTTATGATCATCTGAATATGTTTTGTTATTTCTTCCCTTTTTATAGAAACGGAAAAGGGCCTAAAATGCCCCTTTACTATATGAAATAGGACATGCTAGCCCTCCGTTAAAAGTTGGTCTCTATTTTACCCTTGCCGTCAACAAATGGGCTCGTATATGCCCCCCATCACTAACGGGAAACTCATAAAGCCACGTGGAATATATGTGAGGGCAAGTTAGACCTAGTTCGAATTGTACAGGGGCATATATGAGTCAGTTATAATAGTCATTTCTCAAACACTACATAACTCCATATCAGTTTACTTAGACACCTATTTGACAACACCAAACTAATTATCACAGCAAATAAACTAAGTCATAGACACAAACATTCAAATGAACGGCAATGACTTCATTAAATCCTAGTACTCAAAGGGGTCGAATCATAACAAAAGGCAACAAAAGACAATGTCGAAATGTTCTAATAGCTCAAAGGGGTCGAATAGGAGGTGTCATTACGGACTTACTGCCAATTATTTCATGGCATGGACACCTTTAAATGCTGGGAGAAGCGAGGTTTTTCAAGTGCCCGAAGCATGAGGTAAATAAATTTTTTGATGGGTTCTTTTAATTATTCCGATTTACTTGTAATTTGTTTTATTTATTTTTGGTTTTTAGGATGAAAAATATTCTTATTGAGAATGGCAAGATGAAGAGCTTACTCCTAGAGTTTCAAATCTCATATGTAGTTTAAAGAAGGAAAAGGAAGCTCTAATCCGTGAAAGAAATGCTCTCCAAAGAAAAATTTGATCTTGAAAATGTTATGATGCTCGTCGATCATGGAGGAATAGAAGCCTTGGAATTGGAAAGAAATGTTCTAATGAAGAAAGTGACCGATTTAGAGTACTCAGTTGTGCTTGATGCTAAATTTCGGAAGAAGATGTAGATTTTCATGTGTGTGATATTGGGATGTCTTTTTATGTTCTTTGGATAAGTGGGAAATGATATGTAATGTTAATGTTATTGTGGCTTAATTGTTGTGTTTTATTATGTAATGAAGCTTTATGTTTTTGTACAAGGATTTAATGAAATCATTGTTGTTCATTTGTTGTGTCTATGACTGAGTTTTTTTGATATGATAATTAGTTTGGTGTTGTCAAATAGGTGTCTAAGTAAACTGATATGGAGTTGTGAAGTGTTTGAGAAATGACTATTATAACTGACTCATATATGCCCCTGTACAATTCGAACTAGGTCTAACTTGCCCTCACATATATTCCACGTGGCTTTATGAGTCTCCCGTTAGTGATGGAGGGCATATACGAGCCCATTTATTGACGGCAAGGGTAGAATAGAGACCAACTTTTAACGGAGGGCTAGCCTGTCCTATTTCATATAGTAAAGGAATTTTTACCTCCTATAGTAAATGTTAACACCTTATTTATTTTAAATAAATATCATTTTAAAAAATTATATTCTATAGATACCTTTTAAGTTTTATAGCAAAATATTTAATTTTGGTTACTTAGTAGCCCTAAGCCACTAAATACGTTAATAGTTACACTATTTTTTTTTTCTGTATCTACTTTGATACATCTCATTCGCTTCCTCATCCCATTAAAATTTCCGATCTAGCGACAAGGACTCTAAGGAACACAGCCTGGAGAAGGGCAATACTTTGCCGATTTTGTCCAACGACAGAGGAGGCATATTATACCACAAAATACCAATTTTTAACCCTTATGTCCTTGTTCCTCATCGTCATCCTCGGACCTCGAAGAAGCCGACAAGCTAGAGCTAGGTAATGTCATTGAGTTTCTTTGTTTTTCTTATTCTTTATTTTCCTCTTTCCTACGGCTGATTTTTGGGCAGTTGAGGTTAGGGGACTTAATTTATGCTTACGATTAGCTATTTATTGCAGTTGGAGAGGGTAATTTACTTTATTATTTGCCTTCAACTTTAGTTCTTAGGCATCGCCAAAAAGGCCCTAAAACTATTTTCTGCGACTTTGCAAGGCTGTACAAACAATTCTCAAGCGGCGGAGACAGAGGCACCTCTATACGACTTTACCGAGTTCATGTGGACTGTAGGCCTTATTAATTTGGAATTTTCTCTCATCGCTGCTTATGGAATCATGGTCGGAATCCGATGGGTCGTCGGAAAATTGTCGACTAAAATAGGTGAAGTTTGGGGTTGAGCAATTTGAAGATTTTGTTACCTTTTTTTTAAGAGCATTTCAATGTATCTCGCTGTATTTCTATGTATTTCATTGTATTCACTATCTTTTTTTCATTGTAATTCAATGTATCTCGTTGTACTCCATGTATTTCATTGTATTCAGTGTCTTTTTTTCTCATTGTATTTCAATGTATCCCTTTGTATTCTATCTATTTCATTGTATTTTGCGGTTGAGAATCTTTTTTATAACTGAAAAATACAAAATTTGTGTGTTATAATTGAGTTTGTTGAGTTATATTAGGAGTATATTATGTTAATTGATTCACTTTCCGTTTTAAAAACACTGTAATCCCCTATTTCACGCCGTGAATACAGTCGAATACAATAATTTGTCCAGCTGTAATCCCATGTTTCACTTCATGAATACAGTCGAATACACTCGAATACAACAACTGATTAGCTGTACTTCCCTGATTCACGCCTATTTTTGCTATTGTATTCATGGATACAATAGCTTAAATACATCTAAATACATCTTATAGCCACACAAAAGGTATCTATAATCCGTAATATAACAAATGGTATCTATAGATGGTTAATTACTACTAAAAGATAATGCTTTATGAAAATTTCTCTACATAAAATGGAACAGATGGAGTAATACATAGATGTTTTTATTGCCTTAAGGAGAAACAAGGAATGAACTGAAAGGAGTCCACAATCAATGCTTAAATTACATAGTCATGAAAATGTATCCATGAAGATAAATATGGTGGAACCAGAAGCTGGATAATGTTACAACAAAAAGATGAAGGGGAAGTGATTAATTTAATTACTTGGAACATACATGCTGGAATCAACCACCTCAGGTGAGTCAATTGTCACAAATGCTATTCTTTAGCATTGACCACCAGGTGCGCGTAAAAGCTTAACAAATGTTGATGTAAAGACACATGTTGTCAAAAGAATTAGAACCAATTCTAGATAGTAGAAGAGCAAACCCGTTGAAGGGGAGCACGAGAGAGGCAAGACCTCGTCTTGATAACGCACACAATGGAATTTGTTAACTTTTGTCACTCCATGGCAAAATCAGACGAGGGAAAGTCAGTAAGCTCTGATTGAAGTTGTAGCTAATTTCCGGTCAAATGTGAAGTTGTCCTGAAACAGGATCACGGTCGGCCTCTTTTTGTCTCAAAGAGAGGTTTGCAAATTGCTGATCGAGATCCCTACTGGTATTGCGGCGATGGCTGGAAGATAGTTGTTGTGGCTGCTGTTGTTGCTGATACAATGCTCGCAGCCTTCCTCTTTCTCTTTCCAGAACTTCATGCTCCACTGCATGAGAAATTTATGAGTGGTAGTTTTCGATGAAACTAATGAAATAAAGTACCGGCTGACAGATCAGTTCCCATGTCCAAAACAGTTATTTCAACAATGGTAGTTTCCTTGATTCAAAGTCTTTGAATCAAGGAAAAAGAACTGCAATTAGGGGAAATTAAAGATCAATTATTCAGCATCAAATTTTTTATATGAGAAAGATCAATTATTTAGCATCTTATAGTTGCAAACTCGAACGTTCCTTCTCTTTCTTTTATTTGGACAAGTAAAGTAACTTTCAATGTTATCAAAAAAGTACAGAAGAGATATATGACAACAAAGGAGCTAAGCAACGATATTGTACTCCACAAAATCATCCAATCCCTATGTTTGTCTGTATGCTATGATTGCACCAAAGGTAAATAGGAATAACATTCATCCTTTGTATTTCTTTACAAAGGTAAATTTAAAGGGTTGAAAAAGAAAACAGGGACCAGTTCACATTAAGGTCATTCAGATGCAGTAGAAAAGACTAGCACTGTTTTATTTCTCAAGAAACTTTGACCTGGTCAGATTTTCCATCTTATAGCAGATAATAAGCGATCGAGTCCCAGCAAGCATAGTTATGCTTTTCAAAGTGACATATTTTGCTAATTATAGTAGTACAAGATTTCAAGGAAGACTATTCTAGTTTCCCACACAGAGGGTGTGGGAAAAGAAAAGCAATTAAACAAAATTATTAATTCAACGAGTCATGGATTTTCAGCAAGGTCATTGTCTTCCCACCAAAAATGATGTATTGTGGGATGAACACTAATGGTCACCAAATTTCCTGGAGATAGCTATTTTGCTAATCAAACTGAACATTGCTCGGAAACCTTTTAGTTCCAGGAATGCGCCCACTTTCCCAACTTGCGTGAACCAATATCTCACAGTTATACTTTTATTCACAGTGGAAAGCATCAATCATATGATACTTAATTCAGATAAACCTAACTCCCAGCTATGTAGGGTTTGCACTAACAATACCTGCTCTACAATCAAGTTTATCAAAATAGTTAAGATTACAACACAGGAAACAAGTAGAAGAGTTCAGTATAACAGATAAAGAAACTTACAATACTTTATAAGCTGTTCCTGAGCTAAATTTTCTAGGCGCTGCTTTAGGGCTTTATTCTCCATGCTGAGGATAAGATTCTGCTGGTTAAGAAATTCAAGCTCTGCAGACACTTCAGAACTTTCAGCCTGAAATCATAGCAACAAGTCAGATTTACAATTTTTATCAAAAAGCAACATCCATTTCACATCCAGGTGTATACATATTTCAAAGGTTCAGCTGATACATGCCTGCAAAACTTGTACGTTTCTTTCCAGTTCAGCTATGTACTGAAGCTTTCTGACCCTTGATCGTTGAGCAAATTGCCTGAGTTTCATGATATTTTTTAAGGTTAATAAACTTCAAACTGTTTATCTTCTTTTTTTGGGTGAGGGGGGGGGGGGGGGCACTTCTACTTAAAATGTTTAAGTAACATCCTGAGAATGCCCAACAGAATGAGAAGGAAATTACTGACTTTTTTTTTTCTCAAAATACACAATTATAGGACAATTTAGATTTTAATAGAGATTTACAGCTAAATAAAAATACTCCATGTCAACTTAGACAAAGCCACTTGATTCATGTTAAGATGACGAAAAGCGAAGTCCGAGTAAGCACACGTTTGTGGTAATAAGTCGCAACTTTGGAGTTACTTAGGAATGCAAAAATATGGAATAAAAATCTTGAAGATGAGAAAATAACTAGAAACTGGAAAGGATTGAAGTAAATTTGGTACCAAAAGAGAAACAGCTCAAGTTGAGATGGCATGAATACGAACTATTTACCATGTCATCCATCCAAATGGCATACTCTGTATGGATGTGTTTTTCTAAAGCATATCCCCTTTCCCTTTCCAAAACTTCTTTTTTGTGTGTGTGTGTGGGAGGGGGGGGGGGGGGGTGCAAAGTGCCTTAAACTTACTGCTTCGCACGTTTCGTGTCAGTTTCTGATGAAGAACTCTTGCTTTGAAAGGAATCTTTTTTCTCAGCAGACCCTTTGCCAGATTCAGCTAAATCCTGCTTGTCGCTTCCTGCAGATTTAGGCCTGTCTCCGTCTTGTGGGAGGCAAGGTGATCCAGAGCTCTGAATACGGAGATCTTCCCTAGGAGAGGAAAGGTTACGGAGATGCAATACCGTATTTGAAGATGCATCCTTTGTCTTATTCTTCCGTTGGACTGAGGAGTTTTGATCAACATAAGAAACAGCATCCCGAGCATCTTTGTAATAGTCAAAGTCTTGTGACCCCCAGGAAGGGATACGAGTCATATTTCCGAACTTGTTATCAACTTGAGCTATGTAATCTAAGCCTGCAACGTTAGCAGCATCAAAATATGCAAAGGAGTCACTAGATGAGCGTCGATGGCTGCCTCTGCGTACAGGAGTTTCTGGCTCATTAAGAAGATCGTCCAACCAAGAGGGTTGCTCCTCTATAAGACAGCTTTCAGAGGAAGTACGCTGATGGTGTGAATTTCCATCTCTGGGTTTCAGGATGCCTTTTTGGTTGACAGCAGAACTGGGAACATAATCGAGATAAGACGGGGCCATGCTAGGAAATGGACTTTTAGGAGGCAGTAAAGAGCACTTTCCGTTGTACATCATGCTTCTCATATTAGATGGCCCCTTAGTGTTCGCCATAGCAAAGCACACAAGATCCCTGTAAGATAAAGAACATATATATGAAAGTGGGATAAGTATACCTTCAAAAGTATAACAGCTCTTGATAAAGCAAATCCAGTAAAAGTAAAAAATAGAAAGAACACTTTGTGAACAGCACGGGTCCCTGTAAAGATCACATCATTTAGCAAGCGGAGTATCACGACCAAATCACAAATTTCTTTTCCAATAATTACGAGTCAGATTCCAAACCTAAACTAAAGGAGATGAGGCAACAATAGGCACTGCAAACACTCTGCACCATTAACTATATGATCAAATAGCAGTCCCGTCAATGGGATATAATCAAATTCAATGAAACCATGATCTTTCTGGAAAATCTAGCCTTCCTAAAACACCAAGTATTTTCCCTATAAGAAAAAGAACATACATATGAAAGTGGGATAAGTAAACCTTCAAAAGTTAACAGCTCTTGATAAAGGCAAATCCAGTAAAAATGAAAAACAAAAATACACTTTGTGAACAACACGGGTCCTGTAAAAACAATCCCATTATTTAGGAAGCGAAGTATCACGACCAAATCCTGAATTTCTTTTCCAATAAATACGAGTCAGATTCCAAACCTAAAACTAAAGGAGATGAGGCAACAATAGGCACTGCAAACATTCTGTTTCAATTAACTATATGAACAAATAGCAGTCCCGTCAATGGGATATAATCAAATTCTAAGAAACCGTGATCTTTCTGGAAAATATAGCCTTCAGATCAGGGAATTCCCTGTTCATTCCAGATTGCATCAATATGGATGATCCATTGGGGATCTCAAATCATTCATTTATGAGCTTCAAGCCTTGCAAGCTTTTGAGATCTTGTATTAATATCTGTTCATTTTCAAGGTAGAGTTTCTGGCCCTTATAGCATGGGAACCATGAAGCACAAATACCTTATTCCGAGCAACCAAGAAAGAATAAAAAGGGGAACAAGGAAGAAAAGGTGAAGAAGGAACACATTTATCACCAAGGGTTGGGTGAAGAGGAAGAAATGCCTCCCATTTGGAACTGCAAAAGCAATCAAAAATATAGAGACAGGCTTCAGCCTCCGGGGAGGAGGCTCATTCTTGCATTTCCTCTTTCTTTTTCCTTTCTGTTTGTGATAAGGAATGAGGAGGTAATGTGTGGGACATGGATTGTGTCAGAATCCAGTAACTGTTTGAAACCATTATGTTTTCTACAGCTCTGTACTAAAAGTAATTTAATGGTTCCAAATTTAGAGTATCCTATCTACAAAGTGATTTATGCTGGAAATGAGACTAGACCTTGAACCGCCCCCACGGACAAGCCCAAGACTACGACCACAAATGAATGGGCGAAAGCACCCACAGAAAAATTAACAACGGAAAGAAGAATTAATCACAAGTTCATAACCTTATTCAAAAGGACAAGAATTGTTTCCTAATGCTGTAACATGCAGGTAGACTTTTCCTCAATTGTACTGTCACGTGGAAGAAAGAAGCACTATATTAGCTTATCTAGATCCTTCTACCAGCTGGTATCACTTGGGACATGAAAAGCAGAAGAAGCTAAATAGCTTTAACTTGGACTTTATTTTCATCATATTAGTATTGGCAATGGTCAAAACATTCTCTTTGCACGTCACGACTCAAACATGAATTTTCACATGAAGATTAGGCTAAATGTATGTTTCTCGGGCTGGAAGCAGTTAGCAAAGCAAATTTATCTCACAAGGAAGGGAGCTAAGAAGGTAGGAAATTGCCATTATCTCTATTGGAAGGAGAAAGACTCCATAAATCACATATTTGGCTTGGAATTCTTGTGTATGTTCTGCTCCTCTTAAGATCACTGGATAATATACCAATTGGGTCAAGACTATGTAAGAGATTGTTTGATTCTAAACTTGAAAAGTTACAAAAGAATCTGGAGCGCCGATGCTCACTATTTGAAATAGTCCATCTGGAAAGGAAGCAACAATTGATGTACTCATGAAACGGCCTAGGTGGGGCACAAAGATAAGCTCGTTTCCCCTGGAGAGCAAGTATTTCGGATGCTAGAAAGGACAACCAAGCAACAGAATATGTTACCATCTTGTAAACTCATGTCACTCATTTGTTTGATAACTAAGTAATCCATGGAAGCTTTGCGAGAAGACACCCCCCCCCCCTTTGTACACTTAATGAGAAAATTCTTTCCGTGTCAATGAAGGTTCATTCCCAATAATGACCAAACAAACTCCAAGCATCCAAGTTCAAGAAATTAATCAAAACCTGCCGCACTTGAAGCGGTCTGCAAAGCGTGAATGAAAACCATAGCACAACAACACAACGAATTGATTTTATCAACATTATCTATTTGCCATGGGAAATGGGAAAGCGTTCCATCTTTACGTAAATTTAACAATCAAAAGGTCAAAGTGTAGCCACAATCTCTCTGCAGGCTCTTCAAGATAAATCTCTATTTACAAATAGTGTATAACATGAGCACCCATCCTTATATCCCAATAAGTTCATCAACCTTCTACCAAATTAACAATCATAACTTGCTTCCATGTATATGATCGATTACAATCTGACAATCATAGTTTTGTGTGAAATTAGCTTGTTCTTCTTTTTTATGTATGCTACTTGGACAAGAAATTTTTTCCCCATTCATCAGTTAAATTATTGCCATATACAAAACCAGTAAAACAATCAGAAAAATTGAAGGAAAAAAACTGCTTTTCCCCCATATCTCAAACTTCAAAGCATAAACTTGCTAGTTTTTAATCAAATTCTCCTCCCTTAAACAAAGAAGTGCCAATTAATCACACGAAAAATAAAAAATCAACCTTTTCTCCAAAATTTTCTTCCTCAACTTTTGCTCACATTTTCATAAAAACCAAACAAACCACTTCAAACCGATCAAATAACCAAAAAAAAAAAATACTTAACGAACATATGGACATATTTTTATTTTTCCAATGAAAAATGCTGACCTTTAATTGATAATGAAGAAATTTGCAATGTGATTTCAGGTACAATGGAGAATTAATCAATTCAGGAGCTCAGATTTCTTCTCTCTTAAGGCTAAGGTATCTTCTTTTTTATCGAATCTTTTTCCTCTTTCTTTCTTCTTCTTATTCACAATCTACTTCTTTCTCGTTGACGTATCCGTTGAAAAGGTATACTGCCAAAATGACCTGTTTTATTGCTTTCTTTATTTCTACTGTCTCAGCCCCACAAGTTTCGCTATTTATGAAACCGCCCCTAATCTATTTATCACATTCATTTATCTCAGTAAATTTTAGTTTAATCTACTTTGCGGCTACATTGAACATATTATTAGGATATTTATTATATGATCAAAAACTACATCAAAAAGTGTTAGCAAGTTGCAATCATGTCAAAATAAAAATGAATTTAGCGCCAACAGTAAAGTGACTATTTTTATTTTTTTGCAAAAATTAAGTAGTATTTCGTTTTATTCATATTGACCAAAAAATTATATTTCCTCGGTAAAAGATTATTACGTATATAATATTTTACTTTTTTTAACTTTCTATTTATGGCGTTGATAATTGTTTTAAATTTAGTAATAACAAACGCGCTTCTTTTATAATTATTTATTTTTTATGGATATTATCATGAATAGAAGATTAATGCCACTAGTTTCCCAACTCAGACTTTTTTTAGCAATCTGTACTACAATATATTATTAGTATTAAAAATTGTCACAATTATTTGTTATGAGAATAGTTCATTATTTAGTATTCCACCCAACTAGCGGTGTGTGATAGAATTCATACAACTCATTGTGACAGTCCCAACTCCCACATTATAGTTTTCAATAACAAGCATTTATTTAATATCTTACTGAGAAAGGTGTATATTTCATTTTCTTTTTCAATTGGGCAATGAATAACTTCCCCAAATATGCATCATGTGTGTAAGATATAAATATTAAAGAATAAAGTGCAATCTTTATAAAATATAGGTTGGAAAGAGTGTGACAGGTGAACGCTCGTACTATATATACTCTGGTTTTGGCATCCTTGAGCCCCTTCCGGTACAGACTTCATTTCAAATTAATAGCCTGTTTGGCCAAACTTCTTCAAGTCCAAAAACTGTTTGCTTTTTTTGAAAGTTGAAGTGTTTGAGAAAAGCATTTTTTTTTTTAAAAAAAAAAAAGGAAAAAACTTCTATTTTAAAAGCTTGGTCAAACAAACTATAAGTTCCCACCGTGCTATAGCAAACCAACAACAACAACATAGCTTGTGTAATCCAACAAGTGGGATCTAAAAAGGGTAGTGTGTACGCAAACATTATCCTAACTTGTGCAGGTAGAGAGGTTGTTTCCGAAAGACAGAACCCTCCGTTCAAAGAAACATAATCACAACAGTGCTATAGCAAATCAGTTGTACAGAACAACACCTTAGTCAACATCAGCACTTGCCATAATAATCACATACTAATTCTATGAAGCATCTGAAAGCTTTCTGCATATCTAGCCAATAGTAAGAATATCAACTATGTAGTAAAAATCACAAAGACCACAACATCAGAACTGAGGCTTTATTTGAGTAAAGGAAAGGATAAGCATATTGATCTAATTGGTGAAGAAGAGAGAAAGCTTGCTGGGATAAATAAAAAAAGTAAGATTTGATTCCATCATAAGAAAGAGAGCCTGAGGAGAAAGAGATAGGAAGAAGATTGGATAAGTCAGATAGTTTAGAGTTAGTCTTAGAGTTAGGGAGCGTGTGGAATAAACAAGTTCAATACGCCGGATAAGAAGCGTAGTATCATTGATTGCAAAAATTTCTAAAATAAATTGGGTACCTTCTTACAAAAAAAATACCGGGGGAGGGGGGGTCATTTAACCCCCTTACCCCTAACCTTATGCAGCACTAACTCCTCTCGGTCTACGGTCCCCTACCTAGTATTCTATTTGCAAAATGCAAGTATAACAAGAGCACATTGAGTGAAGGTATTATGTATGGCTCACACAGAGCAAAAATAAGTTTCGGGCTTATATTAATACAACTTTTAAACCTTGACAATCGAGGAATTCATTAACTTAGCAACTTCTTCCATCTTGCATATCCCAAGATAAGAAGGAACAGTATTATACAACCTATTGTGATGCCTGTTACAAAAGGCTAAAATACTTCCTCAGTGTGGTATAAGGTACACGGTATATTCATGCCCAACCACCCAGCTCTTAGCGTCTCCATAGATATAGCAAATGATGCAATGGTCAATGTCAACTGCAGCTGAATAAGTTCATTACGTTGATTGTCGAGTTGGATATTGATGTAATCTTCTGTGTCATCAATGTACTCACGGACCTGCAAATTATACAATACAGGGGATTGAAGGATGCAGAACAAAACAAGGAAGACCACAGACATGATTCAAATGCAGACCAAAATAACAGAAAAGTAAGAAGAGAGTTTACAAATTGTACTTATACTACTTAAGAAAAGAGTTAATAAATTGTGTATCAACTTATTCATCATTACTAATTGGTAGATGATATTAGGTCTTTTAGAGAATGCTAGGTTCATGATAACCCAGTCTCTCGCATGGTTTTCATTCCAAATAAAGGAAGGAGAGGGGGAGGATTGATTGAGAGAGAGAGAGAGAGGAAGGAGGGAAAAGCAAAGGCAGTAGATTAAACTGAGAGCCGTATATCTGCAGTTGGAATTAGCAAGGTATTGCAATATCAAATTAAGAAAGAGATGCAGCTATTATTTCAATTCTTCAATTTCTTTCCCAAGTCTGGAAAGCTTTCTTTACCTTACCGCTTTACGGAATATGCTGCAAAGATCGACTATTGAGGAAGACATGGCTTACAGCCAAGAAGTAAGGAGACTACAAGCTTTTTCCCTCCTTTTCATCTATGTTGCGCGGACTCTCCAAAATGTAGCCGCACCCGTGTTAGATCCTTCAATAATTCACTACTTTTGGAGGATCCGATACGTATCCGGCCACATTTTTGGAGAATCCTAGCAACATAGCTTTTCATTATCAAATATCAAGAGGAATTAAGGGTACACGACATCATTTTCAATATAAGGATACTTAAATCAAGATTCATATCATAAAAAAATTCTAGTTGATGGGGCAAAATTGAGGTTCCTTAAAGGTATGAATGCCTTATTAAATTCTTCTCTTATATGTGTAACTTGTATTAAAGTTAGAATCATAACTGTCAACAGGAAAGAGGAGCAACAAGTCTACGTCATTACCAACATAAAAAGACGCAAAAAAATGCAAGGGATGCGAGCATATTTTTTTGGGTTTTTTTGGGGGGGTGGGGGTGGGGGGAGAGAACAAAATACTTACAGATAATATCTTGTTACGAGTGCCTTCCAGCTGCATAAAGTAGGCATCGAGCAACATCTCCAGATCCTCCACATCATTGTCATTAATATGGTTGCTCACCAAACTTCCACTTCAGCTTCTGGCAGAATTAAGCCTACGAAGATACGGTGCAAAAGGAGTAAAGCTATTTGAAATAATAGTTCCCAAATGAGCCTCAGTTTGCTAATTATGAATCTATTTCCTTGTCAAGTACAACTGAGCCATGTCTTCATTGTCATCTAAAAGGTGTTCAATTTCATCTCTAACCTATCATCAAAAAATCTTTACCATTGTAAGCATAACAGGGAATAATCAGAGCACAGACAATTGCCATGGAAGAGAACACTACAATTGAGTTCATCAATGTAACCCAAATGAAAATTAAACCCTCCAATTTACGAATCAAAAGTAAGAGAACTAAAGTAGCATAAGGCTCCTTATATGTCTCCTCCCCCAAAAATTATTTTGTACAGGCTATCATACCATTTCAAAAGCCAGCACATTCCCGAGTATACATGCAAAATTTGGTCCAACATAAGGCAAACAAATTGCACTACAAATGAACTCAATACTTTAAGAGGAGGCATCAGGAAGATTAACTTAAAGTGAGCAACAAGGGCTATTAAAATTGAATATGGTTTGTGTTTAAGGTGTACAAACTGATACCAATAGTTGTTCACCCAATAAGTCATAACACAATGAATATGAAGTACTTTACTAGTAAGTCTGCATTCGAGATGATGACAACATGTAACAAGTTCTCTTCCTGGTCAAACAAATTTCCAACAGCCAACCATGAACACATCAGCACTGAAATCTATTCATTATCTGACTTGCGCATAAGAGTGTTACACAAAGTGGGAAACTATATCCATAATGTCAAGAAATGAACAAAAAATACTAGAAGATAAGACCTTTATCATTTTCAATAGCAACAGGGAAAAAAAACAAATAAGAATACCTTCTGCACTCTGGTAAGTAAACGAGTAAGATTGCTTTTTAAACTTCTCACTTACTCAAGATTCTTCGTACTAATATTCATAGCCAGTTCATCCAAAACTGGGTAAGCATCTCTCTCCAGCTCTGCCACGCTAGAGTCTAAGAATGTACAAACAACCTCCAATGCAATCTCCAGCACCTGAAACTCAAATGGTATCTCAGCCTGCAGACCTTCGACTGCTTCTGGAACAGATAACCAGTGTCCAGCAGTTGGAAATTGTCCTTCATTATCTTGTTCAGCACTAGTACCATCAACCTTTGAAAGAATCTTATAAGGAAGTTGTTGCCTCAGTTCATCCACAAATGGAAGAACCTCTTGACGTAGAGGATCAAGAAACAATACCTCTTCAGCGGTAATTATGGCTCTTATAAACTCCAAATTGACAACCATGGCCTTCTCCCTTGCTGCAAGTTAAAAGAAAGGAGCTTTTCAATTCCTCGAACCCTAATATCACATTTCTTTCTTTTAAGCATTCTACTAGGTACAAGCAAATGCTAGGAGATACAGATGTATAATGTATTATAGCAAAAGCTTCCAACAGCTAAGCTAAACATAATGGTTAAGCTTCCTACAGTTAGATAGCTATTAGTTATTGTTGGAAACACATGGACAGATTTATAAGCAGTTAAAAGGGGTAAAAGAAATTAATATTACCAAGAATGCTAGAGGAGTGAGAGAATATTGGGCTAAGAATCCTCAAGTCCCTAGCAGGAATTCCAGCACGTTTGATGATAACACTCTTATCCCACTCTATCAACTCCGATTGACCCTGCTTATCGAATCTCATCCAAAGCCTCGCCCCACCCACCTTCTTCTTCACCACTTTACTATTCCCTGCCGCTACCACAATTGAATTGCTGACAACCGCCCCATTTACCACCGGCGGAGGCGGCAACGGCGACACCATCGCTTTCTTCCGCCGGCAAATCGAAAATTCGCCCTTCCCCATAGCTCTCTTTGTATCTCTCTCACTCTCACCCCTTTCCCTTTAGATTCTTCTGAGGCTACTTAAACCAAATATAAAAATAGAAATAATATTAGAATAATTATTGAGTCGGCAATTAGGGCATGTTCATTTGATTCTTTGTTCTTAACGAAGGAAGGGCAATGATTCTTCTTTTTCTGTTGTTTCTCCTCCTCCTTCTTCTTCTTCTTCTTCTTCTTCTTCTTCTTCTTCTTCTTCTTCTTCTGCTTCAAGATCTTCGTTTTTTGGGGAAAAAGGGGGAGAGTGAGAATTTCAGGCGTGGAGCTTCTGTTGATGGGGTTTACGGAATTGCTGAATTTCGTAATTTGCGTCAATTTTATTTATTCTTTCATGCTATATGGGCCCCACTAGTTTTGTTATTTTATGATTTCTTCATTATTTTATTTACAGTTTGGTCACACATTTAAGGAAAGGCATTAACCTTCCTCTATTGTTTATTTACGTTACTACTACAAAATTTTCCTATTTTAGTTTTTTTTTTTAAATTGTGATGAGTGATGACAAGATATTTAGTGTTGTATTGGAGCAATTAAATAGGGAGTAACAATTTATTAGATTGCATGATAGCCATTGAGTTCATTGAATTATGAATTATTGTGGATGCTAAAAATATAACATACATTAGCAATTTAATTGAATGCAACTTAATGTAACACAATAAAAGAGTTAAAATAATCAAAATAATACAAAAGGTAAAGAACGACAAATTTCTCTATTTTAGATCCATCTTCAATCTCTCCTCAGGTTTGAGCAGAGAATATTGTGTGAAGTTAATATTTCTAGATCCCAATACACCCAATGCTAGATAGCTGCCAAAAAGCATAAGCCTACTATTAGCCCCTTGGCTTGATTGATCGAACATGGCATGGCATGACTAGGGATTTACATAATGGACCTCGGTATGGCGCTATGATGATTGTGGCATCATGTTGACAAATCTGTCTGACATGGGCAGGTGTCGATGGGCATGGACTATGGCACGGCGGCATGTGGCTAAGGTGCCAAGGCATGACAAAACCATGGCATTGGCGTGGCCATGGCAAGGCAAAGACAACCGGCAGCAGAAGCATAACAAAGGTTGGAAAAACTAAGGCAAGCTAAAGCAATGCATGGAAAGGCAAATGGGCACGGGCAAGGTAGTGTCATGGGCGAGCTGGACAAGTGGCAGTGACAGACATGCGCGTAAAGGCATGATGCACGAGGGATTGGCGCGAAAACATGACTGAGTTGGCCTTTAGTGCCAAAATTCGAAGGTTGCACCCATGTGCCACGCACGTACAGGGCAGTTGACCAGTTGGAGCAGTTTCATGTGCTATGTGGGGCTGCGGGTAGTTGTTGTTTGAAATTCAAATTTTAAAATCTCTTGTAGTTGAGATGTCAACTGCTAGGTTTTAGATAAGCCTAGAGACAAAAACGTTGCATATATATTATTAGGCTACGCAGATTGTCAAGGCAGAATGCTGGCTACCTTTCACTCATTTTTGTAAGGCTGTGTTTATGTGTTTCTTTGTAGCACGAGTTAATTTAAAGTTAGAAAAAAATTCTGTAAGTTGTGTGCCTTGTCTGATTTCTTTATGTTGTTATAATCTAAGCGTTAAGCCAAAAATTTGAGGGAAAAGAAGAGGGCTGAGTCATTGTTATGTGACTGTCGTGCAGTGTCAAACAAAAAATATTGATCATGTAACAACTGGTATCAGAGCACGTCAGCAAGATCTTGTAATTATCATGGCTGGAAATGTAGAACTTTGTCAAAAGCTTCAGAAGTGTAGGCACTGGTGGGAATAACTAATGACGCGGTAGATCTGATGGATATTCTAACGCAGATCCATGGCGTCAACACAGAACTTTAACACGTCCGTGAAAGTGTTGATACCCAATTTGTGAAATTGCAGGCTTCCAGAAAACTACTACAGAGCAGTTGGAAAAATTACAGAAGGAGAACGAGGATCTTAAAATGGAGATTCAGATCCTCCGATGGGCTGTTGCAAATGTGCCCCAAGGAGGTTAAGAACACACCAAAATTAAGATTCCAGAACCAAAGGCATTTAATGGCGTGCGAGGCTCCAAGGAACTAAAAAACTTCTTATGGGACTTAGAGCATTACTTCTCTACTGCTCATGTCCCGGATAAGGACGAACTGACTATGCAAGTGCATTATTTTAGAGGAGATGTAGTGTTGTGGTGGCGTACGAAAAATGTAGATGATGAAAGTGCTGGCAGGCCCAAGGTTGATACTTGGGAGAAACTTCGTGACGCGCTGAGGGATAAGCTCTTGCCTAGCAACTCGTCTTGGGTTGCTAGGAATCGCTTGAAGTGGTTGAGACAGACCCGTTCCATTTGGTACTTTGTGAAAGATTTTTCATCTTTGTTTCTAGACATCCAAACATGTCGTATGAGGATAAATTGCACAATTTCATTTCTAGAATACAAGGATGGGCACAAAATAAAATTCGTAGGTAGAAAGTTAACGATCTGCCTTGTGCATTTATGGAAGTGGACATATTGGTGGATTTTCGCTCAACGGGTCTAACTTTTGATCCTACCTCTTCTTCTAAGTCAAAGAAAAAGAAGAAGAGTAAGGATTTGAAGAAGGACAATCGGAAGCAACAGGATAGAAATAACAAAGGCAAGAGCAAGATGGATGCTTCTTCGTCAAAAACAAACAGGCCAACGAGTGGTGAAAAGGTTTGCTGGACATGTCAAAAACTTGGACATCATGCATGAAACTGCCCAAATCAAGGAAAGATTAATACTCTTCTTGCTGAAGAGGAGAAACAAGGAAAGGGACAGGAAGTTGTTGCCTATGTGAATCCGTTGCGGCTGTTGAAAACTTTGGCTCGTGTGACTGTGGCGAATGATGAAGAAAATGATGTCAAGGAAGAAGTTGCATACATGAATGCTACGGGGGATGATTTGGTTGATGCTTATTCCACACTAATGTATATAGATCTAAAAATCGGAAAAAAGAGTGTCGTGACAATGGTTGATACTGGAGCCATGCATACCTTTGTTGCCTCCAGAATTGTTCAAGAGTATGGGCTGCAAGTGACAAAGTGTCCGACGAAGATGAAGGTTGTGAACTAAAAGGCGCAACCTGGTTATGGGGTGGCGTTGGATGTCCCAACGATATTGGGACATTGTCTAGAAAGTTCAACATGAATGTTGTGCCATTGGATGACTTCAATGTGCTATTGGGAATTGATTTTCTGAAGAAGAACAAAGTCACTCCAATTCCTCATTTGGATGAACTTATGTTCATGGGGGAGACAAACCCTGACTTTGTGAAAGGTATTCAGCCCTATGGGTATGAAAGGAAGAACGTTGGGATTGTTACTTTGATTTCTGCTATTGCATTTGAGAAAGGCTTAAAGAGGGTTGAGGAGACTTACCTCGCTGCACTCGTTAAAGTCAAGCCAGAAGTGCAGATTGAGGTCGCAGATTGTGTTGCAGATTTGCTGAAGGAATTCAAAAACGTGATACCTCCAAAATTGCCAAGGGAGTTACCACTGAGGAGGAGATTCATCACAGTATTGAACTTATTCATCGATTACTGCCGCTTGCGCGGCCTCCTTACCGCATGTCGCTTATGGAATTGACTGAACTAAGGAAGCAATTGTCTGAGCTGCTTGATGTTGGTTTGATTCAACCATCGAAGGCTCCATACAGTGCTCTTATTTTGTTCCAAACAAAAACAGGTTGGTGCATTGCGGATGTGTGTTGACTATAGGGCGCTGAACAAGGTGACGGGTAAAAATAAGTATCTGGTCCCTTTGATTCAAGATCTGCTGGACAGGATTTTGAAGGCTAGTTATTTTACTAAGTTGGACCTAAGGTTAGACTATTGGCTGGTTAGAATAGCCGAGGGGGATGCCCCTAAGGCCACTTGTGTAGCTAGATATGGTAGCTTTGAATTTCTTGTAATGTCGTTTGGGCTACCCAATGCCCCGACAATTTTCTGTAATTTAATGAACAATGCTCTTTACGAGTATCTTGATGACTTTGTAGTTATTTACTTAGATGACATAGTAATCTATAGTCAGACCCTTGAAGATCATTTGTCTCACTTAAGGAAGGTGCTGATAAGACTTGGAGCCTATCAACTCTATGTCAAGATGGAAAAGTGTGAATTTGCAAGTCGCGAAATAAAGTTTCTAGGCCATTTGGTTGGCGAAAACGAAGTTCGGATGGACCCAAAGAAGGTGCAGTAATAGTTGATTGGCAAGCACCAAGCGGGATAAAGGAACTTAGATCATTTTTGGGCATGGCAGATTATTACCGGAAGTTCATTGCAGGCTATTTAAAAAGAGCTGCTCCTTTGACGTATTTGCTGGAAAAAAATGTCAAATGGGTTTGGTCGGATTCGTGTGACAAGGCTTTCAATGCATTGAAGAAGGCCATTGTGTCTGAAGCAATCTAGAAGCTGCCATATTTTAATTTGCCATTTGAAGTACACATTGATGCTTCAGATTATGTTGTTGGCGGTGTACTGTCCAAGAGGATCATTCGGTTGCATTTGAAAGCAAAAGGTTGAACGCTGCAGAGCAACGTTATTATGCACATAAGAAAGAGATGGTTGCAGTAATTCATTGCCTTCAAGTTTGGATTTTCTACTTGTTGGGAATAAAGTTTGTGGTGCAGACGAATAACGTGGCTAATACATACTTCAAGAATCAACAGAATTTGAGCCCGAAGCAAGCCCGATGACAAGAATTCTTGGCTGAATATGACTTTGTTTGGGTCTACAAACTTGAAAAGCAAAATTAGGTTGTTGATGCACTTAGTCGCAAAGAGGTTTTTGCTGCAACTTATGCACTTACTCGAATTGAATCTGATTTTTTAGATACAATCAAGCTATGTGTTGTGAATGATCCATTGTATGTGAAATTGATAGATCAAGTGAAAAACGGGACAGTTAAGCGGTATTTGTGAGCATGTGATTTTTGCCCTACTAAAATATTCCTACAAAGATAAAGAAATAGATTTTTTCCAAATTATTTTCAATTTTATAGGATTTTTGTTTGCATTTTTGTGCACGTTTAATTTTGTTAAAATCATGAAAAAATGCCCCAAAAATGTCAAAATATCATGCATTGCATATTAGATTTTGTGTTCATATTTTAGGATTAATTGGTTAATTAATTGCTTTATTAAAATGAAAATCACAAAAATATCATTCATTTTACATTTTTAGCTTTTAATGCTAGATTAGTAATTTTTCCTTCATTAATTTAGGTTTAACTAATTTTGTAATTATTATAAATAGATAATAGTTTGATTTTATAGGTTAGATTAATTTAGGATTTAATTTAGGACTTAAATTAATTTAATTAGGATTTTAAAATTAAAGAAAAAAGAAAAGAAAAGGAAAGAAAAAGCAATAAAGAAAAAGGGAAGGGCTGGTCTTTCAAATTTGGGCCACCCAGTGATCAAATCTGGTGGCCCGGCTCCCTTTTACCATGTCCAAACCCCCAAGCCCAAAGACCAATCTCACCGGTCCAAGCCACTTACCCTAAAACGACCTCGTTTCGCCCCAAGCTATCCCAGCCGTTGATCCATATGAATCCAACGACTGGGAATTGATCTTCATTTTTACATATAATTGTCCAAACCAAAGCCCCCCTCCCAATAGACCCACTCTTATTTCCGTCTCTCACTCCGAAATAATGAAACCCTAGCCGCCCTAAATCCTTTCGCCTCCTCCGTCATGGTCCGCCAAACGGAAATCGTCTCACGGCGGCGGACCACCTCCAAACTCCACCAAATTAACACCCCATAACCGTCTTTACCTCCTCTTTCCAAATATCACCACAATTCCCTTCGAATCAGTCCCCAACATCTCGAATCTTAGATTTTAGACCCCGGAAACCCTAACTTTCATTTTTCGATTCTTGGTCAGTATTGGGCCATATAAACCCAAGATGTCCATTAGTCGACTGTTCTTGTTAAGAACAGTCGATTAATGGTTGTCTAAGTTCCTATTTTCCCCTTTAAATCGGTCGAGTTCCAACTGGCCGATTCCAAACGAGCCTTAGGTAATTTCCTTTCCCGTTTTTATTTTTTTATTTTTTACCTTCTGCTTTCTTTTACAATTTTTTGTTTAGCCACATGTTTTAGGTAGATGCAACGTTAGGTTTTCTCTTTTCTTTTTCATGAATGTTTAGCTTGTTTATTTGCATCTATTTATTAGGGTAATTAAAGCATGCTAAAATTTCATCATTTGAAGTTTAATTTCAATTTGCGTAAGTTTAGGTTAATTAGGTTTAATCTTTTTTAGGATTTTGATAAAATTGACTATTCTGTTTTTCTTTTGTGTTTGTTTCTCTCTTATACTCCATCCGTTTCATATTAGATGAGGTACTTTCCTTTTTAGTCTGTTCCAAAACAAACGACACATTTCTAAATTTGGAAATAATTCAACTTTAAACTCTTTCATTTTACCCATTTACTCTTAATGAGAAGTTTTTATAGCCACACAAATGTCATGACTCCACAAACCTTTTACCCCTTAAGCTTTTAAGACTACAAGTTTCAAAAGTCTTCTTCTTTTTTCTTAAACTCTGTGCCGAGTCAAACTACCTCATCTATTATGAAACGGAGGGAGTAGTTGTTTGTTTGATATTCAATGTTTAGTTTGAAGTTGATTGGAATAGTTTTAGGAGTTTAATTAAAAAATTTACTTGACTGATCTCTGATTAGTTATTAAGAAAACTTTAGCCGTAGTTGATTAATCTGTTTAATTGCAAACTAATTAGGTTGATTTCTAGGTTTCTTTGCATTAGCATTCTATTTTTGTTTAGCTATTATTTGGTTACAAGTTTAAATTCAGTGTTTGTTTAGGGATAGTTAGGTAAACTTGTCAATTAGGTTTAAATGGTTCGAATTGAAACCTAGATACCTTAGACTTTAGGTTAATTTCAGAAATGAAGGATAATACCCCAAGGCGGTAAGTTGATACAATTGAAACAAATTAAGAAAACTTAATGAAGAATTACTTAGCTGGTTCTAGAAGATCCTAAAGGGATTTCTGGAATCAAAATAGGATCAGAATATAGGTTGAAACTGAAATAATTAGTAATTAAAGGGGTAAAACTGGATTTTACATTGAGTAAAAATCAGAAGATTCTAGCATGTGTATGGTTGTCCCCATTTCCAACATGAAAAATGCTAGAATTGGGCTAAGAAAGGACAGACAACTGTCCAAATATGTTGTACTATCTGACACTTAGGGAATTTATGGTAGAATATGCCATTTTGATGATATTTTGGCATACCCTATAAAAGGAAAGTTATTCCTTCATACTAGACGGACATTCATCAGCATATCTGCACCTAAAATTTTCAAAATACAAAGAAAAATCCCTGAAACTTTTCTGGTCAAAAACTTAAGTTTTCTAGTTAGATTTCTAGGTTAGTTTTTCTAGTGCTCTGATTTTCTGGGAAGTTTGAGTGCTGGTTCTTTGTTTTCTGGGCTGTTTTTCTACTGTTGTTGTTCCATCCCTAAAATTTTAGCTAGCAGTCTCACTTGTTCTTCTGTTGATTTTTACTTGTCAAGGTACTGATTTCAGCTCTCTTTATGTACTGCATTGTTTGAATGATTATAAGATCAAAAGTTGCAAAATTATGTGTGATGAATGAATGTTCTTTCATATAGTGGTTGATTAACTTGTTATAGATCTAGCTAATTTTTTGCTGTAGGAGTTTAAGTATGGAAATTAATTAGCTTGAGCACTTGTTTGGTTTACTGATACTTGTAATGCCCTCTTAAAAATGGCTGAGTCTGAATTTTATTTTAGTTAAAATTTCATACTAATTCTGAAACTTTGATTACTAAAGCTGTTTTTATTCTTCTTCTGTTCACAATGATAATAGCATAATGTTTTGTTTGAGGTCATGTTGCCTATGGGCTATAACTTGTGGATTTGGCCACTAGTTGGCCAAATTAACATGTGCTAAAGCCCAAAAAACTAGATTTGTTTGTTGCTATTGTACTAAAGTTGAGAGGCTCATATTGATGAACTAAGCTTGATGAATCAACTATATCCAAAGGGAGTGGGTGTTCATTAGGCTGTCAGTTTTCCCCAAATATTATAATAGAATTAGTTGGTGTATTCTTCTCATAGAATTCTAATGTAATAGATCAGTTATCGATATAGTAATTTATGTATTAATGAATCATAGTGTAAGTTTCTGATTTGTGAAAGCTTTAGTTTACCTATGCACTGTAACCAATTAAGCTTTGAATTTACATATTGTGATTAAAACTACTACTATTAGGAACTTGTTAAGTAATTATTTTGTTATTGTATTTTTGTAATGTAAGCACAATGTTGTAACAGCTAAGGCTATGGACTAAAGGCTAAAATTGAGCTTCTATTCTGCAATTCAAGTTGGGCCAGACTTACAAACTGGCCCAGTTAAGGAAAAAATGATTTCGAGTGAGTCTGAGCTTAGGCCATTAGGCCTGGGCATTAAGCCCAATAAACTTGACTCCAGTTATGGGTTTGCTTGTTGAATTATAGCGTTAACTTATTCCTTTCATGTCTGTTAAACCACGCGTAGTATAATTGATTTTTTTTCTTGTTAGTCAAAAATCATTGCAATCATCTGTAGGTCAACCATTTTTATTCGAATTATCTCCCTTAAGTGACTAGAAACTTTGTATAGCTAATTCATACTTACCTATAATTGTGCAAATGCCAACTGATGAATTAACCCCTCCCCTTGGTCATTTGGGCTTCATTTGGGAGCCCAATGTCCCAAAAATAACTATGGTTAAGGGTTGTTATGAGTTTTGCATGTGGGCTAGCCTTTCTTACTGGGCCTGATGTTAGCTCAAAATAAGACAGTCATGGTCAAAATAGGACCTGGCAGAGTCTTTGAGGTTCTTTTTACTTCTAGGCTCAATTTTGAGCCCAAGCAGCCTCAGCGCCATTATTTCTTTGATGGGCTTACTGCTAGCCCAATTTCTTTGTCCACAATAATTAAAGTGCAACATATCTACCCTAAGCATATATAATTAGTAGCCTTACATTGAACTTCGAATTAGTTTTAAATATGAACATTCGTAGTTTGCTTTAGGTGCGATTAATAAACTATATGGACTACGGGTATGGTTCCCGTGACATAGTTACGATGCCTAACTCCAAAATTCAGGTGTACATTTTATGTGACCCGATCATAACAACTTTGAACAATAATAAAATAAACATGTCGCGAATTTCGGGTGAATTTCATGTAGCATGGTTTGCGGTGTATTGCAAAATGGCAAGTGTACGACAATCGTAACTTGTTCAAGAAATAATTCCATAAATCCTAAAAGCGGTTAAAATAATTAAAAGCGGTTATAAAGTTAAAAATGCACACTAGGTTTAAAACATATAATAAATCAGATAATTAGGTCAGTTATTAATAGTTAAGCGACCGCGCTCGAACCACGGAACCCGGGAATGCCTAACACCTTCTCTCGGGTTAACAGAATTTCTTACCTAGTTTTCTGGTTTCGCAGACTTTTAAATAAAGTCAATTTTCCTCGATTTAGGATTTAAAATAAACCAGTAACTTGGGACACCAAATAAATTATTCCAAGTGGCAACTCTGATAAATTAAATAATCCCATTTCGATTAATATCACTTCAATTGGAAAAACTCCCTTATATCTCTTTTAGGTAAAAATGAGGTGTGACAGTATTGAATCGAGGACGATTTGCTGCACTTCAAAGGGGGAGAATTGTGGTTCCTCAAAGTGATGGATTATGTCGCTCTCTTCTAAAAGAGATGCACGATACTCCGCATGCTAGTCATCCGGGTGTTGAAAGGATGTTGGCATTGCTGTCTCAGAATTACTTTTGGCCAAAAATGGAAGATGATGTTGAGGCCTATGTGAAAACTTGCCTAGTTTGAAACTTGACAAAACTAAACGGAAGAAGGAAGATGGTTTGCTACAACCTCTACCAAGTCCGAAGTGTTCGTGGGCTCCTGTTTCTATGGACTTTATTAGCGGGCTTCCAAAAGTCGATGGCAAAGCATAAATTATGGTGGTGGTAGATAAATTCTCAAAGTATGGAATTTTTGTTGATGCTCCAACTATTTGTTCTTCTAAAGTAGCTGCTGAATTATTCTACAAGCATGTTGTGAAACACTTTGGGGTTCCAAGGGATATTGTGAGTGACAGGGATGTGAGATTTACAAGCCGATTATGGACTGCTTTGTTCAAATTCTTGGGGACTGATTTGAAATTCTCGACTGCAAATCACCCACAAACTGATGGACAGACCGAACGTATAAATCATCTGCCTGAAGAGTATTATGTGACTGTTAATCGAATAAATTGGGTTGAGTTACTAGACAGTGCACAATTTTGTTACAACTTGCACAGGTTTTCGGTAATTGAAATGAGTCCTTTTGAAATAGTGTTGGGGAGACAGCCTGACACATCGCTGGAAGTTGCTCAGATGAAATCAGGGGACGAGTGCCCTACTACTTATAGATATGCTCTCAACAAGCATGAATTACTAGCTGAGGCGCGAGACAACTTGAGAAAATTAGCTAAAAGAATGAAAAGGAACGTCGACGGAAATAGGCAGCCTTTGGAGTTCAATGTTGGTGACAATATGTTGTTGAAGCTTACTCCACATATTTGGAAGAAAATCAGTAGCAAGATGTGTCATCGTGGAATGATTCCAAAGTATGACGGCCCATTTGAAATTGTAAAAAAAAGTGGGTGAGGTGGCTTATCGGCTGAATTTGTCGGAACGTCTCAAAATTTACCCAACTTTTCATGTGAGCTTCCTGAAACAGTTCCATGAAGATGCTGAAGATCCGACAATGGCGGTGCCAAAGCGTGCTCCTCCAGTAGAACACAAGCAATTTGAGAAAACTATTGAGAAGATTATGGATCACCGTACGCTGGGTCAAAGCAAAAAGAACATGCGGACAGAGTTCCTGATTCAATGGACAGGAAAGAACGAATGTTATGCAACTTAGGAGAAAGGACCGTCTCTATGGCAATTTCAGGATCAAATCAAGGCGTATCTGGATTCTGCCTCGTCGAGGGCGACGAGCTCATCTAATGGGGGAAGTTTGTTAGCCCTTCGACTTGATTGATCGAACATGGCATGGGCGTGATGAGGGATTTACATGATGGACCTTGGCACGACCCTATGATGACCGTGGCATCATGTTGACAAAGTTGTCCAATATGGGCAGGTGTCGATGGGCATGGACTGTGGCACGACGACATGTGGCTAAGGTGCCAAGGCATGACAAGACCATGGCAGGGCAAAGACAACGGGCAGCAGAAGCATAATAAAGGCTGGAAAATAAGGCAAGCTAAGGCAGGCGTGGCAAGGCAAATAGGCGTGGGCAAGGCAGTGTCATGTGCGAGCTGGACAAGTGGCAGTGACAGACATGCGCGCAAAGGCATGATGAACGAGGGCTTGGCGCGAAGGCATGATAGAGTTGGCCTTGGGCGCCAAAATTCGAAGGTTGCGCCCATGTGCCACGCACATGCAGGGTAGTTGGCCAGTTGGAGCAGTTTCATGTATTCAGCATTGTGGCTATATGGGCTGTGGGAAGTTGTCTTGTTTGAAATATGAAATTTAAAATTTAAAACCTCTTGCAGTAGGGGATGTCAACTGCTAGGTTTTAGATTAGTCTGGAGCCAAAAACGTTGCCTATATATTATTAGGCTAGGCAGATTGTCAAGGCAGAGTGTTGGCTGTCTTTGACTCCTTTCTGTAAGGCTGTGTTTATGTGTTTCTTTGTAGCACGCGTTAATACAAAGTTGGGAAGAAATTCCTGTAAGCTGTGTGCCTTGTCTAATTTCTTTATGCTGTCACAATCTAAGTGTTAAGCCAAAAACGTGAGGGAAAAAGAAGAGGGTTGAGTCAGTGTTGTGTGACTGTCATGCAGTGTCAAAACGAAAAAAATTGACCCTTTAACACCTATCATAAGCAAAACAATTGAATTTTATTGTCAATTTATCCGATAAAAATTTGATGATTCACAAACTCAGCATATATTTTTTGTATACGTATATGTATAGCAACGGTTAGTTGGTTGCGGAAAAAAAGGTTCATGAATTGTTGATAATAATTTCTTAGTCGTAGGAAATAATTGTTGGATAGGCGAAGTTCATCAAAGGATACAAAACCAAAGTTGTCATGTTTGGGATGGTCTGAAGCACAATGTTGTAGATTGAAATAGGAGAGCTATAGTTAAAAGTCTGTATCCTACGTGAGACAGTGAGACTACAGATTGATTTATCGAGTCTAGTGGTGCTTATGGTTCGATTTTCGTGAAAAAGAGGACAAACCAATTATTTTGATTTCCTTTCGATTTTTTCTTGACACAAAGTACAAAATTGAGTAGCCGACAACAGTGGGAGTCGAACCCACGACTTTCTGATCCGAAGTCAGACGCGCTAATCCACTGCGCTATGAGATCCCTGGTTGCTTAATAGCTTAACGATTTTTAATTTGTAGCAAATTTCATCTGAACAATGAACTGGTTTATTTTTTTTTTATTCCAAAACAGCAACAAAAAAAAAAAAAAAGTGTAGTCTCATAAGGGGTATGGGAGGGTAGAGTGTACACAGACCTTACCCCTGCATTTCAAAATGCAAAGAGGCTGTTTCCGGTTTTGATTCCAGAACAGTTTTTTTTTTCCTTTTCTCATAGCGCTTTTATATGTCCACATATATACAACTTTTGTTTCAACCTTAATGTTTTTGCAGGCAAAAGGTTCTTTGACTCCCTTATAGTTGCATATGAAGACATGAATTCAAAAACTCTGATGGTCATGTTACACTTGTCATAGAGTTTGTCATTGTTTCAAGTCAATCATATTATTATTCTTATCATTAAAGAGAACCAAATAATGCATATTAATACTGTACAGGAGACTTTAAAAAATGTTACTACTACTATATTCAGCTGATAGTTAATATTTTTGAGTGTTCAAAGAATGTCAAAATTGTAAACAGAAGAATATCATTCATGCAGTATATATATATATCCTATGTAAAATGGAATATTTTCCAGCCTAGACAACTTTTTCCATCTTTAAGGAGATGGAGCATACTGTTCAGTGAGCTTCAATTTGGACTAGTAGTTTCCCTTCCTTCACTGGCTCTTCATTCATGTTCCTTGGATTTGCTTCAGTACTTGGAACTTCAGATGCAAAAATGCATTTCATGTTGTGCTACTATATGATTGTTACGTGGTAAGAGCGTCGGGAAGATTGGTTGGTGCCCCAAGAATCTTACCTCCAACATCAGGGAAACACTCAAATCCAGGTAGTGCTGTGACTTCTCCATTTTTACTTACATGAACTGGATATTGCATCAAATGACCTTTCATCGGCTGATATTCATCTGCTACAAATGCTTGCCAGTTGCGTCTAGCTATCACGTTAACACGTCTAACACATTCGATAGTCTGTGGATCCATGAACACATCTTCAACTGCACCAAGATGTTCAGCCCATAGAGACATCCGATAACCATAAACCTGAATGCAAGAAACAAGAAAAAGAAGAAACTCATTTTAATAGATTATAAGGTTATACAACCGCGAGCCCCTAAATTTGCTCGTGCTGAACTCAAATAAAGGTAAAGAATGAATCAAACTCCAAACCTGGCCATGTGGATGAGACTCCTTTTTGGCCCATGTGTAATGTGGTTGATAAGCTCCCATAGCTATTTCTGTATCCCTTGAACCACTCAAAGATCTTTGGTTTATATTTGCAGAACCCATCAACACATATTCATCATCTGCTATCATTCCTTTTGAGTGTACATAAATCATAAATCTGTGGAACTTTTGAGCTAATTCCTGCAGAGGTTTGAGAGAAGAAAAGACATGGATTTCAGTGTGTAGTCAGGATTTGATTGTTGACAATAGAAATGGAAATGGATGAGAAAAGCTTTACAAAAACGTGAAGAGTTATCAGTTGACATAAATTATTGTTCTACAAGCATCGGGGGAACCTTGGCGTAATGATAAAGTTGTTGCCATGTGACCAGGAGGTCGGGGTTTCGAGCCGTGGAAACAGCCTCCTGCAAAAATGCAGAGGCTGCATACAATAGACCCTTGTGGTCCGGCCCTTCTCAGGACCCCGCACATAACCGGAGCTTAGAGCACTGAGCTGCCCCTTTTAAGCATCATACTGGTGACCAAAAAATAGCAGTATGATTTCCACTAAATTCGATGATTTTGGTCGTGATGAACCTAGCATTATCCAAAATTAGCACAAGTAACAAGTTCGTCAGTACTTCCTCGGATGACTCCCATTCATTCATCTTCATTTCATTATCGTCCTATTGTTGTTTTTTCTTAAATGAGAATATAAAGAGAACTAACAATTTCACTCTGCATATGCAATTGGTGTTTGAGCATCACCACCATCACTAGTTCCGAAGTCTTAATTGGTGCCAACATGTATAAAATCCAGTTACTTCAATGACATCAAAACCTAATTTAGGATGTAGCTAACCAACAAATAACACTTTAGGTAAACTACTACATTATCGGGGCATTAGTGAATATCCCAGTCCCAGAAAATTAACATGCAACTTACATGTGAATGCTCCTGGGGAGTTGGATTATCTTCATCACATCCTCCACGCTTCTTTGCTTCTCTATTACCAAGGCAGTAGAAGTTCAAGTAATCCTGAGGATGGAAAAACTGAGATATGCCTTCATTTTCAAGAGCCTGTGCAACAATTTTGTACATCATAGCCATTGTTTGACCCTGCGATTATCCCAATACATATCCAAGAATTAGATGTTTATAAAAGCTAGTCTAGAAACAACAAATTCAAGATAAGATTAGTTGGAGTTAACCAGGAGTAAAAGTGAAAATCATGGTTCTCTTAGCTGACTACGTAAGTCTTAACCGTATTTGGGTACATGAGTTTGCCTTCATCACTGGAGTTGAGCTCAAACTTCTCATGCGATATGTTACTTCGTACTTACTTCCGTAGGGATCAACATCTACAACTAAAAAATAAAGACCTCTCCTATAAATAAGCACAGTACTAAATCCAAACCTGCCAAAAGAGAATTTCCTGCACTGCGTTACTGGTCGGGATTCCTTCAGGCCACATTGGAACCACAATGTATGCAGCAAAAGGTTCATTTGCTGCTATTTTGCTGGCAATTTTCAAAGCAATTTCCATAGGGACAAGGTTATTCGCACCTGTTAATTATATATAATACTCACACGTTATGCATTAGTGAGCATTAAAATCGCATTTTCTTGTCAAATGCTCATTCATTTGCATCATTTTTTTTAGATGAAGTGATAAGTTTCAACAAAAGAAGGGAAAAACACCCCCATATACAAGAAGTTTACCAAAAAAAGTAAAATAATCTGGAGCAAATGCCATCCTACACCAAAATAATGCCATGCATCACCCATGGAAACATCATGAAGCATTGGAGAGAATATATGTATTAAAGGTTGCATCAAATATTACACCTATATCCCAACCAGAAATCCAATCCTCTATAACACAATCAAGCTTTCTGCTAGGCAAAACTTGAGACTATCGCTAGAATACTTGAGGACGACTTTTGAATCGAGATAGGAACAGTTGTATACCTGCATTTCGATAGGACGGCCAACAATATGAAGAACCAAGAAAATACTGATTCTCTATGTAAATGAAGTGTTGAGCAGATCGAATTGCTTTCACGTAAGCCAGGTGTATGCTTCGGTCTATCCTCAAATTCTTTCCACTGACAAGATTCTGTAATTGAACAGTCAAAATTAGACATTCATCTTCACATGCTGAATTGATTTCTGAGACAACATTGAAACCAGTTACAGATAGAACACTGCTTTTTATAAACTTAGTGCTACCTGTGCCCCTGCTTCCTTAACGTCCTTTGGAAACCCTTTCACAGATCCTGAATCTATTGATCGGAAAACCTGGAAAAAGTGATTATACTGAAAATTTTAACATTTTAAGAAAACAGAAGACCACAACATATACAGGAGAAACATGCATGCCTAATACCTGAACATGCCAATTTTCTGGATCTTCTTCTCTTGTGACACGAACTACATGGTCCCCATCAGGTCCATCAGCAGGTATGTGGATTGATGGAATCCGGTCTAACTTAAGTAATGAATCTAACCCCGGTTTGCATTTTTTTATTCTGATCCATTTTATGGCCTTTCTATATCTCTGCTCGAAGTTTGTTAAAACATCGTAAGCAGCAGGACCCTCAATCTTGCAGTGTAAATCATGCCATGGTTCTCTTGGCCCACCTGAGCAACTCTGTACATATCGTATAAGTCTTTGAGACAATACTAATGATACATTATATATTAACAGGCATTAATAATACCCATGAATGAAAAGATCCAGTCAACATTCATGGGAAAGATGTAACAATTACTCTACAAACTTTGTGCCCACATGGGAAACTTAGTAGCATTGTGAACTTAAGATTCATTATCTCAGCCACTATACCTTTGACAACGGTAATAGCAATGTTCATTTTCACCTATTAACCTCATAATTAACATGAAAAATTGTAACCTGAGCTGTTAAGTAGTTTGGATAATCCATAAACACGGTATATGTCATATATACTTTCAAACTTTTAGAGGCTTTTGGTTCCTCAAATAAAAACCTTAGTCGGAAAGATTCAACGAGATGCAAGACAAGAGCTTACTGTGAATGTGGGATTGTGAACATCATTTTCAAAGACAGTATCAAGATCACTAAATAGTCTGTGTTCAGGAGTATCATATCGGCCGTCACATAAATCTAGGCCTCCAATAAAAGCAGTAATTTTTCGATCATTGTCAGCTGCCTGTGTGTCAACAATCACACATTTCTGATGATGTGTGAAAATATTTCCAACAACCTGCAGTACAAGATTTTCATTTGATCAAGAAGAAAACAATAACGATATATGATGATTCCCAAGCAGTTGCATGTAAACAAAGAACATCAGTATAGCAATAAATAAAAAGCTTAAACTTATATCTTTGTTCAACATACAAGAATTTTTTTTCTTACAGAAATCATGGACATAAGTATTCATCTTGCCATCTATTCAAACAGAATAAAAAAAAAGGTACCTGTTGCTTGAAAATGCTAAGCTTACTGCTAGCGGAACGAGGACAAAGAACACAGTGGACACTCGAGTGTTTAAAGTACTTTCTGGTCTCTTCATCATGAGTCTGCATTACACCTTCCTGCAATCAAATTGATAACAACTATATCATCAAATCATTAACTGACTACTTATAGCAATTACAGCAGTAATATTACCGTCTTGAGCAATAAATCATCATTTGAAGTTTTGTCATCCCAAATGAGCAAAATGACACGAACTCCTTCTTGCGACTTATACTTTAGCAGTTCCCCTAGCTCTAGCCAGCCAGCAGAAGGAACTGGCCTTGTAGGTTCTCTTATGAGTCGAACCGGATGATACACAGACCAACCAACAATATATATCAGATGTTGTGCCTCCAATATGGCATGACATATGTCTTCCCAACATTTATTACGTTTAAAAACCTTCTCATTATCTAGCAAAATGTCAGGAAATGTTTCATCAGGCACATGAGCATCTTGATAAAGCGTAACACTTCCTCCTTTTCGTAGAGGAAAATAAGTATGTGGAACTCCCTTTTGATCAGCCTCGTTACCAACACCATTTCTATACATAGGGTTCTCTGCTGTCGGCCTATATTGGATCGACAGATGCAGTTGAGCACCCGTGTCCAAGGGATTCCCAGAAGATCCTCGAATAGGAAACCAACCATTTATTTCATCACCTTCAGCAATTTTATTAGCAGATATCTCCACTATTCCTATAAGTTCAGCACCTACTCTATCATTATCCTTGACTATAAACTCTACTTTGTCTACCGCGTGAGCAACTGGTACGCATAGATGCTCATTCCATGTCGGATTTTCATCATTTGGAATAACCGCTGTTCGAGCTATACTTGCTCCAGCTAGACACACAGAAACATACGGGTCACTCGTATCTATTAATCCTGCCGCGTTGTTGTTGTCCTTGCTTTTCCAAGAGAACATGGGAAGACATTTAGCATCTAAGTTCGGAAGTGACCTTGCTTCTATAATCCACAAGTCTAATTCTCCGTGTAGAAGTACTGGACTTCCAGAAATGTCTTGAATGTTCTCAGTAGCTTTTAACGGCATACCAGGTACTCCAGCCACAGGGGCACTTGTCTGCCTTTCCAGCCAATTACCAACTGAATGTATCATTTTCCTTCCTTTGTAGCTGTACAAATATTAAAAGAACAATGAGAAAAGCACATCAACTGCAATCTACTATAAGTGAAGTCTAATATTAGCCTCCTCTTATACATTGAATTGCCAAAATGACAACTTGTAAGGAATCATTAATTCGGTTTCTACCACCTGAAAAGGCCTGGATTTATATTCGTTGTTGCTATATCAGATACACATTTTTCTTTGAATGGATGGAAAAATGTCCAGTAGCGTAATGGAAAAGAACAGTGAGAACAAGAAACAAATTATAACCATTAATTCATTATGTTGTAACATTTCCAATGAACATGCTACTCTAACTTTGAGGAAGCCTTATTACATTCTACAAAAGCATTTCATATAGGTCAAGTGATCTAGTAATTGAATCGTTGAGGACCATATTTGATAATATATAGATTAGCTTTAATTTTTTGACATCTTTAAAATTCAAGAAGAATGTGCACTAAGAAACCTATGACTGAAGTTGATGCTAACTGCAACTATCCATGTTAGAAATCAGATTATTACAAACCAAATACGAATCCCAGATTATATGGCGTTATGTCTTCACCGATAAACAAATTGAATTAACTAATTATAATGTTATATCTTGTGGTTTTCTGCTAATTCCTTCTTTACTAGTCTGCTAACAAAAACCTGTGCAAAATTCAGCCCCTCACTGAATAGTAGTTTCCCTATTATTATGACGTTAGTTAGCCAAATATAACAAGAAATTCAATTATGTATATGAATTATAGAAATCAAATTTCATCTGCTCCTGATGTAGGCCTTCAATTTTCTATACTCGATAGCACTAACTCCAACTCAAACCTTCATAACCTCAGCTGTCAGTGTAGCTCGAAATATAACCAAATACCAGGATAATCACTAAATAAAGAATAAGCACATTTTACAGAATAACCAATTAATAGTAAAGATTAAGATCAGCTCCAAAATGAAGCAATCTTGATCAGATTAGAAAGTGTTGGCACTTATATGATCATAACAAAAAGAAAGTCGAGTTGATCGGTTTCCATGTTGAAACTTAAAGAGATGCAACAAGCCAACAAATAACCCCAAAAACTATCAAATTAAACACAAAAAAATGTCTCCTGATAAGAAAATAATGAAAAGAAATCTTATGAAAAACTCGTATATGCACACATGCAACAGTAGCTGCATGTATATTCCAACACACGCCGTATATACAGAGTCGAATCAAGGATTTAATTCAGAAAGAGTATGATCTTATTATATATATAACTTTTACCTGTGTTCTTTTTGCATGAGTACTAGCTCGAATAAAAAGTAATATGTTTAGTTGAACTTACATAATCAGCCTAGATCCGCCTCTGGATATAAGATCATAATGCAGATTCACATTTTACCCCAGGGGTGTTTGAGTTTTGTGTTTTCATGCATTATTTTACCTGGAGATAGAATGGAGTGACCAGAGAGAAAATAGTGGCCAATAAGTGATTGAATGTTGGTAGTTTGTCATAGTGCTTTCGGAAAGGAAAAATTTAACTGTCTGACACCGGAATTGGCGGGTAATTTGCCACGAATTATTTACTAGCGGATCTGCCTAAAGTTTTTTTTTTTTTTTTCGGGTGAAAAAAGAAAATAATTAGGCATGTTCTAAAAGGTAGAGCCATCAATATGCGTTTGGCCAGTTGGGTCAGCGCAGCCCAGTCCGTGATTTAACAGGGTTGCGCTAGAATTTTTGAAGCCCATATAAACAAGATTTTTAAGCCCGGCCCGAGTAAGCCCTTGGCCCGTGAGCCTTGACTGAGGCTGGGCTGGGCCGGCCCGTGAGCCTAATAAAAATACGTATTTAAAATATACAAAATATAAAAAGTATATGACACAAAATATAACAAGAAGAGTATCTCAAGCTTAAAGTTTATTAAGCTCATCATATCAAAAGATCAAAGTCTTAAAATGTTAATTAGTTTTAAAATTTTAATATTCTTAATATTTAACTTATTAATATTACATACGAATTGTAAATGTAGATGAAAATGAAGATGTTACGGCAACCTTCTCACAAGCGGACTCAAATGTGTTTGATAAAGATGATGTGTTGGATATCTCATAAGCGTCATGGACGTTCTCTTGAATAGTTTGTTTTGAGTTTTGACTTTTTAGTGAATGAAATATAGTCTTGTCTTTTACTTTTTAGTGTTTATTGTGATATATTGGAACAATATAAAAAGTTATTAAGTTTTGTGAAAATTTTCCAATAAGATTTTTTTAACTTTGAAATAGTTATCTTTTTTTATGTTAGAACTTAAAGAAAGAATATAAAATTTATATTTTAAAAAATGATAGGCTGGCTCGCGGGGCCCGCAACCTACATAGGGTTGGGGTGGGCTGATCATTATAAGGCCCATCAAAATAGTAGGCTAGCTCAACCCAGCCCGTTAATTACTAAAGCCCACGTGAACTAGGTTGCGCTAGTCCGGCCCCGCCTATATTAACAGCTTTACTAAAAGGAGTTTAATACGAATACACATGTAAGCAATTTTCACATAATCAGGTCACTTACTTAAAAATTGTGATCTCCTAATCTTGAAAAGAAGAAAAATAATACGAAAAAACTTTTAAAGAAAATACATGTGATACTATTAATTCAATTTTAAAATAAGTGTATGCCCCGGCATGATACGACTCACCCATTTTATTGGTAGATGGCATTTTGATTTAGAGTGTAATTGGTGAATACTGTTTTATATAATTCTTAAAATGGGTTACAAACCCAGCAATATATTGGTTAACGTTTGTTGATGATACTTTTGTATCCCTTCAGGGATAGTATTATATATATATTATGATTTAGCTATTTTGGTACTTTACTGATTTGTATGGATTACACGTTCCAATATGCAATATGTTATATAACTTATCACTATACGCCATAAAAATAAAGGCAAAATACATAAATAACCCCTCCAAGTTGTCCATAACGGTCAGTTGAACATCTTAACTGAGACCTTTTTCACTTAAACATATCACGTGATTAAAAACTGAACTCAATAAACACCCAACCTCACCAGCAGTCGTCGCGTGTGTTACACCTCCGGATTCGCGTGTGTAGGTAATTCCAACGGTAATATAACAGTTTTTTGTGAAATTCCAAAAATACCCTTAATGAACTCCCTAATTTAAATACCCGAATCCAATCCTAAAAATTTATTTACTCAGCCGTGTATGTCTTCTTCCTCTTTAGCAAAGCAGCAAAATTTCTTTTCTTCTCTCTCTACCTCTTCTATTTCATTAAGGATACTAGTCCCTGTTTGTGTGTCTGTGTACAAACCAAAACCAGATTTCTAGTTCTTTTCTTCCCAACAGAAGTAAATAAATTTTTAGGGTTGGGTTTGGGTATTTAAATTAGGGAGTTCATTAAGGGTCTTTTGGAATTTCACAAAAAAAAATGTTATATTACCGTTGGAATTACCTACAAACGTGTGAATCCGGAGGTGTAACACATGCGACGGGGCTAGTGAGGTCGGGTGTTTATTGACTTCAGTTTTTAGTCATGTGATATGTTTAAGTGAAAAAGGTCTCAGTTGAGGTGTTCAACTGACCGTTGTGGACAACTTGGAGAGGCTATTTATGTATTTCGCCGAAAAAAAATTAAAAAAAAAAAGATGATTGTTGAATAAGACGACAACAAACAACATACCCAATATTATCCCACACTGTGGGGTGTGGGGAGGATAGTGTGTACGCAAACCTTACTCCTACCTTGTGAGGATAGAGAGACTATTTCCAATAGACCCTCGGCTCAAGAAAGCATAAGCACCACATTAATGAAAATATAGATAAGAAGGGACAATACCAAAAAGACATATAAAAGCAGATAGAAACAACAAGACAGTAAGATGATCAACAATGAAAGAAAACAACGGCTAGTCATAAAAACCTGCTACCAATAAAAAGTGAGATTGCGTGTCAATACTACTGTTATGAACACTCTAGACTACCTACTCTACTACCCTAATCCTCGACCTCTATACCTTCCTATCAAGGGTCATGTCCTCGGTCAGATGAAGCTGCGATATGTCTTGCCTAATCACCTCTCCTCACCTCTTCTTTGGCCTAACTCTACCTCTTCGTAGGCCCTCCAGTGTCATCTTCTCACACCTCCTCACCGGAGCGTCTGTGCTCCTCCTCTTCACATGACCAAACCACCTAAGTTGTGCTTCCCGCATCCTGTCCTCAATCGGGGTCACACCTACCTTGTTGCGAATAACCTTATTTCTGATCTTATCTAACCTGGTGTGCCCGCACATCCATCTCAACATTCTCATCTCTGCTACCTTTATCTTCTGGACATGAGCGATCTTGATTGGTCAATACTCAGCTCCATACAACATCATTGGTCTGACCACCATTCTGTAAAACTACCCTTAAGTTTCGGTGGCTCTTCTTGTCACACAAAACACCGGAAGCGAATCTCCATTCCATCCATCCTACCCCAATATGATGTGTGACATCTTCATCAATCTCCCCATCCCCCTGAATAATAGACCCAAGGTACTTAAAACTCCCTCTCCTAGGGATGACCTGCGAGTCCAACCTCACCTCCCCTTCCCCTTCTTAGTCTCGCCACTGAACTTACACTCCAAGTATTCTGTCTTGGTCCTGCTCAACTTGAAACATTTAGATTCCAAGGTCTGCCTCCATACCTCTAATTGCGCATTAACACCGTCTCGCATCTCGTCAATCAATACAATATCATCTGCAAATAGTATTCACCACAGCTCCTCCGCTTGGATGTGGCACATCAGTACGTCCATCACCAGAGCAAACAAAAAAGGGTTGAGTGCCGACCTCTGATGCAACCCATCATAACCGAAAAATGGTCCGAGTCCCCACTCACCTTCCTCACTCGGGTCTTTACCCCATCATACATGTCCTTAATCAACCTAACATAGGCAATATGTACACCTCTAGCCTCCAAACATCTAAACAAAACCTCCCCCGAAACTTTATCGTACACCTTTTCTAAGTCGATGAACACCATATGCAAATCCTTCTTTCTCTCCCTATACGGCTCCATCAATCTCCTAACAAGGTGGATGGCTTATGTAGTCGAACACCCCGGTATAAACCCAAACTGGTTCTCGAAAATATACACATCTCTCCTCGCCCTTAGCTCTACCACTCTCTCCCAGACTTTCATAGTATGACTAAGCAGCTTGATACCCCGATAGTTATTGCAATTTTGGATAGCACCCTTGTTCATGTATACAGGAACCATCGTGCTCCACCTCCACTCTTCAGGCATGTTGACATCAAATAACCTAGTGAGTCACTCCAAGCCTACCTTGCCCGCACTCTTCTAAAACTCCACCGGAAGTTCATCTGGCTTGGTCGCTTTGCCCCTACTCATTTTACGCATAGGCCCCTCAACTTTATCCACTCTAATCCGCCTACAATACCCAAAGTTACAACGACTCGCAAAGAGTTCCAAATCACCTAGTACAATGTTCCTGTCCCCCTTCTCGTTCAAGAGACTATGGAAGTAGGTTTGTCATCTCTGACGTATAAGTTCTTCATCCATCAAAACTCTACCTTCTTCGTCCTTGATGCACTTCACTTGGTCCAAGTCACATGCCTTTCTTTCTCACGCCTTGGTTAACCTGAACAACCTCTTATCCCCACCTCATCCCTCGAGTTCCTCATACAAACGACTAAAAGGTGCAGTCTTGGCTGCCGTAATTGTTAACTTTGCCTCTTTCTTAGCCAACTTATAAAGCTCCCTATTCGCCCTCTTCTCCTCGTCTACACTTTCCACTAGCTCCAGATACACTGCTTTCTTGATTTCCATTTTTCCTTGCACATCTCCGTTCCACCATCAGCCTCCCTTGTGACCACTAGAGTAACTTTGATAACCTAATACCTCTCTCGCAGCTTTCCTAATGCACTGCGCAATCGTGGTCCACATAGCGCTTGCGTCCCCACTACTCCTCCAAGCCCCCATAATCACCAGCTTGACCCCCAACTCTTGTACTTTAGCTTTCACAAGACTCCTCATTTTATCCTATGTTGGTTATACATCGGCCTCTTCCTCCTCCTTGTCGTGATCTCAACGTCCATGACTAGGAGCCTATGAAAGGTCGAGAGGTTCTCACTCGAGATGACCTTGCACTAGAAAACCAAATAAAACAAACAAAATAACAAGTTCTCGTACTTGCAACAATGGCGTGTATTATTCCCAGCGATATTGCTTTTTCTCAAATTTAACCATAAAAACATTTGAAGCGAAAAACATTTCAAGTTACTGGGTTTTGATGGCAAAGTAGGAATAGTACTTCTATATTTTAGTCACCAAAACTTCCTTTAACCTGTAAGCCAAATTTATCCTCGCTTCTTTCGTTTCTCGAAAACATTTAGAGACGAAAACGACATAAAACTTCGATATGTTAAGACTCAAACGGTTATTTCGTCTAGATGAATGTATGACATCTTGCATATTGTTAAAAAGTCTTTTCAACCATCTTACCCAGAACAAAGAAATACCATTTCAGAAAAACATTTTACCAAGCGAATCAAGTTGCTCTGGAAATCAATTTAACAGCAGAACATCCTTGAAATTTTGAGCATTAACAGGACCTAATTAGATTTGAGTGTGAATGAAAAACTAATCTCTGCTGTAAATAATGCAATGTGTATATCCAAGTGGTTTTTGCTAAATTGTTCACCAAGGAAAAAAACTGACCTGGATCTCATTCGTAACTGCACGAGAATCAACAAAAAATTAAATAGCAGTTCTTTGAGTGCATCCGAGTCGTATAGTAATAATGGAGATACAATAACTACGTGACAGCTGAAACTCTTACAATGCTAGCCTTGAATCATTTGAAGTCTCTTCATTCTAATTTAAGTACAAATGAAAATAGGAGATTACTTTTACAGCCCAAGGAATGGGGAAAATTTTCAGGGCTCCCCAGAATACAAGCAGAGGAGATACCTACCAACTACCATCATTAAACCGAATCGAATCCCACAAAGATACATGGTTCTTGAGGTTTTTCTCGACCTTACTACCAGAAACTAAGTAAATGGAGGAGCAGTGTCAGTCCTACTCCTTGTCAAAAGATCAGTCGCATTTGATGTTTCTATAGATCCTCCTCACAAACAGATGTGAGCCCAAAAATCCAACAGCACCTAAGTTTAAATGACAAAAAGGCATAGCTGATTAGAATAAATGAAGCGGATATCATTGGAACTCCAAAGCAAGAGATTCAATGTGACTTACCGCAGAGAATTCCTAAGCCGAGACAAAACATCAGTGTGTATCCAAAGTAGAAACTAGTCTGAAAGAACCCTGACATCTTAGTCTTCACGTAGTAGTAATATACCGAGTATAGGTAGACATAGACAGCTGTAGAGGCGGCTGAGAAAAATGAAGTCCATTGCCAATGATAATTCTCAGCATTTAACAGGAAATATGTGCCCACAATGGTCACACAGACAGTAACAACAATGAGAATCAGGAATACCAAAAGCATAAACCCGTAAACATAGTACACCTGCAAAAACCATGACACGGTATATTAGCAATCAATTCAAGACTTCAATATGTCACTACCTAACAAAGGGGGTTCTTTCATGAGTCCCAGATCAATTTAAAAAATTATACAAAAAGTAAGACTGCCATGCAAGCAATGCATGTTAAGCAAAAGATAAATGTTTTATTCAAAGGAGTTCATTGAAATTTTACATAACACCTCTTAACTTATCTCCAGAAAAAGGGCACGAGGTGGACCCACTGGGTCAGCACCCTGAAACCGTTGAGTTCATTTCATGCTCATATTTATATGCAGAAAGATCGAAGCTATGAAGGACTGAATTCGAATTGTTTCTCCCTGAGTCCGTGGAAGTTCAGCCATCATTTTTTATTCAAACTAACTTAGTAACCGATGAGCGATACACGAGACTTAAATCGAGTTACAGTTTACCTTGTAATTCCAGAAGGATGTGAAGACGAAATACATCTCAATAAATATGCTGCCAAATGGTAGCAAACCCCCCATCAAGGAGATTACAGATGGTGTCAAGTACCACTTTTTCACAGGTATAGGGCGAGGAATGGTCTTGACACGGCATGGATTGTTTGGAGCACCACTCCAGTTTCTTCCAACGACTGTACCCAGAAGAGCCAGGGGGAAGGAAATGAATGCCCAGATAACGAAGACAACTACCATTGTGCCAAAAGGAATGGCTGCTAGAGAACCATAAAATATGGCAATTGTGTTCAGAATGAAACCAATTCCAAAGCACAAAAATGGAAAGAGTGAAGCGGTCAGAATCATCGACTTGATCCAGCTTTTCCCTGCAATAAGTAGATAAACAGCATGACTATTGTACTTGTAAGAGAGAGAGAGTTGTCATCCCAAATTTTGGGAAGTAAATTGAACAACAAACAAATAAAACTGTGCACGGTAGCTGTACCCCAAAACAGGGGCCACTAGCAATATGTCCTACAGTACGCATCTATAAATGATAAGACAAAAAATCCCAGCTTGGACACTTTTTCTTAGACAGATGAAATAGAAGTGCCGATCAACAGAAAAGCCAAAGGAGAGTGTGGGTGGGGTGGTGGTTTTTTTTTGGGGGGGGGGGGGGGTGTTGGGGGGTGATAAAAGAACAGTGCACTACAAGGATATATAGATAAGAAATGAAACATACCACCATTTCGCGAGTACATTGCACCACTAACATAGCCTGAAATGAATGATGTCAAAGCATAACATACTATGAAAGTCGTAACAATGGCTCCTCTCCTGTAAAAGAATGCACAAATTCTATTTCAGCTGACCGTCTTAAAAAAGTAACAAATAAACAGAGCTACGGTAACAACTACTTGTAGCATCTAGTAATTTCATGACAATGCTATAACTTAACTCAAAACCATGAAAATAGAAGTACCAGACCGATCATGAATTGCCCATATAATCTACTCCTACATAAATAGGCAACAACTAAAGTTCAAAGGTTGATTTCAAGTATTTAACATACCCAACATATAACATCCCCACAATTGCCAACAGAATGACAAGGAGAACAAGCAATGCCAACTGTGCCCCAGTACCAACAAGAGCAGAAAGTAACACTAGGGTACGAGGAGTCCGAAATACATCTCCATGAACAAGTTTCCAACCAGACTCTTCACTCACATCTCTTTCCTGAAACGAAAACAATAATGGTTATGAAAATAATCCTAAAAGGCTAGAGCTTATCTAACAGAATGCTGTTTAACCACGAGGTTGTTACCAGAGACTCCAAGTCATCATCTTCCCTAGCATATTTGGCGTAATCATTCCTCAGTGTCCGCATCAATATCATAGACACCAGACCAGTAAGAAAGATGACCATCATGAAGGAGTTAAAGATGGAGAACCAATGAATCTGCAGAGTACATACCAAATTACAAACTATACGGCGGAAAAATGAATCCTATGGTGCTAACTTAAATACAAAGAGATGCTTTAAAACATTAGATTAATCCAACTACAATGATTATATATATTAAAAACAACAGACAGCGGTCAGGAAAAAACTGCATGCAAAGGTCAACAGTGTTAAGGTAATGCACCATCAATAGTTCAATTGTTGGAGTGGACCAATAAAATTAAGAAAAAAATTATCCAATTAACGTCCACCTGATGTTCAAAAAATGGGTAATCCAAGTAAACTTCAAAACGACGAGCAAAACTGATATTGGTTGGTTCCCATTTGACAGAATATGTCATGTCCAATGTTCTCCCAGCCTCCAAAGGCTTTGGGCCCTCTTGAGAAATATTGACATGAATGATCTGCAAGAACAAAGTCATGGTGAACATGAATATGCAGACTATCCACCAAAATTGGATGAGATGATCAAGTCACAAACCTGGTCCTTATTGTATCTAATATGGATGTTCTTATGTGTGTAAAGTACGTGCTTATTATCACTGTTTCTGTCAGGATGTTGCTCTCCAACAAAACCTATAATACAAGCAAAAACAACTTAGAACCACCTACGTTTCATCTCTTGCCAAGAAAAGTTAAAAGACAGAGAGTACGTACCCCACAATGGCAGGTCATCTGAAAAAAATTCAACAAACCGGAAACAAAAGAAGGTAAAGGTCAAGACAAGAAAAATCATTAGAATTCAAAAGAATCTAAAATAAAGCAACAGAAGCCAGAACATCTGGAAAAAGGGGGGATAAGTTCAGTGCTGAAACAGAAGTAGGTAAAAATCAAGACAACCAAATTAACTTGAAGTCAACAATAATGTGGCAATTAAGCAAAACATAACAAAATATATTTTATACTAATGTAGAAACAGCTTTCAAAACAAAACTTCAATAAGAAAATAACAGAGAGGTGAAGCCTCACCAATATATGATGCATTAGGCGTCAAATGCAAATGAATTTTAATAGAAGAATAGGCAGTATCTGAACAGATACTATTCATAGATTTTCATTGGTCTAGAACTCTACAATTTCCGAAGGATAGCTTCAGTTTGAGGCTTGGGTTGAAGAGATGAAATATAACCAAGATATATCTTTTCATCAGAGGTTGAATTGATCATCACAAGAAGAATTAGGCCCTTGTCCTCATTAAGATAGGAGGATATTTTCTCATTGTTTTCTTGCAATTGCTAACAAATAAGGGATAAGAAAACCGAGAAAAGGGTTTCAAAGTAATGCAGAGGTGTCATTGCAGGGAATCTTCATAAGAATGCATAAAATGTTCCAATTAATCTAAACTTCTCACTGCAAATTCAAACTTCCTTCAGCCATAATTTTAAAGTAATACCAAAGAATAAAAAAACAAGTAAAATATACCAAAGAATAAAGTTTGTTACCAATGAAGAATTCAAACCAATAATTGTTTTCAATAGCATCTTTGAATTGCTTGACCTTTGCTTCATCAAGTTCAAGCTCACAAATGCTACCTTTGTCCACGTTTTCTATCAAACAAAAAAAAGTCCGTGTCAATCTCAAATCAAACAAGAGTAGCCAGGAGTCAGTGAAGGGGATTCACATACTTTGAAACCTTATGTCAATCTGACTATCAATAAGCTCGTTTCCACCCAAAACTTCACCAAGGCCACCCCACTTGTGAGAACCAGAAGCATGACAGAATGGAAGGCTGTAATAGTTGTATGTTTCCTGTGGGTTATTATACGGCCCAACTTTGTTTACCCACAGAGTAACCGGGTCATCTGGTTGATACTGTTGGACAAAGCATAGGAGTCAGATTGAAGCATTTGCATGTAGTAAGAAACAAAAGCAAAAGCATATTGCAGCAATACATCCACTTAATTACTGCACATTGTAATACTTCCCAGGAATTTACAGGAAACAAATATGAGATTAAATATTTTCTCCTCTCTAGAAGAAACTTCAACTAACAAATTTGCAGAAGTGAACAAAACTTAGGGCAACGAAGCAGACAAACTTGCATTGCTTAAAAGCACAAGCAAAAAGAAAGGTATAGGATTAACATCTTAACCAAACACCTGAACCATAAGGGAAAAGATACCCTAAATCATGAATGCCCTTTTTTAATCAAGTAGTGAATGCCGTTACGCCACATCTGTCCATTAAGCAGCATAAGTGCCAGAACTGAATAGATTGACAGCATAAGTGCTAGAACTGAATAGATTGAAGTGTCAAACGAGCTACAAATACTCCTGAATAGAAAATCCTAGATCATCACCCTTGCGGCAGGAACAAGTATTATCATAATATGAGAGAGAGAAAGTGGCAAGACTGAGTAGCTCTTAAGATCTTTCCCAGAAAAGCAGTATAGTTATAAACACATGGTGAGAGAAATAAGAAAGTGGAAGTTGAACCTGTGAACTTGTTTATAACACCACAGCCTAACCAATTGAGTTAGGCCTCATTGGCCAGAGTTAATATAAAATGAGGGAGCAGCTAAAGTTATCCAATATCGATCTGTATTTACAAATCCATAAAAAGTGAAGAGCTTAAAAAGTGCATATGTAGTATTTCATAGCTAACTCCCTTAAGATCGATATGACACTGAAACCATACGTTCAAATAAACTGCTGAATGGCCATTAGTTACTTGAACAAAGTTCAGCTCAAAGTTTCTAAATCCCATCAAGGCCCAGTCAATAAGCAAGTTTTATAGTTATATATGCAACATGCACCATCAACTACGATTTCACCATCTTCAACTGCGACACTCTCTGGCACCACCGCCAATCCACTACACGCACCTACTAGATACCCACTCTACCACGTCCACTAATTAGCCTTTTTATAATAGAGTATACCCCTGAAGCTACTTTTAATGGATACTTTAACCTTGTTCGTCGACAATGTAGTGCACCTGTCTCATCAATTCACTCCTGCCACCAACCGATTAGCAATTTGATAAAGCCATCTAATCTGAACAAAAAAGGCATCAGCTTTCCATCCCTTATTTGAAAATTGATCTTCCCATCCTAAGGTTTCATCAACAATGCGTCCCACCTGTCTAGTCGCTCCTAATTCCTCCAATAGCAACACATTGAAGCCATCTAATATCTGAACTAAAAAGGGATCACCTTTTTTGTCCCTTTCTTGATCTTTTCACAGTAATAAGTTGAGTTCCAGCACCCAACCATGCAAACTCACATAAATCACCTCGTTTCTATCTTAGACGCATGAAATTAAGCAAAATAATCTCACACCAAATCTCAGTCATTGCATTTACATATCATCTGCAGAAGGCAATGGCCATGATCGAATCCTCCTCATAACAGCCGCAAAGGCACATTCTCAAGGACCTGTAAGTGGCTTTTACTTCGCTATTTTACAACATAATAATCAGCAGATATAACCAGACAAGTGTTATACCTATGAATAGCATATAAAGCACCTGTATGACAAATTTGAGATCAGGAGCAAGGAAGTTCGTTGAGATCGAAAGACAAAGACAAACCATGAAATTTGCATTAACAAAACGGTAACTACACTCATTCCCTTATGAATCAATCTATCACAACTTGCAAAATTTCGGAATCAGAGAAGCAATGCGCAAAAGAGATCTCCGCAATTGGAGCTCCCATAGATCTGAACAGCATAAGGATGCTTCTAACCGAAAAGAAACAAAATGAATGCGTACAAATTAAGAAATTGAAAGAGACGACCGAAATTAGGGTTTTCTACGGTTCCTATATCGAACATTATACCTTGTGATCGGACTCGGAAGCAAGCGCCGGCGAGACGACGAGGAAAGCGGCGAGGAAGGAGAACAGAGTTAGTGATCGGACGGTGGGCCGCATCATAATCGCCGGCGACGTTACGGATTGGCGCGCGAGATAATGGCAGAAGAGACGGGGGATCCGACCCAAAGTCGTGAACGGATTTTATATTAGTAGAGTATGATCTGATTTTTCGACAAATAGAGACCCAGAGAGGGGGGAGCAGCAGACAGCAGAGTACTATAAAAGCTGTTTAATTATCACTATAATAAACAGCTGAATGACAAAAAGAAAAAAGAAAACTCACTAATTCAAATTCATTTAATTTCTTTTTCTACTCTCCTGTAAAAGAAAATACAAAATAAAAAAATCAACAACTAACTTCTTTGGAAAACGAAATTAACTGTGGTGTAAAGTGTAGGATCGTTGAATTTTTTGTGTGAATATCATAATTCGAGATTGCTCTACCTCGAATAATAATGCAAAAATTATTAAACACACTAAATAATACTGTAGAATTTGAGAAATTAATCAATTTAGTCAGGAGCATGTTGAAGAGCATGTATGATTAGGTATGGCCATAAATTAAAAGTTTAGCCAACCACCTTTTATGTTAATAGTTAACTAATTAACGTAATAATACTAATTGCCTCTTTAAGAATATTTATATCTTGACATACTTCATCTATTGTTGACAATACACTTATTCTCGTTCCAAGTTATATCTCTCATAAAATAATATTCTCTTTGCATTTTATGTAGCATTTTTTCTTTTTAGTTATTTCAAACAGAATACGAACTTTTTATATTTAAAAATAATTTAACTTTATACGTTTTATTTTAATTTTAGTGACATATTATAACAAAAAAATATCATGACACATTAAAATCACAAATTTTAAATGCCATACCAGTCAAATATCCAGATATAAAATAAAATGGAAGGAATATGTAGATGCTCTCATAAGTTGTATGAGTATTAGCAATGCAGAATATAATATTGCAAACTATCGTTGCTTTAGCCATAAACCAAATGAAGCATTAGTAATGCAGAAATTAAATTAATAATGCATTTTATATTGCAAAAATAGAACAATATACTACTCGTTTCAAATTTTAAGCTGGAAGTATTTTTTTTTATGCGGACGAACCTTAAATTTATTTTCCTAATTTCGTGTTTGGACATTGAACAGTAATACTTCTTTGTTCCAAAAAAAAAAACGGGGATCAAAATACGAAAGTCAAAGCTTCTAGTTTCCACAGTAATACCAAATTTTTTTTTAAAAAACGATTAACAAATTCAGAAATTGCACAAAGTTTCCTATATATCAGAATTTATAGTTAAGGAAATTGTTTAGAACGTATCATGATAAAGAAAATGTTTGCTAGCATGGTAACAAAAATTATTTTTTTTTTCTTCCGGGGAAACAAAGCATGCATTAATCGAACTCAACAGTCAATGGTACAAAACCAGATGAAGCCTCACAATCCAAACACTCAAACAGGAAACTTGTCAAACCAAGAGACTTCACTAAGCAGTGCGAAAGAAAATTTTGCTAACTTATGACTACAAGTATTTAACCCTCTACTTAGATATTTAAAAGATACATCACTCAGATGTTGCTGAAGTGCCCAAAAATCTTCGCAAAGAGTATTAACTTCCCATGAAGGACCTCTGCTTCCATTAAGCATTTGAACCATTGTTAAGGAATCAGACAAGATATCTATATTCTTCCTACTATACTTCATCGTCATTTGAATTTCTTTTCTTATTGCCCATGCTTCAGCTATTATGGCTTTTCCAACAAAAGGAATTGGACTATCATAGGCATAAAGCACGTCACCACTAGCCTTTAAGGCTTTGGATCCATACCTGCATCCACATAAAGCAACACTTTTTCTGAAGAAAGAGTTAGTAATGGTGGATTAGTTGAAGCATCGCTCATAGTGTTAACATGTTCCTTTGTAATTGTAAATTCATTAAATTCAAATAATGCTTTAGATAAAACAATATAATCATTCCTAGCTTTCCAAATCATCCATAAATAGATACTGCTAGTTGCAATAAGGTATTAATTTTCGAGAATCTTTTAGTGTCTAACACTAATTTATACTACCATGTAGCAAAATCAGAGATCGGAAGCAAATTTGGCCAACGAATCAGACTTATTTTCTACACATGAATTGATCTAGGACATTTAAAGAACATGTGCTCTAAAGTTTCAGGTTGCATTCCACAAATAGGACATATGTCATCCATAGAGTGAATTCTTTTTTTAATAATATTCTTAACAGATAATGTATTTAAGACACACTTCCTTAAGAAATGCTTGAGCTTGTTTTTAATATTTAAAGACCATAAATGGTTCCAAAAGGATTTGGGGAACACATGAGAACTACTTTCCGCACGATTAGCCAAACTTCTATCATTTGTGAGGAGCAATTTCGCCAAATAATACCCAGACTTCACTTCGTATTTACCTGAACTAGTAAAATGCTAAATTAGTCGATCATTTCCCCTACTGAAGAAACTGGAATAGTTAAAATAGATTCGACATCATCTTCACTAAATAACGTATTCAAAATCTGCATATTCCATGTGTTAGTACTGTCATCAATCAGTTCTGATACTTTCATATTTGTCACAGTACCACTCACCATACTTAAGGGGTAAAAGGAGCTATCTCGCGGCAGCCATGGATCTCTCCATACTCTTACAGATTTACCATTTGAAACATTCCATCTAACACTTCTACTTAATAGATCTCGCCCCCATGATATACTTTTCCATGTCCAAGATGTATATTTATTGGTCGGTGCCTGTAAGAAAGATTCCTTAGAAAAATATTTACATTTAAAGACTTGAGAAACTAACAAATCTGGTTCAGTCAGAATTCGCCATGCTAGTTTGGCTAAAAGAGCCATATTAAAAGCCTTTAAATCCCGAAAGCCTAATTCCCCTTTAAATTTTGGTTCGCATAGTTTTTCCCACTTTTCAAAATGCATCTTTCTTTTATCATCATTCGTACCCTACCAAAAGTTTAAAAATAAACTAGTGATTTCCTTACATAACCCATCGGGTATCTGAAAACAAGACATAGCATATGAAGGAATAGCAGCTAAAACATACTTTAATAAAACCTCTTTCCCTGCTTGACCCTTTATTTTAGATAAAATTATATCCTTTATGAAAGCTAACATTTCTTTTTTAGATCTTCCTACAATAGCAAGCAATCCTAAATACATCACCCTTTCACACATCCGTGTATTATTCAACGAAGAGCATATTATAACTTTTTCCTCCTCCATAGTATTCTTACTAAAAAAGATTGCAGATTTCTCAAAATTAATAATTTGTCCTGAGCATCTTGCCTATATGTCCAAAATTTTATTAATCTTAGCAACACTATTCATATCAGCTCTACAAAAGATAAATGAGTCGTCTGCAAAAAATAAATGGGAGGCAGAAGGACTACTTCTCCCTAATATGAACCCTTTTAACTTTCCTTGTTGTTCAGCCGAGTGTAATAGAACAGATAATCTTTCAGCACTATTAGGAATAAGTAAGGTGATAAAGGATCACCCTGCCTTAATCTTCTAGATGGCTTTACACAACCTTTAACCTCTCCATTGAAGTTAAATGAAAAAGAAGCAGTCATAACACAAGTCATAACCCAATTTACAAAAATTTGGTGAAAACCCATTTGTAACATCATTTGCTGGATATAAGGCTACTTCACACGATCATATGCTTTAGACATATCTAACTTTAAAGCAATTAACTTATCTTTTCCTTTTCGTTTGTTTTTCAGCACTGCCATAAATTCAAATGCTAACACGACATTATCCACAATTTGTCTTTTTCCAACAAAGGCAACTTGATTCATAGAGATAAGTAAAGGCATCAAAAGTTTCATACGTTTTACCAGAATTTCTGTAATGATCTTATATAAAGTAGAGCAGAAGCTAATAGGTATAAAGTGATTTACTGTAGTAGGTATTTTTATTTTTGGTACCAACATTATCAAAGTTTGATTCCAAACGGGTAAAAGTTGACCCGTCTCAAAAAAAATGCCTTACTACTGTCGCGCCCAGTTTTTTCTCGCGAAATAGGATTTATGACATTGACAACTCTTTTAACATGTATTAAAGAGAAGAGTCTTCACTTAATGATTAAAGTGCATTAGGATACTAAGAAGAGTTTGATTTAGGAAAACCAGAGATCGAGTAAGGGCTTGAAATTATCCCGAAGGGAAGGTGTTAGGCACCCCTTAAGATCCACTAGTGTGGTTCCCGGCCATACTATAATTGTGACTTTAAATAATCAAATAAGAGTTTCAAATATGAGGGGGGTTTCACATAAGGGTTGCAAATAGATAAGATTAAAAGAAGTGAAAGGCAAGCTGAAATTTGAGAAAAACGGTTTAAAATTTTGAAAGGTAAACAACGAAATAAACAAGTAAAGGAAAGGGGGGTCCTAAGTTTATAAATAATATGGATCACCCCACACAATGTCCGGGAATCGCTCCTCGACAAGGGGTTACACGTGACATTATCACGTGGTCATCACATCCATATCTACCCTTTCCCACCCCGTTAAGGTGTTAAAGCGCGGAATAGTCTTGTTTACTTATTGCATGTTATTACCCGCCCCAATTCTATCAGCCCCAGAGGTGCTTGGGACTACTAATCCTATAATGGGGGAAAATTTGGCTTATTTGTGGTTTCAAAAGGTAAAAATACTAAGGCGACAAACAAAACATGTGTAGCAAGTATTGGGAAAACACATAAACAGGTATGGCTCAAATAAACCTCCTCAAATCAAAGAAAAGCATCTAGTTTAGCATGTCTTGCATGTACTGATTAGGGTCTGATTAAAACTTAAAAGGGGAAAGCAGGCTGATTTATCACATATTTTCAGATAAGAAACCTGAATTAGACCTGCCCGCTGGTCGTAATTAACAAAGAAAACTGGTGCAGTCATAACTTTTATCCTAAGGCTTACCTAAGTGTTAGACGAAACCTATAGGCATGATATCTACTAGTTTCAGAAAAGATGAAGTGTACTGATTTTAGAAGAGGTCGTCAGTTATTCAAGGAAGACGAGTTTTGACAAAAGATTTTGCAGATGTTGGACAATGATATTGCTGATTTTAGACTTATAGGTGAACGAAAACGTTTCATACTAGGTTGTTAATTCCTATAGGCATGTTTTCTAGGCATTGTTGACTTTAAAAACATTGTTATTGATATGCAGAAATCATATAGGCAGGTCATCTATATACAGTTAGTTATTTAACTCCTATAAACAGGTTTGCCTAATGATAGATGCACATGCAAATTGTAGGAAGTCCTATAGGCATATTATCTATATGATAAGCAGAATTTCAGAAATGACTTATGGACATGGTCTCTATATAATACAGAAGTGCAGAAACCTATAAACATGGTCTCTATATAATGCAGAAGTGCAGAAACCTATAGACATAGTATCAATATGAAATGCAGAAGTGCAGAAGTATAATAATTCCCTATGAACATGATATCTATATGAAATGCAGAAGTGTAGAAGTATAATGATTCCCTATGAACATGATATCTATATGAAATGCAGAAGTGCAGAAGTATAATGATTCCCTATGAACATGCTATCTATATGAAATGCAGAAGTGCAGAAGTATAATGATTCCCTATGAACATGATATCTACCCCTTTGCAGGCATGATTCCCTCCTTTTTCACTAGTCATCCCCAATAGTTATTACAAGTTATTATAGCCCGGAATGAAATAAGAAAAGCAAAATTAAAAGTACAACCAAGGGAGCCTAATTCAGACTCCATGTCTGAAATATGAGATGAACCAACTCTAAAAATCATGATCCAAAGCCTTTCTCTTATCTTTGAATGTGTAAGAGTTCCCTAAGAGCCTCATATGGACTCCGGGCAGTGCTCGCACCCAAATGTTACCAGATTAAGAACATAGTGAAGTGTGGAAGGGTCAGCCCTCAAGTGTCCAAGTTCAGAGGGAACTCAAGGTCCCAAGGCAAGGCTCACAAGAGGGGGACAGAACCTAGAAGCTAGGATATAGTGCAAGTGTAGAAGTGAAATTCTGAAAAGGGAAAGAGGGAAAAGGGAACAACTTAAAAATCAGTGCATATAGGGGTATAGAGAAGTAGGGAATTTTCAAGAACACAAGAGAAGCAGGCTGATGGGCATATTCAGCAATGGGATATGCTGGCACACCCTCCAGCCTATTAGAGGTTAGGACCTCACTGGTTTAGAACTCAAGTCATGGGCAACAACTCATATTGCCATGCCCTAAGCCACCACTTACAAACACATAGGGGTAATGGGGTAGGGAGCAAAGATTCACAGTAGAAACATGTAGTAGAACATAGACATATTAAGTTAAATATTGAACTCTACATAAGCAGTAAGGTAGCCATGGATATAAAAACTTTAACTAAACACATTGGGGTAATGCTGAAACTAAAATTAGGACATACCAGTTTCAGAGAAAACAAACAAAGAGAAAGCAGTAGTCTTGTAAAGCCAAAGTGCAAACGAGCAATCAGAATGCTATGAGTTTAGAAGAGAATTGTGAAGTGTGAAGTGTAGAAGTATTGAATTGAAGGTATCCTAAAGTGCAGAAGGGACGTGCCCTTTTATAGTGCAGAAATCAAGTAAAAATAGGTAAGAAAAATAGTTTGGAAATCAATTACATAAGGTCTCCCTTTAATTAAGGGATTCTGATTTCAAATGGGTAAAATAATTAAGGAAAGAGGTCAATCAAACACTTTTCCAGAGCAGTACAAGAGGGGTAAATACATAGAGGTTTATTTAAGGACAAAGTCTTGATGGTACACGGTTTGTGCAAATAAGGAAAGGAAATCAGTTAACAGCTAGTAAATCAGAAATTGAGGATTTCGTATGAATGAACTAGGTTAGAAAGATGGGAAGGATTTCAACTTAAGGAAAATCAGTACCAATCAATTAAACTTATTAAAAGGAATTCTGAATCAATCACAAGTTGGAAAATCATTTTGAAGAAAGATTCCTCATATATAAAAGCACACATACACGTTAAACATGAAGAAATTTGTCATGTCAATAGAAGAGTCTAGTGTAGGAGAATCAGAATTGTGTGCAAACAAAAGAAGTTCACACTTAGTTCATAGACCCAAAAATAAGTTTGAAAAAGTCAAGAGTCCTCAAACAGAACCCTAGTTTGATCATGTGCCCAAACTCGGAGGAAACCCCCAAATTCTAGGGTTTCCAACTCGAGTCAAATACAGAGATGAGGAGGCAACAGGCTCAGAGATTTCCTTTCAGAATCTCATGAAAAGACAAGCAAATACAAATAATATTCAAAGCAGACAGAGCGTAGGAGCATAATGAGAGAATAGTCACGACACTAAAAGAAACGTGTTTAAGAAAATCTTTTAGAAGGGACTTAAACAGAGTTCAATAGAAGGCAAACAAAACTTAAGAACTCAGTAGGAAATACATATAGTAGAAGAACACAAAAATACCGAAAAAGCATAGCAAAAGATCATATAGGAAAATACAGCAAGATAAACATGCGAGCATGGTACAAAACACAGTAGAAAAACAAAGCACAGAAGAACATGCATGATAAAGGAAAACATAAGAACACAGTAGAAGAACATGCGTGGTAGAAAAGAAAACATAAGAACATAGTATAGACAAATACACACAAAGAAAAGAAGAAGAAAAGTCAGAGAAACATTTTAAGCTTTTCAGAAAAACCCTAAATCGGAAAGAAGTAATTTTTGAAAGAAAAATTAGGGAAAACGTTTAAAAACTCAAGTAGAGCATAGATATAAAACAGATTTAAGAAACCCTCAAATATATAGGGTTTCAGAGGAACCCTAAAGCGAGAAAGGCTTGGAAAAGGTCCGGTCTGAGTCGGATAAGTCAGAAATAGGCTCATAATGCTTGGATATGTCGGAGCAAGGTCGGAGAGGCCATAGAACCTTGAATCGGAGAGGATCTGAACGGACACCATTGAGGTCAGACCTCGAAACTTCGAACACCAAGTGTTTAAGAGCAGAGGGAGATGAGTTTAAGCCATCCATGGCCTGAGAGGCCATGGATTCCGGTGAGCTGAAGGTAGAAGACAGTAGGAGATGATTAGGGTTTCAAGAACCTTCGAGAGAGTTTGAGAGGGGGGTATTCAGAGGCGGCTGATAGAATGAAATGAGTTAGGGTTAGGGGTGTGGACGAATTAAAGAAGGAAAGGGGAAATCGTGGCCGTTGATCAGATTGATCAACGACCTAGATAAAAAGGGGTTTGGGTCGAGTAGTTTTAAATGGGTTAAGGGTTGGGTTAAATGGAATTAGGCTGGTCCTAAATTGGGTTTGAAATTGGGTCAATTAGGGGAACCAATTTTGGCTATAATTGAAACAAAATGGGCCAGATTTTAAATAGCCACTTTTCCCTTTTTATTTTTATAAAAATAGAAAATGACTTATGAAAATAAATTAAATGTACTGAGTCAATTAATATATAAATATTAATTTAAAAATATTGAAACCAATTTCATAATTATAAAATGCTATTAATCTTAAAATATGCTAAAATTGCAATTATATGCAATTTATCTTAAAATACCAAATAAATTTGTAAAAAATGTATAAAAATTACTCTAGCTATATTTTAGTATAAATATGAGAATAAAGTAAGTTATTCACTAAAATGATAATTTTGGGAATAATTATTGGTTTTTGTACTGCTAAAATGGGCAATAAATCAGTTTAAAAATCTTTTAGAAATTAGAAAAATTATTGAAACACTTGGACATACTTATATATGCATATATATGCTATTTTGAAAGTATTTGCATGTAAAAATACATAGGAAAAAATTGGGTATCAACAGCTACCAAACAAACATCATGAGAAATTAACGGCCAAAATTGTTGGAAAAATAGTGGAGTCATTCCATCAACACCAAGGACTTCTTATGATGCATAGAGAAAATAAATTCTTTTATTTCTTCATTAGTTACTTTACTAATCAGGCCAAAATTCATATTTTCATCGATATAAGTTGGAATAGACTGAAGAACATGAGATAAGAAGGAAGGATTAAAAGTAGTAAATAGTTCCCTATAGAAATCCTCAATTTCCTTTACCATACTGTTTTTGTCACAAATCCACTCTCCTGATCCATTCTCAATTCCTTTAATTAGATTCCTCCTTCTTCTCTGAAGAGTAGACATATAAAAAAGAAGTATTTTATCTCTTTCCTCTAACCATTGAACTCTAAACTTTTGCTTCCAATACATTTCTTTCTCCTTATAGGCTTTACTTAACTCATTTTTCAGCTTTGATATGATAGTTAGATCTGGTCCTTCTGGATTAATTTGTGAAAACTTTAGAAGATTTTTCAGTTGCCTAATCTTTATCATAGAGTTTGATTCACCATTCTTTCTCCATAAGATTAAAGAATTTCGACATTTTCTTATTTTTGAACACACTTTAGGTTGAAATCCCCAGAAGATTTAGTTACCCAAGATTGTTTAATTAATTTATGGGCTTCAGAGTTTCCAACCCATCTTTTATCAAAATAAATTTTTTTTTTCCAGCGATCATTTAGTCCATTTGTGGAACAAAGAATTAATTCGTGATCTGAAATATCATTTTGAATATGAAGCACTGTAGCCTAATCATATTTTAATCTCCAATCAGGATATACCAAAACCCTATCTAAACGTTCTTGAATAAGTCCATTATTAATTCTATAACAAGACCAAGTCCAAGGTTTCCCTCTATAACCAAGGTCTATCGCTCCTAGCATATAAATAAAGTTATTAAAATCCTTAAAAGTCCAAGGAGCCCGCGTAGTTCCCCCAGATTTTTCAAAATTATCAATAATATCATTAAAATCCCCTAGCAACATCAATTGGTTTCCCCAAGATACGGATCTAGTAATAAGTTCAGCCCATTATTTCTTTCTAGTTTCTCTATCTATGCTAGCATATACAAAAATACAAAAAAAAAAACTAATCTTCTTTTCATTATCATAAATGGATAACTCAATAAAATAGGATGAAGAGTAAATGTTACTTATCTGAGTGTCTTCATGCCAGAGTAAGGCGAGTCCAACATGGTCTACAATGTAGGAATTTCGTAGCCACTGAAGTCGTGATTGTTGGTTCTTTGTCTCGCATAGAAGAATACAATCCGTGGAGTGGAGATACATTTTCTCCTTCAAACAGGGAACTGTCAAGGATCCCCCTAACCCTCGACAATTCCACACCAGCAACTTCATTTCATCAAGGGAGACCATTCCAGGCTGGCCTCCAGTACCACCTCTTTCTTTTGACGTTTTGCAATAGTTATTGGTGTAACTATCTCCTTATCTTTTCGTTTTACCCCCATTAAACCAAACTCTTCCATAATCGGAATATCAATTAGCATATTAGGCTCTTCTAAATTGACTACTTCATTCCTAGAAACAGCATCACTCACATTTACTCCATTATGTGCATCATCAGTAGCTTTGTCATGGTTCTGTAACATCATCATCTCAATACCATCCTGCTCTTTATCTTCTTGCCCAAACTCATGCATACAAACATCCGCAACTAACCCTTTACCTGGTATAATCGCAACTTCATGACTATTTCCTGCAATATCTCCCTGCCCTTTAAAAAGTGATTGTGAATATGAATATACTGGAAGTTTAGTTTTTTGCAAAGTATTCATATGGAGTTGGCCAGTATCTTTATTTTGTAAATCAGTAAGAGGTAGACTGTTATTAGAGATTGGGATTGTTTCTTCCTCTAGAGAATGCACCCGGTGTATTTCCTCTTTGTCATTCAAATTATCATTGTCCTTTGCTTGCAAATCCAGAACTTTCTTCCCCTGTAATCCATTTTTCTCCATCTGAACATTCTCTTTCTCTATACCATCCTGCATATCCATCGAGTCTCCGTCATCTTCCAGATGTTGCAAATCTTCCCTGGTTCCTGTAGCTCTTTTCTCCTTAACTAATTTATAGTTATGATTTCTCATTATTGTATACCCCACACTATCATTATTGAAATCTTGACGCTTTTGACTTTCCGAGAAAGGTGCATTGTTCTCTGCTCGTAGCCATGTCCCGAACTGGTTACTTCTAAAATTTCCTGATCATAAATCTTGTTCCCTCTATATACAAATTTTATCATTATGTCCTAGCACACCACAATAGTAACAAACATAAGGTAGATTTTCATATCTCAATTCAACCCATATAGTTTCAAAGCCTAGCTTGATCCATTTCCCTCTAAGCCGGTGGCTTATTAATATTAATATTGACTTTAAGCCTTTTATACTGACCCTCTTTACTTCCATTTTCAGGAATGAGAATATCTAGGATACCTCCTAATGCATGCCCTATTTTCCGACCAACATCCTTTGACATCCAGTGTAAATGTAATGATCCGACCGGTCGTTTTGAGCTATCGCACTTCACTCGCCAGTTCTCGAGCATGAATAGCCTCGTGTGATGCATTATGACTTATGTGAATTGTTGGTTTTGGCTTTCAGGGTAATCGGAATATATTTAGAAGAACAGTTCTTAATTTGAAGCTTAAAATTGAAAGGTTTGGCCGAGTTTTAACTTGTTAGTATATGATCTCGGATTGGAATTTTTATAGTTTGGTCATCTCCATGAGGTGATTTAGGACTTAGGAGCGTGATCAGAATATATTTTGGAAGTCTGTGGAAAGTTTAGGCTTGAATTGGCGAAACTAGGATTTTGGCGTGTTCCGGTTGATAGGTGAGATTTTGATATAGGGGTCGGAATGGAATTTCAGAAGTTGGAGTAGGTCCGTTGTGTCATTTGAGATGTGTGTTCAAAATTACAGGTAATTCGGATGAGGTTTGATAGACTTTTTGATCGAAAGCGAAATTTGGAAATTTTTGGAATTCTTAGGCTTGAATCCGATGTGATTTTAGTGTTTTAATTTTGTTTTGAGCATTTCGAAGGTTGGAACAAGTTGGAATAAGGTTATGGGATATGTTGGCATATTTGGTTGAGGTTTCGGGGGCCTCGGGTGAGTTTCGGGTGGTTAACAGATCAATTTTTGGACTTTGGACTTGGCAGTTTTGTTGGTTTTTGTTGTAGAGATTTTTGTTCATCGCGTTCGCCGAGGGTGCATCGCGTTCACGAAAGGTGTTTTCAGTGATGATGATTTTGTTTTATGCATTCACGAAGGAGAGGACGCGAACGTGAAGGTGAAGGCAACTTGTGCATCGCAGACACATGATTGGGGTCGCGTTCGTGAAGAGGAGTGAGGTTGTTGGGCACCCCAGGCTCTTGAGCTATGCGTTCGTGAGATTTATTATCGCATTCGCGAGAGGCTGGAATGGTGAAGCATCGCGTTCGTGTGGCATCGTCCGCGTTCGCGAAGGGAAAAGTGGAGAGGCAGTGAATTTGGTCTACGCGAACGCGAGAGGGCAGTCACGTTCGCGAAGAAGGAAATCTTACCTGGGGCAGAATATTTAAAAGTGGGTTTCGCGATTTTTGGTCGGTTTTCTCCATTGTTGTATGATTTTTGAAGCTTTTGAGAAGGATTTAAGAGGGAATCGAAGGGAAACACTTGGAGGTAAGATTTTTGAACTCTATACTCGATCAGATGTTGATTCTTACTTGTTTAAACATGAAATTTGTGGAACTCAAAGCCTAGAATTGGGGAATTAGGGCTTGAAATTGGAGAGTGTAAATTGGGGATTTGAGAGGCCATTTGTTGTCCGATTTTGATGTTATTGGTATGTATGGACTCGTGGGAAGATAAGGATTCTATTGATATGATTTTTATCGGATTCCGAGACATTGGCCCGAGGGTCAGGTTTGGCCAATTTTAGAATTTTTGGTATAAATTGGATATTTTCGAGTGGGCTTTGTTCCCTTAGCATGTTTTGATGGTATGAATCTGCTTTTGGCTAGATTTGGAGCATTTGGAGGCTGAGTCGAGAGGCAAAGGCATCGCAGGCTAGAGCTTGGACCAGATTGAGGTAAGTAATGATTGTAAATGACTGTCCTGAGGGTATGAAACCCCGGACTTCACATCGTTGTGCTACTTTGAGGTGACACACACACACTAGATGACGAGCGTGGGGGTCGTGCACCATTGGAGATTGTGACTTAGTCCGTCTCGTATGACTGTTAAGTCGCGTATTTGATTGTAAACTATTTGATATCATTATGTTTGGAAATTATTACTATGTTTTGGGTTGAATGCCATATTTTGGGTCCGTGCCAATTGTTTTGGACCCTTAGGGAATTTTTACTACTATTCCTCACTGTTTTTACTTCGTATTTGTACTCAGACATGTTGTATTCTACTGTTTTTATAACTCACCCATATTTACTCTATTTCGATATTTTAAATGATATTTTAAGCTGAGCATCATGTTAGACTGTTACTCGAGTGGCTTGAAAGATTTCTGACTGAGTGAGGTCGAGGGTCTGTGTTGTGAGGATATTATGGGATTGGGCTACGCGTCGCAGCAGTGTGGTACTGATTTATAATTATGAGGTCGAGGGCCTGATTTGTTACGCCGCAAGGTGGCTTGATATGTGGCCGAGAGCCTGTTTGATTATGCCACAAGATAGCTTGATATTGCGCTTGGATTGTAAGGGGCCCCTCCTAGAGTCTGTACACCCCCAGTGAATGTGGGTACCCAGTGTGAGTGATATGTTGTAGACTGAGGGGTTGTTTACGTTCCTATCATTTTTACTCACTATTTTTATCACTTGTTTGAAACTATTGAAATTTGTTTAAAAAGGGTTTTACTGAAACTGAGCTTGATTTATGAAGAAAATGATTCCTGTACTGTTTTGGAAAGGTACTGCATTTGTTGTAGCGTTATGCTGTGTTTTACGTGTTTTCTTACTGCTCAGCTTTCATTTACCTTTATTACTTACTGAGTTGGTGTACTCACATTACTCCCTACACCTTGTGTGATGTTTCAGGTAGTTCTGAACCCGGTAGCGGGTATTGATTGCTCAGTGGCAGAGTCATTGGAGTTAGCAAGGTAGCTGCCCAACATTCGCAACACTGCTTTTCTCCCTCTTGTCTTCCTTAGACTGTATTTAGTACGTTCTTAGACTCTTGTTGTATTCAGACTTTAGTAGATGTTCATGACTTGTGACACCCCGATGTTGGGCTTGTGTATTTATTCTGCGTTGTTCATTTAGACTTTCATTATGAAATACTTGATTAAGTAAAAACTTAAAAAATGACTTTTATTGATAAATGGTTAGTTCGGGAGTTGTGTCGGCTGGCCTAGTTTCATGATAGGTGCCATCACGACCAGGCCAGTTTTAGGGTCGTGACAAGTTGGTATCAGAGCCGGGTACATAGGTCTCACGAGTCATGAGCAGGTTTAGTAGAGTCTTGCGGATTGGTACAGAGACGTCTATACTTATCCTCGGGAGGTTGCAGAACCTTTAGGAAAAACTTCACATTCTTGAACTCATATCGTGCGTCCTTGATTCAGCTTGAAATGTAACTCTTTGAATTCCTTCCAAGCGTTCGTATGCGCACATGAGCGCGCAATATCAGATATGCATCGATGGCTTGTGATTCCCTGATCAAGGGGCGAGATGTGATCTCTGTGTGTTGATATTGGGCAAGTCTGGAGGACTTCAGGCCGGATTTTGTCTACAACTTGAGCATTGAGGTGTTGATTGTGTGAGTACATGCTCTTTGATTTGTATGTCTGATAGTGTCCCTATTAGTGGGAGTGATGACTGGATAGTTATGTGATGAGTATGATGTGACTACGAGATAGGTTAATATGATTTGAATGAGACGAGAAAGGTCTGCTTGGGGGTAGCAAGAACTATCCAGTGCTTGATTTCCATCGTGATTTGATGTATGGTCTGAGTTGTGGGCGTGTTGAAGGATCTTTTCATGTTGCCTAGCTGGGAAGTGAAGTAGATTTCACGTTGTGAGATGAGTTTAGACTCAGGAAGATTAAGTGACTGCGTAATATATATGTCGGTGGAAGGGTATAAAGGATATTAGTTTGAGGCGAAGCAGGTGGGTTATCTCCTGCGGATTGTTCTGAAGTTTGAGTGATCCTTTATGTCATTTATTGGAAGATCTTTGTTACCAGTGGAAGATATGTGTGGCAATTTGAATTTGGGTCGCCTAAGAGAGTGGGCTTGACTGGTATAAGGGTGAATGCGAGATTTGCAGAAGGTTTAAAGTACTAGATGGTCTGTGTTTCACGAGCTTATGAAGTATAGAGTTTAATCTCACTATGGTATTATGGTAGTAATAGAGTATATGCATTATGAGTTATTGTGTGTTTTGAATTTTGGCTTTGAGCCAAGTGGGGGAGTCTATTATTGATTAGTTGATTGCATGATTATATGCTATGTTGGTTCCAGTTTGAGGCATACTGGTGAATCAGTTATGGCTTATGGAGGTTGAGACCTAGGAGAGCTCGAGTAAAGGAAATTTCAATACAGGTTATGTTGTGCTTTATGGGTGTGTGAGAATCATGGAATGACTTGAGTTGTTATTGGTAAAGGATGTGTGGTGCATAGAACAGGAAGTTGCTTGGTTGCATTAAGGTGAGGTTACATTCTGCAGTGTCGGAGTGCTAATAGAGCACATGTCGTCGTTCCGTTTGATCGGTCTAATTGCAGTTTGAGTATAGTGGATGACTCCCGAGAATGGTTTTAATGGGCTCAAGATCTTACATGTAATAATTGGAGAATTTCAAGTTGTATACTTGGCTAGCAACTGAGGTTTGCATTGGGATTCTACTCATCAGTATTAGGAAGGTGAAGGTAATGGCTATAGATTTGAAGGAAGTCTCTTCAGGGAAAGTATTTCGAATGTGGTGCTTCGGGGATATTTGAGAGAGTAGTCAGCGGATTATAAACCGTAAGACGGTGTGGCTTCATGCTTGGGTCTCGTGTGGTGAGTCTAGGTCGAGGATTGTGGTGTTATAGCGAGAAGAAGTATCAAGTTGAAGGTAAATCATAAGCAACTTGGAGAGATGGGATAGCTTGGTAGTAGGCCGGATCGGAAGGGTAAGGATATGATTAGTTCTTTGGGTATTTATGAGGTAATGAGTTTCTACAGGTGTTTCGCAGTAATGCTCTTGGGTTTTAGTGGCTTGCGTAGCTTGGTTGAGCTAAAAAGATTTAGTCCTGACGGCTTAGTTTTGTGCAAATGGAATTCGAATAGTTCTTGATGGTTTCTATCACGGTTAGAGATGTATATTTTCTACGAGCGTAAGGAGCATGGGATGTATAGTGATTTTCTTCTAGGTGGGATCAATGGAAAGTTCTTGGCTGGTTGAGTACGTAGCTGCTTGTAGCTCGGAGTGGATTTTGAAGTTCTTATATCTATCATAGGATGGCATGGTATATGCGGTATGTTGTGTAGGGTTTAGATTTGCATGTGTGAGGTCACGTTTCAGTTCTGGAAAGAAGGTCATAAATTCTTAGGCAGCATGGACAGTTTCAGATGACTAGGTAAATGATATCACTAATTGGTGTGGCTTGATGAGGGTATACATTTCAGAAAAGGGCAATGTGATTGAGTTGATGATACTTCATTAGTATTGTGGCACTCTCTTGTTGGATCGACCGCTAATATTCGAGTTTGCTTGGTGGCACGGAAGAATTATATGAGTACCTCTCATGGGATGATTGGGTGTTAGAGGTGTGTTATGTATTTGGACGGCGGAATTGGGATCGGATATGGTGATTCATGTGCTATATGGATTTGGACTAGGAGTTCTCATAAACAGGTTATGTTGTGGTTGTGGGTCGCGTGTATCGGCCTTGTGTGATGACTATCGGGGTTTGGAGACCCGAGCGGATCCTTTGTGGCTTGGTATGTTAGATTTTATGTGATATTGGGTATAGATTAGTTGTCTCCGTGTCATGTTATTTTGAACTGTTGCGCTAAGGCAGCAGTGTTGGCTATGCTGGGGATGCTACGGATTGAGTGGTGAGGTTCGGCGGATTATGTTCCCAGTAGGGTGATTTCATTTTTGGAAGACCTAGCGGATGGCTGAGAAGGGTTGCCTTTTCTTATTTGGCCTTTGTGATGGATGTTAGTGCTGAGACGCTTACCATTGATTCAGATCCGTTGGTGAGGGATTCTCCGGATGTGTTTCCTACTTCCGGGTATGTCGCCAGACGGGGTCGTTGATTTCGGTATTGATTTGGTGCCAGGCACGGTATCGTATGGCACCGGCGGAGTTAAAGGAGTTGTAGGAGCAGTTTCAGGAACTCATTGATAAGGGGTTCATTGGTAGGCCAATATGGATGTGTGTTTCTACATCGAGTCGGCTTGGTTGACTCCGAGTAGTGTTGTTGAGGGATGTGTTGACTCGATTGTTATTGAGCTTATTGGCGATCTGGGGAGATCTATGAGCTACCTTTCCGTGTTGCTAGGTGTTGGGATTTGTTGGTTATAGGCACATGTGGTGCGATTTTGTTGGGGTCTCTTAGTGGAATTCGAGCGGGAAGAGTATTGGGTATTGCTCGATGGAAAGCGTATCGGTTGTGTCCTTTCGGGTTTGTGTAATGTTATGTCAATTGCTTCGCTATGGTTATGATGACTTGCTTTGGTTCTAGACATCGAATTGCGCGTGGTTGTCGATTTTGAGCATAGTGACTTGAGGTCTTCATGTGGGCCAGTGTTTGGATAGGGTCGCGCATTGCAACAAAGTTATGTGGAGGTATAACCCTTCAGGTTGATTAGGGTGTTCTATTTCTACGATGTGTGGCGGATTCTCAACATTGTGTTGTAGTGGTACTGGTGAGCTTGCAGTACAGCTCTTTCATTTGAGTCATTTTTTTATGATTTGAGTATGTTCGGATTGTTGCTTATTGGTGTGCGGATTGCACGAGTTGTGGCTTTAGATGGTATTGATGTGTCATGTCACCAGAGTAGTTGTGTTGGATTAGATGAGACCGTTGGGATCTAGAATGAATATAAACGGATTCAGTTTCAGTGTGTTGGAAGGATAATATCGATGTTTGGCTTAGAAATTTGCTATGGTACTTGCCAAAAGATATGATCTCTGATTGGAATTTTTATGATTTGGTTAGCTCCATGAGGTGATTTGGGACTTAGGAGCGTGATCGGAATGTATTTTGGAGGTCCGTGGAAGGTTTAGGCTTGAATTGGCAAAATTGGGATTTTGGCGTTTTCCTGTTGATAGGTGAGATTTTGATATAGGGGTCGGAATGGAATTTCGGAAGTTGGAGTAGGTCCATTATGTCATTTAAGACGTGTGTGCAAAATTTTAGGTAATTCGGATGAGGTTTGATAGACTTTTTGATCGAAAGCGGAATTTGGAAGTTTTTGGAATTCTTAGGCTTGAATCCGATGTGATTTTGGTGTTTTGATGTTGTTTTTAGCGTTTCGAAGGTTGGAACACATTGGAATGAGGATATGTGATATGTTGTCATGTTTGTTTGAGGTCCCGGGGGCCTCGAGTGAGTTTCGGGTGGTTAACAGATCAACTTTTGGACTTTGGACTTGGCAATTTTGCCGGTTTTTTGTTGTAGAGATTTTTGTTCATCGCGTTCGCGAAGGGTGCATCGCGTTCGCGAAAGGTGTTTTCAGTGATGATGATTTTGTTCTACGCATTTGCAAAGTAGAGTATGCGAACAAGAAGGTGAAGGCAACCTATGCATCGCGGACGCGTGATGGGGGTCGCGTTCGCGAAGAGGAGTGAGGTCATTGGGCACCCCAGGCTCTTGAGCTATGCGTTCGCGAGATTTATTATCGCGTTCGCGAGAAGCTGGAATGGCGAAGCATCGCGTTCGCGTGGCATCGTCTGCGTTCACGAAGGGAAAAGTGGAGAGGCAGTGAATTTGGTCTATGCGAACGCGAGAGGACGGTCGCGTTCGCGAAGAAGGAAATTTTACCTGGGGCAGAATGTTAAAAAGTGGGTTTCGCGATTTTTGGTCTGTTTTCTCCATTGTTGAACGATTTTTGAAGCTTTTGAAAAGGATTGAAGAGGGAATCGAATGGAAACACTTGGAGGTAAGATTTTTGAACTCTATACTCGATCCTATGTTGATTCTTACTTGTTTAAACATGAAATTTGTGGAACTCAAAGCCTAGAATTAGGGAATTAGGGCTTGAAATTGGACAGTGTAAATTGGGGATTTGAGAGGCCATTTGATGTTCGATTTTGATGTTCTTGGTATGTATGGACTCGTGGGAAGATAAGGATTCTATTGATATGATTTTTATCGGATTCCGAGACATTGGCCCGAGGGTTGGGTTTGGCCAATTTCGGAATTTTAGGTATAAATTGGATATTTTCGAGTGGGCTTTGTTCCCTTAGCATATTTTGATGGTATGAATCTGCTTTTGACTAGATTTGGAGTATTCGGAGGTCGAGTCGAGAGGCAAAGGCATCGCGGGCTAGAGCTTAGACCGGATTGAGGTAAATAATGATTGCAAATGCCTGTCTTGAGGGTATGAAACCCCGGAATTCACATTATTGTGCTACTTTGAGGTGACACACATGCTAGATGATAAGCGTGGGGTTCGTGCACCGTTGGGGATTATGACTTAGTCCGTCCCGTATGACTGTTAAGTCACGTATTTGATTGTAAACTATTTGATATCATTGTGTTTGGAAATTATTACTATGTTTTAGGCTGAATGTCATATTTGGGGTTCGTGCCAATTATTTTGGACCCTTAGGGGATTTTTACTACTATTCCTTACTATTTTTACTTCATATTTGTACTTAGATATGTTGTATTCTACTGTTTTCATAACTCACCCATATTTACTCTGTTTCGATATTTTAAATGATATTTTGGGCTGAGCATCATGTTTTACTGTTGCTCGAGTGGCTTGAAAGATTTCTGACTGAGTGAGGCCGAGGGCCTGTGTTGTGAGGATATTATGGGATCGGGCTGTGCACCGCAGCAGTGTGGTACTGATTTATAATTATAAGGCCGATGGCCTGATTTGTTACGCCATGAGGTGGCTTGATATGTGGCCGAGAGACTGTTTGATTATGCCACGAGATGGCTTGATATTGCGCTTGGGGTGTAAGGGTCCCATCCCTAAGTCTGTACACCCCTAGTGAGTGCGGGTACCCAGTGTGAGTGATATGTTGTAGCCCGAGGGGCTGCTGTTGTTTCATATTGATGCCCGATGGGCTGTTCTTGATCCATGTTTTCCTGAGGGGCGGTCCTTGACTCATGTAATGCCCAAAGGGCTGATTACGAGTGATTGTGAGGTAGCCCGAGGGGCTGGTTCTGTTGATATTATGCCCGAGGGACGGTTTACAGTACATATTTTGCCCGAGGGGCTGTTTACGTTTCTATCATTTTTACTCACTATTTTTATCACTTGTTTGAAACTATTGAAAGTTGTTTAAAAAGGGTTTTACTGAAACTGAGCTTGATTTATGAAGAAAACGATTCTTGTACTATTTTGGAAAGGTAGTGCATTTGTTGTAGCGTTATGCTATGTTTTACGTGTTTTCTTACTGCTCAACTTTCATTTATCTTTATTACTTACTGAGTTGGCGTACTCACATTACTCCCTGCACCTTATGTGCAGATTCAGGTAGTTCTGAACCCGGTAGCGGGTGTTGATTGCTTAGTGGCAGAGTGAGTGAAGTTAGCAAGGTAGCTGCCCAGCGTTCGCAACACTGCTTTTCTCCCTCTTGTCTTCCTTAGACTGTATTTAGTACGTTCTTAGACTCTTGTTGTATTCAGACCTTAGTAGATGCTCGTGACTTGTGACACCCCGATGTTGGGCTTGTGTATTTATTCCGCACTGTTCATTTAGACTTTCATTATGAAATACTTAATTAAGTAAAGACTTAAAAAATGACTTTTATTGATAAATGGTTAATTCGGGAGTTGTGTCGGCTGGCCTAGTTTTACGATAGGCACCATCACGACCGGGCCAATTTTAGGGTCGTGACAGTAAATGAATGTTCCAAACTTGAACCCACATAATAATCTTGTTAAAAATTGGAGAGTCACTCTCCAATCCTGGTTCCCAAGGATGAATATTGAGAAGGTATGTATCTATCATATAACCATGGAGTACCAAGTTTAACTTTATCTAAACTTGCCTTGTCTTTAAAGATGAGCTGGAAAAAATTCCATGTGATTTCTTTAATTTGTAATCCTCTAGGGTTATCCCAAGCCAAAGTTATAGCATTCCTAATTCCATGAAGATTCACCTTTTTGTCAGAAATTACCTTACCCATGAAGACTTACTTCACATTTGTCACGCCCCGAACCTGGCCCTGAACGTAACACGACACTCGATTCCTGACTACATGTGACCAAGCGATCCAACTGGCTGGCTGAATCAACATGTGATATCATAACATACTAAATACGGAAGATAAATTAACACATGCTGATATACTGAAAGTCTGAATGATAAAAATCAAAATGCGGAAATACTAATACAATTCTGAAGCATGTTTGTAGCCAACATAGCTTAACATGAAAATCCTAAGACTCTGTCTAACTGTTACTCTAGTCTATGAAGCCTCTAATGAAGTAATGAAAACACTGACTATCTGTAAGTGCTGAAAGACTATAAAGTAATGATAATGCCCCAAAAGAACTGGGGATCACCAAATAGTTGGTACGAGAATTCTAGCGCTCGGAATCATTACATGCATTGTGAGATGCAGGCCCCGGGCAAAAGGGACGTCAGTACATTTATTGCACTAGTATGTAAAGCAAATGAAAGAAAGAATTATAAATACTGAAAATAAAACTAAGCTAATAACTGAGAATTGATAATTGATAACTAAAATGATAATTATTGAAATTGAAACTGAAATGATAACTAAACTGATATCTAGTAAACTGAAATGATAACTGAACTGAACAAAGGAAGTAAGGATATGAATACTCCCTCTTCTGAACGAAGAACTACATGTTTATCTGAATATCAAACTGCGTATCCCATATATATATATATATATATATATATATATATATATATATATATATATATATATATATATATATATATATACACACACACACAACTGCGGCCTCGGGCCCAAGTATACGTATACATAACTGCGGCCTTAGTCCCAAAGATGCATAAAGCATAAACTACGGCCTCAGGCCCAAAGATGCATAAAGCATTAACTGCAGCCTCAGGCCCAAATGCAGGTGTTCGACATTCAGGGATTTAAAATTAGGAATTGAGAATCATACTGCAATACATAATAGTGAAATACTGAATCATGCTGAGTTACATGATACTGGAATACTGGATCACACTGAGTTATATAATACTGGAATACTGAATCATACTGAGTTATATAATCCTAGAATATTGAATAGCACTAGAATGAGACATGTATTCTTGAACTGATTATGAACACCGAAACTTCAACTGTTTATGACATGCTGAGTAAGTTATACTGAGACTTAGGGACATCAAACCCAAGTCTATATTGAATAAGAACTGAGCTCATAATGTTCAGAATGAAAGTCATGAACGAGTTATGAAGCTAGAGAATAGAAGTTCTACAACTATTGAAGGAACTAGGCTTAACTATATTTCTGAGGCAATTGATACATCGTAAAAGAAACGTAGTGTATGGAGAATTATTAGCATTCCTAAACATAGAAAGTTAGCCTCACATATCTTAACTTTCTGCTCTTGAGAGTAATACAACATTCACCAACTCTTTTAACTTTACTCTATATCAATACAAGTCAAATGGATTCCATATTAGCAAAAATACTCATGTTTTGGTCCCTTAGGCATTTTGTCAAACATTTGGTGAGTATAAAGCTTCACAATCCATATTAATGGTGTTTCTACACCCAATAACCCATTCTCTTGCTCCTAGATAAATTCTAAAGTCTCAAATGATTATAATCAACATTATTCTTTATCACCCATAAGGTAAACAACACCTTTAACCAATAATCAACAATCAACAACCCAAACCTATAACCGTTCATGCTTTTCTATCAAACCCATCAACTCATATCTCATGAACTAGAGTCTATAATCATTAATTCAATGATAGAATCAATTAGAGGGTGAAGATATTACCTTTTGACGTTCAATCTTCTTGAATTCGAGTTCTAGGGCTCCTTTTCAACAATGATGTCCCAATTGAATCTAATGATATGGAGGGTTTATCCATATTAATAAGATGTTGGAAAATTGAAATTAACTTAGAATCACCATTAGAACTTACCTTGGATGGTGGATGGACCCTTAAGAAGTTAGGTTTTTGAGAGTTTTTCTTTCTAGAGCAAGTTTTTATGTTTTGGGGCTATGGGGGACGAACTTGGGCTAAAAAAATAACTTCCCAAGTTGGATACTACTTCCCAGTAGGCCTAACTACGGTCTTGATCATGGTAAATAGATGGATCACTGCCTCACAACCGCGGTCGCGGTCAAACGCGACCGAACGGGGTGGTTACGCACTATTCTGTAAAACGAACATAACATTTTGTACAGAGCTCTGTTTGGGATCCACAATATATCGTTAGAAAGATATTTCAAAGGCCTACAATCTTCATGCTTTGTATTTTCCCAAATTTCTTACAAATATTTACTAAGCCATGCTGGAAGACGGACTTTCTGCAACTTTGTCGATTTTGTCGAATCTTATGTACCTCACTTTCCATCTTGATTTTGAAACAACTATTTTCACCCATACTAATCCCAATAGGACTTCATATGTCTAAAATATTTAATTAATACCCATTTAACACATCCGCACCTAGTCCAAATGTGCAGGGTGTTACATTATCTCCCCCTTGGGATCATTCATCCTCGAATGATTATCCTGATTGTAACTTTTGCTAACCCCGGCCTTAAACGGGTCTGGTGGAAACATGAACTTTCATAAACACTTGTATACTAAACTAAATGAAAACATGACTACTGAAATTTTAAGATAGTGAACTGAATCACCACCACATTGACTGAATATTGGTTTGTCATGGATACGTGAATGCTGAACTAACATAGGTATATGAATATCGAACTGGCATGAATATTTGAGTAATCTGAGTACTAAGCTGGAATGAATGTCTAAGTATTAGACTAACATGAGTAGCTGAGTATTGAGCTTACATGAGTATCTGAGTACTAAACTGACATGAGTATTTGAGTACTGGAAACTTGAATGTTTTAACATGACACGTGAAATACTGGTTGTACCACCACTAATTATGGTGGCAACTCCAACTCATAAGCTAATTGACCGATCCTTCGCAAGAATCTATATGTCCCAATATAGCAGGGACTATGCTTCCCCTTCTTCCCAAATCTCATAACGCTTTTCATAAGCGAAACTTTCAGAAACACCCAATCAGCAACTTGAAACTCTAGGTCCCTATGTCGCACGCTCGAATAGGACTTTTGGCAGCTCTGAGTTTTCTTCAAACGCTCTTGAATCTTAACTTTCTCTATAGTCTGATAGACCAAATTTGATCCCAACAACTCCTCTTCACCCCCTTTGAACCAACCAATTGGCGATCTACACCTTCGTCCATACAAAGTCTTGCGTTGTGCCATCTTGATATTAGAGTGGTAGGTGTTATTATTAGAAATCTCAATGAGAGGTATGTGATCATCCCAATTACTTTTAGCACCAAGGACATATCCTCAACTGTTTGACCAATGCGCTCTGCCTGGCCATCTTTCTGAGGATGAAAAACTTGTGCCTAATCTTTTCTGAAATAACTTGTAAAAGTTCATTTAAACTGAGAACCACAGTCCCAAATGGCAGACAACGGAGTCCCATGCAATCAGACAATTTTCTAAATGTACAACTTGGCATAATCTCCTGATGAATCTGTAGTCTTTACTGGCAAGAAGTGTGTTGACTTGGTAAGTCGATTTACAATAATCCAATCCAATCATGCTTTTAAAACCAACAAGATAATCCTGTCATAAATTTCATATTTACCATCTCCACTCAAAATATGTGTATTCTGTGATAAAACACTAGGCTTTCTGCTGCTCGACTTTCACTTGCTGACAATTCGGACAATTGGCCACAAAGTCTGGGATGTTCTTTTTCATGTCGTTCAACCAATAGATCTCCTTGGTCATGATTCATATTTGGGGAACCTGGATGGAAAGAATACCTAGAATTATGGGCTTCTAACATGATCTTCCCTATTTAAGTCCATCTATGTCTAGAACACACAATCCATCTTGGTACCTCAAAATACCATCATCTTCCCCTTATTCAAAAGCTATCATCTTATGCTTGTGAATCCCATCTTTAAGTTGTAACTTGTAGGTATCTTCAATCTATTTCTCTTTCACTTTGGCTACTAAGGAGGAACGAGTCCTGTTCTGGACAACAACTCCGTCATCTTTGGAGTCCGAAGTCGAACTCCTATCTTGGCTGGTGAACTTTTTTCACCAGAGTTCTCTTATCTACCTCAATCATAAGTTATACTTCCCACACTTTATCTTCTTAAGCATTTCCTGAAAAAAACTTATAGAATTATTGTGAGCTAAGTCTATACTCCCAAGATTAGAGTCACGTGCAATGGCACTACCCTCATAACACATAAATATGCATGATTTTATAGCTTTTTTGTGATCACTTTATCATCAATAACTAAGCTCGGTGATCATTCTAATTACTTTGTGCTTCTTACACATGCTAGACATAATCCCTGTGGTAATTATACAATTTTCCCTCATTAGCGAATTGATTTTCCTTTTTTCATATCCCATGCTAACTATTCGAGAAATCTCCATTTGGACTTACTGATGGTTTTCACATTACCTCTTAAACCAAAGGTCTTATACTTGCGGATTCTTCCTTTTTTCTTTTTTTTTGCTGGAATCTAAATAACTTTCCTTATTTTCTGCAATTCTTGCACTCTACGTCAATGACGACTCATCTTCCAACTTACTTATGAGAAATCTCTTTTTACTAGAAAGAACTAAACTATTCACATAAAGAAAAGCTAATGTATTCACAACTATCATACACAATCTTAATAATTTAACTCTGCTCACACTGTCAATCTTGGGGAAATCACATTTCGATAATTCCTAAAGGCTATTCTTCTATAGTTTGCTCTCTAACTACTAGCTGATTGTTTTTTCCACTATCACTGTACTTCAGATTTAACTTAAACTCTTTGAGTTCTAACACATGTTTAGTATTTCAAATTCTCATCCACTCACTATAGTTAACCTGTCTAAGTGGATCAAATTGTACCTCTACTAGCTCTGCGGAAAGTGCTAATTCATTGTATCTACTCAAACATACTTACTACTCTTTTACTAACCACCTGTAGCGTCATGTGTCCATGTTCTGCTTGGAATAACTAAAGTGAAGAATAAGGTTATTTCTAACTCCCCTCACCATCCGGCCATGTTCTACGGTCGCATACTTTTTTTTTGAACTATGTACATGGATCACACTTAGAAAAAGTTTATGTGTCTTAAACGAAATTGGAATATCTAACCCCAAATTTTCTATACACTTCAAAATCATTCCCAACTATAAACATCTATAGTAAACACTTAGTCACATAATCTAAGGGGGAACTGTCTTATCTTTTATCTCACAGTAATAGCGGCTTCTTACAGTAGTTTACTAACGTGGTACTTCTAGTTCTGATTTGAATAAATATGAAAAACTTAAAATCGTTCCCTAAAATTCATTATTGGCTGCTCTTGGTTCTCATTGCATACATCATATCTTCTATTCATTTGCATGAGTTGTACAAAATCACATCTTTGGTAATAACAGACGTTTTGGACTCCTAGGTATTTTACCCTTAGGCTATTTTCTATCCAAAACTATAGGGACCAATGTTAGCGTCTGACATCTGAAATATCATCATTCAACTTGTGGCTCCATTTCCAAGAATTGAATGAAGTTGTTCTAGGAGGTAAAACACATACGAATATACTACCATGCACAAACTTATCCTTCAAAGTATACCATCATCTGATAAATCACTTCCTACGCCATTCGGTGAATCTTGGTCTTAATCTAGACCTAAAATATGCGAAGGTTTTGCTATAATCACTGGTGCTTACATTTTCTTTGAGAACCCATATGCATCACTGTATACTCACAAGTCACAAGAAATTTTGATACACTGAAAATTAGATATTTGGTAACCATATAACTAAATATTGGCGTACTGAATAACCATAAACTTGCTAACTGAAAGATTGTATAATTGGTAACTGAGGTAAATTGATGACCATAGAACATGATAACTGCTTTTGTACTTTCTGATAAGGTGATGATCTAATCTGTACAACTATCCATTGCATCCCACTTTCAACATAGCCTCAAATCTCATTTGTTACCAACCTACACTCTATAAATATACCCCAATAAATAATCATCCTCTCTAGAACCTTAGGTTTCTCCTGTGCTTCGCTTGGGCATCCAATACGTTTGGAATTCGATAGGAAGAGAAGGTTAACTATTGCTCTAAGCTTCATGTCACAATCTAGAGTAGAAATAAGTGAGACAATCCTGAATGTCTTGGTAGTTAACCATTTATATGAGTGGTCGGCACACATATATAAAGGAAACTCCACTAGACGCGGCTTCATAGACTCTTTAGGACTCTTGAACCTAGTGCTCTGATACCAAGCTTTGTCACGCTCTGAACTTGAGCTTGGACGTAACACAGCACTTGGTGCCTGACTACATGTGACCGAGCGAACCAACTGGCTGGCTGAATCAACATGTGATATCATAACATACTAAATGCGGAAGATAAACTAACACATGTTGATATACTGAAAGTCTGAATGATAAAAATCATAGTGCGAAAATACTAATACAATTCTGAAGAATATTTGTAGCCAACATAGCTTAACATGAAAAGACTGAGACTTTGTCTAACTGTTACTCTAGTCTATGAAGCCTCTAAAGAAGTATTGAATACTGACTATCTATAAATGCTGAAAGACTATAAAGTAATGATAATGCCTCGAAAGAACTGGGGATCACCAAATAGCTGGTACGAGAATCCTAGCACTCAGAATCATCAACCTATAAATCATTACCTGCATTGTGAGATGCAGGCCCGGGCAAAAAGGATGTCAGTACATTTGAATTTCACTAGTATGTAAAGCAACTGAAAGAAAGAATTATAAATACTGAAAATAAAACTAAGCTGATCACTGAGAATTGATAATTGATAACTGAAATGATAATTATTGAAATTGAAACTGAAATGGTAACTGAACTGATAGTAGATAATTGAACTGATATCTAGTAAACTGAAATGATAACTGATAACTAACTGAACAAAGGAAGTAAGGACATGAATACTCCCTCTTCTGAATGATGAACAACATGTTTATCTAAATATTAAACTGCGGCCTCAGGCCCAATATATATATATATATATATATATATATATATATATATATATATATATATATATATATATATATATATATATATATAACTCGGGCCCAAAGATGCATAAAGCATTAACTGCGGCCTCAGGCCCAAAGATGCATAAAGCATTAACTGCGGCCTCAGGCTCAAATACAGGTGTTCGACATTCAGGGATTTAAAATTAGGAATTGAGAATCATACTACAATACATAATAGTGAAATACTGAATCATGCTGAGTTACATGATACTGGAATACTGGATCACACTAAGTTACATAATACTGGAATACTGAATCATACTGAGTTACATAATAATAGAATACTGAACAACACTAGAATGAGACATGTATTCTTGAACTGATTATGAACACTGAAACTTCAACTGTTTATGACATGCTGAATAAGCTATACTGAGACTTAGGGACATCAAACCCAAGTCTATATTGAATAAGAACTGAGCTCACAATGTTCAGAATGAAAGTCATGAACGAGTTACGAAGCTAGAGAATAGAAGTTCTACAACTATTGAAGGAACTAGGCTTAACTATATTTCTGAGGCAATTGATACATCGTAAAAGAAACGTAGTGTAGGGAGAATTATTAACATTCCCAAACATAGAGAGTTAGCCTCACATACCTTAACTTCCTGCTCTTGAGAGTAATACAACATTCGCCAACTCTTTTAACTTTAATCTATATCAATACAAGTCAAAGGGATTCCATATTAGCAAAAATACTCATGTTTTAGTCTCTTAGGCATTTTGTCAAACATTTGGTGAGTATAAAGCTTCATAATCCCTATTAATGGTGTTTCTACACCCAATAATCCATTCTCTTGCTCCTATATAAATTCTAAAGTCTCAAATGATTATAATCAACATTATTCTTTATCACCCATAAGGTAAATAACACCCTTAACCAATAATCAACAATCAACAACCCAAACCTATAACCGTTTATGCTTTTCTATCAAACCCATCAACTCATATCTCATGAACTAGAGTCTATAATCATTAATTCAATGATAGAATGTCACGACCCTAAACCCGAACCCGATCGTGATGGCGCCTCTCGTGAAGACAAGGCCAGCCAATTAAACCCAATTCACTTTTTAAACATTTAAATAACATAAAAGCAGTCTAAAACATGATATAGCAATACTAAGTAGCGGATAATGTCAATAAGGTGTGGAAATACAACCCAACACAGCCCTAACTGGGGTGTCACAAGTCATGAGCGTCTATAGGCCATAATACAAATCTGCTAAATCCATAAACTAGTACAAATGTTTGAAGGGAAATAGAAAGGATAAAAGAGTAGAGACACGGGGATGCGGATGTCAACAACTACCTCATAGTCTCCGAACGCTCGCCAGAAACTGGAGGGATCAGCACTCGGTAGAGGTACCAGCTATGCCTGAATCTGCACAAAGGTCTGCAAGGAGTAAAGTAAGTACTCCAACTTAGTGAGTAACAAATGTAAATAACGACTGAAAGTAAGAAAACATGTAGGGCGCAAGGCATTTTATAATGAAACAGTAAAATCATTTAAAAGAAGTAAACCAGTGAAAATCAAGTAAAATCCTCTTTCAACAAGTAAACAAGTAATTGACATGTAATTAAGATAAAGCAAACAAATAGAAGTTCGCCCCTCGGGCACAGTATCAACTATTTCGCCCCTCGGGCAACATCTCAGAACAATATCAGCCCCTCGGGCTCAATCTCACATCACAATGGGTACCCGCACTCACTGGGGGGTGTGCAGACTTCTATAGGGGCCCCTTACGGCCCAAGCACAATAACAAGCCATCTGGTGGCATCAAAACTAGGCCCTTGGCCTCATATCAATCAAACCACCTCGTGACATATATATATCTCAGACGCTCGGCCTCAAATCAGTATCAATGTTTTCTTCACAACATAGGCCCTCGGCCTTACTCAGTCAAAAATACTCACAAGCCCCTCGAGCAATAGTAAAATAGTGTTTCTCAGCCCAAACATCATTTAAAATATCATTTAAGTCTTAAAACTGAGTAAACATGGCTGAGTATGAAACAGTGGAAAATAACATGACTGAGTTTAAGTATAAAGTCAAAATAGTGAGGAAATAGTAATGAAAATTCCCGGAGGGTTCAAATAGTTGGCACGAAGCCCAAATATGGCATTCAACCCAAATAATGATGATAACAAATAGTTTTCAGTCAAATACGCGGTAAAATCATCAATCGGGATGGACTAAGTCACAATCCCCAATAGTATATAACCCCACGCTCGTCATCAAACGTGTGTCTCACCTCAACATAGCACTACGATGTGCATCCGGGGTTTCAAACCCTCAGAACATCATTTAAAATCATTACTCACCTCGAACCGGCTAAATCTCTAGCTCGCGATGCCTTTTCCCCTCGAATCGGCCTCCACGCGCGTCGAATCTATCCAAAATCAGAACGAGGTCGTCAAAATATGCTAAGGGAACAAAGCCCAAGTGAAAACAATCAATAAAGGGGCACAAATCCCGAAATTACCAAAATCTGTCCCCCAGGCCCACATTTCGAAATTCAGAAATTTTCACATAAATAGATTCCTTATCTCCCCATGAGTTCATACATATCAAAAGTTCTCAAATCCGACCCCAATGGTCCTTCAAATCCACAATTAAAGGCCTAAGTTCTCAAGCCTTAGTTTTCCCCAATTTTAACCTTTGATGTCCATAATTTCTAGCCCTAATCCATGAAATAATAGAATAGGAACGAGTTTTAGGTCCAAATTACTTATCTCAATGAAGTTCTCTTTAAATCCCCCCACTCAAATCGCTCAAGAAGCTCCCAAACCGAAGTCAAAAATGGTGAAATAGCTCAATCTCGCGAAATAAAATAACTTATATATTCTGCCCAGGCTTTTCCGCATCTGCGGTCCAATACCCCCTTCTGCGGTACCGCATATGCGATCAAATCATCCGTTTCTGCGGAATTCACTTAGCAGGCGCAAACTGTATCTGCGATCCAATCTCCGCGCAATTGCGGTCTAACTACCGCATCTGCGGCTTCTAGCTCTTCCTCTAAAATCCGCTTCTGCAGCTCCCCTTCCGCACATGTAGCACCGTACCTGTGGTCCCAAACCGTAGGTGCGAAAACACCAGAAGCAGCAAAACTTCAGCAGCTGCAATGACATTTCAACTTCTTTGTTAACCACCCGAAATCATCCCGAGGCTCCCGGGACCTCAACCAAAAGCACAAACATAACCCAATACCTTATTCAAATTTGTTCCAATCATCAAAACGCCTCAAACAACATCAAATCTACCAAATCACATCAGATTCAAGCCTAAGTTTCTAAAATCTTCCGAAATATGCTTTCGATCAAAAACCCAACCAAACTACATTTGAATGACCTGAATTTTACACACACATCCCAAATGACACGACAGAGCTACTACAACTCCCGGAAATCCATTCCGACCCCTATATCAAAATTTTGCCTACCAGCCGGAAATCGCCAAAATATCAACTTCGCCAATTCAATCCTAAAACTACTCCAAACCTCCAAAACCCATTCCGATCACACTTCTAAGTCATAAATCACCTCCCAAAGCTAACCGAACCATCAGAACTCACATCCGAGCCCTCTAACACATAAGTCAACATCGGTTAACTTTTCCAACTTAAGCTTCCTCAAAATAGACTAAATGTCTCAAACCTTACCAAATTAATTCTGAATTCAGTCCGACCAACCCGATACCACAAAACACGGATAGCGAAGCATAAATAAGCAGAAATGGGGGAAACGGAGCGGGTCGTCACATCCTTCCCAACTTAAACAAATATTCATCCACGAACGAATTAAGAAACATACCTGAAGCCTCAAACAGGTAAGGATACTGCTTCGCATCTCCCGCTCGGCCTCCCAGGTTGCCTCCTCTACGGGACGACCTCTCCACTGCACTTTCACTGAAGTTATATCCTTTGATCTCAATTTACGAACCTGACGACCCAAAATAGCTACTAGCTCCACATCATAGGTCAAATCATCGTCCAACTGAACCGTGCTGAAATCCAGAACACGAGACGGATCCCCAATATACTTCCAGAGCATAGAAACATGAAATACCGGATGCACACTCGACAAGCTGGGTGGAAAAGCAAGCTCATAAGCTACCTCCCCAATCCTCTGAAGTACCTCAAAAGGCCCAATGAACCGATGACTCAATTTCCTTTTCTTCCCAAATCTCATAACACCCTTCATGGGTAAAACCTTCAACGGAACCTTCTCGCTAACCATGTAGGACACATCTCGAACTTTCCTATCGGCATAACTCTTTTGCCTCGATTGTATTGTACGAAGCCTCTCCTGAATTACCTTCACCTTCTCTAAGGCATCCTACACCAAGTTTGCCCCCAATAGCCTAGCCTCGCCGGGCTCGAACCAACCAACTGGAGATCTACATCGCCTCCTATACAAAGCCTCATATGGAGCCATCTAAATACTCGACTGGTAGCTATTGTTATAAGCAAACTCTGCAAGTAGTAGAAACTGATCCCATGACCCTCCGAAATCAATGACACAAGCACGCAACATGTCTTCCAATATCTGAATAGTACGCCCGGACTGCCCGTCCGTCCGAGGATGAAAAGTTGTGCTCAACTCCACCTGAGTACCCAACTCTCTCTGCACGGCCCTCCAAAACTGCGAAGTAAACTGAGTACCTCTATCTGAAATGATGAAAACTGGGACACCATGCATACGAACAATCTCTCGGATATATATCCCTGCCAACCGCTCTGAAAAATAGGTAGTACACACAAAAATGAAGTGTGCGGACTTGGTCAGCCGATCCACAATCACCCAAATAGCATAGAACTTTCTCAAAGTCGGTAGAAGTCCAACAACAAAGTCCATAGTGATCCTCTCCCACTTCCACTCGGGAATATCCATCTGTTGTAGCAAGCCACCCGGTCTCTGATGCTCATATTTCACCTGCTGATAATTGAGACACCGAGCTACAAATCCCACAATGTCTTTCTTCATTCTTCTACACCAATAATGCTGCCTCAAATCTTGATACATCTTTGCGGCACCCGGATGGATGGAATACCCCGAGCTATGGGCCTCCTCCAGGATCAACTCCCGAAGCCCATCCACATTGGGCACACAAATCCGGCCCTACATCCTCAACACCCCATCATCACCGATGGTCACATCTCTGGCATCATCATGCTGAACTATGCCCCTAAGGACAAGCAAATGCGGTCATCATACTGGCGCTCTCTGATGCGGTCATATAAGGAAGACCGATAAACCATACAAGCCAATACCCGACAGGGCTCCGAAATATCTAACCTCACGAACCGATTGGCCAAGGCCTGAATATCAACAGCAAGAGGTCTCTCCCTAACTGGAATATATGACAAACTCCCCATACTCACTGCCTTCCGGCTCAAGGCATCGGCTACCACATTGGCCTTTCTCGGATGGTACAATATAGTGATATCATAATCCTTAAACAACTCTAACCATCTCCGCTGCCTCAAATTAAGATCATTTTGCTTGAACAAATTCTGAAGACTGCGATGATCAGTGAACACCTCACAAGATATGCCATACAAGTAATGCCTCCAAATCTTCAACGCATGAACTATGGCAGCCAACTCTAAATCATGAACGTGGTAGTTTTTCTCATGGGGATTCAACTGACGAGAAGCATATGCAATAACTCTACCTTCCTAAATCAAAACACAACCAATGCCAACTCTCGAAGCATCACAATACACGGTATATGAACTTGAAACTGATGGCAAAACTAACACTGGAGTTGTGGTCAAAGCTGTCTTGAGCTTCTGAAAGCTCTCCTCACACTCGTTCGACCATACAAATAAAGCACCCTTCTGAGTCAACTTGGTCAAGGACGATGCGATAGATGAGAATTCCTAAATAAACCGGCGATAATAGCCTACCAAACCAAGAAAGCTATGAATCTATGTGGCTGAGGATGGTCTAGGCCAACTCTAAACCGCCTCTATCTTCTTCGGATCAACTTGAATACCCTCGCTAGACACCACATGCCCCAAGAAAGCCACTGAATTGAGCCAAAACTCACACTTGGAGAATTTTGCATAAAGCTTCTCCTCCCTCAATCTCTACAACACAACTCTCAAATGCTCTGCGTGCTCCTCCTAACTACGCAGATATACCAGAATATCATTAATGAAGACTATGAAAAATGAATCGAGATAAGGTCGGAACACGCTGTTCATCAAATCCATGAACGTTGCTGGGGCATTGGTCAGCCCAAAAGACATCACCAAGAACTCATAATGACCATATCGGGTCCTGAAAGCCGTCTTAAGAATATCCAAGTTCCTGATATTCAACTGGTGATAACCCGAACGGAGATCAATTTTGGAGAACACCCTCGCTCCCTAAAGCTGGTCGAATAAATCATCAATGCAAGGCAAAGGATACTTGTTCTTAATTGTTACCTTGTTCAATTGCCTATAATCAATGCACATTCTCATTGTTCCATCCTTCTTCTTCATAAATAGAACCGGCACACCCCAAGGTGACACACTAGGCCGAATGAACCCCTTATCTAGGAGTTCATGAAGTTGCTCTTTCAATTCTTTCAACTCCGCTAGTGTCATACGATACGACAGAATAGAAATGGGCTGAGTGTCCGGAACTAGGTCAATACCAAAATCAATATCTCTGTTCGGTGGCATGCCCGACAGGTCTGTATGATGTTCGGGAGAATCCCTCACAACTGGAACATAATCAATACTAGGAGTCTCAGCTCCGACATCCCTCACAAACGCTAGATATGAAAGACAACTCTTCCCAACCATACGCTAGGCTTTCAAGAATGAGATCACTCTACTAGGAACATAATCAGTCACACCTTGCCATTCGATCCGTGGCACACCCGGTATAACTAATGTAACTGTCTTAGCATGACAGTTCAAAATAGCACGACATGGAGATAACCAATCCATGCCCAAAATGACATCAAAATCCACCATGCTCAATAATAATAGATCCACTCGGGTCTCCAGACCCCCAATGGTCACCACACACGACCGGCACACACGGTCTACAACAACAATATCGCCCACCAGGGTAAATACATGAATGTGTAAAACAAGAAACTCACGGGGCATACCCAAATAACGAGCAAAGTATGATGACACATAAGAAAAGGTGGAATTGAGATCAAATAATACAGAGGCATCTCTGTGACAGACTGAAACAATACCTGTAATGACAACATCTGAAGCAATAGCATCGGGTCTGCCTAGGAGTACATAGAAACGGGCCTGACCGCCTCCTGATCGACCTTCCCCTCTAGGGCGACCCCTAGCTGACTAACCCCCACCCCTAGCTGGCTGAGCGGGTGGTGGTGAAGAAACTGGCACTAAAGCCGACGATTGACCCCTCTGCTGGGACGAACTAGCAACACGACAAGGACACTGCCTCCACATGTGACCCATCTCGCCACACTCATAACAACTCCCAGGTGCTAGAGAAGGGGATTGAAGGGAACCCCTCGCATCAGAGTGACTAACAGATGCACTCGGTATAGAAGAGCCCTGAACTGATGGAGCATGGGTCGAACTCTAAGCTGGAAGGACACTAAGTGATGACTGGCCCTGCTGAGATCCATGATAATCATGACCCGAAGATTCCCCACGATAACCTAGGAGAGCTGACTGAGCAGGCCTAAATGAACGGCCTCTACCATGCTGAAACTGGACCCTCGAAGGAGCACCACTATAGCTGCCAGATCCTCGAGGCCTCTTGGCCTCACTCTCCTCTCGCTCATAACGGCGAACCGACTCAATATCACGAGCGATATCAACAACCTCCTCGAACGTAGAACCAATCACCCTCTCCCTGGTTATGAGAATACAGAGCTGATAAGTAAGACCATCAACAAACCTCCTGATCCTCGCTCTATCTGTTGGGACCAATCAGATGGCATGACGAGCTAACTCTGAGAACCTCACCTCATACTGCGACACAGTCATCTCCCCCTGTCGCAACCACTCAAACTACCTACGTATCTCCTCTCCGCGAGACTACGACACATACTTCTCCAGAAAGAGAACGGAGAATTGCTGCCAGGTAAGGGGTGCTGCACCAACAGGCCTACGCCTCTCAAAATCCTCCCACCAAGTGAAAGCAGCTCCTGAAAACTGATAGGTGGGGAAAATGACCTCACTGGTCTCCAGAATACCCATTATACGAAGCAACCTCTGACACTTGTCCAAAAGGCCCTGGGCATCCTCGCCCTCTACGCCACTAAAGGTCAGAGGTTGCAATCTACCAAACTTCTCCAACATACGCTGCTCATCCTCTGGCATGACATGAACCACATAGTCCTGAGTAGCTACAACCGGCTGGGCTGGATGTATCCCCAACGTCTGAAGTCCCTGCACGACCTGCTCAAGTGTACGAGCGGCGGGAGTCTGATTGCCTCCCTTGGCCTGTGAAGTAGCTGCAGCTGTAGTGGCTGAAACCGCATGAGCCAGGCCAGTACAAACTGATAAGATATGTGCCAAGGCCTCCTGAAGACCCGAAATCGCGATGGGCACCGCTGTTGCCTGAGCTGGTGCTGCAGGAGCGTCCATGACTGGGACCTGATCTTAAACTGGGGCAACTGGTGGATCTACAGGTGCAGCCATCGCTGCTCTGCCTCTACCACGACCACGACCGCGTCCTCGGCCTCTGGTGGCTACAACTGGTGGTCGTCCACCCCGACCAGTAGCGCGTGTCCTCACCATCTGTGATGACATATAATAACAGAAGTTTAGTACTCGGATCAACAAGTTCGCACGACAAGAATTTCAAAAATATGAAGTTCTTCCCAAAGGTTCTACAACCTCTCAAGGATAAATACAGACGTCTCTGTGCCAATCCGCGAGACTCTACTAAACCTACTCATGACTCGCGAGACCTATGTAACCTAGGCTCTGATACCAACTTGTCACAACCCTAAACCCGAACCCAGTCGTGATGGCGCCTCTCGTGAAGACAAGGCCAGTCAATAAAACCCAATTCACTTTTTAAATAGTTAAATAACATAAAAGCAGTCTAAAACATGATATAGCAATACTAAGTAGCGAATAATGTCAATAAGGTGCGGAACCCAACATAGCCCTAACCGGGGTATCACAAGTCATGAGCGTCTATAGGCCATAATACAAGTCTGCTAAATCCATAAACTAGTACAAATGTTTGAAGGGAAATAGAAAGGACAAATAGTTGGCACAAAGCCTAAATATGGCATTCAACCTAAATAATGATGATAGCAAATAGTTTTCAGTCTAATACGCGGTAAAATCATCAACCAGGACGGACCAAGTCACAATCCCCAATAGTACACAACCCCACGCTCGTCATCAAGTGTGTGTCTCACCTCAATATAGCACTACGATGTGCAATCCAGAGTTTTAAACCCTCAGAACATCATTTACAATCATTACTCACCTCGAACCGGCTAAATCTCTAGCTCGCGACGCCTTTGCCCCTCGAATCGGCGTCCACATGCGTTGAATCTATCCAAAATCAGAACGAGGTCGGCAAAATATGCTAAGGGAACAAAGCCCAAGCGAAAACAATCAATAAAGGGGCACAAATCCCGAAATTACCAAAATCCGACCCCCGGGCCCACATCTCGAAATTCAGAAATTTTTACATCAATTCTTTATCTCCGCACGAGTTCATACATATCAATAGTTCTCAAATCCGACCCCAAATGGTCCTTCAAATCCACAATTAAAGGCCTAAGGTCTCAAGCCCTAGTTTTCCCCAATTTTAACCTTTGATTTTCATAATTTCTAGCCCTAATCTATGAAATAATAGCATAGGAACGAGTTTTAAGTCCAAATTCATTACCTTAATGAAGTTCTCTGGAAATCCCCCTCTCAAATAGCCCAAAAAACTCCCAAGCCGAAGTCAAAAATGGTGAAATAGCTCAATCACGCGAAATGAAATAACTTATATGTTCTGTCCAGGCTTTTCTGTATCTGCAGTCCAAAACCCGCTTTTGCGGTACCGCATATGCGATCAAATCCTCCGCTTCTGCGGAATTCACTTACCAGCCGCAAACCGCATATGCAATCCAATCTCCGCACCTGCGACCCCGCAGGTGCGGTCCAACTACCGCATCTGCGGCTCCTGGCTCTTCCTCTCAAATCCGCTTCTGCGGCTCCCCTTCCACACGTGCGACACCGCACCTGCGGTCCCCAAACCGTAGGTGCGAAAACACCAGAAGCAGCAAAACTTCAGCAGCTGCAATGACATCTCAACTTCTCTGTTAACCACTCGTAATCATCCCGAGGCCCCCGAGACCTCAACCAAAAGCACAAACATAACCCAATACCTTATTCAAACTTGTTCCAATCATCAAAATGCCTCAAACAACATCAAATCTACCAAATCACATAGGATTCAAGCCTAAGTTTCTAAAATCTTCCGAAATACGCTTTCGATCAAAAACCCAACCAAACCACGTCCGAATGACCTGAAATTTTGCACACACATCCCAAATGACACGGCGGAGCTATTGCAACTCCCGAAATTCCATTCCGACCCCTATATCAAAATCTCTCCTACCAACCGGAAATCGCCAAAATATCAACTTCGCCAATTCAAGCCTAAAACTACTCCAAACCTCCAAAACCCATTCTGATCACACTCCTAAGTTATAAATCACCTACGAAGCTAACCGAACCATCGTAACTCACACTCGAGCCCTCTAACACATAAGTCAACATCCGGTTGACTTTTTCAACTTAAGCTTCCTCAAAAGAGACTAAGTGTCTCAAACCTTACCAAATTCATTTCGGGTTCGGTCTGACCAAACCGATACCACAAAACACGGATAACGAAGTATAAAAAAGCAGAAATGGGGGAAACGAAGTGGTAACTCATGAGATGGCTGACCGGGTCGTCACATATAATCAATTAGAGGGTGAAGATATTACCTTTTTGACGTTCAATCTTCTTGAATTCGAGTTCTAGTGTTCCTTCTCTCAACAATGATGTCTCAATCAAATATCTAATGATATGGAGGGTTTATCCATATTAATAAGATGTTGAAAAATTGAAATTAACTTAAAATCACCATTAGAACTTACCTTGAATAGTGGAGGGACCCTTAAGGAGTTAGGTTTTTGAAAGCTTTCCTTTCTAGAGCAAGTTTTTATGTTTTGGGGCTGTGGGGGACGAAATTGGGCTAAAAAATGACTTCTCAAGTCGGCCACTGCGTCCCAGTAGGCCTGACTGCGGTCCCAACCACGGTAAATAGCTGGAGCACTGCCTCGCAACTGCGATCGCGGTCAGACGTGGCCAAACGCAGTGGTTATGCACTATTCTGTAAAAGGGGCATAACGTTTTGCACAGAGCTCTGTTTGGGCTCCACAATATATCGTTAGAAAGCTATTTCAAAGGCCTACAACTTTCTTGATTTGTATTTTCCCAAATTTCTAACACATTTTCACTAAGCCATGCTGGAAGACGGACCTTCTACAACTTAGTCGATTTTATCAAATCTTATGTACCTCACTTTCCATCTTGATTTTGAAACAATTATTTTCACCCATACACATCCCGATAGGATTTCATATGTCTAAAATATCTAATTAATACCCATTTAACACATCCACACCTAGTCCAAATGTGCAGGGTGTTACAACATTCTTTCATGCTTGCCTGAATATCTGGAAACTCTATTGCCACAACCTCCTTTTCTTCCTCCGCTAAAATAAATTTATGAAGGCGTTGTGTAATTTCTTCCGCCATATTTGCACTATAAAATTCCTGATACTGATGATGATATGAACTTTGTAATTTTGCTTCCTTTTTTGTCGTATCTACCAGGCAATCTTTGCTCTCTGTTTTTCTTTATTTTCTGTAAACAACTACCAGTTCTTATCAAACCAATCCCAATTAGCAAATCCCCATGACTTAGAACTAACTCAAAACAAAGTAGACAAACAAAACCCAGATGCCAAAATCAATAGTGGAAGTCGCAAATTTTAAGCAAATGAGTTTGCTTAAAAGGAAAGCTGATGGAGATAAGTACCGAACCGAAAATAAGAAGGGGACCGGTCGGCGGCTCGAAAATCTGGAAAGAGAAAGAGAGAGGAAATTTAATGAGAGAACGGAAGTGTGCCAAAATTGAGGAATAGAGAGGATAAAAGTAGCAATTTTGATAAATTTGTTTGTTGAAATCTTTTTGAGAGTATGATTAAGAGGTGAAATTGAAGTTATTTTTTGTAGATTTGGTAAGTTAGGTCAAGGAATAAAACCCCACAAGGGGGAAAAAGCTTTCAGTTGTAGAGAGAAAAAACCCTCACGGAGAAGGGAAAGTGAGTCTACTTCAATTCAACACAAAAATTGTTCAATATATCGAATAGTTACAGGCCCTATATATAGTAGGACAGATGAGTAATAATCCATTTATAAAAAATAATAGTATAAGGAATGTTTAAATAATTTCTAATACTTAAATGCAGTGTTTTAAAGGGCATTCTTGGGATGAGCTTTGGGGCGATGCGCAGGGGCGTACGCAGGACTTTTTGTAAGTGGTGTCGAAATTTAGAGTGGTGAACAAATTACTACAACAAATATGGGAGATAAGAAATAGAGAAGAGCAATATCATGAAACCTTGTCACTTAGAAATTACAACTTATGGAGGACGAGAACTTTTTCGTAGTTACTGTTTAAAATTCATTTATCTTATTCTAAAATAATTACTTTTTAGAAGTTAAATACTATTTCATTATCACTTATGGTGTCACGGAAGAGGACACAGTTCTATTTTTTAAACAAAAGAGGCTTAAAAGAAAAAAATGCATATAAAGTATTCGAACCGCAGACATCGACGTTGCAAGTGAGGCGCTTGACCATCAGACCAGGCACTATCTTTTGTTCAGTAGTGTCATATGATTTACATCTATACCTTTTGCACAATGTTTATATGTGTAATAACTAAAGTTTTCCGGCGAAGCGGTGTCGGATGACACCGCTTGGACTAGGGTGCATCCGCCCCTGGCGAGGCGCACCAAAAATGTCCTGAGGTGATGGTGGGGGTGAAAGTTTCAAGGGGCCTACGCCAGCAATTCGGAGCGTACGCCCGGGCGCTTGAGGCGCGTTTATGCGGTGAGGCATAAGCCCAAGAGATTTTTTCAAATTAAAATAAATTTTGTTGAATAAGTCCTTAATATAATATCCAAATTCTCAAAAGTCAACTTGTAATTACTAAAAAAAATTTAAAAGTAGCTGAAATATCAAATTTAAAAGTTAAGACTTTTTTTTATTGCTAAAAGCTCTAATTTATGATTTTTTTCAATTCTTTATCTTGTTCGTTAGTCTTTTACTATCTCTCAAAAGCAATGAACAGTCAACTTCTTTTTTGCAAATACAAAAAAAAATTCATTCTCCTCCATACCAGCAAGTTCAAAGTAAATTGCAGGTTAGTCATCTTTTTTGTTCTTTCTTGTAGAAAACTTTATTCTTTTCAACTCAAGTTACTTGTGCTTGTAAGTAGCATATAATGGATTATTTTGAGTAGTTTTTAAAATAGCATATATATATATATATATATATATATATATATATATATATATATATATATATATATATATATATATATTTTAAATGTTTATAAATATTTACAGTAATTATATTATTTTATAAAATATTAAAAATTAAATACCCAACTGTCAGTAACTACCAAGCATGTGTAAAATATCTCGACTTACGTCCATGCCTTTTAAAATACTGCTTAAAAGCAGATTATCCTAAGGCTAAATAATTATGCGGTCATCTAAAGAGTTGCGAAACCCATGATTCACAAGTTTTATGCGCAGTCAACTAATCGCGATGACAACTAATTTCTTACTAATTATATCATGTAAATATGTAATAAATGAAAGAAAAAGGTCATGTAATAGAACTCTTATTTTAAACGGCAAGAGCACAAATGCTCAATCTTTTTCAAAATATTCATTATTTGTTTTACGCGCACAAACAATCCTGTCAAGAGACCCTTTGTAACGCTTACATTTCTATTTCGGTATAGTATTTAAGGGTGTGATCTAGTAATTAATGAAATTGATATACATAATTTTGTTTGAAACATTGGTAAAAAAAATGTTTTTTAATCTGCCTAAGTTTTGATAGACATAATTAACAAAATTTATGTTGGTAAGAGTAGTAGTTACTAGATAGAATAGTTGAGGCGTTAGCAAATTGAGTTGTACACCAACAACTTAGTATAATCTCACAAGTGAGGTATGTAGAAAATAAATAGTATGTAGACTTTACTCCTATAGTAAATGTAGATAAGTTGTTTTTCAATAACCTTTCGGCACGAGGGAAAAATAAAAATAGAGCAGTAACAACAAACAGAGAATGAGATAAAAAAGAACAAAGCCAAAAGAACAACATCAAGGATAAAAATGTCAATAAATTGAGCCGTACACTACCTTTTCAAAAATGAGTTATTTTGAGAACGAAACTTTCTTAATGCTGTCTTTCCAAGCCCCTAGTATTCAGATGCTGTATTGTACGTTGTGCCATTTTCCACAATCATAAATTTCTGTTAAAGGAACTACATTTTCCACTTTATATTATATGGACAACCCTATATATTGTGTTAGTTATAGCATCCAATGTATGATTTGGACAGCAAATTTATCACTTTACTCCTTCAATATCACATTAATTACACTGCGCAAGATTTCTAAGAGTTCTGCTACTCCATCTTCTTTTGGTTGGCAATTTTAAGTTACAATAAACTTGAACATGTTAATGACCGTAGATCTTAAATACTACAATAAGGAAAGTCCTATTCTCAAATGACGATAAATGGTGTTGCTTTAATTTACCTATTGAATAGTCATGATATCTTAAATTACTGTAACAAATCAAATTATACCTATTTGAGAAAGAAAGGAATGAAAAAGAAAGAAGAACAAACAAGAAAAAGAAAATCAAGAAGATGACACAACCAAAAGCGGTGCATAATATCAAATGGCCAGTAATGATGTTTCCTTTCTGCTCATCCAAAAATCTTCTAAATAGCATTTTCTTTTTTCTTTTTAGCTTGCGGTTTTGTGACTTTTATTGTTTATTTTGGTTGGAGGATAGCATTGGGTCTGAAAGGTGGGGTGGGGGTTTGGGGGGGGGGTAAAACTTAATTCTCAAGAATTTCTAGTTACTATATGACATATTTGACCATTATTTTGGAGAGTCCGGAACCAAAATGTTATCTTTTTGACAAAAATGATATTAATAAGTGTAAAAAAAAGTTATCATTCTATATATAGCACGGTTTTAAATCGCACTATACTTTAACGGTGTTTTAGTCGTTAAAGTATAGTGTGGTTTGCAAGAAATCACCACGTTATACATGAAACCATTGGGCGACCCGATGGTTGAAAGGTAGTTATGAAGATGGTTTTGTCCTTGAGGTACAAGGTTCAAATCCCTACACCAACATTCTTGTATTTTCCTATTTCTTTTTCATTTTTTCATTATTTGGTTTAAGTGTTTAGATATAAATACTTTAATAGAGAAGCTTTTTATTATTTCTTTAAAAAATCAACCAATACTTTTAATAGTTGTTATTTTCTGTTATACGTAAAACAAAATTATTTTTTCCTTTTATTTTCAAATTAGAATTATAAGTTTCATTTTATAGTTAAAATTTCCATAAGAGAATAATATACATATAGCTTAATCTATTGGTTGAATTATTTTATTTTTTGATGTCTTTCTTTCTAAATTAGTTAGCAAATATATATTATTCAATAGATAAGAAAAGAATACAATCCAAAAAATAGAAAAACATCTGGACATCTATATTATATTAAAAGGAGAATAGTGAAGCATGTGGTTAAGTCAAGTGGCGAGCTAAAAAAATTTGTAATTTTTTATTTTGAATAGTCTAAAATATTTTGAATAATCAAATAAATTTTTTATCTTGCCACTTGACTTGACTAATCAAATAGTCTAATTTTATCTTGCCCTATAATTACGGTATTGCTAATGTTTAAAGGCCTACTAAATGATAATTACAAATAAGTATGATTAACTCTAGATTCAAAATTAAGAATTTTAATATATCAATATGATAAAAATCAAGAATATTGCTTGGCATATAAGTTCGCGCTTATTCCATTTCAAGTCTCTAGCATATCCTAAGTGATCTCATTAGCAAGATAATATAGAGATTTTCATAAATAAAGCATGATGTGGGTCCTAAGCTACCCGGACAATCAACATAGTAGTAGCTACGCACGAACTCTCGTCACCTAGTGCGTACGTAGCCCCCGCATTTAGAAATAATTACTCAATTATTATTCCTATGGGGACAATTCCCTCTTACAAGGTTAGAAAGGAGACTCACCTCACTCCAAAGCGCACTTCCAAATATCAAGAATAAGTCCAAACTCTCAATTCGGAGCCGAACGATCCCAAACTAGTTAAATAAAGTAAGAACTAATTAATATAAGCTCACAAGATCAAATTCTAGTTATTTAAGCAATTTTCCAACCATTTACATGAGTTTCCTAAATTCTGACCCCGGACCCACGTGCCCGGATTCCGAGATTTTTCGAAGAAAGTTGTTCTCTGCAACCTAAGGATCAATAATATATGATTTCTAGTTCATTTCATAACAAATTTCGTGGTTAAATCTTAATTTTATTAAAACCCTAGATCTAGCTCTAACCCTCTGATTTTACCTAGTTTTTAGTGTTTAATCTACCCAATATACATGTATTTAAACTAAGGATGAGTGGAAATAACTTACCTTGCAATGCTAAGTGGAAACCTTCTCTCAAGAGCTCCTAAATCGCCCAAAGGGTGAATGATAATGTGATAAAAATGGTCTTGAGCTCGAATTAAATGAGCCTCACTGCCAAGCGATTTTCGCATCTGCGGTCAGGGGACCGCATCTGTAGTCCCGCACCTGCGGATGAAGAGCCGCATCTGCGGAACTGGGCAAAAGTGGCTGGGACCGCTTCTGCGGCTTGGGAGCCGCATCTGCAGTTTCTCCTGGCCTAGCCACTGAGCCGCTTCTGCGAAGAGTGGACCGCACCTGCAGTCCCGCATCTGCGGTCCTAGAACCGCAGATGCAGTTATGACAGAAGCAGCAAACTCAGCACTTTTCCAAATTTCCTACTTCACTCGAGCCTCGTCCGTTTGACGCTCGGGGCTCTCGAGCCCCGCTCGAACCTACCGACAAGTCCGAAATCATGAGACGGACCTACTCGAATCCTCAGAACACCCGAAACAATGCTAAATCTAAGAATCAACCCTTAAAACCAAATGAATCAAATTAAAGAACTTCAAGTTCTTAATTCTCCTCTAACGGGTCAAAACGCCCTTAAACTACTCGGGTTGACACCAAATTTTACGGGCAAGTCTTAAATGATATGTCGGACCTGTACCAAGCTTCGGAACCAAAATACGAGCCCGGTACCTAAGAAATCAATGATTATTTAGTTTCTTTAATTCCTTAAAACTTCAATTTAACAATTTCTAATAAAAATTCATTACTCGGGCTAGGGACCTCGGAATTCGATTCCGGGCATACGCCCAGGTCCCATATTTTCCCACGGACCCTCTGGGACTGTCAAAACACGAATCCGGGTCCGTTTTTCCAAAAAGTTGACCCAAGTCATACTTGGTCTTTTAAGAGAATCTTAAAGAAACAAATGGACATATTTCACTCAAAACTCTTCCAACTCCCGAACCAACCATCCCCGCAAGTTGTAGATCAGTTAAAGCAAGCATGGAAAGTTTTATTTAAGAGAACGGGGTTCTAAAAGGCAAAACGACCAGTCGGGTTGTTATATTCTCCACCTCTTAAACAAACGTTCATCCTCGAACGGACATAGAAAAGTACCTAAACTGCTGAATAAATGGGGATATCTGCTCCGCATGTCCTCCTAGGACTCCGAGGTCGCCTCCTCAACCGGTTGGCCCCTCCACTGGACCCTCACTGCAGAAATCCTCTTGGACCTCAACTGGCGATCATGTCTATCAATAATGGCAACTGGCTCCTCCTCATAACCCAAACTCTCATCCAACTGAATAGTACTGAAGTCCAACACATGTGATAGGTCGGCGTGATACTTCTGAAGCATCGATACATGAAAAACTAGATGAACTCCCGATAAGCTGGGGGATAAGGCAAGCTCATAGGCAACCTCCCTAACTCACTTCAACACCTCAAAGGGACCAATAAACCTTGGGCTCAACTTGCCCTTATTCCCGAACCTCATGATGCCCTTCATTGGCGAGACTTTCAAGAGGACCTTCTCGCCAACCATAAATGATACATTTATCTGCGACGTGGTATCATCGTCCTCGATTGACTGTGTTAAGTTACCCGGTGTTATGATCTTCTACAATTCGCTTTTGGGGCAGGATATTGTGAGATAATATTGGAGAAAAAGCTGTCAGAGATCGCCGGGTGCGGTAGTTCAGGATTATATGGGTATTTCTAATGTTGACGGCTCGAGAAGGAGGATCTTCGGAAAGGGTTGAAGTTAGTAGCAATCTATCGGTTAAGTTCTACAGAGATAGATATTGATCTAAGGCAACAACTGGGCAACAAAGGATGAGGAAGGACATGTGGGAAGTATCAGGAGGTGGTTAAATTTCTAGAAGGCCAGGTGTAAGAAGCAAAAGTCAAGTAGTTGCTTAAAAGAGCGAGTTCGACCAAAGTGGGAGAGTTGAAGAGTAGCATATGGGTTCAGTGGCAAGATAACTCACACCTTGAGAAAAAGTTTAGAGTGGTTTGGGAATTTTAGCGGACGGTGATTGGGTCCACAGGCTTAATTTGAAATATTGGCTATTATACGGCGGGAGATTGGATACAACAGAAAGGGAGTTGCTTGATACAAAAAAGGATGTCATATAACTTTGAATTGAAAGATATTGTCGCACATTTAGTTGATGTCCATAAGAAGTGAACAAATGAGTACAGTGGGTGAATGAGTACGGACTCAGGATGGGTTATTGAAGTCGTAGTGATTGTACCCCGTGCAGCGACGTTGAAAGATGTCGGCGTATAATTTTCACAGGTGGGTTATCTCTTGTGAGCAGGTCAGCGGTCGCGTGATTGGCGAAACTTCTGCGAAGGATTTTATTGACTATCCAGTAAGAAGTCGAATATGTGAATGCTGCTAGAAATTCAGAGTGTTCATGAAATGCTAACAAAAGGATTTCGAGGAATTCGGCGGGTAGGTTGTGTAAGATCATGTCAACAACGAAGAAAGAAAATTGGTGGGTTCCAGAGTTGACACAATTGTAAACCTAAAGTTTATCAATATTGATAATTTATTCAGTTGACACGATTGATTTATCCATATTAATTTAAGTATGATGTGCAAAAAAAAAAGAGAATTCACATGGTTAAATATTAAAGAACTACAAAGTTCTTCACGAATTCTCTTATGCTGTTTGTTCTCATTAATTAGTAGACCAACTAAAATTGAGATTGAATCCCATGAATACTGAAAATATCAAAGGTGAATATGGGCCTATTCACCTGCCATGTATACCATATAATCCCAACTAAGATGGTGTTTGCGAGGTAAGTTGCTCAATACTTTAGTTTAGAGCATAATTTTTAGATTTTATATTCAAGATAGTTTATTTTGATAAGTTGGTTTACATCACAGTTAATTTAGGAAAATAATTTATTGAGTGCCTCCGCTTAATAGCTAAATTATTGCTTATGAGAATAAATTATCAATAGCAGTTGACATACATTATATACGAAAGTATATTATATTTTCCCATCATAACTGGTTCAGGGTCATGACTAAATACTTCCATCTTATTATTATTATTGATGTGCGTTGTATATTTTAATTAACATAATAACGCACAAGGATGGATTTTCAAAGTTGAGGAAGCAAGTTAGTTTTTCTAACATGAGGGGGAAACATGATAAACAGTTGATAAAAAGTTACATGGAATGGATTATTATTTATACATCTAGATCCTCGAATAAGATAATAAGAACTTGAAGTTCATAAAAAGATAATTCATCTGCAATATATTGCAAAGCATGCCAGACGCATTTGCTGACCCAAAAAAAGTAACTATATTCTCACTGCAAATGCTCCTATTATAATAAGTTCTAGAAGGACAAAGTCTGTGGTACGCTTAAAGCGTATAGACAAATCTGTTTCAAATAAAATTCTTGATAAAGAAGAAGAGCAAATGATCATAATAAGGAGGCAAGTGATCTAGAAGATCACATAATATAATACTTCATAAAATCTCAAGAGAGATTCAGATACCTGAAAATATGAATGAAGAGATCTCCATGTCATGTCTTTATGAAAATGTTGGAACCGATATAAAATGTTTGTCGATGACATCTATGATAGCGCTAAGTATAGATGAAGATCTTAAGTTTGTCGAATACAGACACAAAAATATTGGCCAAATAGAATAGATGCAGTTCGAGTAGAATTGGTTTCATATGAAAGACAAGTATTTAGACCTACAGTTCAAACACTTGAAAGTATAAAGTCAATGATATGTGCAATCAGTTTTCGATATCTTATTTATCTAGCATGATATGAAAACTTGATATGCATATAATTAAAGTCTATTATATGACTTATATGACAATCCTTGATGGATTTAAATCGCTTAAAGTATATACAATTTTTGGTCATGAAGTACCACATTCTAAGTGCTATTTGTGCACATATGTATCTTGCTATAACTATAAACAACGAGAATACCTCTACGGAGATATTGAAAAGGTTATTCCACGACATTATATGAAGAGATTACATATATACAAGAATGGTGATTTCAAGGTGCAACATATTCATTCAAGTGATAATACGGCTGATTTGTTCACCAATCTCTACCGATGTCAACCTTCAAAAAGCTAGTGTACAAGATTGGGATGCGTAGGCTCAAAGATGTGAATTGATGCTCTCAGAGGGGGAGTTAATACGCGTTGTACTCTTTTTTCCTTACAAGGTTTTGTCCCACTGGATTTTCCTTGCAAGGATTTTAACGAGGCAACCAAAAGGCGTATTATTAGATATATGTACTCTTTTTCTTTCTCTAGAATTTTTTCCCACTAGGTTTTATTTTAGTTAAGGTTTTAACGAGGTACATTATCTGTTGAATAGACATTTAAGGGGGAGTGTTATAAATAGAATTCCATTTAAGGTGAATGTCTATATTTTAGAGAGATCTTAGGATTTGTTACTTGGTAGCTAAGTCACTTTTTCCCTATAAATAGAAGGGTTCTATTCCATTGTAATTGATCCCAAATCAATAAGAATTCTCTCTCTATACTTTTCTCTGTAATACTTTTTTTTATTGTTTTATAACACTTATACAGTTGTTGCAAGTTGTGGTTGTTTGAGGTCTTCATCTTATATTCTGCTTCTTTCATTTTTTACAATAGGCAGAATGACCTAAATGACACCTGTACTTATGCCACTTTGTCATGCCGGTCCCTCTGCTTCATTTGTTTTCATCCAGACATTTCTACTTGATCAAAACTTATATATTAAACCACTTTGGCCGTTGACCAAACGTATGTGCATTTATTTTGCTGAGCCAGATGAAATGTGTGGTCACGCGCTTTTAAAAGCGGGTGAATACACTGGGTTTGATTAAAAAAATACTAAAATCAAAAGAAACAATAATTATCTCTATACAAACCAAAGTGAAAATTTTCTCATTCCCCAAATCTGCACAAAGAACAAATATATGAACTATTGTCAAAGTAATACAGAAACAACAGAATTAGAAGGAAGAGCAAGTATTCAAGCGAAATTAAATTCCGGCCAAATTTTTTACTAAGATCTGATAGTTTGCCTAAGTTTATTTGGGGTTTAATAACATAAAAGGAAGAGCGGAAGTCGCCGACAAATGTTGTGGTGGAATGAAGGTCCCGGAAAAGTTATATTTTCGGCCAGATCTAATTTATTCGGCTCCAGACCTGTAAAAAACTAACAAACAGTTAGAGAAAATAAAATAGGGGGGAAGGGACGATGAAGAAGAGAAACGACAGAGATGAGGAGTGAAGCAACAGTCACCGGATTCTAAGGTGGGGGTGAGTTTATCTGCGTTCGAGCTCCCAAAAAGAGTTTTATGCTTGGGAAAAATCATGATATGATTTTGTGCATTTCGTAATGGGTTTTATAGGAATTGTAGGAAGAAAAGAGAGAGTATGATTGCTCATCGTGGGAGAAGCCATGAAAGGTGCTGGGTTAATCTTGAAAGATGAAGAACATATGAAGAATTGGTTTTTTGGGGGGGGGGGGGGGGACCTGGAGCCTAAGTGGTTTAATTTTCTTGACGTGGTGTTCTACGTGTAGGAGATTGTATTACACGCACTGATAATCTCCTGTCATAAGTGTTTAGTATACACGGTTTGAATGAGTATAAATATTTAATTGGCAAATTATTAAATTTGAGGACTGACATAACAAAGTGACACAAGTATAAGTGCCATTTAGGCCATTCTGCCTGTACGATAAATACTTTAGTGATTTACTGCTGTTGAGTATTAGCATGAAAAAGAAGAATAGATCTTAGAGCCAAATATGAGCTATGGGTTTAATAATTGTTTTTTTTTGTTGTTTCCCATTGTCTTTCTTTCTTTAAAATAAATCTAATCTTACTTTTAATTTTTAGTTGATATTCTCGATTGAACGAAAAATACTCTACAAAAACAATAGAACAAAAAATTGTGTAAGGATGAAGAGGAAAAAAATAGAAGTTATGCCAGGAGCTGCTGGCAGGGGCAAAGCTAGCTTTTAAGCTATTGGGTCTGTGAAATTAAATTATTTTTGTCTAAATTTTATATTTATTTTTAAAAATTCATATTATATATAAGTTATTAATTTAGAACCTAATAACTCAAAAAAATTAAAATTTTAAACTCACAAATTTTAAGTTCTAGCGCAATCCATAGCTGTTCGCGAGTCTATATTTGCATAAACTTAAAAAAAAGGGGGGACAAAAGTTAAACATCAATAACATTTATGAACTTCAAAGGACAAGTTATATATTGGCCATCGGTTAAAAATAATTATATTTGCTAGCTAAATATATATATAAAAATATTAATTATGTATAAAATATGTATATGATATATTAATATATAAAAAATATATATTTTATGGGCCGTTATTTGTGGGAGTAAGTATACTGTATAGTTTTTCCAACTTCAATCCTGACCGTCCAAATGAGAAAGAAGATGATGGACTGGATTGGGCCGCACTTAAAAATTTGGACTGTGACATCAGACTGTTGCCACCGCTTCACTGATCTTGACCCAAATCGGCCGACAAATTCATATCCTTGAAACCTTAAATTTTGCCCACAGTTTTTAAATAAATCAATACTACTCCTACTTCAATAAAATGATAAATCCATTATTTAAGGAAAATAAAGTAAAATATATTCTTACTACTAGTATACTAGTATAAATAGACAGAGTCACAGAGATACTTCCATAAAATAGACTTTGACACTTGAGCTTTCAATTTTAATAATATATTCTTCATTCTTCCTTCTTCATTCTTCATTCCCTTTCTCTCTTTCTTACTATTATTTCACACTTCTATGCACTTCTGTCCCTGTTATTCCCTAGAATCTCTCTCTCTGTCTCGTGCACAAAAAATCACACACACACACACACACACACTATTGGATTCCTTGCTTTAGCTTCAAATTTCTGCTAATTAATCTTTTGCTTTCTTTTTTCTCCACCTCAATTTCGGTTTCGTCTTCTTCCCTCAGTTTCCTAATCTTTTTTGGTCTCAAGAAACCCTAATTCTTCTTAAATTCACGGATTTTCAAATACCATATTGTAATTCAGCTTAAAGGTGTTGGATTTAGGCTGTTTCTGGAGTTGGAATTTTGGGAAAATCTGGGAATTTTATAAATTTCTTTAAAAATTGATCCTTTTTTGTGTTAAATTTAAAACCTTAATTTTCAAATTTGGTATCTGTCATCAGAATTTGGCTTTGTTTGGTGTTAGAAAGGGTTTGCTGGATTTCTGGTTTTAAGTTAAGGGATTTTGTACTTATTTTAATATATAGTGAAGTTTGTGAAGGATAAGAAAATGGATAAATACGAGCTTGTGAAAGATATAGGGTCAGGGAATTTTGGTGTGGCAAGGCTGATGAGGCACAAGGAAACCAAAGAACTTGTGGCAATGAAATACATTGAGAGAGGACATAAGGTTTGTATTATTACTGTCTTTTATCATCAAATCAATTAGTTTTTCCCCCTAATTATCAGTTAAACATGTAATTAGCACTATCATCCAAGGTTCTTAATATTGAGATGTCACATTTTGTTATAGATTGATGAGAATGTAGCAAGGGAGATCATTAATCATAGATCGCTTCGGCATCCAAACATAATTCGATTCAAGGAGGCAAGTTTGTGTGCTTATATTTTAGTATTTTGCAATGCTTTATTGATAATATTGGTTTGTTTTGAAAATGGCAAGAAAATCTAAGGAATAGCTGGCCTAATTGTTTTGCATTTGTTTTGTGAGATACAGGTGTTAGTGACTCCCACTCATCTTGCCATTGTTATGGAATATGCAGCTGGTGGAGAACTGTTTGAGCGCATTTGCAATGCAGGAAGGTTTAGTGAAGATGAGGTATATTTTAAAATTTTAACTGTGTCAATAATCAGTCTCACACAGACTACCATATAGAAGGATTCTGAAGGATAAAGAAATGGTAATGAAGTCTATGATTTTAAAAGGTCACATTTCTGTGATTTTAAGAGACTTGGTTCACTATCTTCAGTGCCTGTCTCATTTGGTTTCTTGCTGCTGTCACTTCAGGCTAGGTACTTTTTCCAGCAGCTTATTTCAGGAGTTCACTACTGTCACAACATGGTAAGAAACTTACAAGAATTTACAAAAGAAAAAAAAAAACTTTCTTTATGTGTGAACATATGAACAGAAATTTAGATACATCTTAGGCCTGGACTTATTTGTATAAGTTTTATTGCAAATGCCATCTTTTTAGTTTAAAGGAGCTTAATCTTCTTCAAACTTCCATTGCCTCTGCAGCAAATATGCCATAGAGATTTGAAGCTGGAGAATACGCTTCTTGATGGAAGTCCAGCTCCACGCTTGAAGATATGTGATTTTGGATACTCAAAGGTTGATGATGTTCTGGTGATTTATATATATAGACTTATTATCCCCCTAGGAAAGGCTCATAGTTTTTGTTATGCAATCGCAGTCGTCCCTGTTGCATTCGAGGCCAAAATCAACTGTTGGGACTCCAGCTTATATTGCTCCTGAGGTCCTATCAAGAAGAGAATATGATGGCAAGGTATCTGTGTAATTACTTATGTGATCTTTTACATTTGGTGGAGGGGCATTATGCAAATGATTTTTGTCTGGCATCCATCTGCATGGAGCTGCATTTGCATCCTTATGGAGCAATCTGGAATATATGGGCTTTATTTCTTTTCCTCTTATGAGTAGTTAAGAAACCACTATAACTAGTTGTTCTACGACTTGTTGAATTTACAGGTGATGCTCCCACAGTTGCATAAATTACATCTTATTTACACCCTCCCACATTCTTTCCCTAAAGAGTGAAGCTCTTTTTACTAATTTTATTCTTAGGCCTTGAAGTTCTGTTTGTGATTATTTCAGCTGGCTGATGTTTGGTCATGCGGGGTGACACTTTATGTGATGCTGGTTGGGGCATATCCTTTTGAAGATCAGGAGGATCCGAAGAATTTTAGGAAAACTATTCAAGTGAGTTCGAAGGCTTCACATATCCAAAGAACTTCACGTGATGTTTTGCCCTTTTAATTTGGCTTTGATGTTTCTCTTTCCAGCGAATAATGGCGGTACAGTACAAGATTCCCGACTATGTTCACATATCACAAGATTGTAGGCACCTTCTCTCTCGGATATTTGTTGCTAATCCAGCAAGGGTATGCTCTCTTCTGTCCTTGTTGGGTGTGTTCTATTGGAAGTTTACTTGAATTCTTAATGAGCTAACAGTCTGATACAAATGTTACCTATTTAATGCATCATTTGTTTTCACCCAATGTGGATCTATACACTTGGCTTTTTGCTCCCTATTCATATTATTTCTGCCATGCCCATTCGATAGATTATATTCCAATTAGGTGACCAATGTTACAATTTATAAGATGAAATTACATATCTTGAATTGTCCATTTATCAAATAAGATTTCCTGAATCGCCTTACCTGAACCAAATCGCTGAACTTCAACATGGAGAATCACTTCAACCTTCCAAGACTTTTTTTGCTGGATCTAAGCTTCATCCCTAGTCTCAGTACCCCTCCACTATGATTGAGTTAATGTCCTAAAGTACCATAATTTAAGCATTGTTGTTTAGCCTGTTAGATCCTCTTTGTTCTTACCTACCTGCCTTATTCTTGTACGTTCTGTTTTCCCTTGTCCACCTAGAAATCAAATGGAAGCTTGGGGGTAGTTTTTATTCCCTTTTTTTGGGATAGATTCTTTTTTCTTAATCCAGATACTTCTACAGTACCAAGTACTACTTGTAAGTATCTTGGCTTCTCTTTCAAAAGGGGAGAGCATCAGAATAGTCAGAGGGGAAATACTGTGACATCTCAATTTAATGGTTATTTGTATTTTCTGTAGTGTTTCTATGATTATATTGGCAGTTTGTATTTGCGATTTTACCCTCGGAAAAAACTGAAATCTGCATCTGCTTGGTCATCTGTTCAAGTTTTCAACATCATAAAGAATGTTTTTGATATGATAAATCAGAAAATATACACACCAACTATGAATCATCACCTTTCATCTTTGTGCGCCCTATTTTCTACCCATATTGTAGAAAAATGAAAAATTAGAACAGATTTGAAGTAGGAGATCATGGCTTGTCTAATGAATAGGTTTGTTTTTGCAGAGGATCACAATCAAAGAAATCAAGTCTCACCCATGGTTTTTGAAGAATTTGCCGAGGGAATTAACAGAAGCAGCACAGGCAGCTTATTACAGAAGAGAAAACCCAACATTTTCACTTCAGAGTGTTGAGGAGATCATGAAAATTGTGGAAGAGGCAAAGACTCCCGCTCCAGCTTCCCGTTCAGTCTCAGGCTTTGGCTGGGGAGGAGAAGAAGAAGAAGAGGAGAAGGAAGGAGATGTAGAAGAAGAGGAAGAGGATGAAGAAGAAGAAGACGAATATGAAAAGCAAGTGAAGCAGGCACATGAAAGCGGAGAAGTTCGTCTCACCTAAGTGCACATTATCATCTTTTCTCATAAAGAACTGTGGACAAACCCCTAGTCCTAAATTATCTTTCTTTGGCTTGTGAAAGACTAGCTTTTAGCATTTCATGGTTGTGTAGAAGTTGTTTCACCTAGGCCTTACATTATCTTTTTTTGCTTGTGGAAAGTTACACTTTCTTTTTAAGTGTGGGGCATTTCGTGGTTGTGTAAAATTTATCTTTCTTGTTGTTTGGAATTCAAAAAGTCTGTAAAATTTTCAGAGTTTTTTGGTAAGGATGCTTGTGAATTATGTTACCATGAGACAAAGGAAATGGTGCCCTGAAGTTGAGACTCGAATGAGCTTGAGTTGCAGCCTATATTTTGCAATGAGCCTTAGTTCAATTAACAGGAGATTTGGTGAGTTTTGTTTATGGAAAAAGAAAATAGTTATCCACCTATATTATCTACTAAAAAAATGGGTTGGATAATGAACGTTTAAAAATTAGGTCAAATATAGATAAGATTCATATTATGGATAATCAATGGAACTAAACTTTTACATTTCAAAAAACTCTAATTTGGAGTTTCTAAAGTTTGGGAGACTAGAATTCTCCTAAAAATAGAAGCCATGAATTATTCGTCAGTTAATTCATTTTTTATCTGTATTAAATATACTTCGAATTGGATAATTTATCCGTTTTTATGTTACCCGTTTTCGATCTATCCCTATGCGACCCAGCCCACCTGTTTGCCACCTCTAGTTGTATGCATCCTGGAATAGGATTGCATATATGGTCTCCACGATCTATCAATCTCAAAAATTGGTTTGTGTAAGCTTATAACTATGCAGAATAAACCAACTCTTTTTATCTTTTACTTTTAAAAAATAGGTTTATTGTAAGCTTATAGCGATACCGAGTAATCAGGATTGGTTTGTATTTAAAATAGAAAAAGTACTGATCTGAACCTATTAAATATTGCAAATTTAATATACTAGTAAATATTATATATTGTATTAGTTATAAAAAGTTTAAACATAAAAAGGATTAGAATTTTGGGTCTTTTACCTCTCTACCCTTTATCTTAAGGTGTCCTTTTCAGGAGAATGAAATAAAATGGACTGTTCTTTTGCTAAGAAAAAAGAGTAAGTAAAGTAAGAGGGAAAGCAAAAGTTGAGAAACTTTGATAGCTCCATTTACACTTGCAAAAGCAGTCACATCTGCATTTTTCAATTGAAAAACGATTGCTTTAATAAAATGAGCCGTTAATATAAAGAAAATAAAAAACTACAATTGCTTTCTTGGACTCTTGTTGGTTTACTATTGTTCAAAGATTCCACTGGGAGAAGAGGGGCAAAGGCCTACACCTATCACTATTTTTTTTAAAAAAGTTTTCTTGTTTTGGGTGATTGCAGCTTGTATCAAACTCAAATAATGGCTGAAAGTGCATTATGACAACATAGAATTCTTTTTGCCCATAAAACGAGAACTGTCTTTTTCTATTTTTAAAAGCCAACTTAAAACGTAAGAGGATACAAATTGTTGGTACGTGAGTCACCAAAATGGCAATTAAACTTTTAATCCTGTGATTTTTGTCTATCCAAACAAAGAAAGGGGGTTCCGTTGCTATACGTAACAAGCAAATTGTTCACGAGGTATGATCAAAAGTCTAGCTCAAAGGCATAAAACAATCATTTTAGAACTATATCAAGCAAATGTGTCATTTGACCTTTTTCTGAATAGGACATGTGCAAGTTGGAAGTAGTGGCAAATTCTTAGCTACCATCAAGAGATAATAATCATGTCATTCTTTTCTTTTCTTTTCTTTTCTTTACTTTTTTCTTGCGGGAGGGGGTTTGGGGGTGGGGCGAGGTTGGCAGGGGGGTTTGCCCCAAGTCGGATGCTTCATTTATCACTATTTGCTATACTATTAAACGTCCAACTATTAGAACACAAGGTATATTAGATGAACATTCCAAACAAAATATTAAATATTTCCTCTATATCTACTACATAAAATTTGAGTTTATTTCATTATTAAAACAACAGATTAACTAGGTGAGCGTTTGGACATAAGAATTGTAAAATTTAAAAAAAAAGTAAAATATTTTTTCAAGTAAAAATAGTTTTTGAAAATTAAAGTTATATTTGGATATGAATATAATTTTAGATTGTTTTTGAAGTTTTGTGAGTGATCTGAGTGAAAAATTTGAAAAACAATTTTTTGGAATTTTTTAAATTTTCGAAAAATTTCAAAATGCATTAACAGGTGAAAATTGAAAATTTTATGACCAAATGCTGATTTCGGAAAAAAGTGATCTTTTTTTGGGAAAAAGTGATTTTTTTTTTTCTTATGTCCAAACGGGCTCTAGATTTCGCAATTATTGTACATAGATTCATATCTCCGGGACTCCGACTGAAGTATTGAACTAACAAGAGACCCTCCAATAGCAACACAAAAATCCACCTGAAATGGCAAGGGAGTATATAACAGACTAAGATCAGATATCTCTGAGAGGCAGGAATTCCAAAAATAAAATAAAAAAAAAATTTAAAAGGCAAAGTAAAACATCAACCTTGGCAATGAACACGTACTGAACTTCAAGAAAATGTTTAGTTTCAATCTCCTACTGTACCAGCATCAATGAAACGATATCGAAATCCCAGTGCCTGCATTTACTTCTCTACACACACGTGTTTACTTTCAAAAGTTTAATCAAGAAATCTTTTGGTAACAAAAATTGAGGTTGCTTTGCCTGGAAGTATGTGGTGATCTCCAGCATTTCTTCAATTTGCCCATTTGGTTTGACTCCTTGAGCACCTCGAGTAGCTTTCTGGTCTCTGTCAAAACACATTCCCTATCAAATAGAGCAGATACAACAGCAACGCCTCTCAGGTTTGGGACCCCTAGTCCCATTACAGCCTGAGCATTAGAGATGCCTATGCCGCCAATGGCTACAACTGGTAATTTGGATGACAAACAAACAGCTTTCAGGCCATCCAAACCAATCGTCTTATTGTTCCCTTTGGTATTGGTTGGATATACACCCCCAATACCAAAAATAAACTTGATGGAATTTTCTATAAAAATTCGAATCCCATTCTCAAAGGGATTGAAGTGCCGAACGCTACTTAGTCCAATTGGACTTTCACGTCTTTACAATTCCAATTCCAAATTGGAGAATAAATTAATATTATATATAACCTTTATATAAATCAATAATAACTTATATTATATATATCACATATATATTTCAACTAAGAGAAATAATTTAATTTTTCTATTCCAAATAGAAATTTCAATTTGTTCACAATATTAATTATATCCTCTGTGCTAGCAAAAACTATAATAATATTTCATTTTGACTAATAACTGAATCTATTTGACTAATTAAATTCCTTAATTTAATTAACAAATAATAAAGTAATTAATCCTTTAGCAAAAATCAGAACACTCGTTAGTATGCAACTCCATAAGTTCAATACTAAACCGGTAGTAAATTGACCACATCAATATACTAATCAAGGGTGACGTCTAGCAACACTCCTTAACGACCGGATAGCATGAAGTATACAATTTACTCTCAAGAACCAGTAGAAGAATAATGTAGTAATTCCTTCTGTCCTTATAGCTCTGGATCACCCTAGGATATGGTTCAACTGTCAAATCCTAATAGGCGACCAACTATGTGTTCATGTCAAGTATAACCGACCATTGAATGACCTAAGAAACTCTTTTCTTCTTTCATTCAATTGCCCTGGCCAAGGTCTTAATTTGATAGTTTATAATTCATGACAACATGGAGCTTAAACTCATTACCAAGAGTTGACAGATTCCATCTTGATCAATCACTAATTCTACAAGTATTTAATCGTACCCAATATCCTTTCAACTATCGCTCTAGGGCCATAGGTGTCTGGTATCAAAGCACAATAAATAATTTGTCAATTACTATGACGATCTCAGGTCAAAGGAAATTCTTACATCACATTCTTCAAGAGAATATCCTATTGACAGTTTATGGTAATTCTAACTATTAGGAATTATCTAATGAGTCGATTCAATGATCATATCTCTATATGCATAATCTATCTATGTGATTTAGTTAATGAGATCAACTAATCTTTATCCCATAAAGACGATCATATAAATATTGATCTAACGGGATTACTAATGTCCAAATTAATAATCCTATGATCAAGAACAAATTTAGATTAAATTATAAGAAACTTCACTCTCATTATCATGATCTCTATCACAATATCAAGTCTCAAAATTTAATCAAGGACCTTATCAAATTAATCAAACAATTAATAATAATGATAAAAGAATGCCATATATTTTTATATCGAATAACGTTCACAAAAATATGTTCAAATCATCAATATGAGATTGGATCTAGGGCATATCTACTATATCCCTAACAATCTCCCACTTGCGCTTGAGCCAATCATTCTTGTACTTTATTCCCAATTTTCACTTGTGCTTGTCAAACTCCTTTGCACCAAGAGCTTTAGTGAATGGGTATGGAGCATTTTCCTTTCCATCAACCTTTTGAATCTAGACGTTTCCACGTCCAATGATTTCTCTTATCAAGTGATCCCTTGGCAGAACGTGTTTGGATTTTAGGTGTGATTTTGGTTCTTTTTCTTGAGCAATGGCTCCAGTGTTGTCGCACAACAATGGAATCGCACTTTCTATTGAAGGAACCTCACCAAGTTCAGTTAAGAACTTTTTCATCCATACAGCTTCCTTAACAGCTTCACTAGCTACTATATATTCTGCTTCAGTCACTGAATCAACTACTGTAGCTTGTTTGGAACTTTTCCAACTCACTGCACCACCATTTAAGGTAAATACATAACCAGAAATAGATTTGCTATCATCTCTATCTGAAGAGAAACTTGCATCAGTGTAACCTTCAAGTTTCAACTCAGAATCTTCATAGATGAGGAATTGGTCTTTAGTCCTTCTTAAGTGCTTAAGAATGGTCTTCACCACCTTCCAATGTTCCTCACCAGGATTTGCCTGATAGCGACTAGTCACTCTAAGTGCATAAGCCACATCAGGATGTGTACATGTCATGGTATACATGATAGCTCCCACTGCACGAGCGTATGAGATCCTACTCATGCGTTCTCTCTCTTCAGGTGTTTTAGGACAATCCTCCCTGCTGAGAGTAATTCCAATGCCTATCGGTAGATAGCCTATTTTGGAATTATCCATATTATACCTCTTTAATATGGTATCAATGTACAAAGACTGGGAAAGTCCAAGCAGCTTTCTAGATCTATCTCTATAGATCTTTATTCCTAATATATAAGCTGCTTCTCCCAAGTCATTCATGGAGACTATTCAGATAGCCAAATCTTGGTACTTTGCAATGCCGGTATGTCATTCCCTATGAGAAATATATCATCAACATACAACACTAAAAATATAATTGTGCTCCCACTAACCTTTTTGTACACACAAGGTTCTTCTTCGCATCTAACAAAATTGAACTTTTCAATTGTCTTGTTAAAGCGAATATTCCAACTTCGAGAAGCTTGCTTTAGTCCATAAATGGATCTTTGTAGCTTGCAAATTTTATTATGATCAGACGAATATGTGAAACCATCAGGTTGTGTCATGTACACATCCTCTTCTAGCTCACCATTAAGGAAAGCTGTTTTCACATCCATTTTCCATATTTCATAATCATAGTATGATGCTATAGCAAGCAAAATCCGAATAGATTTGAGCATTGCTACGGGAGAGAAAGTCTTGTCATAGTCGACTCCTTCTTTCTGACGATATCCCTTGGCAACAAGACGGGCTTTGTAGGTCTCCACCTTTCCGTCTGCTCCAATCTTTTTCTTAAAAACCCATTTACAACCAATAGGTTTTATATCCTTTGAAGGTTCAACTAAAGTCCATACTTTATTTTCCTTCATGGATTCCATGGCCTTTTGCCACTTCTCATAATCAGAACTTTGTATAGCCTCTTCATAAGTCTTAGGGTCATAATCATTATGATCAATCTCATTTGATACATCATCTTGTACCATTAAATTTAATCTAGTTGGTACATGACGTTCTCGTGTAGACCTTCGAATAGGTACTTGTACAACCTGTTCACCTTGTGCTGGATTTGGTTGTTGTTCAATTTGGTTTGGAACTGGTTCATTAATCTATTCTTGAACTTTATTTAGTTCTTGAACTTCAACCGTTAAAGATAGCAACTTCCTTGGCACCTTCAAAACATCCAATAAAGGTTTTTCAACTTGGGTTTCATGATCTTTATATTGTGTTGATTCATTAGTTTCTTGATCTTCATCAAGTTCTATTTCTCCATTATAATTTCTTTCTAAAAGAAATTCCCTTTCCAAAAATGTTGCTCCTCTGGTCACAAACACTTTATGGTCAGAAGGGTTATAGAAATAATATCCCATTATTTCCTTGGGATTACCCAATGAACCTACACTTATCAGATCTTGAGTCAAGTTTATCAGATTGTAGTCTCTTAACATAAGCTGGACAACCCCAAACTTTAATATGTTTAAGGTTAGGCTTACATCCTTTCCATATCTTATATGGTGTTGTAGAGACTGACTTAGTGGGAACTTTATTAAGTAAGTATGTTGCTGCTTCCAAAGCATATCCCCATAAATTTATTGGAAGATTAGTGAACCCCATCATAGATCTCACCATATCTAATAAGGTTCGATTTCTCCTTTCAGACACATCATTATGTTGTGGTGTTCCTGGAGGTGTCCACTTCGAGAGAATCCCATTCTCTTTGAGATATCTGGTAAAATCTTCACTAAGATATTCTCCACTTCTATCAGACCTTAGTACTTTGATACTTTTACCAGTCTGCTTCTCAACTTCACTACAGAACCTTTTGAACATTTCAAAAGATTCAGACTTGTGTTTCATAAGTTACACAAATCCATATCTTGACATATCATCAATGAAGGTGATGAAGTAAGAATATCCACCTCTAGTTTGAATTTTCATGGGCCCACAAACATCTGTATGAATTAGTCTCAATAATTCAGAAGCTCTTTCTCCACTTTCAGTAAATGGAGATTTGGTCATTTTTCCTTTGAGACAAGATTCACAAGTTGAATATGACTCAAAATCATACTTGTCAAGGTACCCTTCCTTGTACAACTTGTTAATTCTTTTCTCTCCAATATGATCAAGCATACAATGGCAAAGGTATGTATGATTTACTTGATCATCTCTTTTACTCTTAAGGCTTGAAACATGCATAATCGAATTAGCATTCACATTAGGTAAGACATAAACATCATGTTGGAGATAGCCATTCACATATAAATTATCACCATAATTAATAGAGCAAATACCATTGCCTATAATACTGCGAGAACCACGTTTGTCTTACATAGAAGCTGAAATTATGTTCGAAACAAATTTAGGAACGTAATAACGATCATCCAACATAAGTACTTTGCCCATAGGAATTATTAAAGAAATTGATCCAACAGCTACGGCCGCAACTTTTGCACCATTTCCAACTTGTAGATTAACTTCTCCTTTCTTTAGCCTCCTACTTATCTTGAACCCTTGCAACATATTACAGATGTTATAACCACTGCCAGTATCTAATACCCATAGTGAAGAATTAGTAGTAGCTAAAGAAACCTTGAAAATATTTTTCATTAATGTCTCACCTTGTTTCTTATCCTTTAGAGTTGCAAGATACTCCTTACAGTTTCTTTTCCAATGCCCTTTCTTCTTACAGTGAAAACATTCAGCATCATATACTGACTGCAAGATCAAATCTTCAGAAAGTTCTTTACCAAACTTGTACCCCAACTTCTCTTGTTCTTCTGTAAGAACTATCATATGATTGACAAGGGGTCCAACTGGAGAGTTTTCAATGTCCAACTGTGTATCAACCATCTTCTTAAGATATTCAATGATTGCAATTGGATCCATATTCTGATGTTTCCTCTGGAGTTCAGAACTCATAGAAGCGAGAATGATGTGTTTAATAGCAAGACATTCTTCCAAGTATTTCTGATAAACCTTGGTGCCTGGAACATCATTCTATGGTGGGATTATCTTTGTAGGCTTGTCGATCACATCAATGAGCCTTTCATGCATGAGAACAATTCTCAAATTTCTATACCAGTCATCAAAGTTTGGTCCTACCAACTTGTTGGTCTCAAGTATTTCACGCAGTGATATAACAGACATATTGAGAAATCTAAAATATAGAAAAAAAGGCAATAATATAAGAACATATTTGCATATATCATAAAGACATGGACTTTTATCTAAATGATATTTCCACTAATTATTAAACTATTTACCCTCATTATAGTTTACGAAATATTTATTTCTGTTAGTGGAGTAAAGGAATCCTTTAACAATATGTATGAGCCCCTTGGAAGCCAAGTCGTTTCTCACATATATTTTAAAGGTAGGTACTCTTACCAATTATACCCCCATACAATTTCCTTAAATAGCTCTATGTCAAATAGTCCCCTGGTAGTCAGGTCGATCCTATTGGCATAGTTGAGTTAAACCATCATGATAGCAAAGAACTTATTAAGTTTTATACTCCCCCGGGTGGTCTAGGCGTCTAGTGTAAAATTGAATAATTCTTTCAATCCATACATCTAATGCAATAAATAATTTTAACATATTCTCGAACTATAAGTCTCCTGGTAGTCAGGCCGCTCCTTATAAACAAGAAATAAGTAAAATTATTTACCTTGATGGATAGCTCTATAATAAAATATCTTATATTTTATTATTTAAGAACTCAAATTTTAGTAAGAGGGAATTGTTACTAAAATAATTTTTAATAACATGAAGATTAATTCTTTTATAGCATGTGAATTTAGTTCAAGTTGTCTACATGCTTAGTCCTAAATTAATTTACATCACATGTATCAAATAGTTCAAAATTATGTAACGAACATGCATGTGCCATAAAAACGAAATTCAACATTCTTCTAACATGTTTAATCTATATACCACATGTATCACAAAAAAGTAATTCATGCCAGAATATCATTATTAATTAACATCTCATGAACTAATAACAATTAAAAATAACAATAGAATCATGTAACCTATTATAGATTCTCGTCGTATCTAATATAAAATTTCAAATTCAAGTTTTGAACTATCTCAATAGTTATATGAATACATATTTTATTCACAATAAAATAATATCAACATTCAAACGATTTAACTATTGCACAAGATACATGTACTATGGTTTGAACTCTTCAAATATATTATTAAAATATTTCGTAAATAAATTTAGACACAATAAACCACTACTCTGATACCACTATAGGATTGCGTATAGGTGTTCGTAACACGCAGCGGAAGACAATAACAATCCTAGAAAGATCTTTTCGTGTTTAAATTTTTTTTACGTGTCAAAGATCGGATCTAAGACGTACTTGGTGAAGAAAGTCTCGTTTTCAAATTCTTCGATTGTGCGAAGACTCTATGCATATCCACACCGAGACCGATCCTTGCTATCAACTCTTTGATCAATGAAACCCGCGAACAAATTGAACAAAATATTGTGCTGAATTTTTTTTCAAAAATCTCAACTCAATGTTAGAAGAACAAGAAACACTTTTCTTGTAATTGTATTTTCTCTCTTGGCTTGTGTTGCACTCTCACTTTCTCAAAGTGATTTTTCTTCTCAAGAATAATGTCGCAAATTTTCTTCCATCACCCTTTATATAACATCACCTATAAACCCTTTTCCTATTTGGTTGAAGTAATAATTTAATTAGAGTAAAAATATATTCCAAAAATAAACTTGATGGAATTTTTTATAAAAATTCGAATCCCATTCTCAAAGGGATTGAAGTGCCGAACGCTACTTAGTCCAGTTGGACTTTCACGTCTTTACAATTCCAATTCCAAATTGGAGAATAAATTAATATTATATATAATCTTTATATAAATCAATAATAACTTATATTATATATATCACATATATATTTCAACTAAGAGAAATAATTTAATTTTTCTATTCCAAATAGTAATTTCAATTTGTTCACAATTTTAATTATATCCTCTGTGCTAGCAAAGAATATAATAATATTTTATTTTGACTAATAACTGAATCTATTTGACTAATTAAATTCCTTAATATAATTAACAAATAATAAAGTAATTAATCCTTTAGCAAAGATCAGAACACTAGTTAGTGTGCGACCCCATAGGTTCAATACTAAACCGGTAGTAAATTGACCACATCAATATACTAATCAAGGGTGACGTCTAGCAACACTCCTTAACGACCGGATAACATGAAGTATACAATTTACTCTCAAGAACCAGTAGAAGAATAATGTAGTAATTTTTTCTGTCCTTATAGCTCTGGATTACCCTAGGATATGGTTCAACTGTCAAATCCTAATAGGCGACCAACTATGTATTCATGTCAAGTATAATCGACCATTGAATGACCTAAGAAACTCTTTTCTTCTTTCATTCAATTGCCCTGACCAAGGTCTTAATTTGGTCGTTTATAATTCATGACAACATGGAGCTTAAACTCATTACCAAGAGTTGACAGATTTCATCTTGATCAATCACTAATTCTACAAGTATTTGATCGTACCCAATATCCTTTCAACTATCGCTCTAGGGCCATAGGTGTCTGGTATCAAAACACAATAAATAACTTGTCAATTACTATGACGATCTGAGGTCAAAGGAAATTCTTACATCACATTCTTCAAGAGAATATCCTATTGACAGTTTATGGTAATTCTAACCATTAGGAATTATCTAATGAGTCGGTTCAATGATCATATCTCTATATGCATCATCTATCTATGTGATTTAATTAATGAGATCAACTAATCTTTATCTCATAAAGACGATCACATAAATATTGATCTAACCGGATTACTAATTTCCAAATTAATAATCCTATGATCAAGAACAAATTTAGTATAAATTATAATAAACTTCACTCTCATTATCATGATCTCCATCACAATATCAAGTCTCAAAATTTAATCAAGGACCTTATCAAATTAATCAAACAATTAATAATAATGATAAAAGAATGCCATATATTTTTATATCGAATAACGTTCACAAAAATATGTTCAAATCATCAATATGAGATTAGATCTAGGACATATCTACTATATCCCTAACATCAGCATCACTAGCAAGAGCTACATCAATCCTGTCATTGATCAGCAGAGGAACACCATGAACTCTGCAGATTTTTAGAGAAGCTTTTGCTTCTTCCAGAAAATCACTAGTTTCAACCTCCTTTTCCCTGCAATTGTAAGAGGTAAAGTCACATCATTATATATATCTGTTGATGATTTGTTTCACTTACTATTGCACTTTTTTAGCATAATAAGTTAGCTTAATTTTAGGATAAATCTACTTTTTTGAATTTAAATTTCAGTTAAATTTTTTAGGTTTGTTGAGATATTTTAATTTTTCTGAATTCTTGTTATGCAGATTTTCTGCAGATTATGTTCCTGATTGGCTATTTAAAGCCTTGTTATGCTTAATAAAATTATTGAGAGACTTTTCAATTAATACTTTTAATCTTTTTGACATGAACAAATTCCAAAATTATATGGCTGGAGGTGAATTGATTACCTGATATCAGAGTTATTTGACATGCTTTGACCCCCTTCTCCCACTACCTCATTAAAAGTACAAACAAGAGAAGGACAAAAAGAAGAACAGAATCTAATGTGTAAAGTGTTTGTACCTACACCTTAAGGGGTTATTTGGATCATGGACTAGTCATGTAGGAATTACAGTTCAAGGATTATTATGCCATGAAAAATAATAATGTAGGATCATTATACGTTGAATGATAATAATATAGGAATTGTTATGTAGGGATTGCCTGTATTAAGAGTATTTAAGTGTATAGCTACACATTCTCATTTCATATTCTATCATGCATAAAATAATGAAAAAATCTCACTTTATACCCATTAATTCCAAACTATTTACTCTTTAATGCTCAAGCCCAAACTATTTACTACTCCTACCCATGCGCCCCAACCTATTTACCCGCCTTTATTATGTTCCTCTTCTTCTTCCTCCTCACTTTACCTTCCTCCAATTCTTTGCTCAACTCCCCATCCATCAATACCCTCTGACGACAACCTCGACAACTCACCATTAACTACTATGCCAAGACTTGTCCTAAAGTTGAAATTTTCGTTGGCTCAGTAACCTCCCAGATGTTCAAAGATGCCCCTGCCTCTGGCCCTGCCACCATTCACCTCTTCTTTCATGATTGCTTTGTTGAAGTGGTGCTATTATTTTGAAGATTTATTATTTGATTCGATGTGCTGCTATAAAATATTGCTTATAGTATCTTCAAATAAGCTTTTCAGATCTAAATTTTTATGTGTATTTGAATATCCACCATTGTTGGGCTTGAAGCTCAATTTTATTTTTGAAGATTTCTTGTTTGATTCAAAGTGGGTGTTGTTAAATATTGCTTATAATACCTTCTAGAAGTTCATACTGAAATTTGATATCATTTGGAGCTGATTTGAGGTGATTGAGATCAAAATCTTAAAAACAAAATTGAAGAAGAACACAGATACAGTATACCGCCACGGTATACAATATGTTGTAGGAGTATATAGCTATACTGAAACAGTATACTATATACTGCAACGGTATATTGTAATAATCAAAGAAGAACACAACTACCTAAGAGTATACCGCTACAGTTTACTAATATACTATAGGAGTATATAATTATACTGCAACAATATATTATTATAGTATACAATATATTGTTATGGTATACTATAATAATATGCAAGATACTGTAACAATATGTTGTAATAGTATACAATATACTATAATAGTATACTTATTACCCGTAAACTCACTTGTCTTTTCCCTTTTAATTTGCTTTAAGTTTTTACCCAGCCTGAGGGGCAAACTGAAAATGCAAAAAAATAAATAAATTATAGTATACTATATAATGTAACGGTATACTCTTACAATTAGATCCTTTTAGAATTTTTTGAAATTTTTATTGACAACTGATATTATTTCAATTTAATAATTGAATTAAATTTTTTTTAACTCTTTGCATACAATTGGATACCCTATTGGTATAGCTATATACTATACCGGTATCATATGTTAGTTAATATTTTTTTGGTTGTAGTAGCTACATTTAATTGGTACATAATTTGATTTTTTCTTTAGTAATAATATAAAAAAAAAAGAATAATAAAAAATAGTGAAAACAATAAATGAAACTAGATTATGAAGAGAAAAAGAATATAAAAAAATAAGTTAAATGAAATTAGGAAAGGAAAAAAGAAAAAAATAAGAAGAAAACGAGAAAAAAGAAAAGAAAAGAAGCATAAAAATAAAAAAGAATTGGAGAATAAAGAAAAAATTCCCCACAAAACCTATTATGGGTAGGAAATGTAATTAGTTTATGAGTAGGAAAATAAATGGGTAGACAAGAATAAATAGTTTTATTTTTGTGGGTAACTGTGTCAAAACCCCTAAAATAATACAAAGAATCCTGCATACGTTATGCGGGCATTAGCGTGCAGAGTTTAATATGCTAAGTAGCTGCATCTATCATGCAGAATTTTATACTCAGAGAAAATTGTATTAGTTATGCAGAGCTTATAGTATTAATGCAAAGTTTTATGCTGAAAAATAAATGTTGTATTAATATGCTTGGATTTTCTTTTTCTTATGTGGTCAACCAGATGACCCTTGAAGTGTCTAGTCTATGGCCACCTCATAAGAGAGCTGATAATTGTCAAAGCTCAGCCATTGTTACACTATCCACTACACATCACGTTCCTTTACACAAAATCCTGACCTTGTGCCAACATACAATCTATTTTGCAGCAATGTATAGATTTTCTGTAGATCCAGCTGCCATACTAAGTCAATTACCTTAACAGCAGAAAGCATTTGAGAACCCTTTGCTAGCTCAGCTGCAATAGAAGAAGCCAAAGTGCAGCCAGTTCCATGAGTATTTGGTGTCATTATGCGAGAGGACCGAAACTCATAGAAATCCTTCCCTATAGGATCATTTGAAAGTATCATAATATGGATGAGCATATACAGGCATTCAAGAATCATGCAAGCTTTCACGTACGAGCAAAAACAAGCACACTGATAATTCCGAAAGATCTCAAGAAATTATTAGAAATACAATGAGACCTCTCTCTATAACAACATCCATATATAACAACATCCATATACAACAGTCATTCACTCTAAAAGGCAAGTTTTTCTTGGAACCGATTTTTTTTTTTATGTTATGTAATAATATGTCCTCTATACAACACTTCACTATAACATCCAAAAAATATTGGAACAAACGCAATTATTATAGAGAGGTTTGAGTGCACCATCATTAAACACATCCACAACATCAAGGGAAGCAGGGAAATCACCTCCTTTCACAAGTACATTTCTGTTCAAGAAATTAAGAGATTTTAGCACATTAGAAGACGAAGTCCTCTGTGGAGATGTGATAATAGGCTATATAGTTGTTATTTACACCATAATTGCCCATGTTTTGTTGTTGTTTTATTATGTAAGTTGCCAATAAAATGCTTTAATTAATGCTATTTGGTTTTGCAGGGAATGTAAGATTTGAGGAAGCAACATGAAGTGTTTGGAGGCAATAACGTGAAGAAAACACCCACTCAAGAAGTACCCGAACACAAAAGAGCAGAAAAAGAGAGAAGGAACGCGGAGCAAAGAGGTCCAGCTACTCACCGCGGTGGCACGCCGCGGTTGGAGGCAGTGTCCTCCGCGGTCAGCACACGGTCGACGCCGCGGCAGCGTGTGTACAGTCCAGAAATTTAAGGGGCCAAAGTGCCAATTCGGGAAAGCTTCTGTAAAACCCTTATAAGATGTAGGAAACTCGCCCAAGAAAAGGGGGCTGATTTTGAGATTATTTTGGCAAGAGGAACAAGTGCGAGAGATCACCCCAAACATCATAGTTCTGATTCTCTTTTTCTTGCAAAATTTCGATTATGAATATTTTCGTAGTTTATTCGTACGTTGTCATGAGTAGCTAAATATTTTAATCTAAGGTTTTGGTGAAACCCGTTGGGAATGACTTGGTTGCTATATTAATATAGGTTGAATTGGTTGTTAATCTCTATTTGTTCATCTACGTTTTGATTGTGGTTAGTTGAAAGGGCCCTCAATTATCCGTTCCTATTTATTAGGTATCTTCTTGAGAGAGAGTGCATATTTAGGTAGTTGTTTGAACAACATCACTCCCGGAGTATAGACGAGAGTCATAACCGAGGGTTTAGAGGTTGGATTAGAGATAACGATACCTCGAGTGCAATCTAAAAGAGCGGTAATGAGAATCTAGCTAGCGTAGCTTGAGAGAGTGCGTCTAGTAAATTATCGTAATTGCTTGAGAGAGATTTATGATAACTGGAGAGTTCTTGATTGATAGAGACAACTAAGGCATCGCTATAAGAACCATACAACCAAGGAAATCACCAACGGGGGAAACCATTACCTTAGACCTTATTTCAAACTGTTTACACATCAAGCATAGTTAATTTTCAGCTGTTAATTATTTTTAGACTTTAGTTGTTAGAAATATTATCAATTGTGAATTACAAAGTTTGGGAAAATTGATTCTGTGAATTTAGTAAATCCGTCGAAAGTAATTGATAGGTTAATTCCCTGTGGTTTGACTCTGGGCAGAATTACTCAGATTATATTTGCTACGTCCGTGTGTGTCTTTGTATAAGGCATAGTTTGGCATTATCAAATTTTGGCGCCGTTGCTGAGGAATTAACGGTGTTGTCAATTACAATTGAGAGAAGTACAAAAATTCTAAGTGTAGTCAATTTTCTCTATACCCAATCTTTTCATTGAAATTCTAACGTTTGAACTCTTGTGGAAAGCAGGTGTATGCCTAGAAGTTCTTCGAGGACTGGAGAACTGCTAAAAGGACTCTCAGAACCTTAGAAAACATTCAGGGCATTGAACCGTGCCAACAAAAGACTTCAACAATCTCAACAATCTCACCAACTCGAATTTGACATGGGTGACGTATATAACGTCAACGGAAACGTAAGGAATGAGCCGACTGACTTAAATGTCAGAGGGGTGACACCTCTTGTGCCCGAAGCTGCACTTTATGACTGGGCACAACCCACAGCTGATAATCTGGCCACTGCCATAGCTGTGCCTGCAATTCAAGCGGAGACATTCCAGATCACCAACAACATGCTGCATCTGCTGTAGAGTAAAGGACTGTTCTCCGCAACAACACTTGAAAAATTTTCTGTCAATTTGTATGACCCAAAGGCAGCCAAATGCGACTCCGGAAGCTATCAAGCTGCTACTGTTTCCATTCTCGGTAACCGAGAAAGCTCAGACTTGGCTAAATTCGCTCCTTATCAACTCTATTACCACCTAGGAGGAATTAGTCAAGCAGTTCCTAAACAAATTCTATCCGTCTAACAAGACTGCAAAGTAGATTGATGACATATTGCAGTATAGGCAGCAGCCCACTGAGTCCTTGCAAGAAACTTGGGAAAGATTTAAAGGGATGTTAGTGAAGTGTCCTCACCATGGCATTCCAGACCAGATGCTTGGCCAGAGATTCTACATGGGACTAGCTGACAATTTGAAAGCAAATGTGGATGTGTCAACTGGAGGTGCATTTTTAAGTAAAACATTCACTGAGTGCAAAATCCTTCTTGATAAGATGTCACAAAATTCGGGTGGATGACTAGAGGTACAACACTGGCACCCATAGTGCATTCAGTGTCTCTTGACCCAAATAATTCGCAGGCAGAGAACATGGCCACACTTCTAAAGCAAATGAGTATTTTGACAAAGAAGATAGATGAGATGGGCACCAAACAGGTGCATATTGTTGACACGACGAATGGAGGACTGTGTACACCCTGTGTTAATTAGTCCTACGTGTGTTCATGGAGTGGAGAAGGTGATAATCAAGGGGCAAGGGAAGATATGAATTATGTCAACAACTATGGGGGTCAGAGGCAAGGAGCACAGTAGTAGAGACCGCAACAAAATCAGCAGTACATGCCTATTATGCAGCAGCCTGGGGGTATGCACCCTCAAAACCAATTGGTGCCAGTACCATATCAGAAACCACAGGGCTATCCACATCAAAATCAGCAAGAACCACCCCCTCAACAGCAAGATAACAACATGGTGGAAATCAGGGGTATGCTTTAGCAACTCATTGGGACAAATAATAAAGTGCAGGAAAAATTGGCAATGCATGATTCAGCCATAAAGAATATTGAAACGCAGCTGGGTCAGCTGTCCATGGCTTTGAACAACCGTCCCTAGGGAACTTTGCCTGCAGACACAAACATAAACCCCAAGGACCAAAACCCGAATTAGCTGATGGCAGTAAGTCTCTAGAATGGGAGAGATTTAGACAGAGAGCAGGAAATTGCACAACCAGCAAGGATACTACACCAGCCACTCCAGTTCAATTAGAGGTAGAGGAACCAACAGAACTTACTGAAGTGGTGGTTGAGCAGAGTCAGGAGGAAAAAGGCAAAGAAAAGATGAATGAGCAAGTCGCAGTACAAGTGGCACCTCTTGTGCCAGAAAATTCTAACAGAGAGAAGCCAGCAAGCAATGCACAAAGGATGATACCTGCACCCTTCCCTAAGAGACTGGTCAAACAAAAGAAGGCAGACCAATATAAGAAGTTCGTGGAGATGTTGCGTCAAATTCAGTTGAATATTCCTTTGATAGATGCCTTGAGGAAGATGCCTGGTTATGCTAAGATGATGAAAGATCTAATGTCATGGAAGTTTGATTTTTAGGATCTATATACGGTAACTTTGACACAGACCTGCAGCGCAGTGGTGGCAAAATCGATGGAAGTTATGCCTTTGCAAAGGCATTATGTGATTTGGGAGCCAGCATAAATCTGATGCCGTTGGCTGTGTACACCAAACTGGGCATTGGTAGAGCTAGGCCAACATCGATGCTGCTACAGCTGGTTGACCACACCGTGAAGAGGCCCACTGGTATTCTTGATGATGTGTTGGTGCAAGTGGGGAAATTCGTGTTCCCTGCAGACTTTGTTATCTTGGATTGTTAGGTGGATGAGGAGATACCCCTTATTTTAGGGAGGCCATTTTTAGCCACAGGGAGAGCACTGATCGACTATGAAACTGGGGAATTAAAAATGAGAATTAATGATGAAGAAGTCATATTCAGTGTTCAGCAATCTATGAGGAGACCCGGTGAATATGCTAATTGCTCTCTAGTGGAAGCAGTAGATGTAATCCTGCAAGAAGATGATAGGACCCTAACTGTAAAAGATCCATTGGAGGCATGTCTGACGAATTTAGAAGAAATGGATGGTGAAGGGTTAGCTGAATGGGTCATGGCACTGGAAGGCCGAGGATTTTGGTCAAGGTAACCTTAGTTCGAGTCCCTTGAGCTAGAAAATAGGGCCACCCCTCCAACAAAGCCATCAATAGAGGAACCACCCAAGTTGGAACTGAAGCCACTCCCAGATCACCTCAGGTATGTGTTTTTAGGCCCTGATTCAACCTTGCTTGTTATCATATCATCCGGTTTGCTAGATGTGCAGGTAGAATGGATCGTACAGGTACTGCAAGAAAACAAGACTGCCATTGGCTGGACCATGGCAGACATAAAGGGTATCAGCCCAGCCTTCTATATGCATAAGATTCTCCTGGAAGAGGGACACAGACCTTCCAGGGAACACTAGCGAAGGCTGAACCCAAACATGAAAGAGGTTGTAAAGAAAGAAGTAATCAAATAGTTAGATGCGGGAATCATTTTCCCCATCTCTGATAGTAATTGGGTCATCCCTATCTAATGTGTGCCGAAAAAGGGGGGGATAACTGTTGTAACAAATGAGAACAATGAGTTGATCTCAACTCGTACAGTCACAGGGTGGCGTATCTGTATGGATTACAGGAAACTGAACACAGCCACCCGGAAGGACCATTTCCCCTTACCTTTCATTGACCAAATGTTGGATAGGCTGGCTGGGCGATCGCACTTCTGTTTCTTGGATGGATATTCGGGGTACAATCAGATATCAATAGCCCCCAAAGATAGAGAGAAAACATCCTTCACCTGTCCGTATGACATCTTTGCCTTTCGGAGAATGCCTTTTGGGCTTTGCAATGCACCCGCGACTTTTCAACGGTGCATGTTAGCCATCTTCACAGACATGGTGGAGGTTATTATGGATATCTTTATGGATGATTTCTCCGTGGTGGGAGATTCATTCGTAGACTGTCTTCACAACTTAAGGAGAGTGCTTAAAAGATGTGTGGAGACAAACTTAGTGCTAAACTGGGAGAAGTTCCATTTTATGGTACAAGAAGGTATAGTCCTGGGGCATCGAGTGTCCAGTAAAGGAATTGAGGTCGACCATGCTAAGGTTGACATGATTGAGAAGCTACCACCGCCCACTTCAGTCAAGGCGGTGAGAAGTTTTCTTGGACACGCTGGGTTCTATCGGCGTTTCATAAAAGATTTTTCCAAAATTGCTAACCCATTAGGCAAACTCCTTGAAAAGGATAAGCCCTTTGTGTTTTCTAATGATTGCAGGTTGGCATTTGAGGAACTGAAGAAGAGGTTGATAACTGCACCCATCATTGTTGCACCCAACTGGGAGCAACCATTTGAGCTCATGTGTGATGCCAGCGACTATGCTATAGGAGCAGTCTTGGGGCATCGAAAAGATAAGCTTATGCACCCGATTTACTACGCAAGTAGAACGCTAAGCGGTGCACAACTCAATTACACAGTGACGAAGAAGGAGATGTTGGCGGTGGTGTTTGCTTTTGACAAGTTTCGATCATATCTGATTGGTTCCAAGGTAATTGTATATACTGACCATGCAGCTCTTAGGTACCTAATTGAGAAAAAGAGTCTAAGCCGCGCCTGATTCGTTGGGTGCTACTGTTGCAAGAATTCAACCTCGAAATTCGTGACCGTAAGGGCACAGAAAATAAAGTCGCTGACTATCTATCGCGACTTGAAGAAGCTGCAAAAATCAATCGAGGTCGAAGAGATCCTGGAAACCTTTCCAGACGAGCAGCTACTCGCAGCCAGTCTTGAGGATGCACCATGGTATGCAGATTTTGCAAACTACCTGGCCTGTGGTATTGTCCCCTATGATCTTTCGTCTGTCCAAAAGAAAAAGTTTTATCGTGATTGCCGCATGTATTATTGGGACGAGCCTTATTTGTTTAGAATCTGTGTTGATAATATGATCCAGAGGTGTGTCCCCGAGATAGAACAATCTTCTGTTTTGCAGGCTTGTCACACATCAGTATATGGAGGACATTTTGGAGGAGCCAGGACAGCGACGAAAGTGCTAGAGGTCGGGTTCTTTTGGCCAATAGTGTTTAGAGATGCACACCTATGGGTGAAGGGCTGCGACGAATGTCAGCGAACCGGGAGCATTTCCCGTCGCCATGAGATGCCCATGAACCCGATTCAAGAGGTAGAGGTGTTTGATGTTTGGGGGATTGACTTCATGGGCCCCTTCGTCAGATTATTTGACAATAAGTACATACTTGTTGCTGTGGATTACGTGTCTAAATAGGTAGAAGCTGCAGTGTTTCCCAATAATGATGCAAGAGTGGTGATAGGTTTTGTGAAAAAGAATATATTCACCCGATTTAGGATACCAAGAGCGATCATCAGTGATGGAGGCACTCACTTCTATAATAGAGCCTTCAAGAAATTACTTGCAAAGTATGATGTACGCCACAAGGTGGCTACCCCTTACCATCCGCAAACCAGTGGGCAGGTTGAAGTGTCCAACAGGGAGATAAAAAGTGTACTAACCAAGATGGTGAATGCCACACGAACTGATTGGGCAAAGAATCTTGATGACGCACTCTAGACCTATAGAACTGCGTTCAAAACACCAATAGGTATGTCACCATACAAGTTGGTATTTGGGAAGGCCTGTCACCTGCCTGTGGAGCTAGAACATCGAGCTTGGTGGGCACTGAAACAATTGAACATGGATCCCGAAGTAGCTCGACAAAATCGACTGACAGAGTTGCATGAGCTGGAAGAATTTAGATATCAAGCCTTTGAAAGCATGAGGCTCTACAAGGAAAGAATGAAGAATATGCATGACAAACACATTGTGGACAGAAATTTCAACCCCAGTGACAAGGTATTATTGTATAATTCAAGGTTGAGATTGTTTCCGAGTAAGTTAAAGTCCCGATGGTCAGGGCCATTTAGAGTGGTACAAATGTTTGCAAGTGGAGCTGTTGGGATCGAGTCAGAAGATGGAACGAACAAGTTCTTCGTAAATGGGCAAAGGTTGAAACATTACCTTGGAATAGCTGAAGAAAAAGGGGATATAGTAGTGATCAATTTGAAAGAACCCCAGTACGCGAAGGAGGAGTGATGGCTCAACCACTTGCATCGTGCCGCGATGTTAAATCAGACGCTACGTGGGAGGCAACCCACGAATGTGTTGTAAGTGTAGTATGTAACTTCATATTTTTAAAAAAAAGTGACCGCGGCCATGACCGCGGAAGACACCGCTGGCGACGTAAAGTCGCCGTGGCCGCGGCATCGACCGCGGCCATGACCGCGGAAATCACTGAAGTGGTGCAGTTCCTTCATGACCGCGGTGCGGACCGCGAGAGACTCTGTCCCAAACGGCGGTGCGCACCGCGACAACGACCGCAGTCGGGTACCAGAATTTTTATTTTTTTTCGTTTTCTTCAATATTTTTTCTTCTTCTCTTCAAATTAAAAATAAAACACACCCCACCCCTCTTCCCCTAAAACAACGCACCCCCCCCCCCCCCACCCAAAAAATCCCCACTTCCCCCTCTCTCTCTAAACCTTAACCCTCCCCTCCATACCCTCTTCTTATTCTTCCAAATTTCACAATACCCCTCATCTTCTCCCCCCCCCCCCAAGATATGCTTCCGACACCCTCTTCTCTTTTCTTTCTATTTTTTCTTTGTTTTTGTTGCATTAGGCTAGTTAATGTTGTTCTACTGTAGTGCTAGTGCTAGAACTTTGTTTTGTTTAGTTCTTCTTCTTCTTTTTAGTGTAATTTCGTTTTTAGCATATGCTTGGTGAAGGGGATGTGTTTTGAATGTTTGGAATGGTGTTGTTGTTGGGTGATGGTTAACAAAGAGTGTGGAATGTGTGGGTGTAGTAGATAATTGAATTGAGAAAGTTTTCTTGATTCCCTTGGGGCCATGAATATGAAATAATGCCTTGCCCACAATGTGTTTGAGTAATTGCCTCAATGGTGATATAAGGAGATGTTGTGACATGGTTGTGGTGAAGTCTGAGTAACCACCCATAGTCACATATTTTAGGCTCATCCTAATACGTGTTTCTCTGTTTTGATAGGTATTATGAGTTCAGCCCGTAAGAGACGAAACACCGGGTCCTCTGCTAGTGGCCCAGGAGGCTCCTCACGAGCTAGGGCCAAACCAGTACACCATGGTTTGATGCCACTCAGTTCATCTCTGCAGAAGTAGAGGCAAGGTACAATCAGAAACTTGCCAGGAAGTTACTCCATGAGGTCCATATCGACGGAAGGGCTTTGATGACGGAATGCCCCAATATGTTTGATGAGGTACGGAGGTGTCAGCTGGACATCTTCTTTGAGGCTCCCGAGGAAGCCAAATTCAGTTAGTGTGGTAGTTCTATGCCAACCTGCCAGAACACGAATACAAGGTTGTGACTGTGCGCAATACCCCGGTTAATGCTGCTATAGAGGTCATCCGTAGGGTGTATCGCCTCCCTGCATTCACGGGCGATAGTCATTACATCATGGCTAGTCGCCCGATGGTTGACTGGGACAGAATTCTAGAGGTCATCTATATACCTGGCAGACAACCCAAATGGGTAGCACAACCGACGACTCTGCACTCCAAGTCTATTACTTGGGAGGCCAAATATTAGCTCACTGTCATCACCACCCGGTTGCTACCATCCAACAATACCACCGATGTAAATGGGCCACGAGCCGCTTTGATTTACTGCTTCATGACTCACCAAGGGTTTGATGTCGCTCGAGTCCTCTCTGAAGAAATGTTCATCCGATCGACCGAACTAAGCAAAGGCCACTACTTCCCTTCGCTTGTCACCCGTATATGCCGCCTTGCTTATGTTCCTGAGAACTCTCGAGTTGATGGGAAATTACCTATAAAAACCTCTTTCCGGGCGAGAAAAATTGGGCAAGAGGGAAGAGAGCCAGTACGACGCAATGATGACTCGTCTGATGAGTCTGAGTTTGAAGATGATTCTGATGCTGCTGAAGCTACTGAGATCATAGCCCCTCCTAGAGGGGACGAGGCAGGATCATTATAGCCACGCCAGAGCACTCGGATGGATGCTTTAGAGCGGGATATAACTGGACTGCAGACCTCCGTCGCTGACTTGAGTACCCGCATTGATGCTGTGGCTGACCGACAGGTGAAGTCGGAAAAGAAGTTCATGGGTTCGTTGAGAGCACTGGGTCGCGCATGCAACGTGAACCCAGACACAGTTTCGGATCAAGAGTGACCCTTCTGGGAAGTTTCTTTATCTCATTGTTTTTTTATATTGTCAAGCCATGGGGACATGTCTTAATTATAAATGTGGGGTGGGGGACTTCGTTGTATGTTGTACTTATGAATATTATCTATTTGTTTTTCTTGGTATTGTTTTGTGTTAGTGACTTTAGGAATAGAGTTACAGTTTTTTTAAGGAAGTGAAAATAGAAGCGACTTATCCCGACGATGGATCCCTTTCGGCGTGGTTCTTGAGGGACTAAGTCGAGAATTTATTTATTTTTGACATATAAAGACTCTTCCTAACGATGGATTCTTTAGACAATTTTCTTGAGGGAAACTAGTCTATAGAAAACACCAAAAAGATTTTTTTTATTTCTTAGGTAGTATAGTAACTCCCCCTTGGTTTTTCTTTGGGCCACGGTTCTTTTCCAAGGGTTTAGCTTGAACCGGGTATAGGTAGATTTTTTTGTTTTAGGTTAGGATTAATGGGTGACGAGCTTAAAATTGAAGAAGAAAAAACCCTTTGCGTTCTTACACCTGAACACGATAGACGCTAGAGTGTAGCGCTTAGCTGCAAGGGTTGAATCTTGTTTAAGTGCCTTAAAAATTGTATGTTTGTACCTAACTTGAACACTCAAAAGAGAATGTTTTGATAAACTAATCTGGAGTGAGTCATGTGCCATGTGGGTGTGAGTATCATTGTATTCCATGTTGTACTTCTGATGCCTAGAACTTGCCCTGTGTGTTTGCAAAGCGAAATAGTAGCTTCATTCAGTTTTAGAAGTGATATAGGCATTTCTTTGTTGAGCCAGACATATAAAGTGAACCCACCTGAATGCATTACATCTTAGTTAACCCCGTTGAGCCTATAAGCCTGTTTCTTTGGCAACGACAATGTGAACCTTAACCACTTGTTTGAATAGCCTGCTGTTTGAACCAATTTTCCTCCCCTCACTAAGCATTAGATTGGTATTGAGATTATGTAAAAACAAAAGTGTGGGGTGGTGGTTTGGTTTTTGAGGTGGAACCATGGAAATAGAGAAAAGATGCAGAATGTGAAGCGTAAAAAGAAAAGCACCACAAAAAAAAAAAACAAAAAGTGGTAGCTTGTACAAATTGCACCTAATGTATGTGGATGTATAAATAAATATGGTGGAGTGTTGGCTTACAAAATGATGATTGCTAAATTCAACGTAATTGTATTAAAAGTGATTAAGGAAGTTAGTCACTATATCCAAATGTATCCTACCCGTCCCTTAGCTTACATTACAACCAAATAAAGTCCTATTGATCTTAGACTGAGTGGGGCTCGATTAGTCGAGTATTACACTAGGGGAAAACCTATGGTGCATCTTTGTGGCATGTGAATGTTCTTTTTGGAGAGTGAGCGAATTTTGTCTAATTGAGTTCCTAATTGTTATCACTATCATTATATATATGGAACTACTCTCTTGTGTGATGTGAGGGCATGTGATTCACAAAGGAAATGTGCATCTTGACTGTTGTGTAGAGTGGTTTGAGTAAGTGCAAATGTTACAGGGTACGAAAAACTTGATTCTTGAGGTAAAAGCTGCTCACTACTAGGTGTAACTCTTGTGAAATGTTCATGGTGTGAGTCGTTGAAGGAAAAGAATAGGGAATGAATTTTTATGGAGTGTGGTGAATTGTTCGAGGACTAGCAATAATTTAAGTGTGGGGTGTTGATAATAGACTATATAGTTGTTATTTACACCATAATTGCCCATGCTTTGTTGTTGTTTTATTATGTAAGTTGCCAATAAAATGCTTTAATTAATGCTATTTGGTTTCGCATGGAATGTAAGATGTGAGGAAGCAACATGAAATGTTTGGAGGCAATAACGTGAAGAAAATACCCACTCAAGGAGTACCCGAACACAAAAGAGCAGAAAAAAAGAGAAGGAACGCGGAGCAAAGAGGCCCAGCTACTCACCGCGGTTGCCACCGCGGTCCGCGCCGCGGTTGGAGGCAGTGTCCTCCGCGGTCGCCGCGGCGGCGTATGTACAGTCCAGAAATTTACGGGGCCAAAGTGCCAATTCGGGAAAGTTCTGTAAAACCTTTATAAGATGTAGGAAACTCGCCCAAGAAAAAGGGGTTGATTTTGAGATTATTTTGGCAAGAGGAACAAGTGTGAGAGATCACTCAAAACATCATAGTTCTGATTCTCTTTTTCTTGCAAAATTTCGATTATGAATATTTTCGTAGTTTATTCGTACGTTGTCATGAGTAGCTAAATACTTTAATCTAAGGTTTTGGTGAAACCCGTTGGGACTGACTTGGTTGTTATATTAATATAGTTTGAATTGGTCGTTAATCTCTATTTGTTCATCTACGTTTTGATTGTGGTTAGTTGAAAGGGTCCTCAATTATCCGTTCCTATTTATTATGTATCTTCTTGAGAGAGAGTGCATATTTAGGAAGCTGTTTGAACAATATCACTCCCGGAGTATAGACGAGAGTCATAACCGAGGGTTTAGAGGTTGGATTAGAGATAACGATACCTCGAGTGCAATCTAAAAGAGCGGTAATGAGAATCTAGCTAGCGTAGCTTGAGAGAGTGCGTCTAGTAAATTATTATAATTGCTTGAGAGAGATTTATGATAACTGGAGAGTTCTTGATTGATAGAGACAACTAAGGCATCGCTATAGGAACCATACAACCAAGGAAATCACCAACGGGGGAAACCATTACCTTAGACCTTATTTCAAATTGTTTACACATCAAGCATAGTTAATTTTCAGCTGTTAATTATTTTCAGACTTTAGTTGTTAGAAATATTATCAATTGTGAATTACAAAGTTTGGGGAAATTGATTATGTGAATTTAGTAAATCCGTCAAAAGTAATTGATAGGTTAATTCCCTGTGGTTCGACTCTGGGCAGAATTACTCAGATTATATTTGCTACGTCCGTGTGTGTTTTTGTATAAGGCATAGTTTGGCATTATCAAGATGCATCTGTGGCAAAATAAGAAAATCCACAATACACATCTTCCTAATTGCATTAGTTTTTATTTTTGATAAATCTTCCTAATTGCACTACACTGTGAACTTATACTAAACCAGCAAGACTCCTTCTTGAAGCATCTATAAATTTTATTTTATTCAGCTGTAGTTCATGGTCAAGTTAATTTTCCTCCAAGCTAGATGAAGTAGGCGTACATCCATGCACAGAAGATTTCCTGAAGTCTTCTCTTGCTGGAAAAAACAAATACTCGTTATTTTGCCATTTTCAATGATAAGCAGATGTCAGATATGAGATGCGCCAAACTACCTGCTACATGAGTGAATGGATGATAGTTCTAGCAGTTCATAGTTCTTTCAATGTTCATATGGCTTCCTCTTGGAATATTTCTAGCAATTTTTAGAATGGTATATTCTTGCCCTACAAATTTGCCCTATATTTGGTCCCTTTAAGTGGCGCGAAACTCAGTTTAAATGGCACAGATCCATCAATATCAAAAAGCTTGTTGGATTTGTGGAGAGGGCATAAGGCGTCATGCTACATCAGATAGCAAAAGCAGAAAGAAGTATTTTGTACCTTGTACCGGGAATTCCTTCAGACTCTGACAGAGGGTTTTCACTATGCCAATTGACGGAAGCATGCCTGTTTTCACCTAAGATAATCTTATATTAGTGCTGTAACGCAAATTGAGGCATTAATGGAAAACGCAGATTGCTTAGTCCTGATAGTATTGGTATACTCTTTCCATGTATATCTTAATCTGTTCGTTGTTTCCTGTAATAATCTCGAGGTTACAAGGCAATAGTGGTCTTTGATGTATCTTTAGGTTACTTACTGCTAAGATTTATATGACTTGGACTAAAAAGACTGATTAATTCAGTTTCCAATGAGAACATTAAAAGACACATGAAAGCAAAGAGTTTGAAGTAAACAGGAATATAATCCTCTTTTACAAAAGTTAAGCACCAGTGAGCCTGTGCTGGAAAATCTTAACAGCATCAAATTAGCAATATATGAATACTCCAAAAAGAATATCTCGTATTCCATTTTGTGCAGCATCACAACTTGACTCCATGTGCATTAATCCCCTGCCCCGGCTAGAACTATTGATGATCCTATCAATGACCGGGACTTTACTCTCTTCAATTGCTCAAGTCCATATATACTGTACAGAAATAACATTATCAAATGGATGTGAACATTGTAACATTAACATGATATACTTACTGCATGGGTCAAAATCTGACCACAAGATGATAATCATTAAAAGGAATGGTAAGGGGTCGACCAAGCCATAGTCGTGCTCACGAGGCGCAATAGCAATGAGTATCTCGGTCACCAGGCCATCATAAGGCTTACACAACAGAACATATGTCGTAACACTTGGGCAAGTAAGGAAGAGTATAATCATGACAAGGTACGCTGGTTAAAGACCGTCGGATAAAGGGGAAAATTGGTAATATATATGTGAGGGAAGAAAACAAGAAAGAGGGTTCCAATCCCAGATTTCACAATTCTCAGATCTTGGTTCTCAACAGGAGGTGACTTCCAACAACAAACCAAAAACCCAGATTTCACAATTCTCAGATCTTGGTTCTCAACAGGAGGTGACTCCAACATCAAACCAAAAGCCCATATTTTGGTTACAACTCTTTGTAATCATCATTGCTGAATCAATAAAGATAGATTTCATAGTTATCGATAACTGTCCCACTTTTCCTTCTTTGCTTTTACAAGTACAGAACAATATGTCAAATGTGTAAGCTTATCATTTTGATGTATGTTAATCATCTTAAGGAATGTTATATAAGCTCAGTCCCTTTCGATGCCCATATTCAATATGCTTAGATTCTGAGTTAATTATGTTTGGCTAAGATTTACCCTCCATTTCATCATTAATTGGTTTAACTAAAAAGGCTCAATACTTTTTGGTCAAACAATTTGGCATCGTCTATGGGAATTTCTTAGCCAGTATTTTTAGTTTCCCTTAAATCTAGAACCAGCCAAGTATCACTACCAGGCTGTCATGGCCCACCATCTCGGCATAAACACCAACTTGAAAGAATGGTAGGAAAGCCTTTGAGATAACCGTACCAAGGTCAGATCTCTACATAAAATAGAAATTGTGACCGGTGCAAAACCCACGCCTCACCTGTAACGATAGGTTTAGCATGCCATATACATGTTTAAAGTAGAGCCACTGTCACTATGTGTTTGGCATGACCGCAACCCCATTTGACGTATTCACCTTGTATACCGACCCATAGTCCCACCTCTTAGGAAGGGACGATAGCCTACTATGTGATCCTTTGAAATAACGGGCATATCCTGCCATATTTTCGTACCCCCACACACTGGACGATTTACGAACAAAGTATGACATGTTTCCCTTGTTGTTTGTGCATATCGGACGGGGTCGGACCGGGACTCATTTTCGACATCTCGACGGGCGAGGTAAGTCCAATCCATAAGAAGCCTAGACACGGTTAACGACGGAGCCAAACACGATCGCCAAACCTGAAATCATCATTCGAGTACGAGGCGAAGTGAGTGATCCTACGACGCCATTCCTCCTTTCACCAACTTATCAGGCCAAGGTAATAGGAAATTTCGTTTGGTTTTTACTTACCACGATCTCTTGTTGGGTTAAAACAGGAACACAAACGCTCTCACAGGTATGCGAACAAGGAACAGGCGCCACCAAAACACCCCATGAAAAGGTTCTGTCCCATACCACCTCGCAAGCAGTGACCGAGCAAAGCCCTCTAACCCGTACCGGATTACAAATAACTGAAACGGATTATCCCAGGTCGACTATTAAGAAAATCTCCAAAACAGGGGACTCACCCATGAACGCACAGTAATCTCCATGAAACACGCAGTAATCTCCAGTGAAACGCACAGAAATCTCCAATGAAAGCAAGGTTAAGCGAACTAGGACTCACCCACGAAACGCCAAGTATTCTCCAATAAAAGCAAAACCAAGCACACCAGGACTCATCCCCACGCATGCATAAATAGTAAGGCGACGTGTAATGCTCTCCAATAGAAATGATACAATAGGTTACAATCCGACCTCGCTTGAATTAACACCTCTACGGCCACTGGCCATCGTCAAATGGGTTACAATCCGACCTCGCTCTAATTAACACCTCTACGGCCACTGGCTAGCGTCAAATAGGTTACAATCCGACCTCGCTCGAATTAACACCTCTACGGCCACTGGCCATCATCAAATGGGTTACAATTCGACCTCGCTCGAATTAACACCTTTATGACCACCGACCATCGCCATGTAAAAGTAAAAATTTGTCTACCCGAATCGATAGATTAAAATTCAGCCTCATTCCAATATATAAGTCAGAAATTGACTTTGCCTAAGACGACGACTCTAAGTTCGAACTCGTTCAAATATAAGTCAGAAATTGATTTCGCCTAAGACGGCGACTCCAAGTTCGAACTCGTTCAAATTATAAGTCAGAAACTGACTTCTCCCAAGATGATGACTCCAAGTTCGACCTCGTTCGAGTATATAAGTCAGTAACTGACTTCGCCCAAAACGGCGACTCGTTCAAATTATAAGTCAAAAATTGACTTCGCCTAAGACGGCGACTCCAAGTTTGAACTCGTTCAAATTATAAGTCAGAAACTGGCTTCACCCAAGACGGTGACTCCAAGTTCGACCTCGTTCAAGTATATAAGTCAGAAACTGACTTCGCCCGAGATGGCGACTCCAAGTTCGAACTCGTTCAAATTATAAGTCAGAAAATTGACTTCGCCCAAGTCGGCGACTCAAAGTTCGTACTCGTTCAAATATAAGTCAGAAACTGATTTCGCCCAAGACGATGACTCAATAGTTCGAACTCGTTCAAATTATAAGTTAGAAACTGACTTCGCCCGAGACGGCGACTCCAAGTTTGACCTCGTTCGAGTATATAAGCCAGAAACTGACTTTGCCCAAAAAGGTGACTCCAAGTTCAAACTTGTTCAAATTATAAGTCAGAAATTGACTTCGCCCAAGACAGCGACTCCAAGTTTGGACTCGTTCAAATTATAAGTCAGAAACTGACTTCGCCCGAGACGGCGACTCCAAGTTCGACCTCGTTCGAGTATATAAGTTAGAAACTGACTTCGCCCGAGACGGTGACTCCAAGTTCGAACTCGTTCAAATTATAAGTTAGAAATTGACTTCGCCTTAGACGGCGACTCCAAGTTCAGACTCGTTCAAATTATAAGTCAGAAACCGACCTCGCTCGAGATGGCGACTCCAAGTTTGACCTCGTTCGAATATATAAGTGAGAGCTTGACTTCGCCCAAAGATGTAGAGTCCAGGTTTGACCTCATTCGAATATATAAGTCGAAACTGACCTCGCCCAAGATGGCGAGTCTCAATTCGACCTCGTTTGAATTGAGATTGACTCCGCTCGGCTTGGCAAACCAGAAGTCAGTCTCGCCCGAACTTTCAAATCCAAAATGATTTCATTGGGACCCACAGAACGAGATCCTACCCGATAAGGGCAAGGTCGGATTCCCAATTAAAAAGATCAGGGACTTATAAAAACAAAAGGTATACGCAAAAAAATATATATACGACAAATGGGAGAAAGGGAAAAGGAAAATCAAAAGATACACCAACGAAGGAGAAGCAACTATTTCATACAAATGCACGTGCACAACAACCGCACCTTACAAAAGGCCAAAACAGCCCTTCCGGAAGAAGATGAAAAAAACAAAAAAAAAACTAAGTACATAGGTTGCAACAAAAATTGCACTCGGCATCATCCCCATCGTCGTTCTCCCTAATGTCATCATTGTCAGACGGAAGCCCGTCTTGAACATCGACACCCTTGCCAGCCTCCGACATTGCAGGGTCGTAACTACAGGTGACACGAGCCTCGCGTGCCTTCGCCCAAGCATCTTCAAAGGCGTCCTATGGAACATTCCCCGCCTCCTATAAACCATGATATAATCACGTTGGGCCTCGGCATGGACCCATAGATCATACTGGCGGCGGGGAACAGTGGCTGAAGCAGACTCTTGTGGGGGAGCTTGGGTCAACAATTGTGCCTTCTCAGCTTCAAGAGTAGCAACTCAGTCTTCCAAGATTGAAGCGTCCCGATCAAGTTCACTAATTCGCTCCTCAAGCCGTGCCTCCCTTAGCGTGGTCGTTGCCCTCTTAGACTCCTTCTTGGACTTGAGGATGTGGATGGTATCCTCTTGTGTCGTCGCCCTCGCCAGAGCTGACACTCAAGCATTCTCAGCTCTCTCCATCTCGGCCACTTTCTTTTCCAGCTTGGTCACCTTCTTCGACCATTCAACACTCAGAGCGTCGACCTTAGCAGCATTTTTGCTCGAGCTCAGCTCGTAAAGATAACACCTTCGCTTGGAGGTCCTCGCACTCCGCGACTACCCCCTTTCCTACCTCCAGCTCCTTATCCTTGGCATGGAGCAGCTCCTCAAGCTCACTGCATCTGCGGATAGACCACATCAGTTCCTCATCTCTTTTCTCCAATTCCTCCCTGTTAGACTAGGTACTGGCGCTCGCTCTGAGCTGCTCGTGCATCTCACGACATCTGTTACGGTACCGTAGATACTTCTCGGCCATCTTCAGAAAAACCAAGGCACGCGTCTCGACCCAACGAGCACTCTCGACCTCCAAAATTTAATTCTAAAAGAAAGAAGAAGAGGGGGAAGGAAGGAGTTAGTAAAAACGAAGGTCTCCAAGCAAAGGAAACAAAAAGGAACTTACCCTTAGGCCCATCGCAGCCACACCGCGCGACAACTCGGAGTCGCTAACATCCTGAAGAGCTCTGCTTTTAGCAGCTGAGCATAGAAGATCGAACTACGCACAAAGTCCACCGTATCTTGCAGCAAGTTGAGGTCGGATAGAATTTTGAGTATTATGTTGAAGGGATGCCCAAAAAAGCAGCGGCGGTCCGTCTCTCCACCATATTAACCCCTTGAATGCTCGCAACGGGCATCGTCTCCATGGCTGGGTTGGCACCACCCCCGACCTCGCTCACCGCCGGGGCAAGGACGTCCCTCGAAGAAGTTTTGGCAGGAGAAACATCTTCCAACATGACCCTTTGTCTTTTCGACGGGGCCTCCCTACTACCAGCGCGGGAAGATTCACCCGTTAAATGGACTGTAGGAGTCGAAATCTCCGGATGAGTAATCTCCAAGCGCACGACTTCGGCCACAGGCACAGGCCGGACAGTAGTTCTCGGTGCAGGTCGGGCAATAGCCCTCGGCGCAGGACGGGCAAAGGTCGCCGGTTGATGAAATGCGAGCAGAGAAGCCCTCGTCCTTCTCTCCCCTCTTCGACCTGTCAATAAGGAGGGATTAGATCATACAACGACAAGGTTTTTTTTTTAAAAAAAACTATGAAGTAGGGAACAAACCAAAACTACACCAAGCCAACTCACCAGTAAGAGGCTTGCGCCCAAACTTTCATGGAAGGGTGCCCACTCACAAATCCCCACCGTGTGGGGGAGAAATGCACTCACCCACTCGTGAATATTGACAACTAGCGGGGGAGGTAATCTCTCAGCTACAAAAGCAAAAACGAGTCCTCAGCAAAGTCTCTAAGAGGAAGACGACCGACAACCATCTTAAGAAAAAATCACAAAGGTAAACAAGGGAAAACTTACGAGCAAAGTTCCACGTCTCTTGAAACCCCGCCGAGTTCGCCACAAGGTGCTTTGTCCACACATAGAAGTAGCTTTCCCAAAAATGACAATTGGCTTATCTTCCATCTTCACCACCAAGCTTTTGGTTCCTCGATGGCGCATATGAATCATCGTACCCTGAAGAAAATGAGGGGCGAAGATGTGGAGCATGTGCCCTAGGGAAATTCCTCGGCCGGCCAGCTTCGCGTACTTGATGAGCATAAGAAAGAGCTTGTAGGCATGGAGAGAGTTGGGTCAGGCACACTTCGTAGAAGCGACAGAAATCCACCACCAGGTAAGGAAGAGGGAGTATGTATCCGATGACAAAGGGGTATGCGTAAAATGCACAATATCCCGCGCGGTGCAAATGCACAATATCCTTTCCCACCGGCACCATTTCGATATGAGTAGGGATTCTCCACTTTGATTTGAGTGTTGTGATTGCCGCCCATCCATAGTGGAAGGAAAGGGGTTTCGGTTCATTTCCGGAATTATTGTAAAAATCAGTCCTCGCCTTCCCCGGATGAGGAACTATCTCATCCACCATCGGAAATTCTTTATCTTCTACCATCTCCACTCCCTTTTCAAGATATGTCGCTTTCCGGCGTCGGAGCACCAACAACTCTATCAGATTGGGAAGAAGTACTAGCCATTTGTCTGTCTTGATCGAAATAAACAAGAACGATGAAGGAAAAGAGAGAATGGTCATGTCGAATTCTAGCGAAAGCAGAAGTATGAAAGACTAAAGAATGAGGGAGTTTGCAAAGTTCTTTCTCAGGTAAATTGAAAGGCACAACAATCAAATGAGGTATTCCCCTATTTATAGGGACACAAATGTCCTGACCGGGAAACCTAAAAGCTGCTAATCAGGAAACGGAAAGGGCACAGGAAACGATATGTTGCTTGGGAAACGTACGCCATAATGACACATAATAAGTATTCATAGTACCCTGAATCGATGTGACGATCCAACTCTGAACTAACATAACGGTCCAATAAAATCCTTGAAGCGTCACGTCGCCACCTCGCCATAAGGACCTGTTCCTCGCACAATGTCCAGATTTCTCCTAACTTTTGAATCAATAGAATCTGCCCATCGAGATCACCAAAGGTGACCTCAGCGGGCGGAGGGACTAACTGTATGGGTCAAAATCTGACCACAAGATGGTTATAATTAAAAGGAATGGTAAGGGGTCGACCAAGCCATAGTCGTGCCCACGAGGCATAATAGCAATGAGTATCTCGGCCACTACCGAGATCGGGCCATCAGAAGACTTACACAACAGCATATATGTCGGAACACTTGGGCGAGTAAGGAAGAGTACAATCATGAAAGGGTACGCTGGTTAAAGATCGTTGGATAGAGGGGGAAATTGGTAATATGTGTGAGGGAAGAAAGCAAGAAAGGGAGTTCCAATCCCAGATTTCACAATTCTCAGATATTGTTCTCAACAGGAGGTGACTTCCAACATCAAACCAAAAGCCTATATTTTGGTTACAACCCTTTGTAATCATCATTGCTGAATCAATAAAGATAGATTTCATAGTTAACGACAACTGTCCCGCTTTTCCTTCTTTGCTTTTACAAGTACAGAATAATATATCAAAGATGTAAGCTTATAATTTACATTTGATGTCTGTTAATCGTCTTAAGGAATGTTATATGGGCTCAGTCCCTTTCAATGCCCATATTCAATATGCTTAGATCTAGAGTTAATTATGGCTAAGATTTCCCTCCATTTCATCATTAATTGGTTTAACTAAAAGGCTTAACACTTTTTGGTCAAACACTTACCACAAAGGGATGCATATCAGAAGGAAATCCTATGATTAGCTAATTAACCATTTCTGATTTGATCCGTTCCAAGATTTATGCCATGATCCTAGACCAATCACGGATATCTCACCTTTCTGTTATTGTGATATCTTTGATCTTGCTCGATGTTTATCTCATTTGTCTTCGATCGCTACTATCCTCGATCTCGATAGGTACCTCAATTTTGAACTCAGTACCTTATCCTCATGATTTAGTTTGTTTTGTTACGAGACCGACCTTCGATACAACCTCCCGGTCTCGGTCAAATAGTAAAATTGGGTGGGCCCAATTTTAACCGTATACAAATAGTCCTCTCATTTTTTGGAGTGTAATGACAAGAAACAAATTGAGCCTTCGATTTTTTACCTCGACCTGTCATGACGTGTTCCTCATGACGTAAGTGACAGAGTGACCGAAACGTCCTGTCGGTACACTTCCCCAAGTCATTAATGAGTGTCAGCTGGTGGTCGGCCACTAGTGCCTTTGAACCATCGCTGTGAATCCCATAAATAGTCCCCTCTCTCGTTGATTCAAACTTTACTTTCACTTTCTTCTAATCTCCAAAGCTTTTACATTTTTTAAACTCTTCCTTTCTATAAATCTTCAAGTTTTGCTGTGAATCCCCTCTCAAACATCAAGTCCTATTATTCTCTTCCTTATTCAAACTCACATAAAATTGGCAAAAACATCGAAAACGGTACCACAAAAAGAAGTTGCTCCATCTTCTCAACCCGCCGGCGGGAAGGCATCAGTAGAACCCCGTCTAGAGGAATGTATTCCTGGGGGGTGCGCGCTAAACTACGATTTCAAGACCGATAAGGTCTCATCGGTTCCCGATCATTGTGAGCCGGTGTTGAGATACATATGCTCGATAATTGAGGGCTACCTTAAGCACGTAAGAAAGACTGCAACTGGGAGGGCAAAGAGATGGTGATCCCGTCCCCCAAAGAATACATCACTACCCATGTGGAAGGGTTTCTAAGTGTTTACACTTTTTTTTTACGATGTGCCCCCTCGAAACCGTTATCATCAATTTTTGCCGTAAATATCAAATAACCCTAGGCAGAATCCATCCTTCCTTTTGGCGAGTTGTTATTCTGCTCCTATTCTTCGTGAGCAAAGTCGAGGGGATCTCTTTCACCCTCGATCACCTCATCAGATTGTATAGCCCCCGTCTCTATCGAGGCGGGTTAATAAAACTCCAATATCGGTTTACCAAAGTGCTATTCTCGAGCATAGACGAGGATAAAGATCAAGGCTGGATGGGACGATTCGTGCAATTTAGGACTTTTGACCTAATCCCGGCCGAGAAAATGTCATTTCTTGAGAAATGGAACATGAATCGTAAGTATCGTCTCACTATTAGCTTCCATGTATTATTTGTTCCTTTGCTTTTATATCATTGATGTCTTTTGCATGATGTAGCAGTTTCTTGGATGCCCCGTGAGAATCCTGACCTCGAGAGCTGGGTTCGGAGCCTGGCCTCGACCTCTACATACACCGAGTGCTCATAGAGCGATTTAGCAAAGGACCGATGGAGGCCAAGAATCATGGTAAACCCCCCTTTTATTTATTTGATGATTTGATTAAGATATTCTTCTTGTACTTATTCAATCTTCTCTTGTATAGGCCTAGGCAAAGATGCAATCATGAGGCCCTCATCTATTGAGGAGAAGACTTCGACCCTAGTTCCAAAGTCGGTGAAGGATAAGGAGAGGAAAAGGACCTCAACCTCCGAGGATCCAAAGCCTAATATGAATCCGTCTCGTAAGCCGAAGAAAGACACAGTTTCCCTGCCTGTGGATGTGATTCAATGGCTAAGGGAGGAAGAAGAAGAATATGAAGACGATGGCTCAGAACTGGTGGCCTGAGTGTAGAAGACCATCGAGGCCCCAAAGGCCTCTGAGTCGGTGTGGCTGAGGAGATTCCTCCTCGAGCTGAGGGGGTCTTAGAAAAGGGCTCAGGAAAAGTCCCCGAGTCATCGAAGATCGAAGATGCCTCCTGCTAGATGAGCAAAATAGCGGGTATGTATGAAAGGGCCGGCTCTGAGGCCCTTCGCAGCAAGGAGAACGGCCCAAGTGGCACACTTGGGGCAATAGATGTTGGAGAGTGGAGATTCACCAATTCTCCATGCGTTTTCCGATGAGGCAATTCGGGAGGCCCAAGCTATAAGGAATCCCGAGGTAGACGGGGCCTATGGAAGGGATGACCCCTTCCGTGGTTACTTTATCAGAATCGAAGATGCTACTGACCTAAGAGAAGCATCGAGTCTCTTCGATGAGGATCAACAAGCCCTGAATCGGGTGAGTCTTAACTCCATTTGTCGATATCATACTTAGTTTATTTCTTCTCTTCCTGTCTAGTTTCCTTTCTTTTTTTCGTATAGGCTTTGGCACTCCATCAAGAGGCATTTTCCAAGTCCTGAGCAGAGCTAATATGATGTGAGGCCGACCTCTGAGGGATCACAGAGGAGAGAAATGCCCTCAAACTTCTCAGTGGTCAAAAAGAGGAAAAGATCAAGGACCTCCGAGCCGAGTTGGCCAAGGCTCACCAAGATCAGACCGACCTAATCGAGCAGGTAATGATAATCTTAAAATCTCATAAGCTTGATTCGAGAATGATGGCTAACACTTCAATCTCACAGCTGTAATAGAAGGTCGAGATGATCGAGCAGTTCCGAAAGGAGGTCAACATAATGAAGGCAGAGACCTTGGGGTGGAAATAAAGTATGGACCGCTTTGCTGCAGAAAAAAGGCTGCTCGAGCCCAATTGTCATCGATCGAAAGCCAACTTCAAAGCAAGAAGGATAAAAACTCAACTCAGGCAAATAAAATAGAGGAGCTTGAGGCTCGGTTGGCTTCCGAACTTGCAAAGGCCAAATTTGAGGCCGAAAAGGCAAATGCCAAGGTAGAGGCGATCGTGGACGTCTACCGGTCTGATGCTGAAGCCGATTAAGTCTAAGCGAGAGAGGCTGCCGAGACCGCTCAAGCTAGAGCACACTAGATTGCTAAACTTTCCAAATTCCAATCTTGGAGAGAAACCCTCGAGGAGATCCATGCTCGAGGTTTCGATCTTATCGACGAGATAATAAAGGCTAAAGAGCATGAAGCCGATGCTATAGCACTGGACTCTTCTGAAGATGATGATGATTACGATATGATGATGTCAGAAAGAGTGGGTCCGAGAATGGGGAGGACCTCGATGGAGAAGAAAAAGCCCCCGAGGAAAATTACGAACCTTAGACTTTTTTTTTGATTTTTTGCCTGGGACCCTGATCGGTCTTTGTAAATATCTTCGTATATATAAACAATATTTTTTCCCTTTGACTTGTCTTTATTCTATTTCCTGCCTCGTGAAAATTCTATTTCATTCATGCCTTCATGCCTTATGAAGATTTTGCTTACAAGTTTGAGACTTAGGCATTTAGACCGAAGTCGGACCAGTGTAGTCTTTTTAATCGAGTGAGTGCTTGCATGAACTCGAAGTAGAGTGACCCTTAGGTTTTAGTTCAGTAAGGACGATTTCTCGATCTCAAAAAATAAAATGGCCCTTAGGCTCTTGAATTAGGCCGATACGGCCTCAAAAGAATGGCTTTTTCCCCCTTTTCGGCTTAAAAGAGTTAATCATATAAAAATTTATCGTGCCTTAGCAAGAGATAAATCTGTACCCATTAGGTTTTTCAGGGTTTAGTGTTATCAAAACCCTTTTCTTTGTTATGCCTTAGCACAAAATTGTTCCAGGGTTCGAACAATTCGATTCCCCTTAGGTTTTTTCGAGGGTTGACGTTGTTGAAACCCTTTTGTCATTTTGCCGAGGGTAGCCTTTTAACCGGTTTATAAAAGTATTAGAAGGCATGTTTTTATTGCGAAATTCGGACGTCTCCGAAGTGTGTTAGCTTGGCCGTAGCCTTGGGATTTGCCTCTTGAGCTTATTTTCCGATTATACTTCGAACTTGTTCAAAGTGTCGGTCCCCGAGTGGTGTGGCCGTGGCCTATAAAATCGAGGGTTGCCTTTTTAAGGTCTTACGAACTCGAGGTTTTAATAATTCGACCATGTCAAATTTTTGGATGGCAGTCCCCAAGTGTGGGGTCAATTGTTCAAACTTTAGTTGTGATTATCCCTTGAGCCAGTTTCCACAATAGATCACAAGTACGAAATTTCAAAGTAGAAATTTCTCCAAGGCAAAGAATATCTGGCAAGGAAAAAAAATACTTCTTTCAATAGATTATACATTCGAACATGTTTTGCAATTAGGGCTCGAGTAATCTATATGGACACAGTTTATTCGACCTTTTGGCCCTTTACAAAATTTACCTATCGAGATCTTGTTGACATGAAGTACTTTCCTTGTAATCATTCGAGGGTGATGCCCGAGTTTGATTATAAAGAAGCCTGGGATACTGTTGAATTGCTCTAAGTTAGCACGAACAATGGTTTCCTCGTTAAAAACCTCGCCGGAAAAACCCATTTGGGATAAAAACCGGTCTAAGGGAAAAAGAGTGTGATGCATGCTTTCAGACCTAAAGATTTTGTGTTTAAAGAATCCTTCGATGTCTTCGATTGAACACCTGCAATAGGTTAGTATTAAAATGTAATTGAAAAATGGAGAAGCTCATACCTTAGCAGTAATATCGTTTGAGAAGTGATATGTTCCAATTGTTCGGCAATTGCTCTCTGTTCGTCGTGCCAATCTTGTAAGATCCTTTTCCGACGATATCAAGGACCTAATACGGGCCTTCCTAATTTGGGCCATGTTTTCCTTCATTTGGGTCTCGAGTATTGAGGGTGACTTTTCTATAAACTAAGTCCCGAATTCTAAAGTGTCGAAGATTGGTTCTTTGGTTGTAGTACCTTTCGATCCGCTGCTTCTGTGTGGCCATTCAAACGAGGGCTACTTCCCATTTTACATCTAGCAATTCAAGGCTTATATTCATAGCCTCGTGATTTGACTTATCCGCTGCATATCGAAACTTGACGCTAGGTTCCCCGACTTCAACCGGGATCAGAGCTTCGGCATTGTATACTAAAGAAAATGGTGTTGCCCCCATACTGGATTTTGACGTTGTTCGATACGCCCAAAGGTCCTCGGGCAATATTTCTCTCCATTTTCCCTTAGCATCATTCAATCTTTTCTTTAGATTTTGAATGGTGGTTTTGTCTGTTGATTCGGCCTGTCCATTCCCACTAAGGTGATATGGCGTTGACATGATATTTTCTATTTTGTAATCTTCAAGAAACTTTGTCACTTTGTTGCCGACGAATTGCTTCCCATTGTCGTATACGATCTCGGCAGGTATCCTGAATCGACATATAATATGGTCCCAGATGAAGTCTATGACTTCTTTTTCTCTATCTTTCTCGAAAGCCTGTGCTTCAATCCACTTAGAGAAATAGTCAATCATAAACAAAATAAATTTAGCTTTACTTGGGGCCAATGGTAGAGGGCCGATGATATCCATTCCCCACTTCATGAACGGCCATGTGGATAGGACTGAATGGAATTGCTCTCTGGACTGTAGATCATTGGCGCATATCTTTGACACTTGTCGCATTTTTAAACGGATTCTTTAGTATCCTTTTCCATATTGGCCTAATAGTATCCTGCTCTGATGAGTTTGTGAACCAATTATTCGGCATGGGAATGATTCCCGCAAGTGCCCTCGTAGATTTCTCATAGGACGTAGTCGGTATCTCCTGGTCCCAAACATATTGCCAATGGTCCATCGAACATCCTTCTATATAGTGTTCCATCTTCGGCCAATGGGAATCGTGTGACCTTCGTACATAGAGTCCTCGATTCTTTAGGATCCGATGGAAGCTTTCCGTTCTTTGGATACTCAATATATTTATTCCTCCAATCCCAGGTCAGACTTATGAAGTTTATTTTGGCATGGCCTTCTTTGATTACTGACCTTGAAAGTTGTACGATAGTCCCCGAGCTAATCTCGCCGTCTTCGACTGATGACCCCAAATTGGCAAGGGCATCGGCCTCGCTGTTTTGTTCTCGAGGCACATCCTGTAGGGTCCGTTCTTTAAACCGATGTAGAGTCACCTGTAGTTTATCCAAGTACCTTTGCATTCAATCTTCTCAAACCTCGAAGGTTCTATTGACTTGGTTTATCACAAGTAGGGAGTCACATTTGGCCTCGATCACCTCTGCTCCCAAACACTTAGCTAGCTCGAGACCTGCAATCATGGCCTCATACTTGGCCTCATTGTTAGTTAACTTGAAAGTTTTGATAGATTGTCTAATTGTATTGATCGTGAGTGGATTCAAAACGATGCCTAGCCCAAACCCCTTCACGTTCAAAGCGCCGTCGGTGAAGAGGGTCCACACCCCTGATGATGTACCCGATTTTAGTAATAGTTCCTCTTTTACCTGGGGTACGAGGGCTGGCATAAAGTTGGCCACATAATCTGCTAAGATTTGAGACTTGATGGTCGTTTGGGGTTGATACTCGATATCGTACCATCTGATCTCGATGGCCCATTTGGCCAATCGGCCCGAGAGTTCGGGTTTATGCAAAACATTTTGAAGAGGATATGCAGTCACCACACAAATCGGGTGACAATGAAAATATGGCTTTAATTTCCTAGAGGCACTTATTAGGGCAAATGCTAATTTTTCTAAGTGTGGGTACCGGGTCTCGACCTCACCTAAGGTTCGATTAATATAGTAAATAGGAAATTGCGTACCTTGCTCTTCTCGAACTAGGACCCCATTTACTGCGATTTCCGAGACTGATAAGCAAGTAGAGTTGCTCGTCCGCTTTTGAAGTATGAAGCGATGACGGCTCGAGAGGTACCACTTCAATTCTTCCAATGCTTGTTGGAATTTTGGGGTCCATGCAAAATTGTTCTTCTTTTTGAGCAGTGAGAAGAACCGGTGACTTCTATCTGAAGACCTTGAGATGAATCGTCCTAGGGAGACTATGCGCCTTGTCAATCTTTGAACGACCTTAACATTTTCCATGAATGTGATATGTTCGATTGTCTTGATTTTATCGGGGTTGATCTCGATCCCCCGATTTGATACCATAAAGCCGAGAAACTTGCCCGAGCCAAACCCGAATGCACATTTCTCTGGGTTGAGCTTCATGTTGTACCTATTTAGTATATCGAAGGTCTCATGCAAATGTGTCAAATGGTCCTCTGCTCGCAGGGACTTAACTAGCATATCATCAATATAAACCTCCATTGATTTACCTACTTGTTCTTCAAACATTTGATTTACTAAGCGTTGGTAAGTGGCCCCAACATTTTTTTAGTCCAAACGACATTACATTATAACAATAGGTGCCGTACTTAGTGATGAACGAAGTCTTTTCCTAATCCTCCGGGTTCATTTCTATTTAATTGTACCCAGAGTAGGCATCGAGGAAACTAAGTATCTCGTGGCCGAACATGGCATCGATCATGCTATCGATATTTGGCAGAGGAAAAGAGTCTTTAGGACATGTTTTGTTTAAATTTTTATAATCTACGCACATCTAAGTTTGCTTCCCTTTTTAGGGACTACGACTACGTTTCCATTCGAGATATTTTACCTCTCTAATGGATCCTATTTTGAGAAGTTTGGTTACCTCGTCCTTGATGAATGCATGTTTTACCTCAGACTATGGCCTTCTCTTTTGTTTTACTGGGCAAAACTTTGGGTCCAAGTTCAGTCGATGTATAGTGATCTCCAGCGGGATCCCTGCTATATCTAGGTGGGACCAAGCAAAATAATCCATATTATCAATGAGAAATTTAATGAGTTTTTCCCTGAGCTCAGGGGTTAACCCCGTACCCAGGCATACCTTTCGATTGGGTAGATGCTCGATCAATATGATTTGCTCTAGCTCTTCGACTGTCAATTTGGTGGCATCAGAATCCTCAGGGATTATGAAGGATCGAGGGATCCAGCAATCATGGTCCTCATCTGTTCCCTGCTTCTCTGACTGAGTCGAGGCTGGTGGTGGTGGTTGCTATTTAGCCTCCTGTTTTCCTTTGGACTCTAATCCTTTTGACGATGAAAGCGCCGATACCGGTATTACTTCGTCGACCGTGAACATCTCTTTGGCAGCATGTTGTTCCCCATATACCATTTTTACTCTATCTGGTGTTGGGAACTTCAACATTTGGTGAAGGGTTTAGGGGACTGCCCTCATGTTGTGAATCTAGGGTCTTCCGAGCAGGGCGTTATATCTCATATCGCCCTCGATCACATGGAACTTTGTTTCTTGAATAGTTCCAGCTACATTCACAGGTAAGATGATTTCACCTTTGGTTGTTTCACTTTCCATGTTGAAACTATTGAGAACTCGAGTTACTGGCATGATCTGATCCTGTAGGCCAGGCTGCTCTACGACCCTCGATCGAATAATATTGGCAGAGCTACCTGGATCAATTAAAACATGTTTAACCTGAATTTTATTCATAAGGAGAGAGATTACCAATGCATTATTGTGGGATTGTGAAATCCCATCTGCTTCCTCGTCTTTACCCTTAATATTGGATAACAATTAATCTGTAATTAGAGTTATACCATAAGTAGAATTCCTCTACTATATGAAGATTAATAATATAAATGAACAATAAAGTAAAACAAACCAATGTTAGAATGGAACTCAACCCTCGAGTTTGGACACCCTCGAACTGGTTGATACAAGAACAATTAAAATATAACAAGCTGATGAACAATAGTATAAATGAAAAAGAGAATTATTGCTTTGATATCTGTGAACAATGTATCTTATAAATTATTAGAACCCCCTTTATATAGTAGAGGAATTCTACTTATGGTATAACTCTAATTACAGAAAGAAATCCCATGATTATCTAATTAACCGTTTCTGATTTGATCCGTTCCAAGATTTACGCTATGATCCTCGAGCAGTCCCGATATCTTGCCTTTCTGTTATTGTGCTATCTTCGATCTTGCTCGATGTCTGTCTCATTTAGCTTCGATCGCTACTAGTCTCGATCTCGACAAGTACCTCGATTCTGAACTCGGTACCTTATCCTCGTGATTTAGTCTGTTCCGTTACGAGGCCGACTTTCGATGCAACCTCCCGATTTTGGTCAAATAGTAAAATCGGGTGGGCCCGATTTTAACCCTATATAAGAGGGTTTATTTATTGCTAGGTATAGCTTATTCTTTCTAGTAAAACATGGTAAGTACTAATGGAAAATATCCCAAAAATAAAGTATTGGCTCACGTTTCCATAAGAAGTCCTTGCAAATTGGAGCCGGATTATTACAATTTATATGTACCTATAGAGAATGTGATCACTCTTTTAGCTCATATGCTCATTTCTCTAACTATGGAATTAAAAAGAAAAAAAAGTACTTTAAATAAAATATAAAATGCTATGTTTTTCTCGGAACCGAGTTTTTATGTTATATTTTATCTCTATATAACAATTTTTTACCTATAATAGCAACATTCATTTTTATATATAGCGGTACGCTCTTTGTAAAATTGCCCCTTTATAACAGCCACATAGAATTTTTAAGATTACCAATAATACTCCTAAAGATTATGTTTGATCATATTTTATAAAATTTTAATGCACCACTTAAAATAAAAAATCTTATGTTAGTACATATTTCTATAATTAAAGATTCCATTTAATTCAATCTCATTCCATTGCACAAAAGATTATATTATGCACAATGTCTAACATTTGAAGATCTGCACATATATCTCTTTTATTAGATAAAGTTTTCGTCTTGTATGATGCTTAAGATTTGAACATATCTTTTCCACAGTTCTTCCATCAATCTTGAAAGAATATAATTTTTTAATAGCTTTAAGATGTGTGCCTTTTAGAGTTTAAATTTTTTAATATTTAGTTATGAATTTGTTAATAATATATTAGTTGTCTTTAATAATTAATTAGTGAAATATGCATATATTTTGAGATTTAGATTTGAATATTTTCTTATCTTTTATAAGTAACACTAAAAAGGGGGGAAAAGATTGATTTTTTGATAACTTTTGTCTATAACAGCCAAAAAACGTTTAAACGTCAAATGTTGTTATAGGCGTAGAACAACTATTCACTATAAAGCCTAAAAATGTTGGAACGAATGATGTTATTATAGCATATATTTAAATATTTTATTTACTAATATGGCTCCAGCCAACAAATTTCAAGAGCCAAGCTAGAAAATCATTTGAGGGAAAAATAAATATAGGACGAAATTAACGGTTTCATGGATCAAATTAAAGATAAACGGAGGATAATTAAATTTGAACTTTATTGGCAAAATACATAGAATGCCACCTGACTTATAGTCAAATTCCTCTTACACACATGTTCATTATGAAAATAATTTTATACACTAAATCTTTTAAAAGTGTCTATTACACACTATTTTAACTACTGACACCCGCGTGTTCTTCACATAACATAGGCGCGTTCAGCTATGAAATATATACAAAAAGGACATGGGTCCCTTACCTAAAAACTTCCTCAATCACATACACACAACTCGTCGGAGTCCGTCCTATAGCTAACCCCCTCGCCCCTCTCGTCTTCCATCGTCGAAGTAATACAAAAACCATATCCAGCTGTTTTTTTTAAAATAATTTTGTGCTAGATTTAAAAGTTTATCATAGGTTTTGTGAAAGCTGGGTGGAAAATTTAGAAAACACCATTGTTGAGCTATTGAAAAAGCTTGAAAATTCAACTGGATCTAGTTAATTTTGAATTTCTGAACTGAACTTGTAACTCGATTTTGATTGACTAGTTAAGGTTACATGGCAATCTCTTTCAATTTGTGGCAGAGTGTTGAAAATCCAATTAAGACGCTTCTTGATAATTTCTTCTCGTTTGTGACTCGATCCAGAAAGTGTTGTAAAAATTGGATGGTTATGGAAAATAAAAGGTTTAGATTGAGGCGTGTCAAAGACACTGTCCTTAAGGATATTTCGCCCACATCGAGATGAATAATATTAGGCGTATCCCCAGGATTCAACAAGCTCTTCTAGTATAACTAGGAACAGAAACAACAAAGATTTATGAGAAGAAAACCAAGCACAAAAAAAGAAGAAGAAAAGTTTTTTCTCTTTTTTTTTTTCCAAGTGACTGCACAAATATATATACATCAAATTGTCAAAAGCCATAAAGGCTTTTTAAATTTCCAAACGTTCAAACCATAAGCAAGACATTAGTGTTTTTCTGTTACAAAACCAAAAGGAATCACGAAAGACATTTATTGACATTTACTCCATTAAGGAGTCAAATATCAACTGATATTAACGTAATGAAACGGTCAATAAATGATTTCTAAATCAATGTTAAGAAACGGTCATTTAAGATCATATTTGATCAGATTCAAAGATATAAAAAATAACTTATTTTGATAGCCATTTAATGTTAATAAATATTATATTCAAAGTTATTCTAATTTACTTTTACACACATTAAAATATATTCAAATTGATTGGTCATATAAAGACCCATTAAAAGAATGAACCTAGACATCAATTTATATATTCTTTTTGAGATATTAAAAATATATTTTTTTAACAGAAAGGAATAGTAATTACAAAGGTTTTAAAAGTTCTTTTTTTTTTGTCCTTTGATTCTAAGTTATTGGTTTTTTGGGTCTTGCTGGAAATTTTTCTCACGAACAATGACAGTTGAAGACATGGTGGGGAAGATGAAGAAGGGGGTATACATATAATTTTAAGTGTGTTTTTATTTTTTTAAAGTTAATGACACATGTCACGAGCATATTGGTGCGTGATACACACACATTTTGTGAAACTGGTCAAGCATGAAAGTGGTATGTAATTGATACACTTTTGAAAGGTTGAGTGTTTGAAAATATTCCCGTAACTAATAGATGTGTAACAGGGATTTGGGGTATAAGTTCAAGTGTCACTTTATTTTCCAACATTATTCTAATTATCAATAAGAAGAAGTAAAATTTTACTGATTTCTATTTAAAATGTATAAACGTCCGTACTACAAAAAGAGCTTACATATTACCACCCCTTCAAGTTTTTCTCTTAGCTTCAGAACCACAGCGCTATCGAGCAGAGGGCTAAGCTTTTAAAATCAAAAAATGATTTTGACGAGAAGTAATTTGTGTTTGGCTAATTACTTTGAAAAGTACTTTTGGGCAGTAATTAGTGTTTGACCAAGCTTTTGAAAATTGCCTATAAGTGTATTTTTCTCAAAAATGCTTTTGGAGAGAAGCTACTTTTTTCTGATTCTCAAAAACTGTTTCTTCTTCTCCTCGAAAATACTTTTTTTCCTTTCAAAAGTTTGGCCAAACACCTCAATTTTTTGTCAAAAGTGCTTTTGGCAAAAAAAAAAAGAAAATACTTTTGGACCAAAAAAAAAGTTTGGCTAAACAGACTATAACTCTCGCTAAACAGACTATAACTCTCCACCATGTACCCATATTTCTTTTTTTTTTCTTCTTGGAAGGCTCTTGTCTTTCAAGAAAAACGGTGATTCTTTTGATATAATTTGAATAGTTAACTTTGTTTAGAGATTTTAGTTTCTTTGTATGAAAAGACGAATTTTTTTTTGTCCTATTTCACATTCTTTTGTGAAAGCGGCAATTTTGTTAGTAAGTAGAAGATTTTCGCCTAGACAGGGCTAC